>NC_052149.1:29666016-30301635 GCF_902713615.1 Scyliorhinus canicula | reverse complement strand
AGACCGTATAGCTCCTGACGGAGAGGAAAGAACTACAAAGGAACTTTGACCTGCTTTCCACCAGGAAAGCAGTGCACCAACTCCGCCAGGCGCGCGGGACCCTGTACGAACACGGAGACAAAGCCAGCCGCCTGTCGGCACACCAGCTGAGAAAGCAGGCAGCCACCAGAGAAATTGCACAAATCAGGGGTACCGGAGGCACGTTGGAAACAGAACCAGAGAGGATTAACAAAACCTTCAAGGCCTTCTACCAAGAGCTGTACACCTCAGAGCACCCAACAGGGAAGGCTGGGATGAACCGGTTCCTTGATGGACTGGACATACCAGTCGTGGGAGAGGGCAAAAACGGGACTTGGAAGCACCACTAGCACTGGGAGAGATCATGGACAGTATCAGCTCCATGCAGACGGGGAAGGCGCCGGGACCGGACGGATTCCCGGCGGACTTCTACAAACAATTTGCGACAGCGCTGGCCCCGCACCTGCGGGAGATGTTCACAGACTCGCTAGCTAGGGGCACACTGCCACCCACGTTAGCACAGGTCTCAATCTCGCTGATACCTAAGAAAGACAAAGACCCAACGGAATGTGGGTCATACAGACCCATATGTCTGCTGAACACAGACACCAAAATACTAGCCAAAAGGCTAGAAGACTGTGTACCTGAGGTGGTCACAGAGGACCAGACGGGCTTCGTCAAAGGTCGACATCTGACCTCGAACATCAGGCGCCCGCTGAACGTGATAATTTTTTTTTTATAAATGTTTTTTATTGAGTTTTCATATTTTATATATGACAAATTACAAGTTATTAGAGAGAGAGAAAAACAAAAAAAAAAACAAAAAAAAACAAAGGAAAACACAAAAATTTTTTACATGAATATTTACAGGTAAGCATCTTCATAACAATAATTGTGGCCGCCCCCCTTTAGCCAGCATACATATTTTACATTCCCCAATATGGCCGAGGCACATGTTTATAGGCATTTATTTATAGTTTGGTTTTGGGCCTTAGCTTGCCATCAAACCCCCATACCGAGCCCGTAGCCCCCCCCCCCCCCCCCCCCGCCCCCCCCCCCCCCGGCTACCTTCCCCCGATTCCCGCCCATTTTCCCCTGGTTCTTGGCCACCCGACTATTCTTCCTCATGTACGTTGGCCACAAACAGGTCCCGGAACAGTTGCATGAATGGCTCCCACGTTCTGTGGAAGCCGTCGTCCGACCCTCGGATGGCGAATTTGATTTTCTCCATTTGGAGAGATTCCGAGAGGTCGGACAGCCAGTCTGCAGCTCTGGGTGGTGCTGCTGACCGCCAGCCAAACAGGATTCTACGGCGGGCAATCAGGGAGGCAAAGGCAAGGGCGTCCGCCCTCCTCCCCAGGAATAGATCTGGCTGGTCTGAAACCCCGAAGACCGCCACTATCGGGCATGGCTCCACCCTCACCCCCACCACTTTGGACATAGCCTCGAAGAAGGCTGTCCAGTACTCCACAAGTCTGGGGCAAGACCAGAACATGTGGGCGTGGTTGGCCGGGCCTCTCTGGCACCGCTCACATTTGTCCTCCACCTCCGGGAAGAACCTACTCATACGGTTTCTCGTTAAGTGGGCTCTATGTACCACTTTTAGTTGCGTCAGGCTGAGCCTTGCGCACGTGGAGGTGGAGTTGACCCTATGCAGTGCTTCGCTCCAGAGTCCCCACCCTATCTCCATCCCCAGGTCGTCCTCCCATTTCCTTCTTGTTGCGTCCAGTACGGTGTCGTCCCTATCTACCAGTCGGTCATACATGTCACTACAGTTCCCTTTCTGTAGGATACTTGCGTCCAGTAAGTCTTCCAATAGTGTCTGTCGTGGCGGTTGTGGGTACGTCCTTGTCTCCTTTCGTAGGAAGTTTTTGAGCTGCAGGTACCGTAGCTCGTTCCCCCCAGCTAGCTGAAATTTCTCTGTCAGTTCGTCCAGTGTTGCGATCCTGTCGTCCGTATATAGGTCCCTGACTGTCAGTGTCCCCCCGTCCTGCCTCCACCTTTTGAAGGTGGCGTCGGTCAGTGCTGGTTTGAACCTATGGTTGTTGCAGATGGGAGCCTTGTCCGACATTTTGTACAGGCCAAATTGCTGCCGCAGTTGGTTCCAGGATTGGAGGGTGGCTGTCACCACTGGGCTGCTGGAGTGTTTTTTGGGTGGGGATGGGAGTGCTGCCGTGGCGAGGGCCCGGAGGGAGGTTCTCATGCTGAACGTGATAATGACCCCCTCCGGGGAGAGTACACAAGAGGTGATCGTCTCCCTGGACGCAGAAAAGGCCTTCGACAGAGTCGAATGGAAATACCTCAGGAGGTACTGGAGGGGTTCGGGCTTGGAACAGGGTTCACCGCTTGGGTAAAGCTCCTATACAACGCTCCCATGGCGAGTGTACGGACCAACAATACCAACTCCCAATACTTCCAGCTGCACAGGGGCACCAGACAAGGATGCCCACTGTCCCCGCTGCTATGCGCACTAGCAATCGAACTGCTAGCAATCGCGCTCAGAGCAGCAAAAAATTGGAGGGGGATCCGAAGGGGAGGCAGAGAGCACAGAGTCTCACTCTATGCAGATGATCTGCTCCTCTATATCTCGGACCCACAAAGCAGCATGGACGGAATCATCGCGCTCCTGAAAGAGTTTGGAGGGGGGGGGGGGGGGGGGGGGGGGGGCGGCAGCACTAAAGGGGCTGCCGTTCAAACAAGCCCAACACAAATTCCGCTACCTGGGGATCCAAATAGCCCATGACTGGAAAGGGATCCACAAATGGAACCTCACCAGCCTGACGGAGGAAGTAAAAAAGGACCTGCAAAGATGGAACACACTCTCACTCTCCCTCGCGGGGAGAGTCCAGACAATCAAAATGAACGTACTGCCCAGGTTCCTCTTCCTGTTTAGATCCATTCCGATCTACATCCCCAAGGCCTTTTTCAAAGCGCTGGACAAACTTATCAAGGCGTTCGTATGGGGGGGTAAAAATGCTAGGATCCCAAAGAAGGTCCTACAAAAAACAAAATCCGGGGGGGGGGCTAGCCTTCCCGAACCTACAATTCTACCACTGGGCAGCAACAGCCGAGCGAGTAAGGGGATGGATCCAGGAGCCAGAAGCCGAGTGGGTGCGTGCGG
Source organism: Scyliorhinus canicula (assembly GCF_902713615.1). NCBI lineage: Eukaryota > Metazoa > Chordata > Chondrichthyes > Carcharhiniformes > Scyliorhinidae > Scyliorhinus > Scyliorhinus canicula. Next base: position 30,298,496 of record NC_052149.1, on the reverse strand, counting down.
AGGAGGCTTCCTGCATGGGGACCTCCCTCCGGGCCCTAGCCATGGCAGCACTCCCATCCCCACCCAAAAAACACTCCAGCAGCTCAGTGGTGACAGCCACCCTCCAATCCTGGAACCAACTGCGGCAGCAATTTGGCCTCACCAAAATGTCGGACAGGGCTCCCATCTGCAACAACCGGTTCACATCAGCACTGACTGACGCCACCTTCAAAAGGTGGAGGCAGGACGGGGGGCACTGACAGTCAGGGACCTATACATGGACGGCAGGATCGCAACACTGGACGAACGGAGAGAAATTTCAGCTAGCCGGGGGGAACGAGCTACGGTACCTGCAGCTCAAAAACTTCTTATGAAAGGAGACACGGACGTACCCACAACCGCCACGACAGACACTACTGGAAGACCTACTGGACGCAAGTATCCTAGAGAAAGGGAACTGTAGCGACATGTATGACCGACTGGTAGAAAGGGACGACACCGTACTGGACGCAACAAGAATGAAATGGGAGGATGACCTGGGGATTGAGATAGGGTGGGGACTCTGGAGCGAAGCACTGCATAGGGTCAACTCCACCTCCACGTGCGCAAGGCTCAGCCTGACACAACTAAAAGTGGTACATAGAGCCCACTTAACAAGAAACCACATGAGTAGGTTCTTCCCGGAGGTGGAGGACAGATGTGAACGGTGCCAAAGAGGCCCGGCCAACCACGCCCACATGTTCTGGTCTTGCCCCAGACTTGTGGAGTACTGGACAGCCTTCTTCGAGGTTATGTCCAAAGTGGTGGGGGTGAGGGTGGAGCCATGCCCGATAGTGGCTGTCTTCAGGGTTTCAGACCAACCAGATCTATTCCTGGGGAGGAGGGCGGACGCCCTTGCCTTTGCCTCCCTGATCGCCCGCCGTAGAATCCTGTTTCGCTGGCAGTCAGCAGCACCGCCCAGAGCTGCAGACTGGCTGTCCGACCTCTCGGAATCTCTCCAAATGGAGAAAATCAAATTCACCATCCAAGGGTCAGATGACGGCTTCCGCAGAACGTGGGAGCCATTCATGCAATTGTTCCGGGACCTGTTTGTGGCCAACGAACAAGAGGAAGAACAGTCGGGTGGCCAAGAACCAGGGGAAAATGGGAAAATGGACGGGAATTGAGGGAAGGTAGCCGGGGGGGGGTCTGTGAAGGGGGTTTGTTTTTGCGACTGTTTGTTCGCTACTTTCTTCTTTTTTTTAATTGTTATTAATTTATTGCTTTGTATTGGTGGGGGGGGGTGGGGCGTGGGGGGTCCTTCTTTCTGTTTATTTCTATACCTTGTTTATTTTATTGTTGGGAGAAAATTTGTTGTTGAAAAATTTGAATAAATTGTTTTTTTTTAATGAATGCTTAGTCGTGGTAGAAACATTTAGATTAAAGGTACCTTTTCCAACCCAAGTGAAATAAAAGTTACTTTACAATAAAGTCATAAAAACTTAACTGTTAGAAAGAGAATATAAACCCAGAGACCAGAGCAGGAACTACCAGAACCAGAGGGGGAGAGAGAGAGGCAGAGAAGGAACAAGAGAAGCAAGCAGAGTCACCTTACAGTCAGCTCGGTCATGGGAAAGGGACAGAGCCAAGTAGCCAAGCTAAAACAGCAAATACATCTAAGGAAGACCAGAATTTAAAGAGGAGGCAGAGTCAGCTCAGAGACAGTCAGCAGAGCCAGCTCTCACAGCTCGGTACATGGGAAAGATAGAGCATAGCAACCGAGCTCACCGGTGAATACATCTAAAGACCAGATTTTAAAAATAAGATTGATTGTCAAGTTGGGCCTGAAGGTCCCTTCAACCAGCCAGAAGCATCCAGAAGCAAGATCTTTTTACTTTTCTGTAAAGACAGTGATTGCATCTTTTAAAAAGAAAAAAATATATAATAAAATAACTTAAAAGTTTTAACCTGAAACAGTGGTTATTAGCCTACTTTGCTTACTTAGCAACGCGGGACCCAGGATGCTACTAAGGGGTAAGTAGGTAAAATTCTTCGGTGATACCGTATACCGGAGGATAACTTGAAAATATAGTTTTGACCTGAATAGCACCCACCGAAGCCTGCATCGGAGACAGGGAGTAATAATCCCTGTTCACCATTTAGAATATCGACCTTTTTTGGTATAGGGGGAATTCTAAGAATAGTGGTGAGTTTTTAACTACATGCCTCAACCTCGTGTGTGAGGCTGGGGTTGAGACAGACGAAGGTGGTGCACAGGGAGCATTTGACAAAATCAAGGATGAGCCGGCTGTTTGAGGGTGTAGAGGATACTTGCGAATGGTGTGGGAGGGGGCCGGCTAATCATGTGCACATGTTCTGGTTCTACTCGAAGTTGGAGAAATTTTGGGGGTTGTTTTGCAGCACCATTGGCTATCCTACTTTTTTTTTAAAAGCTCTAGAGTTACTGTCAGGTGTAGGATTAATTTATTTAAACTGTTATGTTTTCTCTGTTCTTCAGGCTTTCCCTCATTCACGCATTTCCTGAGGGAAAGTAGGAACTTGGCTGCATTTCTGCTATTCTTTAACCAGTGATATATGAACCATATAGAGTTTATCTCACTCTCCAATTCTATCTTTCACGAGGGAAAACCCAGATATGTACTACCCAGCTGCTCAGGCACATCCTCTCCTCCCCGGCTGAAAAGAATTAAATGATCCTGTTGAGATCCGACTTATTAATAGGATTTAAAATAAGGATCGGATTAAAACTCCCAATCTCAAAGACAGATAATGGACAATGTATTGACCTGCACTGGAGTTGGACGGCAGTAACTGCAGTGCTAGGATGCCATTGCGGATCATGTTGACGAGTCCCATATCAGGCGTTACCATGGAAAATGCCATCTTACGTGAAGACTGATCATAGAAGTCAGTAGTATCTCCTTGGGATAAAATGGGCCTGTCAGACTGATTCAAGAGGCAAGAGATTAGATACAAAATCAGAATTAACGCACAGTAGCATATTTATTTTTTTATTAAATTTAGAGTACCCAATTCTTTTTTCTCCCTAATTAAGGGGCAATTTAGCGTGGCCAATCCACCTACCCTGCACATCATTTGGGTTGTGGGGGTGGGGCCCACGCAGACATGGGGAGAATGTACAAACTCCACATGGACAGTGACCCGGGGCCGGGATCGATGCTAACCACTGCGCCACCATGTCGCCCTATAGTAGCATAATTTCTGATCAGTTAAAACAGATCTTTACAATCAGGCAAGGCTGTCATGTTATGCTCATTTAAGTGCTGCAGCCATACATTACCATCCGTTTGAGAAATAATAATATGACTTTTCTTTTTGTGAAGCAGTGAATTTTCCTGCACAATTAGGTCTGAAAGTTTGCTTCAGTTAAGTGCAGGGTAATAACTGTTATTTTCTCCCAGTTCAAATGTAGCACAAATTAGGAAGGCAGTACTTAAACAGAATGCACTAAGACTTCCGGTTGCGGCTATGACCAGCTAAGTCGCACGTTTGGCTGCTCCTGCTACAAAGGTGTTTTCGGGCCGATTGGAGGGCCCCAACGGCGCTGTAAGGACAAATCCCGGTGGGGGAAGGCTCCCTGAAGAGAACCAGACCAACTTTATGGTCGGTACCCGGAGTGGGGTGGTAAAGAGAGCAACAGCAGCTCCCAAAAAAAAGCGGGGGAAGAAGACCAAAATGGCGGCCGGTGGTGCACCCGAGGAATGGAGGAAATGGGCGGAGGAGCAGCAGGCCGCTCTCCTGCGCTTCTTTACGGAGCTGAAAATGGAGCTCTTGGAGTCAATGAATGCGACGACCACCAGGCTGATGGGAGCCCAGGCGACCCAAGAGGCGTCGATTCGGGAGCTGCAACAGGAGATGACTGCGAGGGAGGAGGAGGCCACGGTCCTCGTGGGAAAGGTAGAGGTGCACGAGGCACTCCACCTGAAATGGCAGAGCCGTTTTGAGGAGCTGGATACCCGAATGAGGCGGAAGAACCTGAGGATCTTGGGCCTGGCAGAAGGCCTGGAGGGGTCAGACCTCCCGGGATATGTAGCAGAAATGCTGAGCTCCCTGATGGGGGCAGGGGCCGTCCCTTCGCCCCTGGAGCTGGAAGAGGCCTACAGGGTCATGGCTAGGAGGCCAAGAGCAAATGAGCCCCCGAGGGCGGTGCTGGTGCGGTTCCAGCGACTCAGCGACCGTGAAAGAGTGCTGGAGTGGGCCAAGAGGGAAAGGAGCAGCAAGTGGGAGAATTCGACGGTGAGGGTCTACCAGGACTGGAGTGCGGAGGTGGCAAAGCGGCGGGCCCGGTACAACCGGACGAAGGCGGTGCTACATGCAAAACGGATCAGGTTCGGAATGCTGCAGCCAGCGCGCTTGTGGGTCACCTACAGGAACCAACACCACTATTTTGAGTCCCCAGAGGAGGCGTGGGCCTTTGTACAGGAAGAGAAACTGGACTCGAATTAGACCCAGGGGATACTTGGCCGCCTTGGCCGCTCGGGTACTTTCAGCTGAATTCTTTGTTTGGATTTTGAACTCTTGCTGTGGTTTTTCTTCTGATGTTTTTTCCCCCTTTGCCAACTTCCCTTAGTTATTGTTATTGTGGTTATTCATGGTTATTTATGGTTATTTATGCTGTTTGGTAGAGGGCGACTGTTAAGTACATTGTTATTTGTTATTTATCTGTTATTTATAATGTTAAGTTGGGGAGGCGGGACGGGGGGGAGAGCAGATCGGGGATATGGGCTCCTAGGGGGGGTTCTTTACAGGCATGGACGGGGACGGGGGTGGAACTGAAGATGGCGGGGTGGGGTGTGGCAGGGCGAAAGCGCGGGCTTTCCTCTGTTTTCCCGCGCGCGGGGCAGAGGAGGGGGGAGGGGAGGAGTGCGGGGCGTGGCTAGCAATGGCGACCTTTCCCGCGCTGGAGCGGGGCCAGGGAGGAGTGGCAAGGGGGGGGAGGCCCCCCCCCCCCGAGCCGGGGGGAGTCGGAGTGTGGCAGGAGCAGCCGGGTCAGCGTGAACCAGCTGACTTACGGGAGTACAATGGAGGGTACATCGCGGCTAGGGGGGGTCCTAGCCTGGGGGGGGAGGGGGGTTAGGGAGGGACACCGGGTTGCTGCTGAAAAGACCAGAAACGAGAAGTGGAGGACTGGAGAGGTGGGGGGAGGGGGACATCGCCATGGGGAGCGGGTCAGAAGGGGAGGGTCGACCCGGGGCGAGCAGGGAACAGGACATGGCTAATCGGCAGGGGAGGGGGGCGGGTCGTCCCGCGACCCGGCTGATCACTTGGAACGTGAGGGGGTTGAATGGGCCGGTCAAGAGATCAAGGGTATTCTCACACCTGAAGGGACTGAAGGCTGATGTAGCAATGTTACAGGAGACCCATTTGAAGGTAGTGGACCAGGTTCGCCTGAGAAGGGGGTGGGTGGGACAGGTGTTCCACTCTGGATTGGACGCAAAGAACCGGGGGGTGGCGATTCTGGTGGGAAAGAGGGTGTCGTTCGTGGCGGAGGAGGTGGTGGCGGATAAGGAGGGTAGGTATGTGATGGTGAAGGGTAAGCTGCAGGGGGAGAAAGTGGTGATGGTCAACGTATATGCCCCGAACTGGGATGACGCGGGTTTTATGAGGCGCCTATTGGGCCTCATTCCGGGACTGGAGGCAGGGGGCTTGATCATGGGGGGGGACTTTAACACAGTGCTGGACCCCGGGCTAGACAGATCGAGCTCAAGGACCAATAGGAGGCCGGCAGCGGCAGAAGTGCTGAGGGGGTACATGGAGCAGATGGGAGGAGTAGACCCATGGAGGTTTGGTAGGCCGAGGGCGAGGGAGTATTCCTTTTTCTCCCACGTCCATAGAGTGTACTCCAGAATCGATTTCTTCGTGTTGAGCAGGGGGCTGATCCCGAGGGTACGGGAAGCTGAGTACTCGGCCATTGCGATCTCTGATCATGCACCACATTGGGTGGATGTGGAAATGGGGGAGGCGCGGGACCAGCGCCCGCTGTGGCGGCTGGATGTGGGGCTGTTAGCGGACGACGAGGTGTGTAAAAGGGTCCGGAAGAGCATTGAGAGCTATCTGGACTTGAATGACACGGGTGAGGTGCAGGTGGGGATGGTCTGGGAGGCCCTGAAGGCAGTGATCAGGGGAGAGCTGATCTCCATAAGGGCGCACAGAGAAAGAAAGGAGAGGCAGGAGAGGGAGAGGCTGGTGGGGGAGCTATTGGAAGTGGATAGGAGATATGCGGAGGCACCAGAGGAGGGGCTGCTGGGAGAACGGCGCAGCCTGCAGGTCAAGTTCGACCTGCTGACCACCAGGAAGGCAGAGACGCAGTGGAGAAGGGCACAGGGCGCGGTTTATGAGTATGGGGAAAAGGCGAGCAGGATGCTGGCACACCAGCTTCGCAAACGAGATGCGGCTAGGGAGATTGGGGGAGTGAAGGAGAGGGGCGGGAAGGTAGTGCAGAAGGGGCAAGAAGTGAACGGGGTCTTCAGGGATTTTTACAAGGAGTTGTATCGGTCTGAGCCGCCGACGAGGAGAGGGGGAATGGAGGACTTCCTAAACAAATTGAGGTTCCCAAGGGTCCAGGAGGGGCTGGTAGAAGGGCTGGGGGCGCCAATAGGGCTAGAGGAGCTAGTCAAGGGAATAGGTCAGATGCAGGCGGGGAAGGCGCCGGGGCCAGATGGGTTCCCGGTGGAATTCTATAAGAAAAATGTGGACTTGGTGGGACCGGTACTGGTACGAGCCTTTAATGAGGCGCGAGAGGGGGGGGTTCTGCCCCCGACAATGTCGCAGGCTCTGATCTCCCTGATATTGAAGCGGGATAAAGACCCCGTGCAGTGCGGGTCCTACAGGCCTATCTCGCTTCTGAACGTGGATGCCAAGTTGCTGGCAAAGATCCTGGCAGCTAGAATAGAGGATTGTGTGCCAGGGGTAATCCATGAGGACCAGACGGGGTTCGTGAAGGGGCGGCAGCTCAACACGAACGTGCGGAGATTGCTGAATGTAATTATGATGCCGGCAGTGGAGGGGGAGGCTGAGATAGTGGTAGCGCTGGACGCGGAGAAGGCGTTCGATAGGGTGGAGTGGGAGTACCTGTGGGAGACGTTGGAACGGTTTGGGTTTGGGGAAGGCTTTATTAAGTGGGTGAAGCTGCTCTACTCGGCCCCGACGGCAAGTGTAGTGACAAACGGGAGGAGGTCGGAGTATTTCGGGCTCCACCGAGGGACCAGGCAGGGATGTCCCCTATCCCCCCTACTTTTCGCACTGGCGATTGAACCGTTGGCGATGGCACTGAGGGGTTCAGGGGGGTGGAGAGGACTGACTAGGGGAGGGGAGGAACATCGAGTATCGCTGTATGCGGATGATCTACTGCTGTACGTGGCAGACCCAGAAGGGGGAATGCCGGAGATAATGGAACTATTAGCAGAGTTTGGGGACTTTTCGGGGTACAAACTAAATTTGGGCAAAAGCGAGGTTTTTGTGATACACCCGGGGGACCAGGGAGAGGGTATTGGGAGACTCCCCTTCAAGCGAGCAGGAAAGAGCTTTAGGTACTTAGGGGTGCAGGTGGCAAGGAACTGGGGGACCCTCCACAAGTTGAACTTTTCCAGGCTGGTGGAACAGATGGAGGAGGAATTTAAGAGGTGGGACATGGTACCGTTGTCGCTGGCGGGGAGGGTGCAGTCAATCAAAATGACGGTCCTCCCAAGGTTCTTGTTTTTATTTCAGTGCTTGCCCATCTTCCTCCCTAGGGCCTTCTTCAAAAAGGTGACGAGTAGCATCATGAGCTACGTGTGGGCGCATGGCACCCCAAGGGTGAGGAGGGTCTTTTTGGAGCGGAGTAGGGACAGTGGAGGGCTGGCACTACCCAATCTTTCGGGGTACTACTGGGCGGCAAATGTGTCAATGGTGCGCAAGTGGATGATGGAAGGGGAGGGGGCAGCTTGGAAACGAATGGAGAGGGCGTCCTGTGGCAACACAAGCCTGGGGGCCCTAGTAACGGCACCATGGCCGCTCCCCCCCACGAGGTACACCACGAGCCCGGTGGTGGCGGCCACCCTCAAGATATGGGGGCAGTGGAGGCGACATAGGGGGGAAATGGGAGGTCTGTTGGCGGCGCCAATAAGAGGGAACCATAGATTCATCCCGGGGAACATCGACGGGGGATTTCAGAGCTGGTACAGGGTGGGCATACGGCAGCTGAAGGACCTGTTTATAGAGGGGAGGTTTGCGAGCCTGGGAGGGCTGGAGGAGAAGTTTGAGCTCCCCCCGGGAAACATGTTCAGATATTTACAAGTGAAGGCATTTGCTAGACGGCAGGTGGAGGGGTTCCCCCTGCTCCCCAGTAAGGGGGCGAGTGATAGGGTGCTCTCGGGGGTCTGGGTCGGAGGGGGGAAGATATCAGACATCTACAAGATAATGCAGGAGGCGGAAGAAGCATCAGGGGAGGAGCTGAAAGCCAAGTGGGAAGGGGAGCTGGGAGAGCAGATAGAAGACGGGACGTGGGCGGATGCACTGGAGAAGGTCAATTCTTCCTCCTCGTGTGCGAGGCTGAGCCTCATTCAATTTAAGGTGCTGCATAGAGCTCACATGACGGGGACAAGGATGAGCCGGTTCTTTGGGGGTGAGGACAGGTGTGTCAGATGTCTGGGAAGCCCAGCGAACCATGTGCATATGTTCTGGGCATGTCCGGTGCTGGAAGGGTTCTGGAAGGGGGTGGCAAGGACGGTGTCGAAGGTGGTGGGGTCCAGGGTCAAACCAGGATGGGGGCTTGCGATCTTTGGGGTCGGGGTAGAACCGGGGGTACAGGAGGCTAGGGAGGCCGGAATACTGGCCTTTGCATCCCTAGTGGCTCGACGAAGGATATTAATTCAATGGAAGGACGCGAGGCCTCCAAGCGTTGAAACTTGGATTAACGATATGGCTAGCTATATTCAGCTAGAAAGGATCAAATTTGCCCTGAGAGGGTCGGTACAGGGATTCTCCAGGCGGTGGCAACCTTTCCTTGACTTTTTAGATCAGAGATAGACGTTCGGGGTCGTGGCAGCAGCAACCCGGGGGGGGGGGGGGGAGGGGGGGAGGGAGGGAGGGGGGGGTGGGGGGAGGGGGGGGGCAGCAAGGGTCGTGGGGGGACATGCACGACTGTAACGCGGGCAAGTCTGCTCGCTGCTCATGTCTGAAACTGTAGGCTGCCTTGTTTGTTAAGGTTGCCTGGGGGGGGGGGGGGGGGAGGACTGGTGCGCGCGAGAGGGCGGGCGAGGGAGGGACATTTGCCTAGAGGGATTGTGTTGTAAATAATTTAAAAATTAGTAGGGGTAAATGTTTGTATGGAAAAACTCTTTCAATAAAAATTATTTAAAAAAAAAAAAAAACAGAATGCACTAACTGCTCACTTCAAAAGTTCTCTACTAAACCAAAATATAAAATCCATATCTAACACTATCCTCACAGCCATTTAGTACTTTGAATGCCATACGCAGGTGACTCTTTCCCTCCACTTTTATTGAGACACTGACCTGTGCTTTAGGCCTGTAGTGCTGTTGAAGAACCTCAGCCACATTGTTTTCAAATGCTCGTAGTTGCTGATAAATATTCTGATGGAAAGCATCCAAGTTGTTTCGATCCAATAAACAGCCTTGAACTAGAACCTACAATGTACAGACACTCAGGAAGATTAGAAGGGTCAGCAAATACATAAGCAGCTCAGATGAGAGACACATCTGCAGGAACAGACTAAACAATGATTTTTGAGAACATGTTATGTCCATAAAAAAATATGAAATTCTGCAGACTCGATGCATGGTCCATGCCTGCTTATTCTATCCAATGGCAATCTCACAGACTCCCAGTTTAAATATAAAAGATAGAAAATAGGTTAAAGATCAATTTACATCAATTCGAACCAATAGATCCAAACCCAAATAATATAAAAGCAAAATACTGCAAATGCTGGAAATCTGAATTGAACAGAACATGCTGGAAAAATTCAGTAGGTCTGGCAGCATCTGTGGAGGGAGAAACAGAGTTAACGTTTTGAGACTCTGACTTTTCCTCAGAGCTCTGAAGGAGAGTCATGCAAACCTAAAATGTTAGCTGTTTTCCCTCTCCATAGAAACTGCCAGGCCTACTGAATTTTTCCAGCAATTTCTGTATTTATTTTAGGCCTAAACACAATGCTCGCTTACTTAGTCGGCACTTGAATGGTGATGATTCATTCATGACAAAAACAAATACATTTGGTATCATTTATGAATTGAAAATTTTCATCCTGTTCATCTGCACTGGATTTGAACTTGGGTCCAAATGGAAAAAAGAAGATGCACCTGCAGTGTCATCAAGTATCCAAAAACACCCTCATCCAGACTGATTCAATCTTAGAACTATGCTTTAGCTATCTGGCTCGCTGCTGTCCTGGGTCAAGTTCTATTTTTGTCTGTTAATCAAAGTAACAGTGACAATGGACAATATTAAGAATAGCCAGAGTCAGACTCCCCACTTGTAGAAAGAATAAATAGTAGCAGGAGAAAGAGATAAACAAAATAAAAGGATCTGATGCATATGTTGGATAAAATAATTTCCTTGAACTGCGTGGAGAGAAAATAATAATTAGTCCACATATGCAAACTTGATGCAGCACAGGTATGAAATCCGACTTCTCTATGAAATATATAGATCTCAACTTTAACAATAAGACCATTGGGACTTCCAGTGGCTGTCATGCAGTGAGTGATCGTACATAAGGTGGCTCCTGCCGGAGGTCGCATTCTTTGGCCCTTTCTGCCCATTTTGCAGGGATTTTGCTGGTGGAAAATGTGAGAATATATAAGACTATGGAATTCTCCTTCTGAATCGGAGGATCGTGGGACTGCCTGAAGGGATCGAGAGAACGCAGGCCATGAAGTATGTAGCCAAGATGTTTGAGAAGTTGGTGGTGGAGGGGGCCTTTGAGCATCCTCCTGGAGTGATTCGGACACAGAGGTAATTGAGGAAGAAGCCGAAAGCGGGAGAGCTGCTGAGAGCAATCATTGTGAGGCTGCATCTGTACTTGGATGAGGAGAGGATTCTGCAGTGGGCAATAGGTGAATACACTTGGGAAGGCCATACGGTCCATATCTACCAAAGCTTGGGAGTGGATCTGGCCAAGGTGCGAGCCAGGTTTAATAGGGCCAAGGCTCTATTTAGAATCAAGGTGTGGTTTGATGGAGACGTTTAACGAGTCGGCTGGCAAGCAGGAGCTTCCATGCATTGACATAGGCAGCAATTTCACTTATTTTGAAGAAGGATAAGGACCCAGAGGAGTGTGGATCATATCATCAGATATCATTGTTAAATGTGGATGCAAAGCTATTGGCGAAGTACATGGAGGATTGTGTGCCAGGGGTGATAGATAAAGACCAAGTGGGGTTTGTGAAGGGGCGGCAGCTGTCGGCTAACATTTGGAGGCTGTTAAATGTGATTATGATACCCTCGGGGTAGGGTCAGGAATCGGAGGTGATAGTGTCTATGGACATGGAGAATGTGTTTGACCAGGTTGAGTGGGATTATTCGTCAAGGTGTTGGGACAGTTTGATTTGGGCATTGGATTGGTTGTTCTACAGGGCCCCCAGGTGAGTGTTCACGCAAATAATGTTAGCTTGGGGTATTTCCATCTGCACCTGGGAACGAGACAAGGGTGTCTGTTGTCTCTGTTGCCTTTTCGTTGGCGATTGAGCAATGACACTTAGGGCTTCGGGAGGGGTGGCGGGGATGTCATGTGAGAGTACCCTTAAGAAATGGGTGTTTAAGGTGCCTTTAAGAAATGTTACTGCAGTGATGTCAGTGTGTGGGTGGAGCTGAGCTCTGGTTCTGCTTTTTAGTTTCACTTTGAGAAAAGCTTGGGTGTGTCTCTGTCTTTGTGGTTTCGTTTTTCAGTGTGTTGCAGCTGAAGTCAGACAAAGCAGCTGTACTGTTGATCTCTGCCATGAAGGACTATCTCTTGATCATTTGGTGAATTCAGAAGAATTATAAATGTTTCCAGTAGTGAATGTAAACTCTGACGTGCTTTAAATGTTTGTTAAGTCTTCTGGGTATTAAAAGAACAGCATACAGATTACTTAGTGTTGTATTCTTTGGGTGGTGTATTTGATTTATTGGTTGCTAAGATGTTCAGTGTCTGTTTTAAAAAGGGTAACTTGAGTTCATAGAATAAACATTGTTTTTTTTTAAATACTGGTCCATTTCTGCTTTACCACACCTGTAGAGTGGGCCGTGTGCTCCCCATACCACAATCTATTAAAAGTTGTGGGTCAGGTGAACTCCATGATATACTTTGGGATTCTCTAAACCCTGACCCATAACAGGGTATTGAAGGGGGGGAATGTAGCATTGGGTTTCCCCGTATATATATATATATTCCCTGTTGTTGTACGTCACGGACTCGGTGGAGAGTATGGATAGGGATATTGATGGAGTTTGGGTCACTTTCAGGGTATAATGTAGGAAAGAGTAAGGTGTTCCCAGTCAATGCTTGGATGCAGGGAAGGGGCTTGGAGACATTGCTGTTTCAGCTGGTCAAGTGAATTGTCGGTATTTGGGTATACGAGTATTTTGGTATTTGGGCCCAATTGCATAAGCTCAACCTGGCAAACATGGTGGAAGGTGTGAGGTAAGGATTTTACGGGTGGGATGTTCTACCATTTTAGCAGGCTGGGGGGGGGGGGGGGGGGGGGGGGGGTAACCCTTGGTTAGGATGGTATTTTGGAGAGGGGCAGGTGGAGAGGGGGTTGGCACTGACAAGCTTGCTGAATGATTACTGGATGGCAAACGTTGAAATGTTCAGTAGTGGGATATGGAAGAGAGGTCGGTGTGGGGCAGATGGAGGAGGCCTTGTGTCAAGGGACAAGCTTGAGGGCATTGTTATTGGCACCTCTTCCGTTCTCACTGGCTAGGTACTCCACGGGCCCAGTGGTGTGGAATCAGTGCAGGTAGCATTTTAAGATGGAGAGTATGTCCATCTGTGGCTGGACTCTACATTCAGGCTGTGGGAGTATGTGGGGATAGAGTGCTTTAGGGACCAGTTCGAGGGGGGTAGTTTTGTGCAGATGGGAGAGTTGGAGGAGGAGTTCCTGTTGCTGGGTTCTGGTACCTGCAAGTCAGGGATTTTGTGGGAAAGGAATTGACCATATTTCTGAGGTTGCCGCCCCCTGCATTGCATGAAAAAATTCTATCTGAGAACGAGATGGGGAAAGAGTAGGATCTTGGATAAATGCGGGAAGTTGATGAAAAGGGAGAGCTCCTCAGTGGACTTGCTATTAGGGCGCCAGAGAATGGGTTTGTTTTGAGGCAGAGGTTGGTCATTGCCTTCTTTAAGGAATGGTAAACATCAGCTGGGTGGGGGGGGATTGTTTTTTAGGATAATTTGAAAGTGGATTGGGCTGGGACATGGGGGGTTTGTATTAGCACTATGGTTTGTGGATCATGGCTATTTTTGTTCTGTGCTTTGAAAATGATTTGATAATGCCTTGAATAAAAATATTACTAAAAAAATAAATAAGATCTGGAGACATTTGTGGGGGGGCATGGCTGGCGGTGCATAAGTTTTTTTAAAAACTCTTTGTTTGTTGACTAACCTAATGTTGGTAACAATATAGTAATCAGCTGCATCAGACAGATAAATTCTTACAGCTAACCAAGTGCTCACCTGATGAGATTGGAGTCCTATGATAGAAGAATATGCAAGAATAGTTATGTAGATCTCTGGTTGAAACACTATATCTGTACCCGGGACTTTGAATGCTCGCAATAATTCCATTAAACATTTTGAGAGTGCATGAAACACTTCATCGAAAATCAGCTCCCCAGTAGAATCGTCCTGTGGAACAGTAGCAAAAAATCACTGAGGTGGACAAGAAATAGATACCCACATCAGCCCAATATCTAATTTCAAAGAAGTAATGTTCTTGTGACTGACAGTGGGACAGCAGGCGCAGCTACAGAAAAAGGGAACTTCCATTTATAAAGCACCATTCCTCTGCTCAGAACACCCCAAGATGTTGACAACCAAATTAGTTATTTTTGAAGCATTGGCAGTTATTGTTTTATTGGCAAAACCAGCAACTGATCTGCACATGGAAAGATCCCATAAACAAGACAAGCTATTTTTGGTTTTGATGGTCGAGGAAAATGTGGAATTTTCCCTCTTCTGCATTTCATCTGATCAGGCAGCCCTCAGTTTAATTTGTCATCTGAAAGACAGCACATTGGCGGTGCAGCACCACGTCAGTACTGGAATGAATCTTGAAAATCGCGTATTGTCACGATTAGGCTTCAAATGAAGTTACTGTGAAAAGCCCCTAGTCGCCACATTCCGGCGCCTGTTCGGAGAGGCTGTTACGGGAATCGAACCGTGCTGCTGACCTGCTTGGTCTGCTTTCAAAGCCAGCAATTTAGCCCTGTGCTAAACAGCAGTGCTACCAAAGTGACACTTAACCCAACCACGAGCAAACCCACAACAAAGCAAACCTACCCAGCAGAATGATTACCGCTCAATACATGCTTACTACATGGACATTACCTTTCAAAGGTGGGAATTCTCAATACCAGTTCTTTCCAATTCACCAGTTACGTGTGCGCCACATAGTGAGCCATCACACATGTGCCAGCCAATGACCAGCTCCAACAGGGGAGAATCCAACCAACTTCCCTTGACATTCAATAGCATAATCACCACTGAATACACCACTACCAACATGTTGGGGGTTACCATTGAGCAGAAACTGAACTAGAACGAGTCATATAAATGCTGCCATAGCAGGTCAGAGGCTGAGAATTCGGTGATGATTAACTCACTTCCTGATTCCCAAAGCCTGTCTACCATCTATGCGGCACAAGTCAGGAGTATGATAGAATACTCTCCACTTGCTTGATGAATGCAGCTCCAACAACACTCAAGAGACTTGATACTGTACCATCCAGGACAAAGCAGCCCGCTTGATTGGCACATTATCCAACACCTTCAGCATTCAATCTCTCCACCACCAACACACAGTGGCAGCAGTGTGTACCATCTATGAAATACATTGCAGCATCTCACCAAAGCTCTTTCAACAGCACCTTCCAAATCCGCAACCTCTAACAAGAAGGACAAAGGCAGCAGATACATGGGAACACCACTGCCTGAAGGTTACCCTCCACGTCACTCACCATTCTGACTTGGAAATATATCAGCGCTCCTTCACTGTTGTTGAGTCAAAATCTTGGAACTCCCTCTCTGACAGCACAGTGGGTGTACCTACATCACATGAACTGTAGCAATTCAATGTGGCTCACCGCCGCTTTCTCAAGGGCAATTAGGGATGGGCAATAAATGCTGGCCTCGCCAGCGATGCCCACATTCCATGAAATTATTTTTTTAAACCCACACAAATTTCTTCAACAAAACATTCTTTGCTGTCAAACCAAGTTTTCTATCACAATGGCCCACTGCATTTTATATCTTTCCTATATTTTTGATATTATTGAAAGTTTTGTATTTTAACATAGAAGGGAGCAGTAAAACCTATGCACATTTTACAAGTTTTGAACGTTTTAGCTGACGTTTGGTTACTTTAATTTCCCCTGTGCAACATTTTAATATTCTACTCCTGTGATATCAAGAGTGGAACAGTGGGCTGAGGGTAACACTATCAGTCCATAACAACACCAGTAGGATTTCACGAAGCCACAACAGGAGAACTTACAAAGGTAAAGGTAAAATCGCCATAGTCTCAGATGACCGTAGGCTGCTTTCCCCTTCTGAGGGAGAGAGCTGACTGGTGATGATTTAACCTGAGGATCACCACACCTCAGGCAAGGGGCAAGGTTGAGAAGGCGCAGCCTTCACCAATAACCTCAGTCAGTACGGGAGTTGAACTCGCGTTGCTGGCCTTACTCTTAAGCAAAGTTTCACAGCTGCATTTATATAGTGCCTTTAATGTCACAAAACATTTCAGCGCTCTTCGCAGGAGCGATAACATAAAAACTTGACATTGAGCCATGAGGTAATTAATATTAGCACATGGTTTAGTCAAAGAGGTAGGTTTTAAGCAATGCCTGTAAGAAGTAGTGAAGTGATAAGGACTCAGCAGCAAAAAGACATGAAGGTCTCCAGCAAGTTTTATGATCTCCCTTTATATTGTTGAAGGATATGCGCTAAAGCAATAGTGTAAATAGTGATATATACTAATGTGTGTAAAGCATCGGTAGGACATCTGCGAATGAGGAATGTGATATGCTGGCTCGGAATGGAACTTGGAAAATACCGGGCAGTTAATGTTGGAAATCCACATGACCCAGACATTATTCACACAGACTGAGACCAACTACAAAGAGCCAAAGTGGATTTAACAAATGATAATGACCACATGCGGAGGATCATTCTCGATATACCTGAATCAACTAAATTTCACAAACTGTCATTAAATTGTACAGCCCCTCAACTATATGAATGAACTTCTGTCTCAAGAAGAATTAATATAGACATTGCACAATAAATTAAATTGTTAGCCAAAGTTGCTAATGAAATCCACAATATTTATTCAAATGTTTGGATTCAATAGTGTTAAATTTAACACTCTCTCCACCAAATGTAACAATTACTCACCACAATCCCTGTCGACGGACTGAGGTCCAATTCAATAACAAAGCGATATCGTTGAGCAAGGAAGGTAATGTGGGTCGATGGTACCAGTTGGTAGTAATGAGCAGCAGCTGGTTCATCTGGTTGCCAGCCCTTCGGTAGGACACTGAGAATATCCAGTTCATTTTTGGAGTTGCGCTGTAATAAGAGGAAACATTGTCAAAGAACATAGAATGTACAGTGCAGAAGGAGGCCATTCGGCCCATTGAGTCTGCACCGATCCACTTATGCGCTCACTTCCACCCTATCCCCGTAACCCAATAACCCCTCCTAACCGTTTTGTCATTGTAAGATGGGGGAGGCAGGGAGTACTGGTACTGTCACTGGGCTAGTAATCCAGAGACCAACTGTTCAGGGGAACCGGACTCGAATCCCACCACGGCAGATGGTGAAATTTGAAATTGATGAAAATCTGGAACACAAAGTGCAATTGTCATAGAAACCCATCTAATTCACTAATGTCCTTTAGGGAAGGAAATCTTCCATCCCTACCTGGTCTGGCTAGCAAGCCACTCAAGAGTATTTCAGGGTAGGCAATAAATGCTGGCCCTATTACCAAGAATGAATTTTAAAAATCAAAGTCCAGTTACAACACCAACTGGAATTGTAAAAAATCTACATCATTCTTCCAGCACTACCACCCTAATACATCAAATTTCTCTCATTAATAGAGAACCCGGGCAGCACGGTGGCACAGTGGTTAGCATTGCTGCCTACGACGCTGAGGACCCGGGTTCGAATCCCGGCCCTGGGTCACTGTCTGTGCGGAGTTTGCACGTTCTCCCCGTGTTTGCGTGGGTTTCACCCCCACAACCCAAACAATGTGCAGGGTAGGTGGATTGGCCACGCTAAATTGCCCCTTAATTGGAAAAAATTGGGCACTCCAAATGTATTAAAAAAAGAGAAAAAAAAAAAGAACCCCTTTGGAGAAATAAGGCAAAGAGAGTGAAGAGTTTGATAATAGCTGTTGTATAACTCACTCAGAGCTTTAGTAAAAAGATCTGCCACAGAAACAGCTATTCCATCAGTTCATTTTTTGGTACATATCCAAATCAAATATTACTACGGAGATAATATCTAGAGACTCTGCCTGTTGGCTCAACGGCTACACACTCTATAATGTTAAACTGAGCCAACAAACCAAAGAGATCCCAAGTTCAATCTATGTATAATTGTACCAGTTAACCTCAGGAGCAGAACAATAGACATCAGTACCTCTGGGGTGGAGAACAACAGAAAAGTGAGAAGATTCACATTCTTGATTGGAAAGGAAATGTAAGAAGGTATGTCAATTAGTGAAATAATCTATGTCAACAAATCCTGAAACAACCTGCGTTCACAATAAATGTTCAGTGACAACAAGATTCATGGCCACCTTATTTTCCCCAATGTACAAAGAGTGCAATTTACATTTTACATGAAGATTAATATGGCAGGTTAGGTTCCCATTATTCCAGCAGAGCCCTCTATTCACCCATGCACCCACAAACAGGACTTAGAAAAATTCCCCAAACCCTTTCACTCACAAGCTCTGACTCTGACATTGGTCGAATGCTTTGATTGAGCTTGCTGAGAAACCATGCTAATCTCACATTGCGAGAAATCCGATACTCCTTCTTCATAAGCAGGAAAACTTGGCCTGCTTCTTCCACCTGTCAAAAAATATATATAAGTAAATACTGTGGAACTCGCGAAATTCCTTTAAATCATCAGAAGCTCTATTAGTGTTATCATAAGGGAACATGCCTTAATAAGACTAACAGTACTAAGTACCCCATCAGTTTGCAACAATGAGATTTGAGTAATTTTCTTTTTATAATTTCTCTTTATTTCACTTTCTTACTTTGGTCTTTGTATTAAATTATTGTAAAATTAAGGTCCCAGAAAGCCCATGTTATACATCACCAGTTGGAAGAGGACGAGGAAACCAAATGTCTATTTCCATCAAAATGCTGATATGTTCTCATATGCCGTCCCCTTATTTGTTATAAGAGTTCATTTCAAACCAAACAGGGAGCAGGCATCTTTCTTTAGCACAACACAATCATTTTGTGAAATGTCTCATGCTCCAGCATAGGCCAAGGTATATCTTAAAAGCTATCCTGCAGGTCTTCTGTGACACAAAGTTAATCAGTGTTAGGTGCTGGGAGCATTTCACCATCATAAGAATTATATTATTATTAACAGGGAAAATGTAACTCTATTTGAAATAAACCTTTAACATCCAGTTAGGAATTTCCAAACATATAACAGCCCAGGCCCACCAGCTATATAACCCTAGCATTATTTTTTTATTAATTCATGGGCTGTGCACCAGCATTTATTGCCCATCCCAATTGCCCTTGACCCGAGTGGCTTGCTAGACCATTTCAGAGGGCATATAAAGAGTCAACCACATTGCTGTGGGTCTGGAGTCACATGTAGGCCAGAGCAGCTAAGGATGGTAGATTTTCTTCCCTAAAGGACATTAGTGAACCAGTTAGTTTTTTTACAACAATCATCAGACTTTTAATTCCAGATTTCTATTGAATTCAAAGTTCACCATCACCCATGATTTGAACCCAGGTCCCCAGAGCAATAGCTGGGTCCCTGGATTACTAGTCCAATGACAATACCACTGGCTCTCTTGATCCTAAGCAATACATTTTTGACCGCATGCCCACTTACAGTACTTATGTAGTTTATAATCCTGTGCTGCAGATATTAATGCCTGCTCTTGCTATACAACCTATTCTATTTCAATCTGATGTATAGTTTGATGCATTAGTATCTACATGCTATATAGTCATCTCACTATAAAAATCATGATATTAGAGTTAAACCCCATAATTATTAAGATTGGTTTAAAGCTTCTAAAACCCAAAAATGTCAGTCAAAGATACTGCAGTGTGATACATGTAGCTAACTTTGGCTTGTGCAGGAAGCAATTCATATTTTGTCTGTACTGATAGGTAGCATTCACAGGGAAGCACAGTAGCTAGCACAGTTGCTTCACAGCTCCAGGGTGCCAGGTTCGATTCACGGTTTGGGTCACTGTCTGTGTGGAGTCTGCACGTTCTCCCCGTGTCTGCATGGGTTTCCTCCAGATGCTCCGGTTTCCTCCCACAGTTCAAATATGTGCAGGTTAGGTGGATTGGCTATGCTAAATTGCCCTTAGTGTCCAAAACATTAGGTGGGGTAACGGGGATAGGAACGAAGTGTGGGCTTAAGTGGGGTGGTCTTTCCAAGGGCTGGTACAGATTCAATGGGCCGAATGGCCTCCTTCTGCACAGTACATTCTATGAAATGTTGAGGAGGCACTTTTTTTTTTCTTTCATAGGATCCCACTGGACAGGCCAACATTTGTTGCCCATGCCCAAGGCAGCAACTTTTAGCAATGTACTTGAAGACATTAAAATAAAACAAAAACAGAAAGCGCTGGCAAAAGTGCAGCCTGTCTGGCAGCATCTGTGGAGAGAGAGACTGAATCAACATTTCAAGTTCAATATGACTCTTCTCTTGGGAACTGAAGGAGTCATATTGGACTGGAAAGGTTAACCTGGTTTCTCTCTCCACAGGTGCTGCTGGACTGGCTGAGTTGAACCAGCACTTTCTGACTTTACTTCGTGAAGACAGCCTGGAGTGATTTTTAAAAAAATATAATATATATATATATATATATATACACATACATACATATATATTTTTTTAAGTGTGTGGCACAGGTTCCCCTAACGTTGGTTTGCTGATGGAACCCCAGTTTACTGATGACACAGCACCTCTCCCATTACAAATAAACATTGCGTTGCAATTTTGATCCTCAAAACGAGGAGCATACTTTGCCTCTCCAAAACTCAGAGAGGGAGAAAGTGACTCCTGTGCAGGTGGAGTTGGCCAGGAGCAGGACGGAGTGTGTCTTGTGGCAGGTTGGGGGGCGGGCGGGGGGGAAGAGAGGGTGCCCACCCACACCTCTGCTGCCCATGCAGCCAGGAGCAGCTCCCTCAGCCTGTGCCCCCTGGCAGACTCCCTGTTTATACACACACACTGACCCAATCCCTCCCTCCTGCAGTTACCTCGGAGTCTCTCTCGCCCCCGGACATGCTCGCTGGCCGCTCTCATGCCCCTCCCGCCCCCGCCGACACCACCTTATCGATCAGAGCCGCCGCTTTGGCTCCCTGCGCATCTCCCGGCCCCGCCCTCCGGCTCTCTGACCTCCGGTCCCGGTCCACCCGGAACCGGAAGTGAGGGGGAGGAGAGCGGGAGCTCAAGCTGGAGATGCAGGTAAGCAACAGGAGAGGTAATTAATGGAGAGTGATAGGAAAAGAAGAGGGAGAAAGAGAGTCAGGAAGAAAGAGTGAACTGAGACAATAAATAGTGGATAGAGAGCAGAAGAAATAGAGTGGAGAGAGAGTGAAAACAATAGACAGTGGAGAGAGAGAGATGGAAAGCAATAGAGAGTGGAGAGAGAGTGAGCGAAAGCAATAGAGAGCGGAGAGAGAGCAAAAGAAAAGCAATAGCGAGCAGAGAGAGAGCAAAAGAAAAGCAATAGAGAGCGGAGAGAGCAAAAGAAAAGCAATAGAGAGCGGAGAGAGCAAAAGAAAAGCAATAGAGAGCGGACAGAGCAAAAGAAAAGCAATAGAGAGTGGAGAGAGCGGATGAATTAAAGACAGGTGGGGAAAGATGGAAAGGGATTGATTAATGGAGAAGTGGGGGAGAAAAACAGAGAGATGATGTGGCGATGCCGGCGTTGGACTGGGGTGAGCACAGTAAGAACTCTTACAACACCAGGTTAAAGTCTAACATGTTTGTTTCAAACACTAGCTTTCAGAGCACTGCTCCTTCCTCACCTGAGGTAACAGAGCTAACGTTTTGAGTCTGGATGACTATGTCTGAGCTCCATCAGCAAACATGATCTGATCATTATCACATTGCTGCACCCTCTTGCACAAATTGGCAGCTTCATTTTCTACATTGATTGAGGTACATAAGATTGAGGGCGAGATAGGAAGCAGCTGGGCTCCTTAGTAAGGGGGCATAACATTAAAATGAGGGGCAACAGTGCTAACCACTGTGCTACCGCACTGCCCACACCTCTCTTCCACCCCTCCAAAAAGCCTGCTCATCCTATGTGCCTTGTGGACCACCTTGCACTGGATAAGGGTAAGCCTAGCACACAACGAAGATGCATTCACCCTCCTCAGGGCCTCCAACTCCCTACTCAACACTTCCTCCCACTTACCCTTCACTACCCCTATCGGGGCTTCCTCCCAATCCATCAGTTCCTTGTAAATTTCTGACACTTTCCCCTCCCCTGCCCCTGTTCTTGATACCACTTTGTCCTGTAGCCTCTGGGACGGCAGGTGAGGAAAGGACGGTACCTGCCTCCGAACAAAGTCCCTCACCCGTAAATACCAGAACCCATTCCCGACGGGCAGCTCAAATTCCTCCTCCAAGCTCGGAAAGAAGCAATCAATGAACAGATCTCCAAACTTCTCCATCCCCGCCCGATGCCACCCCGAAACTCCCATCCATCATCCCCCCCCCCCCCCCCTTCCTGGAACAAACCGATGATTTCCACAAATCGGTGCCTAAACCGAGATCCCCTCCAGCCCCGGGTGCTGCCGCCACTATCCCCACACCCTCTGGGCCGTCGCCACCATTACCGGGCTTGTGGAGTACCTGACCGGTGAGAACGGCAGAGGCGTCGTCAACAATGCCCCCAAAAGGGGTGGCATGTGGCGCAGTGGCTAGCACTGGGACTGCAGCACTGAGAACCCGGGTTCAAGTCACTGTCCGTGTGGAGTTTGCACATTCTCCCCATGTCTGCGTGGGTTTCACCCCCACAACCCAAAGATGTGCAGGTTAGGTGGATTGGCCAAGCTAAATTGCCTCTTAATTGGAAAAAAAAATAATTGGGGTACTCTAAAAAAATTTTAAAACGATGCCCCAAAAGGGGAACCCTGCAAGAGGTTGCCTCCATCTGCTCCCACACCAACCCCTCCCCCACTACCCACTTCCGAATCATAGCTATTTTCGCCGCCCAATAATGATTCACGAGGTTCGGGAGACCAATTCCCCCCCCACTCCCCCCCGGAACCCGCTCCAGCAGCACCTTCCTTGCCTGCCCAAACTAACCCTGAAATCATCACGCTCACCCTCCTCAAGAAAGCCTTAGAAAGAAAAATCGGGAGATTCTGGAACACAAAGAAGAACCTCGGGAGGACCATCATTGGGCTGCTGCATTTCTGACATTGCAACAGTAACTACTTCACTTCTATTTCCAGCGCCCTGCAGTATATTTTGCTTTTGACATAAAATACCTGTGAGGGTGCTCTGGAAGGCCTTGGGAGAATGAAACGGGGTCTATATAAATGCAAGTCTCTTTCTTCTAAGGGAAAAAAAACTGTCTTTTATGCAGCACCGTTTCACTCCCTCAGGATGCTCCAAAACACTTGTTGCAGTACTTTATGGCAGAAGCAAAAAACTGCAGATGCTGAATATCAGAAACAAAAAAATGAAATGCAGCCCCTATTGCCAAACAGTACCGAAGAGGCCCATCAAGCCTACATCAATAAAACTACACAAAATCTACACTAATGCCACTTTCCAGCACTCAGCCTATAGTCTTGAATGTTCTGACATTTCAAGTGCTCACCCACGTACTTTTTAAAGGTTGTGAGGTTGCCAAGTGTAAATATGTGGGTTGTTAGTAAACATCAGGGAGTTGTCAGGAATGAGGCTCATCAGACACAAATTGATCCATTTCAACATAAAGTTGTTTCCTTGTGAGTGCAAAATTCAACACGTTTCACACTTTCTAAACAAAAACATCTCATCTCATTGATTTTCCAAGATTTGACAGAGGATGTCAAAAATTTTATCATCATTATTAATGGTATAGAGGGGAAACATTTCTCTTCAGTAGTTTATATTCTGTGAAATTTCTAAAATGTTTTATACAATGAGAGTCTGGCAGTGAAGTGAACCTTTATAGCATTATCTTTAGAAACCATATCAGTGAAGTTTGTCTGTGTTTGGGCTACGAACTATGGAAGTATCATCAGCCGTGTTGGACACACTTTAACTGATAGTAAACAACAGCATCTAAAATATATATGGCCATTGGCTGGAATAGAAAACCATTAGATGTATTAGCACAGCGATGTTTCTGGAAGTCAGAATGTTGCATCTGAGCTTTAAGTTTAGATATTCTGGTTGCATTGGTAAATAGATCCACAAGCACCAACACTATGGTGATTCCTGTCCTTCCAGATACTTTGGAGTGGGAAGTATGGAGGCTGTATTTCGGGTATCAACTTTAAAACCAATTTGACAAAAGGATCAGAGTATTGAAGTTGTAGTGGAGCAGATGTTAATAGTTTTACAATTTAAAATAATTCACTGACTCCTAATTGGGTCAGTTTGTAAAGACATTGTGTAACTGACCCATACTGAGCATTTCATATTTCAGGTTTAATTTTGGTTTGGTTCTGTGCTAACCAAGTTGGCAGTTGTCATAATTGAGCTGAGGGAGAGAATGTTAGCCATGGTTCCCAGTTCTTATCGCTGTCAGCAACTTGTATTGGTCATGTATTGACCACTTAGTGCCTCCATAGTCAAAGAGCTTGCCAGCATTTCCTGATCAAACAAGTGAAGCCGGGGTCACTTGCATAAGGCAAGGAGCGCCTCTGTAATCATATCCAAGAATATGTTAACATTGTCAGAAGAGAAAGAGGGAAAGAATTTGGCAAAAAAAAATGTTTAATCTGTGACTTTTCTATTTCTTGAGCAGTCTTTGTTTATTAAGATTTTTCATTGATGAGAGTCCGAATTTATGCTTTGAGCATACTTCCTGCAGATGCCTTGACAGTGATCAGTATAACTGGAGGAAGTTCTGTTCACACTAAATTTTTTTGTAGAAATACTATATCTTATTAAAATTCAATGGTGACTTCCCGTAGCCACAAGAAGAAAAACAATTGGAGGCATCTGTGGACGCCATTATCAGCCGGGTGGCTGACCTGAAAAGCTCTTTGGCAGCTTTCATCCTCAAGTTAGAGAATGAATTCGAACGAATGAACTGGTAAGGTGCCTCGCTTTAAAGAAAATACTTCCTTCTGTTCATACTATGCTGTGCAGTTGGATCACCCATCTCCTTGCAGTTGTCTGTATGTAAGGGTACATGGGAGATGTATTGACTACTGATGTTGGTTGAGTGGGCGGCACAGTGGTTAGCACTGCTGCCTCACAGCTCCAGGGAGCCGGGTTCAAATCCGGCCTCGGGTGACTATCTATGTGGAGTTTGCACTTTCTCCCCGTGTCTGCGTGGGTTTCCTCCCACAGTCCAAAAATCTGCAGGTTAGGTGGATTGGCCGAGCTAAAATTGCTCCTTAGTTTCCGACGGTTAGGTGGGCTAACGGGGATAGTTAGCTGGAGATATGGGCTTAAGTAAGGTGCTCTTTCAAGGACTGGTGTAGACTCAATGGGCTGGTTTAGCTCACTGGGCTAAATTGCTGGCTTTTAAAGCAGACCAGGCAGGCCAGCAGCACGGTTCAATTCCTGTACCAGCCTCCCCGGACAGGCGCCGGAATGTGGCGACTAGGGGCTTTTCACAGTAATTTCATTGAAGCCTACTCGTGACAATAAGCGATTTTCATTTGATTTTTCATTTTTCAAATGGCCTCCTTACAAAAAGAGGGCCGGCACGTTGGCAAAGTGGACAGCATTGCTGCATCACAGCGCCAGGGAACCGGGGTCAATTAAGAAAGTGACGGCTTTCGGTCACTTTGTGGAGTTTGTACGTTCTCCCCATGTCTGTATAGTTTCCTCCGGGTGCTCTGATTTCCTTCCACAATACAAAGATGTGCGCATTAGGTGGATTGTCCATGTTAAATTGCCCCTTAATGTCCAGCGATATGCAGTTTAGGTTATGGGGTTACGGGTGGATGGGGGAGTGTAAATGGGTCGGGTGCTCATTTGAAGGGTCAGTGCAGGCTCAGTGGGCCAAATGGCCTCCTTCTGCACTGTAGGGATTCTGTGACTCTGAATTACTGTTGAAACAAAACTGTGCATATGAGTTTTACACTTGGAACCAGTTATGCTGAGCACATTTAGTATATGGAAGTCATTGGTTGGCAAAAAGAGGATGAATCTCTGCTGGTTTCATGGGTTAACATTTCACAATGGGTTAACATTTTTAAAAAAACAGCGCACACGTGAGTGCACTGCACTAAAATACCAAAGAAGAATTTCAATCCCAGCATGTTACAGCTGGACTCGCACACATCTCGACTCAGGACATCTGTTCACATCTAATAGTGCCAAAACTACTTGCATGCAATGTTTTCTCAATGCACTATATTTCTCATTCAGTGGCATTGCCTCAGTTACTTTCTCAATTTGTCATAAGAATAAAGTCTGGCACATTTGTAATTATTTTCACAAGATATGTACATTCCAAATCTTTCACCTCTCACACCTGAGTTGGACTCCAGCCTCGGGACATGGATGATTATCTCATTGTGTTCCGCCATGTTACAATGTTAACACAATTTCACAAATTGGTGATCCGGTTGAGTTCTGGGGTGGTTTGCGTGAGAAAATTAAATGCCAAACTACAGCTACAGGGGGCCTTGGAGAGTGAGGTTATAGCTTTTTGTTGGGGTACAATAAAAGGTGTTTCCCCAGCTCCTAAACCAAACTATACTACTGTTGTGGCATTTAAGGAACTTTGGAATGTTGGCCTTTATTTTAAATGGAATGGACTATGAAAATATGGATGTCTTGCTAAAACAAGGCACTGCAATATTGTGAAAAGTTTTGGTCCCCTTATCTAAGGAAAGATATGCTGTCATTGGAGGCAGTCCAGAGAAGGTTCACTAGGTTGATCCCAGGTATGGCAGGATTTTCTTATGAGGAGAGGTCGAGTAGGTCGGGTCTGTACTCATTGGAGTTTAGAAGAATGAGAGGCGACCTTATTGAGACATATAGGATTCTCGGGGGCTTGACATGGTAGATGCTGAGAGGTTATTTCCCCTTGTGGGAGAGTCTAGGACCAGAGGGCATAATCTCAGAGTGAGGGGTCACCCATCAAGTCAGAGATGAGGTGGAATTTCTTCTCTCAATAGATAGTGAATCTGCAGAATTCTTTACTGCTGAGGGGCTGCATTTTTAAATATGTTCAAGGCTGAGATAGGTGTTTAATCAGTAAAGGAATCACGGGTTATGGGGGATAAGGCATGAAAGTGAGTTGAAGATTATCAGATCAGATCTGCCATGATCTCATTGAATGGTGGAAGACCCGATGGGCCGAATGGTCTTTTGTCTTCTGGTCTTACTAAAAAGTCACCAAATAAACTGATCTAAAAATTGGATAAAACCCCAAAAGTTTGGTGGTAGGGCCAGGGCACACTGGATTTTCTGGCCTTATTGCTTTTATTACTGGCAACTTGACATCTTGTCTACAACTAGCCAGTTGCACAGGGCCAACAAAATCAATTTGTGTCCACCTTAAGTGAGTCTGGAAGCTAGCTATGTGATGTCCAGTCATGGCCTGCTCCTTCCAGCACCAATTCAAGCTAGTATATTTTTGCTTTAAACCTACATTTTTTGTGATGGCCTACAACTTTATAGTTAGGTCATGGATCAACCTCAATCCCGAAAGCCTGCTGCATTCATTGTCTGCCAACCACTGCTCAGTTCGCAGCATGCTCACCTCTGAGTCAGAAGTGCTGCTCCAGACGGTCAGCACAAAAATCAAAGCTGACACACTGGTGCAGTACTGAGGGGGCGCTGTCTTTTAGATGAGGTGTTAACCAAATCCCCATCCGCCCTCTCAAGCAGATGTAAAAAACCCAATCGCACCATTTTGAAGAAGAGCAGGTGAGTTATCCTCAATGTCCTGGCCTACATTTATCCCTCAATCAACATCACAAATAGTTCATCTGGTCATTAACCCATTGCTGATTGTGGGAGCTTGCTGTCTGAAAATTCGCTGCCATGTTCAACAGTTGCTGCACTTCAACAGTGCTTTATTAGCTGTAACGCACTTTCAGATGTCCAATGTTTGTGAAAGATGCTATGTAAATGCAAGGATTTTATTATTTATGGCCCAGAACTTCCATGGAGTGGCGGCCATGATCTTGTTAAATAGTGGAGCAGGCTCGATGGGCCGGATGGTCTACTCCTGTTTCTTGTTCGTGTATAACTATATATGGCTTCTTTTTTCATATGAACAAATTTAGGGCAGCACGGTAGCATTGTAGTTAGCACAATTGCTTCACAGCTCCAGGGTCCTAGGTTCGATTCCTGGCTTGGGTCACTGTCTGCGGAGTCTGCACGTTCTCCCCGTGTGTGCATGGGTTTCCTCCGGGTGCTTCGGGTTTCCTCCCACAGTCCAAACATGTGCAGGTTAGGTGGATTGACCATGATAAATTGCCCTTAGTGTCCATAAAGGTGAGGTGGGGTTACTGGGATAGGGTGGAGGCGTGGGCTTAAGTAGGGTGCTCTTTCCGAGAGTCGGTGCAGACTCGATGGGCCGAATCTGCACTGTAAATTCTATGGAGAAAAAAATTTGAACTATCGCAGTTGCTTGACCCCCTTCTGAGCCTAGTCAATCAGACAGCCACTTTTTGTACTTCTACAAGAATCTGCATGGATGACCTTTGTCTTTCCATCTCTCTTCATTGTGTTTAGTCCGATAAAGGGGTGGTATAAGTATATTTTACTTCAGAGTACCAAATGAGACCAAGAGAAGTTTTAGTCCATTTGCTGTAGCTTGAGGCTAAGCCTCATAAAGCTTTTCCAAGTATCATCCGTACTGCCTTGATCTTCAACTTCCGGTTTCCAGTTCTGACTAATGGTTTACACAAAAACATTAACCCAAGTTTTCTTTTGGATTTACAGTACTTCCAACATTTTCTGCTTTTATTGCCATCCTGTCCCATCTACTGTAAGGTCTTGCCTAACCTCTGCTGCATTCACTTCCAGGCCTTCCGTATTGGATAACTTCGCCCTGGTATCTGGGCAATTGAACACCCTGAACAAGCTCTTGAAAAATGATAAAACACCACTCCTAAGAAATCAGGTCATCATTCCATTGCTGCTTTCTCCTGACCGTGATGATGAATTAATGGTACGTTATGATTTACTTCAGCCCGCTACATTAAAACAGAAATTACTGGAAATATGCAGCAGCCCAGGCAGCATCTGTGTAGGGAACCAGAGTTAATTTCCTTCCATCAGAACTGAAATGTTAATTCTGCTTCTATCTCCGCTGTGCCTCCAGACCTAAAGAGTATTTCCAGCGTTTTCTGTTTCAATTGCAGATTTTCAGCACCCACAATATTTTTCTCTTGCATTAGAGTGTATTGTATTACTTCACTGAGATCTAGGACTTCTCAAACCTTCACCTTCTCCAGCTCCAAAGTCTAAAACTAACGGTTGCAATTCAATCATATAGGCCTGAGATGAGGCAAAATTTCTTCACTCGAGGGTTGTGGATCTTCTGAGGATTATTGGTACTCAGTCATAGAATCCCTGTACTGCAGAAGGTGGGCATTCAGTCCATTGAGTCTGCTCTGACCCTCCAAAAGAACATCCTGTCCTATCCCCACAACCCCTCCTAATCTTTGGGCATTGAGGGGCAATTTAGCATGACCAATCCACCTAACCTGCACATCTTTGGACTGTGGGAGGAAACCGGTGTCCCTGAAAGAAACCTATGCAGCAAGGGGAGAATGCAAATTCCACACAGTCACCCAAGGCCGGAATTGAACCTGGGCCCCGGTGAGGCAGCGGTGCTAACCACTGTGCCACCATGCTGCCCAGCCAATGAAGATCAATAATTATTTGGCTACTAAAGAATTCAACAGATATGGGCATAGTTCAGGAAGGTGGAGATGTGGTATTGAAGCATAAAAAAATAAGAACAGGAGCCTGCTCTGCCGATCATTGCGATCATGGCTGAATTTTCTACCCGAATGCCATACTCCTGCGCTCTCCCCATACCCTTTGATGCCTTTAGTGCCTAGAAATCTATTTTTCTTAAATACATAGTGACTAGGCATCCACAGCCTTCTGTGGTAGAAAATTCCACAGGTTTGCCACCCTCTGAATGAAGAAAGTTCTCGTCATCTCAGTCCTAAATGACCTACTCCTTATCCTGAGACAGTGCCCCCCCCCCCCCACCCAGAGGAAAAATCACCTCTGCATCCAGTCATCCAGCCCTGTTAGAATTTTACATGTTGGGCAGCACGGTGATGCAGGGGTAGCACTGCTGCCTCACAGCGCAGAGATCCCAGATTAGAACCCGGCTCTGGGTCACTGTCCGTGTGGACTTTGCACGTTCACAGTGTGTTTGCGTGGGTTTCGCCCCACACAACCGATTGTGGTAGGTGGATTGGCCACGCTAAATTGCCCCTTAATTGGAAAAAATGAATTGGGTACTATAAATGGGAAGCACAAGTGGCTAGCACTGTGGCTTCTCAGCACCAGGGTCCCAGGTTCGATTCCCCGCAGGGTAACTGTGCGGAGTCTGCACGTTCTCCGTGTCTGCGTGGGTTTCCTCCCAAAAAGGTTAGATGGGGTTATTGGGTTACGGGGATAGGGTGGAAGTGGGGGCTTACGTGGGTCGGCGCAGACTCGATGGGCCGAATAGCCTCCTTCTGCACTGTATGTTCTAAAAAAAAATTTTTTAATTTACAAACATTTTACATGTTGCAGTGAGATCCCCTCTCATTCTTCTAATCTCCAGCCATAATCATACTAAATGCCAGGGACCACACGGCTCACAATTTTCATGTTCACCTGCCAGATTCAATAGCCTTTCACAAAATATCAACAGAGAATATTTGCAGTGAGTTGAGTGCTCCAGGTGCAGTTGGATTCCCTGTGTGCCCTTGGGTTTACAAGCAGGATGCTTTGATGCTGAGCACCTGTTTTGCAGGAATGGGTTGTGTACTCCATTTCTTTTTTAAAAATAAGCAGCACAGTGGAAAACTATGTGATAATATTCCAGCGAGCCTGATGATGAAGTATAGGACAGGAGCCCATCTTTACATGTTTTTATAGGCTTTTATTTACAGAGACCAAACCACAAGTCAGCCTGTCCCTATTTATCAAATTTTGTGGAGCTGATGGTGTCATGCACCATGTTAGTAATTTTGCCCACTGGTCTGTCCTATTTGCATATTCCCATTTTTAGTTCAAGTAAAAATACCATTTTGGAGATGTAATAATAATATTCTTTATTATTGTCACAAGTAGGCTTATATTAACACTGCAATGAAGTTACTGTGAAAATCCCCTAGTCGCTGCACTCCGGCGCCTGTTCGGGTACATTGAGGGAGAATTCAGAATGTCCAAATCAGCTAACAATCACGTCTTTCAGAACTTGTGGGAGGAAACCGGAGCACCAGGAGGAAACCCCCGCAGACACAGGGAGAACGTGCAGACTCCACACTAATGACCAAGATAAAGAAATCACTAAAATACAGTAATGATGTACAGTTAAATGCAAATTCAGCATTAAAAAATAGTGCTGTATACTACGCTTTTAAACTTGGGAGTTTGAATAATACAATTCGGTTTGAATGCCAATCAAAGGGTCATCATATTCATGTTCCATCACAACACTCTGGTCATATTTATTAGGAGCGGTTGTAGCTAGATAGGGTAGATGGAGGAGTCCAGCAGCGCGGATTCAATTCCCATACCGCCTGAGGTTATTCATGAAGACCCTGTCTTCTCAACCTTGTCCCTTGCCCGAGGTGCGATGATCCTCAGGTTAAACCATCGCCAGTCAGC
The DNA here is from genome assembly GCF_902713615.1 of Scyliorhinus canicula. Lineage (NCBI taxonomy): Eukaryota > Metazoa > Chordata > Chondrichthyes > Carcharhiniformes > Scyliorhinidae > Scyliorhinus > Scyliorhinus canicula. The sequence goes on along the minus strand of NC_052149.1, from coordinate 30,267,079 downwards.
TCTCCCCCTCCAAGCAACCTATGGTCACCTGGGACCATGGCAACTTTACTGTACCTAGTTAGAGAAACAAGTGAATCCCCGCTTAATGCCCACCACCTGTATTAAAATTAAGTGCACTTAATATATAATTAGCATAACAAATTAGGAGATTGGACAATCAGATGGACTAATGACAAGAGTGAAACTCTCTTTATTTGCATTCATGACAGCAACGATAGCTGATCCAAATTCAAACATGAAAGGGGAGATTTGATTATGCTTGATCTCCAGATGCCTTCAAGACCTGGCTCAGTTTGGTTGTTGGGTCTGGTTGGGGGGACGGATAAGGGAATGTTTGCTGGTGACCACCTGTTGTGCGCAAAGTTCAGAAGTAAACCATTAGTGGGCGGCAGGGTGGCTCACTGCTTAGCACAGCTGCCTCACTGCGCCAGGGACCCAGATTCAGTTCCAGCCTTGGGTGACTGTCTGTGTGGAGTTTGTATTTTCTCCCCGTGGATTTCCTCCGGGTGCTCCGGTTTCCTCCCAGTGTCCAAAATGGTTTGGTGCAGTTATGAGGATAGGGTGGAAGCATGGGCCTGGGTAGGGTGCTCTTTCGGAGGCTCAGTGCAGACTCGGTCTGAATGGCCTCCTTCTACACTGTAAGGATTCTCTGATTCACTGCCTGAGCATGCGGGCAGTGTTGCATTGTAGGTTTTCACATTCAGTCAAGCTGATGATAGCTTCCATAAATGACTGCATTTGATATTTATCTCTTTAGCTTTTAGTCTTGCTCACTAATACAGTCCAGGGCAGATAATTCATTCTGATTGCAGTAAAGTGCTTTTTGTAAATTATAAAGGGCTATATATTGTTTTGAAAGATGGAAATATGAAGTGCCAGGCCAACTTCACGTAGATTAAATTAATTATTTACTGACAACTGTTATGATTTGTAGAGGCAAACAATAAACATTGGGTAATAATTTATAATACATGTAAATATAGCAGCTCCTTAAAATCCACCACTTTCCCCCTCAGTGAGAGGTACTTTGGCACACGTTCCTGTGCTTGAGCAGAACCACAGAAATATTAGTAGTCATTATGAAGAGTTACCTGGTCTCAGTTCTTCCATGTAGATCCCCCTAATGGCATAACTCCTTGTGGTAAGACATGATAATTGCTTGTTATAATATACAACATTTCCTGTTTTAATGTGAGGGCAAATGCTTATTAAGTGGAATCTAAATTCTCCTCCCATGCCTAGAGACGCATGAAGCAAATGGAGCACATGCTTATGGGGGCAGCACCGTGGTTAGCACAGTTGGTTCACAGCTCCAGGGTCACAGGTTCGATTCCCGGACTGGGTCACTGTCTGTGCAGAGTCTGCACGTTCTCCCCGTGTCAGTGTGGGTTTTCTCCGAGTGCTCTGGTTTGCTCCCACAATCCGAACATGTGCAGGTTAGGTGGATTGGCCATGATAAGTTACCGTTGGGTGGAGTTACTGAGTTACGGGGATAGGGTGGAAGTGAGGGCTGAAGTAGGGTGCTCTTTCCAAGAGCCGGTGCAATCTTGATGGGCCAAATGGCCTCCTTCTGCACTGCAAAATCTGTGATTCTATGATGTCTGTTCCCATAGCTAGTTTTTCCTGGAACAGACCACTAGCCTGTTGCCAGAGGCTGTAGCTTGAGGGGATACCACTCCACAGCAAGCATGGCTGACTCTTACCACCTACCAAAAGCATATTCAAAGGAATTACAGGTTGATAATCAACCTGCTTGGCCATGTTATAAATATACCTTCCATGGCCATCAAGTCCGGGAGTGGGACTCAAACCCGGAGCTTCTGACTCAGGCACTGTGCTAGAAGACGTCCTTGTTAATAGCGTTTCAATCCCATTAGAACTGCTGAACACTGAAAGATCCTGTTGCAGAGAAGAACAAAGAACAATACAGCACAGGAACAGGCCCTTCGGCCCTCCAAGCCTGTACCGGTCACAATACCACCCTTGGCCAAAACCCACAGCACTTCTACTGCCGTATCCCTCTATACCCATCCTATCCATATATTTGTCGAGATGCCTTTTGAACACTGTTAATGTATCTGTTTCCACAACCTCCCCTGGCAGCGCGTTCCAGGCACTTGCCCGTCTGTGTAAAATTCTGCCTCGCACATCTCTAAACCTATGCCCTCTGGTGACTGACCCCTCCACCCTGGGAAAGAGTGCCTGCTCATCCATTCTATCCATGCCCCTCATAATCTTTTAGTCCTCTATCAGGTCGCTCCTCAACCTCCATCGTTCTAATGAAAACAGTCCGAGTCTATTCAGCCTCTCCACATAGCTAACACCCTCCAGACCAGGCAACATTCTCAGAAGCCTCCTCTGCACCCTCTCCAAAGCTTCCACATCCTTCTGGTAGTGTGGAGGCTTTGGAGAGGGTGCTGCCTCCCATTGTAATTCCTTTGTGGCACTTTCAATGAATTTAATAAAAGCAATCTTAGCACAGATTTCATAATATTAGATCACAGCATGGAAAAGTCCTATTGTAGGGCTGAGAAAGTTAACTGGCAATCTTGGCTCCATTTCCACATTGAAATCGCCATCTTTCATGGATTATTTGGAACATATCACCAAACTACGACAGAGGTTAGCACTATTGCTTCACAGCGCCAGAGTCTCAGGTTCGATTCCCGGCTTGGGTAACTGTCTGTGCGGAGTCTGCACGTTCTCCCTGTGTCTGCGTGGGTTTCCTCCAGGTGCTCGGTTTCCTCCCACAAGTCCTGAAAGATTGCTGTTAGGTCATTTGGACATTCTGAATTCTCCCTCTGTGTACCCGAACAGGTGCTGGAATATGGCAACTAGGGGCTTTTCACAGTAACTTCATTGCAGTGTTAATGTAAGCCTACTTGTGACAATAAAGATTATTATTACTTTCACACACAACATTGACTTGAACCAAGGCAAGGAAGAGATTTTCAGCTGACAATGTATTACTGGAGTCCTAAAACTATAACTCCATATAGTTAAAAGGCTGTGATGGCTACACCGTTTTATCTTCCCTTCAGAAGAAGTTGACGAATTGTGTACAGTTTAGTTCAATTGCATCAGTCTCCTTTGAATCAAAAAGTCTCAGGTTCAAGCCCAAGTCCAAGATTTGAACATAAAGTGCAAACTGATCATTCATATTGAGGAAGTACTACAGTGTCAGGGATGCTGTGTTCCTGATATGTTATGAAAGGCCCTGATCAACTACTCAGGACAACTTAAAAAATTCCGTGACACTACAGTGAGAATACCATGACAGTAGTCGACGAAGGCCAGGGAGGTTCTGAATTTTTCAACACTAGTCATTCAGCTCTTTGTCATTTGGGACCTGCAGTATGAATATTGGCTGCCGTATTTGCCTACAAAACAACAGTGATCAAACTTTATTCATTTACCGCAAATCGATTTGCAACATCTTGAGGATGAGAAAAGCACTACATAAATGTGCAATCTTTCTTTGTGTTAATTCAGGTTGGAGCAATTGGGAACTCTTTGAAAGATAGACCAAAAGTCCAAAATTAAGCTTCTGAACAAATTACCGTTTGTGGAGGGAAGAGGAGGTTACATTATACAGTTAGCTAGCAGGTTTGCAGTTCACATATCTGGTTGGAGTGAAGTAATTGAATTTTAAAATGAAATTGCACCTTTTACCCAAGGGCACTGGGGGAGATGTCAAAAATTTTACCACGTCTATGATCTTGTTTCTGCATCATTGTCTTCTTTTCATAGAAACTAACAGAGGGTCGAGTTCCTGTTTTCAGTCACGAGGTGGTTCCGGACCATCTCCGGACTAAACCAGATCCAGAGGTAGAAGAACAGGAGAAGCAACTGAGTACAGAGGCAGCACGCCTAGCACCTGATGTAGCTCAGGTATGGCTTATTTTCTGTTTAGAGGCATTGTTATTTGCTTGTAATCATAACAAATCCAAACAGAAGTTGCTAGCTGCAAGCAGGAAATGAGAGCTGACAACCTGAAGAATTCATAGGCTGTTGTGATGATAATCATATCTAATTTTATCAAAGAACCAGCGCTACATGATGAGCACAGAAACACCACTGCAGATAATTTGATACAAATGCAATTTGAAAAGGCCCTCGTCTGTCCCCAAATTGTAAAGGAGAGGAGTTGTTGAATCAGACAGTAAGTGTACTAAGCAGCCAGAAATATTAACGGTTGGAACATTGTTGATCAACTGCAGGTAAATAGAGGAAAGATTCTGACAATTGCAGTGTTTACGTTTTTTTTAAACTAGATTTAAGCTTTGCAGAGTGGGGTCTCTTGCTTTTCCAGATGTACATTAATGGTCTAGACCTTGGTGTACAGGGCACATTTTCAAAGTTTGCAGATTACACCAAACCTGGAAGCATTGAGAAGGGTAGTCTGGAGCTTCAATGGGACATTGGCAAGTTGCTGGAATGGGAGGGCAGGTTGCAGATGTTCAGTGCAGAGAAGTGTGAGGAAGAACAAGAAGAGACGATATATAATAAAGGGAAGAACTCCAAAAACAAGGGGGAGGAAACAGAGTGATCCGGTTGTATAAATCATTGAAGGTGGCAGGACAGGTTGAAAAAGAGCAGTTAATAAAACATTCAGGTTTATTAATAGGGGGCATAGAGTCCAAGAACAAGGAGGTTATGTTGAATTTCTATATGTCACTAGTTCAGCCTCAGCTGGAGTATTGTGTTCAGTTCTGGGCACCGCACTTTAAGAAGGAAGTGAAGTCATTGGAGAGAGTTCAGAAAAGATTCACAAGAACTTCAGTTATGAAGATCGATTGGAGAATTTAGTACTGTTTACCTAGGATTAAAGAAAGTTGAGAGGAGATTTGATAGAGGTATTCAAAATCATTAGGGGACCTGGACAGAGTGCGCCTGTGAAAGGATCAGAGGGCACAGATTTAAAAGTAAAAGAAGCAGAAGTGATAGGAGGAGAAAACTTTTTACTCAACGAATGGTTACGGTTTGGAATGCACTGCCTGAGAGTGTGGAATTAGATTTGTCTATCACAGGGAGAAGGCAAGGAACTGAGACCAGATAAATTGCTCATTCGGAGCTCTAGTGCAGACACGATGCATCTAACAACCACCTTCTGCACCATAACCATTGTGATTGAGTGTATTTAATTTGTTCAGTTAACATTCACCCATTTTCTGCATCTTAAATCGAATCAAGCCTGAAAGGGTGGTGGAATCAAATCCAATAGTGACTTGCAAAAGGGAATTAGATAAGTATACTTGAAAATGAAAGATTTGCAGGGCTATGGAAAAGGAACAAAGGACTGGGGCTAATTAGATTACTCTTTCATCGAACCAGCACAAACAATGGGCTGAATGACCTTCTGTTGCTCTGATTTGACCTCAATAACTACCACAAAGGAAGCAATAAACAACTTTTTCTGCTAAACTAAAACCACTTTCTTCCATCAGTCTTATCCATCTTCTTTTCCACTGCTGAAATCCACCTCAATGTCTTAAATCTGGCGGCACAGTGGTTAGCACTGCTGCCTCACCACTACAGAGACCTGGGTTAGATTCCAGCCACAGGTGAATGTCTGTATTGCGTTTCCATGTTCTCATGTCTGCATGGGTTTCCTTCGGTGGTCCGGTTTCCTCCCACAGTCCGAAGATGTGCAGTATAGGGCGGGGGAGTGGACCGATGTAGGTTGCTCTTTGTAGGGAGGTAGATGCGATGGGCTGAATGGCCTCCTTCTGCACCGTAGGGATTCTATGAATTCTATAATCATTAAAGGCCTGCCTTCTTCATAGAATTTACGGTGCAGAAGGAGGCCATTCGGCCCATCGAGTCTGCACCGGCTCATGGAAAGAGCACCCTACCTAAGCCCACACCTCCACCCTAACTCAGTAACCCCACCTCACCTTTTTGGACACTAAGGGCAATTAATCATGGCCAATCCACCTAACCTGCACATGTTTGGACTGTGGGAGGAAACCGGAGCACCCGGAGAAAACCCACGCGGACACAGGGAGAACGTGCATTCTCCACACAGACAGTGACCCAAGCCGGGAAACGAACCTAGGACCCTGGAGCTGTGAAGCAACTGTGCTACCGTGCTGCCCCAATTTATCTAAACTGGCCCTATCTACCGTAAACTGATGTTTAAACCTGGCCAAAGCATTCACGTTCTCTCTTATAAAAAGTTACATAATTCCAACGTTTCAAGACAATTCAAGATGAACTAGCTCCTTGTGTCACAGCAGGTGCCCCTGTTCAATCTTTGTACTCCACTTGCCTTGATGAGTGCAGTACCTACACCACGTGGACTGCAGCAGTGGCTCATCACAACCTTCTCACAGGTAATTAAGGATAGGCAATAAATGCTGGCTGGAAAAGCTCAAAATCATCCAGGACAAAGCAGCCAGCTTGATTGGCACCCCATCCACAAATATTCACTCCTTCCACCACAGGCGTGCACGGCCATCAGTGTGTACCATCTACAAGATCCACAGACGCACAAAAGATTCATAGAATTTACAGTGCAGAAGGAGGCCATTCGGCCCATCAAGTCTGCACCAGCTCTTGGAAAGAGCTCCCTATCCGACCCCACACCTCCACCCTAACCCCATAACCCAGTAACCCCACCCAACACTAAGGGCAATTTAGCATGGCCAATCCACCTAACCTGCACATCTTTGGACTGTGGGAGGAAACTGGAGCACCCGGAGGAAACCCACACACACATGGGGAGAACGTGCAGACTCCGCACAGACAGTGACCCAAGCCGGGAATCGAACCTGGGATCCTGGAGCTGTGAAGCAATTGTGCTAACCGCGATGCTACCGTGCTGCCCTATGCTACCGTGCTGCCCAATGCCAGCAGTGTACCATCTACAAGATCCACAGACGCATAGTGCCAGCAGTGTGTACCATCTACAAGATATACAGACGCACAGTGCCAGCAGTGTGCCATTTACAAGATCCACAGACGCAGTGCCAGCAGTGTGTACCATCTACAAGATCCACAGACGCACAGTGCCAGCACTGTGTACCATCTACAAGAGCCACAGATTTTACTGATGTTGGGTTCAACGTGTACTTTTCCTCATTGCAAAGCATTCAGATATCATCTTGCAAAGCATTCAGATATCATCGTGCAAACGAGGGACATAAGCTAAAGGCATTCTACCTTGGTTACTACAGTATAGAGTCAACTCAAGACATCTGATGAAAAAGTAATTGTTTCAAATAATTCTCAAAGATGCTTATTTTCTCCCACTACAGAAACACATCCAGGCATTGAACAAAATGTGTGGCAACCTACTTGACAAACTTAACAACGCTCGGGAGGAGCGGGAATCTGAGAGTGGAGGTACACTGCAGCTTGTTTGCTGTCGCCAGGGGAATAACGGGGAAGGAAAAGGCAACTTTGTAATTGTTTCTGTGATTTCATAATAGTGTCTGAAAAATTGTCGGAAATCCTCTTGCGTAGCAAAAATATAGCAAGGGATCTAAATATTAGTGAGTAGAATTATACCTTATTCAAAGTTTCCCCACTGGATTTTAATAATTTAATTTATCTATCAAAATATTAGTAATGAAGCCAGCCAGTATGGTGAAAACATTGAAACTGTGTCAATGGTGACCTACTATATATCCTGGTATCTCTGGAGGAAAACCAGTTACTAGCTGTTGACTAAAATAATGTTCCTAAACTGACCTACAATAGAGATTTATGTTCATGTTATTCAAATATTTAAGAACCTCTGAGGACTTGTCAGTGGAAAACAAGAGGATGCTTCCTCTTGGAAGGGGGGGTGGTGGGAGTCTAGAACTAGGGGACACAGTTTAAGACTGAGATTAGGAGAATTTTTTTCTGAATGTCATTAGCCTGTGTAATTCTTCACCAGAGTGCGGTGGAGGCTTGGTCTTGATTAATAAGGGGATCAGAGGTTATGGGGATGAGAAACATATTAGCCATGATTGAATGGCAGAGCAGACTCGATGGGCCGAATGGCCTAATTCTGCTCCTGACTTGTGGTCTTTAGACTCAGTTGGACAGATTTTTGATGGGGTAGTCTAGGTTTATGAGAGGGACAGACAGGAAAGTGAAGTTGAGACCACAACCAGATCAGTCCCGATCCTATCGGGTAGAGCAGGCTCACAGGGCTGGGTGCAATGCAACACCCTCAACAGAAAAGATGAATGCGACCAGTTCATGAGCCAATAAGGCAATGCAACAAATATACTCACTTGCTAGGTAACTATGACTATCCCACTGTTGACTCAGACAGTACCTATTTGTTAATATGAGATGAACTCATTGTTAACAAACAGTAAAAGGCTTTTAGGTGTTTGTGACTCCAAGTTAGACTGGTAACCAGTGTTCTCTCGAAATTTGTTTTTGGCATATGGCGTGCTAATTTCATATTTTTAACCATTTTGCATATGCATGCTACCTTACATGGAACTACTTCAAATGGCCTGTGTTACACTTTTCACATGGCTGTGTACCTCCATAGTTTAGCGGGAACATTGGTGAAAAAACCCATGTACCATATCTGCAATCAACGTTTTGCACATTTACCTTAGACTATTGGCCTTACTAACTCGCCTGCATTGAATAAAAATTTAATGAAGTAATTTTTTTAAATGGCAAGTTTAATTATTAAAAGGAAATCTGTAAAAGTGTAATAATGAGTCTGGATATGGCAGTTGAATAAAATAAGCCGTTTTAACATCAACTCCAGCAAGAGGCAATAATATATCTGAAAAATGGTGAGCTGGCACTAGAATTTGTGTAATAGCATACTTAATCTTAGAATAAGGATTCTAAAACTCATAGTTCATCCAGAGTGCATAGTCTAACTTTGACAAATCTAACATTGGAAGGCAAGATATCAATATGAAGAAGAGGCACTTTTAGTAAACATTAAAAATATTGTGATCAAGTTCAGCAAACAATGAAGTGTATTTATTGTGTAATGCTGGAGCCTTATACACTAGGAAAATTCAAGTTCATAGAATCCCTGCAGTGCACATGGAGGCCATTTGGCCAATAGTGTCTGCACCGACCTAGGCCCACTCCCCCGTAACCCCATCTAACCTTTGAACACTAATGGGACAATTTAACATGGCCAATCCACCTAACCTGCACAACTTTAGACTGTGGGAGGAAACCAGAGCACTCGGAGGAAACACACACAGGCACGGGGAGAAAGTACAAACTCCACACAGACAGTCACAGGCCAGAATTGGACCCATGTCCCTGGTGCTGTGATGCAGCAGTGCTAACCCAGTTGTGAAACATTGCATTGAACATTCTCTTGCGAAGGAGGGGAATGCGGACCAGTGTTCAATTCCTGATTTCTGACTAGTGATCACTCTGGAAATGCTTGTGCATGGACAGTGGGTGAGGAAAGGCGCAGGCCTGGCTTCGAGAAACCATGAGCAGATTTAACCCACTGATATAAACAATGGCCAGTTGGACCACACAATGGAGAGTAACCACTGTCCGTATTTCCTTACCCCAATATAAGCTCAGACTTCAAAATTAATGGGTTAGGAGAGGATTGGGAGAAAAATTATAATCAATTTACAAATAACTTCAGAAGGTCAATGGAACAGTAATTGACATTTTTATTAGAGGACCATTTCTATTAATGCTATAGAGTCAAGATTAAAATGTCTTGTCATCTAAAAGCAACAATACCGTTTAAAAACAAAAATAATTCAGTGTAAAGAAACCTAATGGCAATAAGAACCTTCCCTTTTTTCTTTCCCTCTAGCTTTGCGACAGAATAAGCAGACCTTTAACCCAGCAGATACTAATGCTTTATTAGCAGCAATTGGATTTGGGAAAGGATTGTCCAAACCAATCAGACCGCCCCAAGGTGGACCAGTCTCATCGGGTCAGTCTGTACCAGTTCCTGGTCTACAGGGGGGTCCAAGCATGGCACAGGTGTCAATTCAAAGTGGGACTAACCCACAGGGAATGCAAGGTCAGGTTCCACCACAACAAGGTCAGCCAGGTAAGTGGAAGACCTACTGTATCGATATTCTATTTTATAGCCGCACAATTCACAATTGTCATTTCTGTATATGTAGCCATGGTAATGCATATAAAAATTTGGCTTTTGAGACATGCGTAAGTTGCTGGAGAGAAGTCCAATTTCAGTTTAACACACCTGACTGCGTATTTGGCTGATACTTCCCACGTTTTCTTCTGTCAGTCATTTTTACGGGATGTAGGCATCACTGGTTAGGCCAGAATCCATTGCCCATTCCTAATTGCCCTTCAGAAGGTGGTGATGAGTTGCCTTCTTGAACCGCTACAGTCCTCGAGATGTAGGTACACCCACTGGGCTGTTAGAGAGGGTGTTCCAGGATGTTGCTCTGGCAACAATGAAGAAAAAGCGATATATTTCCAAGTCAGGGTGGTGAGTGACTTGGAGGGGAACTTCCAGGTGGTGGGGTTCCCAGGTATCTGCTACTCTTGTCCTAGATGGTAGTGGTCGTGGATTTGGAAGGTGCTGTCCAAGGAATCTTGGTGAGTTACTGCGTCTAGCACATGATGCAGTTCTGCAGGTTTTAACAGTAACTTTAACATTGATTTCAGAGAAAGTTTTTTTGAAAACATCTTTGTAAAGTCTTACTCGTTGAGCACTGAATAAACAACAACAAATGTCCCTTTAATGCCTTTTTGTAGGTATTGTATTGTAGGCAGGCTGGTAGTACTTGGAGTCAAAAGAGTGTGTGTCCAGTTCAGGTCTTGCTCCAGAAACTGGAGTAGTTGATTGCAGAGCACGAGAGATTGCTGGGTTTTCAGAGTTCATCTTTTGCATGAGATATTAAATCAATACCCACTTCCCAGCACTAATAAAGACTAACTGATTGTATACCTTATTAGGAGGGATCATGCAGTGTGAAAATTAGCTATTGGGTATATTCCAAGGGTTAGGAAATTTAAAAATTAATCCTTCACAGGAAAGAATGGAAATGGAGTGAAAAATGTTCACACTTGTGGGGCTAAATTTTATGGGCAAGACCTTCCCTTCGATAAAAAGTCAGGGGAGCCTGCCAAACAGAACAATAGCTGATGTACTTCATTATATAAATGGTTAATCCCTTTGCTTGGTGGTAATGGTAGAGTGGGGGATATGCCAGGCCATGAGGTTACAGATCGTGGTTGTGTATAATTCTGCTGCTGCTGATGGTCCACAACCTCGTGACTGCCCAGTCTGGAGTAGCTAGATTGGTTTGCAATTTAGCACAGTGGTAGTGCCACACAACAATTTGGAGAGTATCCTCAATTTGAAGATGGATCTTTGTCTCCATAAGGACTGTGCGGTAATCACTCTTACTGATACGGTCACTGGCATCTGTGACAGGCAGATTGTTGAGGATGATGTAGAGTATGTTTTTCCCTCTTGCTGGTTCTCTCACCACCTAGCATCTACGTCCTTTAGGATCTGGTCAGCTTGGTCTGTACTGTTGTTACAATGCTACTGCTGCGTTTGGTAAAATTCCAGTGGTGGCAACAAGCATGGGCAAGCCACTTGTTGGATTTTACATGCCTCTTTGCCAGCAGGGGGCTGTAAAATCCAGCCTATGGGATAAGATATTAAGCAAAACAGTGAAGCAAATAAAGTGGATTTGAGGAATATAGTGACAAGGCAATTGGTGTGTTTAGTAGTTGGAATGGGATTGTTAATGCTTCTATTCTCACGGCATAGAATTCAGTTTGCACGGTGGCACATTAGTTAGCACTGCTGCCTCACAGCACCAGGGGCCCAGATTCAATTCTGGCCTTTCGTGACTGTGTGTGGAGTTTGCACATTGTCCTGGGTGCTCCGGTTTCCTCCCACAGTTCAAAGATGTGCAGGTTAGATGGATTGACTCTGTTAAATTGCCCCTTAGTGTCCAGGGATGTGCAAGGTTGGGTTACAGGTTGGGAAGAGGACCTGGGTGGAGTGCTCTTTCAGAGGGTCAGTGCAGACTCGATGGACTGAATGGCCACCTTCTGCACTGTAGGGATTCCAGGATTCAGTCTGGGATTCTTGTTGTCATTGTTAGAGAGGACATGTAAATGTATTTGAGGGAAGAACAAGTAAATAAATATAAAGGCTTTTGATTACAGAAGATGCTGGATTTAGATCCTTGATTTCCAATGACTATGGATTATGACTGTACTTAAATTTCATTTTCTGTTTTTGTAGGAAAGATGCCAAGTACCATAAAAACCAACATCAAGTCTGCATCAATGCACCCGTATCAGAGATGAACCACTTCAGTAGAGTACGGGTCTGGAGAATAACCAGATCACATGCAATGAGAGTTACTCCACCAAGGAAAGAAAAAAGGATGTGGTCATCAATTGACTTTTATTGTAATGCCTGGAACAGCCCGTGGTGAAAATTTACTTTGTTGGCAAATTCAGAAGACCCTAATGAGCTCACACGTGTTAAATTACCAAAATAATTATAACACTGCACTTGGTGACTCATGATTTTGCACACAACATTATATTTTTCTGATGCTACTGAAACTTCCAGGTTCTTACAAGGGGCATAACGGTGATCATTAAAAACCTGGTTCCAGGGCGGCAGGGTGATTTGCACTGCTGCTTCACCGCATCGAGGCCCAGGTTCGATCCCGTGTGGAGTTTGCACATTTGTAGGTCTCACCCCCAAAAATATTCAGGGTAGGTTGATTGGCTATGCTAAACTCCCCTTAATTGGAAATGTTTTAAAAATCTTTCCAGTAGTGTCCTGGAGAAACTGTAATTAATGAATCATTTCTGTTAGGGGGAGTTGTCAGCTTTTACATGTTTTGCCAGGAAAAAGTTACTAAAACATGGGAATTCAAAATAAAGCTCTAATGTCACGGAGTGTGAACTCAGTTATTGTCAACCCTGCTCGTGGCATCAAGGAGCCATAACAAACTGGAAGTCTAGGGAGGGGGTGGGGAAACTCTCCAATGGTTGGCATCATCCCAAGCACAAAGTGTGACTGTTGTGGTTTTTGGAGGCCAATCGTTCTCAGTTGCATGAGATTACGGCAGAGTTTCTCATGGTAGAGGTCCTTTTAAATCATAGAATCCCTATAGTACAGAAAGAGGCCATTAGGCCCATAGAGTCTGCACCATCCTGTTGCAAGACCACCCGACCTAGGCCTATAACCCCAAAGGGCAATTTGGCATATCCAATCCACCGAACCTCACATCTTTGTGTTGGTGCCTAACCACCTTCCCTCCATAAAGGTCAGACTTGGGGATACGGCAGCAAGGCGGCACAGTGGGTAGCACTGCTGCCTCACTGCGCCGACGTCCCAGGTTCGATCCTGGCTCTGGGTCACTGTCCATGTGGAGTTTGCATTTCTCCCTGTGTTTGCGTGGGTTTCACCCCCACAACCCAAAAATGTGCAGGCTAGGTGGAGTGTCCATGCTAAATTGCCTCTGAATTGGAAAAAAATTGGGTACTCTAAATTTAATTTTTTTTTTTTAAAGTCAGACTTGGAGATATGTTGATGAAGGGACAGTGTTAAGTACCATTTGCAACAATTCCTACTGAAGTAGTCTGGGGTCTGTACAGCAAGGCCAGACTGCATTCTGGCCTGGACGGATCCTGCCCAGTCACAGGCAATGACCATCACACCTCTTTAACCTGGGGTTACCCCCATCTCTGGATCTGTAAAGACTTAATGCTTAGAATGCGAACATTAGCAGGTGATTAAGTCTTTACAGATCCAGAGATGGGGGTAACCCCAGGTTAAAGAGGTGTGAATTGTCTCAACCCAGGACAGTTGGTAGGATTTTGCAAGCCCAGGCCAGATGGTGGGGGATGAATGTAATGAGACATGAATCCCAGTTGAGGCCGTACTCATTTGTGCGGAACTTGGCTACAAGTTTCTGCTCAACGATTCTGCGTTGTCGTGCATCCTGAAGGCCTCAACCGGAACCTTGGATTCATGTCGCATTACATTCATCCCCCACCATCTGGCCTGGTCTTGCAAAATCCTACCAACTGTCCTGGCTTGAGACAATTCACACCTCTTCAACTTGGGGTTACCCATATCTCTGGGCTCCGAAAGCTAGTGTTTGAAACAAACATGTTGGAGTTTAACCTGGGGTGTTGCAAGACTTCTTAGTGTGCTCACCCAGTCCAACGCCAGCATCTCCACACATATATCAAGATTGAATAAATAATGGTCTTGCTGTATCCTTTCATCAAATTGTGTTTTGATCTCACTTCTAGCTGCAGCATCCAGCAAGTAACCCATCAGTTTAATAAAGAATTTTTGGCACATCAGCTGTTCTGCTCACGCAGCACATGAAGATGTGTAAATTGGTATAGGACAAATAAGGTTAATGAATGTGTGGTTTAAAGACTGGTGCGCGCATGGGGCACTGGCACCAGCACTAAAGGAAAGTGGGATCTGTACCATTGGGATAGTCTCGAGCCACATTCGTGAAGGGGGTTTTAAAACTAATAGTGTAGGGACAAAGGATCAAAAAATGTGGTAAACCACAGACAAGGGAAAAGAGAGGGTATTAATATGGGAAATTACAAAAACCACACCAGGAAGGGACAATACAAACCCAAGAAATCAGGAGTTAAATGCTACAGAAATAAAAAAGCAAAACTAAAGCTTGTGTGTCTAAGTGCATGTAGCATTTGAAACAAAATAGAAATTAAGAACAATCTGATATGGCTTGTAACCTGCATATTGAAGGGTATGTGACATTCATGAAAAAGGTGGATCTGTTAACTAATGAAGGTATTATCGCAGAGGGAGGACAAAGTTCAGAAAATCAGGATGTCGAAGTGGTTTGGATTGAGGTGAGAAATGATAAAGGCAAGAAGTCACCTGCGGGAGTGGTGTGCAGGCATCCTAATTATAACTACACACTAGGACAGAATATTAAAAAGAAATAATGAGAGCTGGTCAGAAAAGTACAGTTTAAAATAATGGGGAATTTTTAAAAATATATATTTTTTTGTTCTCCTTTTTCACATTTTGCCCCAAATTATACCCAACAATAATCAGTAACGAATGTAATGTCAATACCCATATCAATAACAACGATCCCATCCTCCCACCAAACCTCAGACATTGGCCCACATGTTAACATAAACAAATGAATAACAGGATCACCCAGTCACTATTAACAGAGTCCCCCTCCCAGCCCCCAACCCTCCTAATGTTCGATGTGATCCAATTCTCGAAAGTGCATAATAAATAACAGCCATTAATTATAGAACCTCCATCCTTCCCCTCCGTTCAAATTTGATCTTTCCAAGTGTTAAGGATTCCAGCAGGTTCCACCGCCACGCCAGGGCACAGGGTGGAGAGGTTGATTTCCACCCTAACAGGATCCGCCTTCGGGCAATCAACGAGGCAAAGGCTAGGACACCTGCCTCCACACCCATTTCCAACCCCGGCTGGTCCGACACCCCAATTATGGCCTCCCAAGGGCCTGGTCCAGTTTCACGTGCACCACTTTAGAGATTACCTTAAACACCTTCCAGTAATCCTCCAGCTTTGGACAGGACCAAAACATATGAATGTGGTTTGCAGGGCCTCCCCCGCAACGTTCACAAATCTACCACCTCAAAGAACAGGCTCATCCTTGGTACGCTCTATACACCACCGTCAGCTGTATCAGCCCCAACCTCGCACACGAGGTGGAGGTGTTCACCCTCCAGAGCACCTCACACCAGAACTCCCTCCTCCATACCCTCTCCCAACTCTTCCTCCCACTTTGCCTTGATCCCTTCGAACGGCACCTTCTCCCCCTCCAAAATAGGCCCGTAAACCACCGATTCTGACCTTCTCCAGTCCCCCTGTCGTCATCACCTCCTCCAGCAATGTGGCAGCCGGCTCCATTGGGAAGCTCTATCCTTTCTCGCCGTCTCGAACCTGCATCCATCTAAATATTTCTCCCTGCTCCAGCCCATACTTCACTCCCAGCTCCTTCAATCCTGCAAAACAACCCTGAAGAAATAAATCTTTAGTGTTCTAATTCCTTTCTCCTCCCATCTCAGAAAATTTCCATCCCTCTTCCCTGACTCAAATCTATGGTTCCCACAAATCAGCTTTTGCCTTGACCCTGCCCCCAACCCGAAGTGCTGTCTAAACTGCCTCCAAATTCACAACAAAGCTATTACTACTGGACTCCGAGTATCTCCCCGGGGCTGTCGGGAGCAGTGCTGTCGCTAGCACCTTCAATCCCGACCCCCTACCCAAACTCTCCTCCATTCTGACCCATTGGAAGTCAACCCCTCTGACCCAGCTCCGTCCCTTCTCCACATTCGCCGCCCACTATTAATATATCAGGTTCAGAAGACTCCAAGTCCCTGCCTTACCAAATGGCAGGCCCCCCCCCCACCCCTGTCGGAGACACCAAAATCATGGGGAATTTTAATCTACATATTAGACTGGGGGGGGGGGGGGAAATCAGATGGGCAAAGGTAGCTGATATGAGCAATTCATAATGTTTTGGGGATAGTTTCTTAGAACAGCACATTCTGGCGACAGCCAGAAGGCAGGCTATACCTGACCTTGTATTAATCCTATCCAGAGATAGGATTAGACCTTGGACGCCGGATTAGACCTTGGTTGCAGCAATTACAACAGGATTTGAATTTTACATTTGGGTTTGGGGCGAGAAGATTGCAAAGACTAGCAATTTAAATAGGCCAAAGATGGCATGAAACAGCCAGCTAAAGTGAACTAACAAATGAGATTAAAGCGATAGGCCAAGAGAAACACAGTGCAGACATTTAAAGGGATACTTCAGAATAGATACAAAACATTCAAGGAGGACTCTCCATCTGTGGTTAACTGATCGTATAAAGCATTAAAGCATGAAATTGCACAAAGGTGGGTGGGAGATCAGAAGATTGGACAGAACAGCAAAGAATGACAAGATTAAGGAAGGGGAAAAACTCTAGAGAAAGATAGCTAGAGATATAAAAGGTGCATTGTAAGAGGTTCTATAGATATTGTAAAATAGTTAAAGTGAGCATTGGTCCTATATAGAAAGTGCATTGGACAATTGATAATGGAAAGTAGGGAGATGGCAGATGAATTGAACATTGAACAGTATTTTGCATCAATCTTCACAACAATCTACAAGCAACATCCCAGAAAAGGCTGTAAGTCAGGAAATGGAAGAGCGGAAAAGGAGGAACTCAAATATTACAATCCCCAAAATAGTGGTATTTGAGCAAATACTTGGGGATCCCCAGGTCTAGATGGACTTCATCCTTGGGTCTTGAAAGAAATGGTTAGAGAGAAGAATTGATGTATTGGTTTTAATTTTCCAAAATTTCCTAGATTCAAAACGGTTCCATTAAATTGGAAATTAGTGGATATAACTCATTATTCAAAAAGGGAGGCAGAAAGCAGGAAACTACAGGCCAGTTGGCCTAACATCCATCATAGGGAAAACAGAAGCTATTATTAAAGAGGTTATAGCAGGGCACTTTAAACAGAATGCGAAAGGAAATCCATGTTTAACCGATTTATTGGAGTTCTTTGAAGGACACACATGTACTGTGGATAAAAGAGGAACAGGTGGATGTACTGTAATGTCTAGAAGGCATTGATAAACTGCCACATCAAAGGTTGTTTATAACATAAAAGCTCATGGTGTTAAGTCACCATAGTCTCAGGTGAACATAGTCTGCTTTCCCCTTTTGAGGGGAGGGGGTGTGTGATTTAACCGGAGGATCACCTACCATTAGGCGAGGGGCAAGGTTAAGGAGGCTGGGCCTTCATTACTAACCCCAGCAGATACCAGAATTGAACCTGCGCTGTTGGCCTTCTTCAACATCAAACCAGCTTGTTGCATCACAAACCAGCTGTTTAGCCATCTGAGCTAAACCAGCTCATGGTATAAGAGGGCAACATAACAGGTGGCATACGTGCCTTTTTCTGGTTGCAAGATGTAATAAATGGTGAGCCACAGATCAGTGCTGTGACCTCACCTTTTTACAATTTATATAAATGACTTGGATAAAGTGACCAAAGATGCGGTTGCATAAAAAGGTGCGAAAGTACATTGTAAGAGGACATGAGGAGGCTACAAAGAAACAGGTTTAGTGAGTGATAAAAAAAAGACCTGACAAATGGAGTATGATGTGCAAAAAAGGTGAAATCGCCCATTTTGGCAGCAAGAATAAGAAATTAGCTGAATGGCAAGAGAAGGGGGCATGGGTGTTCTAGTGCATGAATTGCAAAAGGCGAGTATGCAGCTACAACAACTAATTAGGAAATCTGCGGGATTGATTGCCTTTTGGAAATGTTGGAATTGTCGAGTTACAAGAGGTGACGACTGATACCTTAAGATCCTGAGGGGCCTTGACAGGGTGAATATGAATTAGGGGTTACTGTTTAAGAATAAAAGGAGTCGTTCATTTAAAGACTTAGATGAGGAGAATTATTTTCTCATATGCTCACAAATCTTTGGAACTTTTGGGCTGGCAGGAATCAGGGGTTAAGGCTTTAATCAGATCTGCCATGGCAGCACAGTTGCTTCACATCTCCAGGGTCCAAGGTTCGATTCCCAGCTTGGGTCACTGTGCGGAGTCTGCGTGTTCTCCCAGTGTCTGCGTGGGTTTCCTCCGGGTGCTCTGGTTTCCTCCCATAGTCCAAAGATGTGCAGGTTAGGTGGATTGGCCATGATAAATTGCCCTTAAAAAGGTGAGTTGGGGTTACTGGGATAGGGTGAAGGCGTGGGCTTGGGTAGGGTGCACTAAAGAGCCAGTGCATACTCGATGGGCCGAATGGTCTCCTTCTGCACTGTAAATTCTATGATCTTACTGAACAGCAGAGCAGATTCAAGGGTCCAAGTCGACTAATGTTTGTCTGACAAATGGCTTGGAATGTACCCAATAGCCATTCGTACTTTAGGGTCTGTATTAATAAAGAGATCCCTACGCATTGGATCAAAAAAAGCATAGTGAATATTTAAATGACACCCATACTGGGAAATCACAAAAAATAAAACACTTACATCCAGTGCTGCTGCTTTGCTCAATATGCACCGTCCGTCTGGAAGACTGAAAAAAAAATCTGAAAGCACCTCACATTAAAATCTCAATCTAGAATATGGGACTTCAATTTTAAGCACATTGGATGAGAAGGGTTCTCCAAAACATGACGATAATTGGATGACAATTATAAGCCCAAGAAAGAGATGATGAAGGCAAAACAGAAAACACAAGGGAAAGTAACACTGATAATTCTCCCACTGAAGGAAGTACACTTTAATATAGCCGAGAACGTTATTCTTTTATTTCGCCTTTACCATCGCACACTCGAGTTAAGATGGTGATCAAGCCCTGCTCCAGAAATTTAAGCACATTATCCAAGGTGACACCCCAATGCTAAGAGCATGTTACATGGAGTTCCTGCTCTCCCCAGTGGGTGTAATAGCTCATGCAATTTATTCATAGAGCAAGAGAATTCTCCTCAAGCGCTATGCAAGATTTATTCGTCAACTAACATCAACAGGTTTGGGTTTTTACTATGTTCATGGCATCCTTGTACTCTAGCTCAGTTGGCTAGATGACGGTGTGATACAGAATGGCATTGGTTCAGACCCCCATATCTGCTGTGGTAGCCAACGAAGGCCCATGTTCTGCCTTACGCTTGCAGAGTTGTGCTCCTCCCTCCAGCTATACATAACTGTCTCAAATGGCAAGAGCTGTCTATGGTCCTTTGCGGGCTATGGCTAATTACCATGCAACCCCTCATTGTCCAGGTGACATGCATGTTAAAACATACAAACAGCATTCAGGGCAATATGCAAATAGTTGAAACAAAAATTACTGATAGTAGGCTTTAAAGCAAAGAAAAGCACATGCCCTTTGGCCATTGCCCACAAGGGCTTACTACACAAATAGGCATTGGAGGTGGAAGCTGCGGCTCCGCAGATTTTTAATTTGCAAGAGGTATTCACAGTTAGTCCTATAACATTAAACCATGGCATAGGTTTTAACTGTTTATAATTGATGAAAGCAGTATAAACATGTTTACAGCACTGGTGCACCAGAAGGTATCCTTCCCACCCTTAGAATTGTCATGTAAATCACAAGGGCAGGCTCAGATTGTCAGATTTACTCTATTTTGACAGTGGCGTAAGGGGGGGTGGGGGAAAACCAAAAAAAAAAAAATTGTTGGTGGACCTGCTCCAGGATTCCCTGCCACTATGATCAAGTACCTACATGATCAAGTACCTAGCTGAGGCAAGACATTTAGAGGGCAGGAACACCCAAGCTGATCCTACAGCATCTCTCCTGAGCATAAAGTCTTGCTCAACATCTTCCCCAGACAGTTTAAACGGTGTGTGGATGCACATTTCTCCATTTTCTGGCACAGCATCACTGAAGTTGGAGATTGTTTCAATGGTGTAACAACATTTGTTAACTCTTGCTGACTTATCAGAGAAATACAAGATTAAAAAGTAGTTAGAACATAGAACGTTACAGCGCAGTACGGGCCCTTCGGCCCTCGATGTTGCGCCGACCTGTGAAACCATCTGACCTACACTATTCCATTTTCATCCATATGTCTATCCAGTGACCACTTAAATACCCTTAAAGTTGGCGAGTCTACTACTGTTGCAGGCAGGGCGTTCCACACCCCTACTACTCTGAGTAAAGAAACTGCCTCTGACATCTGTCCTATATCTACCACCCCTCAATTTAAAGCTATGTCCCCTCGTGTTGGTCATCACCATCCGAGGAAAAAGACTCTTACTGTCCACCCTATCTAACCCTCTGACTATCATATATGTCTGTATTAAGTCACCTCTCAGCCTTCTCCTTTCTAACAAAAACAACCTCAAGTCCCTGAGCCTTTCCTCGTAAGACCTTCCCTCCATACTAGGCAACATCCTAGTAAATCTCCTCTGAACCCTTTCCAAAGCTTCCACATCCTTCCTATAATGTGGTGACTAGAACTGCACGCAGTACTCCAGGTGCGGCCGCAGCAGAGTTTTGTACAGCTGCAGCATGACCTCGTGGCTCCGAAACTCAATGCCCCTACTGATAAAGGCTAGCACACCATATGCCTTAATAGCCCTATTAACCTGGGTGGCAACTTTCAGGGATTTATGTACCTGGATGCAGAGATCTCTCTGTTCATCTACACTACCAAGAATCTTGCCATTAGCCCAGTACTCTGCATTCCTGTTACTCCTTCCAAAGTGAACCACCTCACACTTTTCCGCATTAAACTCAATCTGCCACCTCTCAGCCCAGCTCTGCAGCTTATCTATGTCCCTCTGTAACCTATAACATCCTTCAGCACTATCCACAACTCCACCGACCTTCGTGTCATCTGCAAATTTACTAACCCATCCTTCTTAAAATGGTGCACCAGTCAACAAATTAGGTTTCTAAATGTGATACACTAAAATGGGCAGTGATGGAAAAGGGAAGACAATTCAATATCCAATAACCATAACAGAACCAGTTTGGCTTCACTAACCTGAACAGTGACTTTGCTAAATTTGTTATTGGGTTCAAAACAAACATAATTTATTTAGCACCTGTAATACAACAAAATATTCCAAGCGGCTTCACAAGAGAATTATAAAACAAAGACACTGAGCCACGAGCGTGGTCACAGAGGTCAGTTAAACAGCTCGTTATAAATAGGGGTAGCAAAGTTGAGGGAGAGAATTCTTGGTACAGTTAAAAATCAGGGATGCTCAAAAGACCAGAATTGAATTATTGGGGGGGGGGGGGGGGGGGGGGGGGGAGAGGAGTTGAGTTGGTTGGAGGAAATTAGACATGGGGAGAGGTGAAATCATAGAGAAGTTAATGATGAGTATTTTAAAAAGAGATCGCACAACCAACACAGGTCAATGAGTACAGGCACAAAACTGCTGAGAGTCAGGACATGCACAGCAGGAAGTTTTGGACGAGCTCATGTTTGCAGAGGGTAGAGGGAAACCAGCCAGGAGTGCATTAAGACCAGAGGTAACAAATGCACTCATTATGGTTTCAGCAGCAGATGAGCCATGGCACGGGCAATGTTATAAAAGCAGTCTTAATGATATGGTTGGCGAGTGGTCAGTCCACCTCAAGGTCAAATATAAACCGGTTTGTAACATTGGCATCACTGACTGTTGCCAGAGATAGGCACAAGGTTGGTGGAAGTGTTTGGAGTGGGGGACCAGAAATTATGGTTTCAGCCTTCCCAAAATGTAACTGGAGGTTTCTGCTCATCAATACTTGATGTCAGATCAACAGTCCGACATTGAACAATAACCCCAAGCAAAGACAGGTCAACCAGTGTGACTCTTCCTATTATTGAATAATAATCTTTGTCACAAGTTGGCTTACATTTACACTGCAATGAAGTTACTGTGAAAAGCCCCTAATCGCCACATTCCGGCGCCTGTTCGGGTACACGGAGGGAGAATTAAGAATGCCCAAATAACCCAACAGTACGTCTTTCACGACTGGAGAGGAAACCGGAGCACCCGGTGAGTGGTTAACATGTGCTTCATAACTCCAGGGTCCCAGGTTCGATTCTTGGCGTGGGTCACTGTCTGTGCGGAGTCTGCACATAGAACATAGACATAGAACAGTACAGCACAGAACAGGCCCTTTGGCCCTCGATGTTGTGCCGAGCAATGATCACCCTACTCAAACCCACGTATCCACCCTATACCCGTAACCCAACAACCCCCCTTTAACCTTACTTTTAGGACACTACGGGCAATTTAGCATGGCCAATCCACCTAACCCGCACATCTTTGGACTGTGGGAGGAAACCGGAGCACCCGGAGGAAACCCACGCACACACGGGGAGGACGTGCAGACTCCGCACAGACAGTGACCCAGCCGGGAACCGAACCTGGGACCCTGGAGCTGTGAAGCATTTATGCTAACCACCATGCTACCGTAACACATCCTCCCAGTGTGTGCGCGTGGGTTTCCTCCCACAGTCCGTAGATGTGCAGGTTCGATGGATTGGCCATGCTAAATTGCCTTTCGTGTCCATAAAAAGGGTGAGGTTACTGGGATAGGGTGTAGGTGTGCAGTGAACTTTCTAAGGGCCGGTGCAGACTAGATGGGCCAAATGGCCTCCTTCTGCACTGTAAATTCTATGAATGACTGAGCGGGCTTCAAGGGCTGAATGGCCTCCTCCCGCTCCTATTTTTTCTTTTCTGTCTTTAAAGGCTCAGGTTGTGGCAAGTTAGGAGCTGGTAATGAAGTTTCCTCCCCACTCCCCAAACATAGGCTGGAAAACCTACATCAAAATCCACAGTAGGTATACTGCCAGCTCACCAAACCCTACACAAGTTTGAGAGGAAACTATATTGAAGTCCAGGATGATAAGGCTTTTGTTTATCTCTCATGCTTCACAACCAAGTGTTCCCACACAAAGCCTATCTTCAATGCATCAGGATAACCTACGTGGGCCTGTAAAATGAGGTTCATTGTTATGTATTTTCCAGGTTAACGGATCCCAAGTCTAGAAGGAAAATATAGAAATTCTAGCAGAATTATGACATGAATTATGAAAATATCCTCAAAGTGAAGTCTCAAGCGATTAAATTGGAGGAAACAAGAATGAAGCGCTCAGCAACCGTGGTGTAAACGTGAAGCAAAATTTCATTTGGGGTAAACTGTTTGAAGAACCAAAGAATGAGCCTCTTTGTAATTTGTAAATCCATCAAGAGGAGAGAGAAAATAATGTCTTGTCAGCTGCAAATAATAACACCAAGAAAATCAGACCAAACATTTATGTTTTGAAATTGAATTTATTTCAGAGTCAGAGAATTCCTTTTGGAACTTGCTCCTGTGATATCATAATCCCAGAGATCTTCCTTCACTGTTTTTATTAAAAACTCATGGGGATCGATTTTGACTGAAACAAGCAGCAAGATTTGCAAAGAACTAAAGATATATCTGCATTGCTTTCCATGTACAGTACTTTGTATCGCTCCTAAATGGAGCTTAATGCGGATGAGGAGTGCTATTGACGTTTATGCCCTGGAGCTGCTTCACATGACACTCAGCTCCAAATGCAGCTGGCACCTACTGAAGAGAAACCATACGTATATACAGCACCAACCTGCGTCCTTTTAATCTTGCAGCTTTAGATTGGAATAGTAGGGCAGAGGTGAAAGTCTCTTCGGACAAGAGCAAGTGAAAAAGGAGTAGATATATATACACTCCAAGCTCCTATACTCAAATGTGTAGGTTGGAAGTTGTTACTCCACTATACATTGAATAGACAATCTGGTTACAGCATCTATTTCAGTCGATCTCGCCTCTCCAGGGACCAATTAGAACTCACTTTGGGGGGGAATGGTGAGCACTACCCCTCGACTCGCTGGTTATTCAGTCCCCAGTAATGACAGATCAAGAGGAAAGGGATACTCATGGGACTCACTGCCTACAGGGTATTTAGCAAGTACTGGACGTTTAAAGCTGACTCTGCTCCCTGCCCACCACAAAACATTAATAAAAAAATTATCTCCCCGCCACATTAACACTGTCCCACCTAGCAGCTTTTATTTATTTAAAATATTGGGGTTTCCTTCATTCCCAAAATATACAGCAACTTTGCTAGAATCAAGTAAAATACCTAAAATGTCTACTTGTGTTAGTATAATGTTACATTTTATAGTGACAGATAGTATAAATTACTAAAGACAGGTCCAACCAGGTGGGCCATTTGAAGGAAATTTTACATGGCCTTCACTGCTTAGTGATGGTGGCTAGACTAGACAGCATAATGGGTTTAATTGTTCGCAGGTTTTCGGAGGAAGGGTTAAAGGCAACATCGTTACACACTTTAGTTCTTTGCAGATCTGGGGTATTGTTAAAATGCAACACTGGCGGCGATTGTAAGATGGTAGAGACTGGAAAATTGCACATATTCAACTCCTCAGGATGTCCGTGGATTAGGCTGAGGCAGACGAGTGTCGAACAGGCCTTCTCTCAAGTCAGAGGCCTTCTCTCAAGTCAGAGGCATGGGGGTCCATTTCCCAAGTCACAATCTGGGTTATCCTTGTAACCAATGTCAATTAAAGTAGTGCAATGATTTCAAACAATATCCAGAGTTGATTAACCATAAACCCATCATTTGTTAATTACACAGGATCCTTAAAAATATTTAGTCAACAGCTTTTTCCAGGTTGAATTTCAACTTGGTGCCAGAGCTGATTAAATCGACTGCATGAAATTCTTAAGTCCAAGTTCAAAACCAGATAAATCGCTGCCCCCTCCCTCCCGAAAACTTTCCAAAAAACAAAAATACAATAATTGGTTTTATTTTTAAAAAAGTTATTTTCCTGTTAATTGGTCTTCACTTTGCCATTCATCACCTTCCCGTTTTCCAGCAAATGCCCACCATTCTCTGCTGCTGGCTTTCCGTTCTTCATGACTGCTCTCAGTTTCTCATCTCGGACTTTGGGCAGCCTCCTGCCCTTTGTGTAGGCCTGGTACCAGAAATTGGAGAAAAGGACAAAAAAGAATGTTCCATACATCCACACGAGATGGATGAAGATGGGGAACTGGTAATCACAGTGATCCATGAAGTAGTACTGGGTGACATGCAGTGAGACGACAACAAACTGGACCTGAAAAGAAAAATAGAAACAAATAAAAAAAATAGCAACAGGTACTGCACCTCAGTTCAGGGAACAACACAAACAGCGCCGATTGTAAACAGTTCAACTCAGAGGGACACCGAAAATAATATCACCATCGCAAGAGTCAAGTACAAGATCATAGAATTTACAGTGCAGAAGGAGGCCATTCGGCCCATCAAGTCTGCACCGGCCCTTGGAAAGAGCACCCTGCTTAAGCCCACACCTCCATCCTTTTCCACATAACCCAGTAACCCCACCTAACGTTTCTGGACACGAAGGGCAATTTTGCATGGCCAATCCACCTAACCTAACCTGCACATCTTTTGGACTGTGGGAGGAAACCGGAGCACCTGGAAGAAACCCACGCAGACACGGGGAGAACTTGCAGACTCCGCACAGGCAGTGACCCAAGCTGGGAATTGAAACTGGGACCCTGGAGCCGGGAAACAACAGTGCTAACCACTGTGCTAGTGTGTCGCCATCAATAGATCTTAGTCCTGGCATTACCACACACCTTGGCACTGCTATCTATACCATTCAATCCATGTTGCTACCCTGCTTAAAGACATTAAACTCCCCTCTCAACTGGCTGTTAAAAATCTAGTGGCACTTCAATGGCAAGGACATTCGCCCCAGCATCCCAGTCAATGTTTATCCCTCAAATTTGTCAGATGGTACAGTACCCACAAGAATTTACCAAAAGACAGTGAATTATGCTCACTGATTGAAGAGGATGGTGGGATGCATATTCAACAGAAATTTTTTTTTTTTTTTTTTTTAAAAAGGAAAACGGTGTGGAAATAATGATTCTATCCAATATATCCGATTATTTGGTCATGAGGTCACTGATTGTGGCACCTTGGGTGCCCACATTTAAAAAATGAAATGAAAATCGCTTATTGTCACAAGCAGACTTCAAATGAAGTTACTGTGAAAAGGCGCCTTTTCAGGGAGGCTGGTACAGGAATTGAACCGTGCTGCTGGCCTGCCTTGGTCTGCTTCAAAAGCTACCTATTTAGCCCTATGCTAAACCAGCCCCTAAACCATTTCCTACCATTACAACAGTTACACTTCAAAAACAATGAGTACTTTGGATGTCCAGAAGCCATGAAAACGTGAACTTGCCCCACTTGGTAGAAATAGAAAAGCAGCAGAAGGGGGATCTGCGTGCCCTGCTACATGAAACACAAAGTGGTTAGCATGCAAGTATAGCAAATGATTAAGGCGGCAAATGGAATGTCGTTTATGGAATATACACTGGGATGTTTTGCCACAGTTATACAGTTTTGGTTTCCTTATTTAAGAAAAAGGGTATAAGTGAGTAGTTAAAAGCTGTTCCAGGAAGGTTCACCTGACTGGTGTGGGAAGGGAGGGTGGTTCTAGGAGGAAAGATTGGGCCTCTATCCATTGGAGTTCAGAAGAATGAATGAGAGGTGATCTTATTGACACAAGATCCTGAGGGGACTCAACAGGGTGGATGCTGAAAGGAGGTTTCTTCTTGGAAGGCAGACTAGAACTGGGAAACTGTTTAAAAATAAGGGGCGGGATTCTCCCTTCTGGGGACTAAGTACCCACGCCCACCAGAAAATGGGCGAGAATCACTCTGGACTTTTTCCTCGAAGGTCCACGGTGATTCTTTGTTTTCCAGGGGGCTAGCAGAGCACCGGTGTGTGTCCCGCAGCTCTGGCTGCTGGCGGGACCCTGCTAGCCAGACCGCGTGGCCCCCGCCCATGGTGGAGCCACACAGCGGGCCCACACAGGAAGGTAGGTCCCTCCCAAATCACGATTGCCTGCCGAACAGTTGGCCCCGATCGCAGCCCCCCCCCCCCCCCCCCCCCCCCCGTCCGCCACCATGAGTCCCAGCTCCACCGGGTGATACCACATGTAAACCACGCTGGCGGGAGTTCAGCCGGTCAACCGCGGAGGCATGTTCCAACGACCCCCGACCGGCACTGCGTCAACCACGCGTGCTGGACTTGGGGGGGGGGGGGGGGGTCCACGGAAGTGCCGTCGTGCTGGATTTCCGGCGTGAACGGCTATTCTCCGCCCCGGACAAGATTCCGGCGCAGAGGGTGGGAAAATCTCATCCACGGAGTCTCCCATTTAAAACGGAGATAGGGAGACATTTTTTTCTTAAGAGGATCATGAATTTTTCAAACTCTTCCCCAGTGAGTAGTGGAGGTAGGGTTAGAATCTAGATTGACAAGGGAGTCAAATGGTTGGCTCATGCCCCTAATTTATAGGTTTGTATTGAAGGTCTTGGATAAATCCAAACATTTTCCTCCTCACTACTGGATTTTCTCATACAGCGTTTTCAGAGCATGTTTACTGAATGAACAGTCACAAAAGAATCTCTGAACCGATGGATGCACTACAAACACCCTTGTCCCATTCCAAATTAGATAGTGGGTGTTCCTATACTTTCCCATTCTAGTCTCAAAAGAAAACACTTGTAGCTCAAGCAGCTCTTCCTCCCTTATGCCAGAATAAAGGTCTGCACAAAAGACCAAGAACAAAGAAGGGATACCACACCTCATCCCCTTCTCATAAATATCCAAATACTAAAACTGTGACACTGACCAGTTGGATTGCAGTCATATACTTTTTCCACCAGAGGTATTTCTGAAAAGCTGGACCTGCTGCAGACAGTCCGTAATAGAAGTACATGATGACATGGACAATAGAGTTCACCATGGCATGGAAGGATCCCATACCACCTACAAGAAACACAAATCAGCCATTAAGAACAATGGTATTCATCTAAAATCAAACAAATACAGTAACTGGTCATTATAAAAGCACCTTTAACATATACAATATCCCAATTGCCACAATATCCCAATTGCCACAAAAGGCAATATCAGAGTAGGTGACTAAACAATTGGTTTGAATGGGTAGGTGAAGAAGAGTGCCTTAAAAAGGAGAGGGGTACAGAGGTTTAGGAGGGAAACCACAGCTTACAGCATAGACAGCCAAAGGCACCATCAAAGAGTCCAGATTTGAAGAGCGAATGAAGGCAGAGAAGCAGCTAAAAATAGGTTGAGAATTGTTTTTATGACATAAACACTATTGCTTAACTGGGGATCACTGTCGGCAAGCACCGGGGTGTTAAGAAAACATGACATGTGAGAGTTAGGACAGAGTTTTGGGTAACTTAGACACCGTCATGTAGAGCTTTGGGTACCTGGTCCAAACTTGACTCCCCACCACCAGGTCCAAGGCATGATGGAGTGATGAAAGATGTGAAGGAAGGTAATCTGACTGTTTTTCTTCCGCAAGACAAAGAAAACCTAAAAACAAAAAGACAGTAAGAGAACATGTCAACCCAACCAAGCATGCGTCTTGAACAGAAAAAAAAAAAATTTGAAGCACGATTATTCTGTTCAAACCAGGTTGAAGCAATGAGATTCAGTTTCTTAGATTAAAGCATGGATCGGCTTAGATTCATTAGTGGTCTCACACCGAAGTATAAAACTTTGTTGTGGAAAATTGGCAGATGTTACAATGATTACTTAATACAGAATGTGCGCTGTATTCACAATGTCTCACCCCCATTTAACCTTCAACATGTACACATTAGTGTTTTAATTTAAATTCAAGGAAATTAGTAATATGGTGCCACAAGACACTGATGTTCCCACGTCCTACAATCACAATGAGTGCACAGCTTCACCAACCAATCCAACTACACAAGAGAGTTTTGGGGAAAATGGTCGAGTGTGATGGGTTGCTGTTTGATGGCAAGATAAAAATTTGATCTGGCAAATCTTCCATTTCTCTTCCAGCCTCTCATTTTCAAATTCAGATGAGCAAAGAACCAAATGATCAGGGAAAACTCTCAAGAGGGCACAAGTCCTCTGCCCAAAAGATCCGCTGCCTGCAAGCAGCCATTGTCCCTCAGTTCTAGCACTTCCACCACCAAAGATTCACTGGTTCCACCATTGGGCGTGGCTCAAAGTCCAGTTGCCACAGGTTCAGGTAAAGACCATCCCTTTCAATATTTTCTTCTCTCCCATTAAACAAGAAGTCAGCAAATACTCCTCCATCAAAAAAGGACGTTTAGAACAAAAGTAGGAGTTTAAATTGGGGGTCACTTGGACGTGTTTTGGATACAACCAACCAAACTCGAAATTTACACTGTAATCGCTGGCTGAGTGATGAGCAATTTTTAACACACAAATCGTGTTCACAATCTGGAATACAGTGCCTGAGAGCAGGGTTAAGACAAATTCAATTGTGGCTTTTGGAAGGGAATTGGATAAGCACCTGAAGAGATTTTCTTTTTTAAATCTTTGTAGGGATACAGGGAAAGGGCAGAGAATTGGGACTGGCGAAGTTGCTCTTCCAGAGAGCTGGCATAGACAGGGGGCAGGGGGAAACCATTTGAGTGTTTTTTAAATTGCTCATCACTCAATCAAATTAGAAATAGTTCTCTGGGGGATTTACATTTTCCATTTAATTTCTGGGTACTCAAGTAATGGATTGCCAGTAATTACATTTTTTTTCTGATTTGACGATGGGCTGAATGGTTACAGGCTATTTGTCTCCTTGCTAACCTTTGCATCTCCTCGAAGGCCTGCAGGCAAGTACAATTAGCATATACTCCCAATAGGGTTTTGTGAGCCAGCCGGCCAACTTCTAACACATTTGTTTAACTATGTAAACGTTTTGCACTGAATATAAATGGCACAATACTCAGCAATCTTTTGCACTGAAAGCATGAGCAGAAACATGTAGGACTGTTTCCAGGCAAAGATTAATAGAATGTGGATTGTATTCCATAGAAGGAGACTAGTAGAGGAGTTAACCATCGGAGGAAAAATATTAAAATGGCAGGGTGATAGAATTTGTAGCAGGCACTGACAAAGGCATATGATGAGATAAATATTTGCAGAGGGAATCATACTTACCGTATCAAACAGTTCAACAAATTTGGAAAATAAAAACAACCACGCCACACGCACCATCTGGGGATGGAAGAAAATACCAAATTTAGAGTACGCACATAGAAAGTACGACAACCAGTTGAAATCAGAACCGGCTTCAGGGGTCAAAAGATTATCCTGCATCACAAACCAAGGAGTCAAGTGATAGGAGCAGTAATTATTATATATATTTTTTAATTAAACATTCCACCTCTCCTCAGCCCCAGAAGACCAGTTATTCAAATACTTGATACAAGAGAGGGCTGTTTGATTAACAGTCAAGAACCAGTCAGAAAGTCGCCATTGTTTCCTTTGAGACTGGTGGAATTTCCGAGAATACTTATTAACCTGTATTTTCTTGCACTCAAAATGCATGAAGCAAGACATTCTTAATTGGAATATTACACCTACAAAGGAAATATGATTTGTTTTTTATGCCTACTTTCCCAATACCACAGTTCTTACCTTTGAGGCCATATGGATCAAATATGTTTCCATGTCTGTCTGTTGATTATGTAAATATAGAAAAATAAAAGTTGGTGCCAGCGCAGTTGGTGACACCAAGTACTGAAAATCTGAAGTAACAAAGTGCAAAAGAATGCACTCAGCACTGTTGTAATAGGTCTTCGACAGGGCTGTGTCAGTGGTGTTAAGCTCCAGGCTAAAGTGAAATGGAGGCTGGATCAGGACTCTTCCAAAGTAATGGCATGCCGCTATCCCTTAAAGGTATACTACAACAAGAACGTCAGGCAGCATCTAGAGCAGTGGTTTGCAACCGGCATCTGCAGAACACTGGTATGTCAAAAATTAATGCAAGACATATCACGGTAGCATGGTGGTTAGCATCAATGCTTCACAGCTCCAGGGTCCTAGGTTCGATTCCCGGCTGGGTCACTGTCTGTGTGGAGTCTGCACGTCCTCCCCGTGTGTGCGTGGGTTTCCTCCGGGTGCTCCGGTTTCCTCCCACAGTCCAAAGATGTGCGGGTTAGGTGGATTGGCCATGCTAAATTGCCTGTAGTGTAAGGTTAATGGGGGGATTGTTGGGTTACGGGTATACGGGTTACGTGGGTTTAAGTAGGGTGATCATTGCTCGGCACAACATCGAGGGCCGAAGGGCCTGTTCTGTGCTGTTCTATGTCTATGTCTATATCGTTTCATCTTAAAACAATATACACAATCCAACCAAAACTACAAGCTATCAAAAAATTCCAAATGCAAGTAGCCATTGGGAGAAATGGAGATGATTGGTGACTAGTCCCCACAGAAACCAAGCAATGGCATTTGCACGCTTTTTTAAAAATTGATGAGACAAAGAAGACACGAGCAAGATGACCGTATCCACATTTTTTTGATCCCCTGAAGAAAAGTTTGATTCCTCTGCTTTCAATCATTGATGAAACAAACATGAAAATGCATCAACTCGAAAGGCCAGGGGTTCCGACGTCTGAACAGAGTCTATGTGTGGAACACACTTCAGGCCATGAATAGTTAGAAATAACGGTGTCGAGCAGATTCTGCAAATGTGGCTTGTGCTGTCGAAGATGGCGTATTCTGTGGTGTTTGATCTTTACTTAGCACCTGTGCTGCAATGGCTGATCCAATTGTGGCCTCATCTCCCTTACTGATCATTTCCATGGATCGAGAATGTCAATTAGCCACAGGAGAAACAGAAAATAAACAAAAATTGGATCGGGGAAGGGCAAAAGAAAAATATGGTTACATTTTTTTTTTTAAATACATAAGTATGGGAAGGGGATTTTTTTTAAATATATGAACTTCCAGAAGACGAATTCCCTCATTGAAGACTTAGAATGGAGGGCATGTTATAGAACATACAGTGCAGAAGGAGGCCATTCAGCCCATTGAGTCTGCACCAACCCACTTAAGCCCTCACTTCCACTCTATCCCCATAACCAATAATCCCTCCTAACCTTTTTTTGGGAGACCAAGGACAATTTAGCATGGCCAATCCACCTAACCTGCACGTCATTGGACTGTGGGAGGAAACCGGAGCATCCAGAGGAAACTCACATAGACATGGGGAGAACATGCTGACTCCGAACAGACAGTGACCCAGCGGGGAATCGAACCTAGAATCCTGGTGCTGTGAAGCCACAGTGATAGCCACTGTGCTGCTCATATAGACCATATTAGTGGGAGTGGTAAGAGAGGAGATGAACAAGGATGTGACTGGGTGGATATTTTGGGGCCTCATCCACCACTTTTTTAAAAAATTATTTATTAGATGACCAATTGGAAATTTACAACCAAAGTTCGCTGATGAGAATGGTGGGCAGCTAAAACTAGATTACATATCTAATAGAGAAACAGGTTGGAGGAGCACAGTGACACCCAGGGTCAGGCCAACCGAGATGGTAATTGGGCACAAATGTAAAATTCTCAGTGGGAAAATAAAGTTAATTCATTTCCATAGACGCAACTGATGATTCATTTCCGCAGACGCTACTGATGGAGAGCAAAGGGATAAAGCCCATTATGTAATCTCCAAATTGTTCTATTCAATAGTTACACAGCTCAGAGTTAAACTAATTAAATTAGGCACCAAACACATTTGATCAACATAAAAATTAATAAAACTGGCATTGAATCAGCAACTGCAAATCAACTTTATTTCAATGCAGTCTCTATTCCATTAAATAAAGACCCTATGGGGTTGCCACTGAGCAGCTTGCCTGGCTACCAGAGCTGGTTTGTGAAGCAGAGGGACACCAGTCTGCAAGGGTGTCAGAGTTCCCAGGAGAGCCGTTTCCACACAAAGCTGCAGGCCCCTCAAAAATGAGCTGCTTTGGAAGGTTTAAAAAAGATAGAATACTTTTATTTGAAAAAGTGGTGCATGCCTATCACCATCGCACATGGTAGTGTGCTGGGTTATGGGAGGGTTGTTCAAAACAGCAGCAGAGGTAATGTTTATTGCAGTTGCCACGGCAAAGGGGAGTTCCACGGGATGATTCAGTCGCCAGATGGGTGTGATACACGAGACAAATTTGAAATTTCGAACGCAAGCAAAGAAAATGACGGAAAACCCAGTATTGTCCGAAAAGCAGTTTGAAAAGGCAAAAAAAATACGCAAGGATCACCGCCAACAAGCTTAGAACAGGCATTACTCAGAAGGTCGAAGGAGGTTTGGATTTGAGGTGTACAAAATTTTGAGGGGCATATGGGGAGAAATGTTTCCCGTTAATATAGGGGTCAATACAGGGAGGGGGTGGGTGGAAAAAGAGGGTTGATTTATGGCAAGGGGATTAGAGAAATAGCTTTTTTTCACCCTGGATGGTGGGATTCTGAACTCACTGCCTGGAAAAAAACCAAAAAAAAGTGGTGGGGGGGGGAAATGTGCAAACTCCACATGGACAGTGACCCAGTGCTGGGATCTCAGTTGTGAGGCAGCAGTGCTAACCACTGTGCCACCGTGCTGCCCCCAGACACAATTTGAATTATTATCATCGGCTAAAGTGTGGGCCAGTTGATGTTTGAAGGGTGTATTTGGTGAACAAGGCGGCCAGTCACTTTTTAGCTCATCAGCCGAGGTGGCTGGCAGCGCCTTGAGAGATTGCACAGGACTCGAGTGACTATTTGGTTTCCGCCCCGCCCAAAAGGTCAATGTGCCTTGTGAAATATTTGTTTGAAATTTCTATAAATCGCAGCCCAGAGTTTGGCCATGATGAATCTTAGGGCCCAGAATTCGGAACTGTTTTGGGTTGATGCAGATGGGTAAATCACCTGGCCCTGATGGTTTCCCATGAATTTTATAAGTTTGCAGAATAATGGTCCCTATAATACATAGAAACATACATGGAAGATAGAAGCAGGAGGAGATGTTGGCCCTTCAAGCCTGCTCCTCCATTCATTATCATGGCTAATCGGCTAATCATCAAGTTGAAGACCCTGATCCTGCCTTTCTCTCCTTTTCCCCTCCCTCTTAACCACAAGAGCTATATCCAACTCAATTGCATAAATGTTTTGGCCTCAACTACTTTGTGTTAGTAAATTCCACAGGTTCACCACTCACTCTCGTGGGTGAACCCACCTCAGTCCGAAAAAGGTTTAGCCCTTATCCTCAAACTATGACCCCAGTTCTGGACTTCCCCCACCATGGGGAACATTTTTTTGAATCTACCCTGTCTAATCTGGTCAGAATGAAAAGTTAGTAGATCCCCACTCACTCTTCTACTAAATGCCAATGAATATAATCCAACCGATTTAGTCGCTCATATTACAGTCCCACCATACCAGGAATCAGCCTGATAAACCTTCACAGCATTCCCTCCATAGCAAGAACATCCTTCCTCAGATTTAAGGACACCAAAACTGCACATACTACTCCAGTGTGGCCTCACAATAAAACATCCCTATTCCTATACTCTAATCCTCGCACTAGGAAGGCCCACATATAATTTGCTTTATTTTCTGCCTGCGCACTTACTTTCAGCGACTGATACACAAGCATGCCAAAGTCTTGCTGAGTATTCACCTCTCTCAATTTACACCCATTAAAATAATAATCTGCCTTCCTATTTTTGCTACCAAAGCAGAACCTCATTTATCCATATCTACTGTACCTGCCATACATAGTTATGGGCCAGGGTTCAGAGAACCCCAAAGTGTATCATGGAGTTCCCCGACCCACAGCTTTTAATAGATTGTGGTATGGGGAGCACACGGCCCACTCTACAGATGTGGCACAGCAGAAATGGAAAAGTACTTTTTAAAGCAAAACAATGTTTATTCTATGAACTCAACTTTATGTTTTAAAACATAGTGAACATCTTCACAACCATTAATTCCAATACAACCCCCAAAGAATACAACACTAAGTAATCCTTTAAGCTTTCCTTTTAACATCCATAAGACTTAAACACCTTTCAACAGAAGCACATTAGGTTTAAAGTCACTACTGTCATTAGTTTTAAATCACCAGGATCGATTTACAGTCTTTAGATTAACGAGAGAGATTCATACACCTTCTGGCTGTGACTGCAGCTATCCAGCTCTGAAAACGAAACTAAAACACATCATGCAGCCTGCTCAAAAACAAAAGTAAAAAGCTAACAGACAGCCCAGCTCCACCCACTCTGACATCACTGCAGTAGTAAGCATCATTTCTTAAAGGTACTCTCACATGACAATATGCCCGCCCACTCAGCCTGTCCAATTCCCACTGAAGCGTCTCTACATCCTCCTCACAACTCACCCTCCTACCCAACTTTGTATCATTTGCAAATCAGGAGATTATACATTTAGTTCCTTCCTCCAAATCATTAATATATAATGTGAACAGTTGGGGTCCTAGCACAGATCCCTGAAGTACCCCACTACTGCCTGCTAAAAAGATCCATTTATTCCAACTTTCTGCCTCCTGTGCTAACCAGCTTTCTATCCATCAAGACAGTACCCGTAATCCCATGCTGAGACTTTGTCGAAAGCCTTCTGAAAGTCTAAATAAGCCACATCCAGCGGTTCACCCTGGTCAACTCTACTAATTACATGTTCAAAGAATTCTAGTAGATTTGTCAAGCACAATTTCCCTTTTTGTAAATCCATACTGACTTTGTCTGATTACATCACTGCTTTCCAAATGCTGTGCTACGAAATCATTTGGACTCTAGCAACTTCCCCACTGCCGACTGGTTTATAGTTCCCGGTTTCTGTCTACCTCCCTTTGAATAGCACAATTATATATATTAGCTACCCTCCAATCTGTAGGACCCATTCCAGAGTCCAAAGACTTTTGGAAAATGACCACCAATGGATCCACTATTTCGAAGGCCATTTTCTCAATTACTCTGGGATGAAGATGAACAAGCCATGAAGATTTACCCACCTTCAATCCCATTAATTTTTCCAAAACCATTTCTTTACCAATACTAACTTCCTTCAGCACATCTTCCTTTACAGAAGCAAATTGTACAAATTCAGTTCTCAGCCATGTTTGTTCCCCATTATAAATCTCCTCTCCCCCCCCCCCCCCCCCCCCCTACTTGACTGAAAGGTGCCTACATTTTTATAGTCAGTTTTTATGTTGCCCACTAGTTTACTTCAAATTGTATATTCCCCTACTTAAAAATCAATGTCTTGGTCCGTCGCCTTGAATTTGAAACTTTTCCCAATCCTCTGGTCTATTGTTTTTTCATGCTAATTTGAATGCCTCGTCAAATCATATCATCTCTAATTTCCCTTTTAAGCTATGGTTTGACCAGTTCTTGCTACTTGTGCCAAATAGGAATTTTTTTTAAATTTTTGGAGTTCCCCTATTCCTTCCTTGAATGCTTGCCATTGCCCTTCCTTTCAATAATGTTTCCCAGCCAACTCGTGTCTCGTACCACCATAGTTACCTTTATGGAGATTCAGGACCCTGGTCTCAGAATCAGCTACCTCACTATCCACCATGATAAAATAGTTGTATCATATCAAGTCACTCATCCCCAAGGGTTCTCTCACAACTAAATTGCTAACTAATCCTCTCTCATTGCATAACACCCAGTCTAAGATGGCCTGTTCTCCTGTTGGTTCCTCAACATATTGGTCGAGAAAACCCTTCCCGTATACACTTGGTGGCGTGTATATAGCCAATCATGTTCATGGAGGGTAGAATATAAGAGACCAGTCAGAAGAGTAATTAAATGGTCACATTTAAAGGAGGTAATGAATGCATAAATTAGTGTTTCAACAGCACAGGAGATATGAAAGGGGAAAGGTATATTGGGCACGGGATGGATATAGGTCACTTCAGAGGAGACAAAACAGTACAGGGTGAAATAGTCAGCAAATGTTCTTCAAATCAGACCATGAAAAAACAGTTAAAGAACATCAGAAGAACAGCAAAAGGTTCAGCACTTACACGAAGAGCTGTGGGGCTATTTGAGTAATCCACTGGATCACACTGGAATGTATATCCTGTAGCCCAACCAGCCATCAAAAACTGTGGGAAGAAAAAGAAAATTCAGGATTAACATTTTCCAAAAAAAACGAACAAACATTTAATTTCTCAAGAACATGACAAAGAAATAGGAGCAGGTCGTATGGCACAAGCCACCATTTAACACGATCATATTTTTTTTTTTTTAAATAAATTTAGAGTACCCAATTCATTTTTTCCAATTAAGAGGCAATTTAGTGTGGCCAATTCACCTACCCTGCACATCTTTGGGTTGTGGGGGCGAAACCCACACAAACACAGGGAGAATGTGCAAACTCCACACGGACAGTGACCCAGAGCCGGAATCGAACCTGGGACCTCGGCGCCGTGAGGCAACAGGGCTAACCCACTGCGCCACCGTGCTGCCCCATTTAACACGATCATGACTGATCTTGGTCTGCCCAAGTTACATCTGGGCTGTCCTATAGTTCAAAAATTTTGCACTTCTAATCTCCATACTTTGCCCCATTTGCTGCTGAAACCCTCCATCTCTAGAGGTGACTATTAGAGAGATTAGGTTTGTATCCACTATGGATTCAGAAGAGCAAGAGGCAACATTGATCAAAATCTTAAAGATCGGGGATGTTTTGACAGGGTGGATGTTGGAAAATCTAGAACTGGGGATCACCATTTCAAAGTAAAGTCACACGTTCAAAACGGATAAGAACCTTTCTTTCGGGACACGAGTCTCTGCTTCACATTTTACCCTCCATAATTTGCAAAACTCACATGGCAAGCCCTGTTCCCCAATTTCCCTAGTGAATATTTCCTAAACTGGTATCTGGTTAAGCAACGTCTAAATTACCATTTAGAGGTGGCATGATATTGAGAAAACTGTAAAATCATGGGCGCTGTTTGATTGAATGAATGATGTGTTTGGCAAACTTATTAGTTGCGATGAGCAAGGTGGATAAGGGGAACTAATAGGTGTTGTGCAAGGTTCGTGATTTCTAAAAGGCATTCAATAAAAGGCATTGCATAAAAGTTTATTGCACAAGGCAAGAGCACATAGCGAGGTTGGGAGTGTAATCTATTGGCATGAAGAGGGGATTAGCTAGGGCAGCATGGTGGCACAGTGGGTTAGCCCTGCTGCCTCAGGGCGCTGAGGTCCCAGGTTCGATCCCGGCTCTGGGTCACTGTCCGTGCGGAGTTTGCACATTCTCCCCGTGTTTGCGTTGGTTTTGCCCCACAACCCAAAGATGTGCAGGCTAGGTGGATTGGCCACACTAAATTGCCCCTTAATTGTAAAAAATGAATTGGGTACTTTAAATTTTTTTTTAAAAAGAGGGGATTAGCGAACAGAACAGTTGGGGTAAATGGGTTAGTGAAATGCCACAGGTACCACTTCTGGGGGCCTCAATTATTTCCATTCTAAATTAATTACCTTCATGAAGGGACTACTACCCTGTATTATACAGCCTAATTTGAAGATAAAAAAAGGTAGGTAGGAAAGCAAGTTGATGAGGAAGATATAATGCCCGCAAAAGGGAAATGGTGAGTGGGGAAAGTATAATATTCAGAGATCATGCACTGTGGTAAGAATATAGAAGTAACTCTTAGAAAGAAAATAGGGCGTGGCTACAAAATGTTGTTGAGGAATCTGGCTGTCTTGTGCAAGAATCACAAAATTGAGCACACAGGTACAGTAAGTATTGGGAGGACAAATGGAATGTTGGCCCTTTATTGCAGGAGTGTATGAAGCAAATGAACTTGTGCAACAACTGTACAGGACATTTGATGATACCAACGGAGAGTACTCTGTGCAGTTTGTCATGTGAAGGAGGGACATACTTGCATTGGAAACAGTTGAAAAGATTCACAGGGCTCATTCCTGCGTTGAAGGGTTTGTCTAAAGTTGAGCCTATACTCATAGGAGTTCAGAAGAATGAGAAGGGACTATAATAAAACATTAGACGATTGGAGGGGAATTGACAGGGTAGATGCTGAGAGAATGTTACTGGGTCTCATTTCAGAATAAAGTGGCTGTCCATTCAAGATGATGATAGGGGTGGATGAGAGGATTTCTTCTCAGGATCATCTGTTTAATTTACTACTCCTGAAACCTGGTCGCTGTATGTATTCAAAAGTGGAGGTAGATTCTCGAATGAGGTAGATTCTCAAATGAGGTAGATACAAATATTTATGGGGATCAGGCAGGAAACAATGGTCAGCCAGGATCTTATTAAATAGCCAAGCAGGCAGAGGGTCCATTCAGTGGATCAGCTTGGATAGAAAGTCTGACTAGAAACAAACAAAAAAAAAAGCCATAGATGTATTACTCTGGAGCTGCTTCAATACAGAGGAAGTTATTAACAAGCATGTGACTTGGGCAGCACGGTGGCCTAGTGATTAGCACAACCGCCTCATGGCGCTGAGGTCCCAGGTTCGATCCCGGCTCTGGGTCACTGTCCGTGTGGAGTTTGCACATTCTCCCCGTGTCTGCGTGGGTTTCGCCCCCACAACCCAAAAATGTGCAGAGTAGGTGGATTGGCCACGCTAAATTGCCCCTTAATTGGAAAAAATAATTGGGTAATCTAAATTTATAATAAAAAAAAAACAAGCATGTGACTTGCCAAGTGGCAATTACATCTACCCTTAATTCATAGGGAACAAATGTCACTGTAATAATTAGAATATAGCCAGTCTTTCAATAATTAGAATACAGACTTCCGGTGGCTGTGATGGATCAGTAAGCCACACATTTGGAAGCTCCCGTTTTAAAGAGATTTTTCGGCTCTTTTGAGAGCCCAAAACGGAAATTTTTCGACGTCTCCCAGTGGGGGAAGGTGTGCTGAACGACTTTCCCTGCAGTCCATGACTCGAACTCGGAGTGGAAAGGGGGAAAAAACAGCAGCAGCTCCTCAGAAAAAACGGGGGAAGGGATCCAAGATGGCTGCCGGAGGAGCCCCAGAGGATTGGAGGCTGTGGGCCAAGGAGCAACAAACTGATCTCCTGCGCTGCTTTAAAGAACTCAAGGATGAAGTACTGAGCTCTCTGCAGGAAACGAACAGAAGGCTGTCAGAGATTCAGTCCACCCAGGGTGCTGCCATCAAGAAGTTGCAGACGCAGGCCATTGAACGAGAGGAGGAGGCCGTGGTCCTCGTGAGTAAGGTGGAGGGGCACGAAGCACTCCACAAGAAGTGGCAGGAACGCTTTGAGGAGCTGGATCACCGCATGAGGCGGAAAAACCTGCGGATCTTGGGCCTTGCAGAGGGGCTGGAGGGATCGGACCTGACAGCCTATGTGGCTGTAATGCTGAATTCGCTAGTGGGGGCCGGATCTCTCCATCTGCCCTTGGAGCTGGAGGGAGCGCACAGGGTGCTAGCCAGGAGGCCCAAGGAAGATGAACCCCCGCGTGCGGTGCTGGTGAGGTTCCACCGGTTCAGTGATCGGGAGTGCGTGCTGCGCTGGGCCAAGAAGGTGAAGAGCAGCAATTGGGAGAATGGGGTAGTGCGGATCTACCACGACTGGAGTGCGGAGGTGGCTAAGCGGCGGTCCGGATTTAATCGGACGAAAGAGGTGCTTTATAGAAAAAAGATAACATTCGGAATGTTGCCGCCCGCGCGCCTGTGGGTAACTTATTTGGATCGGCACCATTATTTCGATTCCCCGGAGGAGGCGTGGGCCTTCGTGCGGACGGAGAAACTGGACTTGAACTAGGGGTTGGGGGTTGCGAGGTCGGCTGTAAGATATTAGTGCTGGATTCTGCTGTTGCTGTGTTCTCTTTTTCTTCTGTTGTTTTCTTCTTGTTTTAGTACTTTTGCAATTTTGATATGGTTATTTACGGAGGGGTTGTTCTGCTATGTTTTTGTTTTTGTGCTTGGGGCATTGTTTGGGCTGTGTATCTTGCGGGGAGGGTCGGGGGGGGTATGTTGTATTCTATGCCGGAGTGGGGGTATGGAGTGGGGCTGATATTTGGGAGCTGCGTCAGAAGGGTGTGGTGGGGCAGTGCAAAAGCGCGGGCTTTCCTCTGGTTTCCCGTGCTGCGGGGCTGGGGGGTGGAGATGGTGACGGGGGAGGCAGGGCCTTAACTGGTTCTTCCCTGCGCTGGAGCGGTGCCAGGAGGAGGGATAGATTGGGGGATGATCCCACTTCGGGAGGGGTCGGGCTATTGGCGGGAGTTTCCGGGGTCAGCAGAAGTTAGCTGACCCACGGAAGTACAATGGAGGACGGTTCGCGGCTGGGAGGGTTCCTAGCCTGGGGGGGAAGGGAGGGGGGGAAAAGGGGAATACCGGGTTGCTGCTGGTAGGGTCAAGAAGGAGCTGGTGGGGGCTGGGGGGACAGAGGTGAGGGGTTGTCGCTATGGGGACGGGGTCGAGCAGGGGGTGCTGGCCTGGGGCGGGCAGTCGACGGGCTATGGCTAGTCGACGGGGGAGGGGGGCGGGACGCCCTCTGATCCGGTTGGTCACCTGGAATGTGAGAGGGTTGAATGGGCCGGTGAAGCGGTCGAGGGTACTGGCTCACCTGAAGGGGCTAAAGGCGGATGTGGCAATGCTTCAGGAGACCCACCTGAGGGTGGCGGACCAGGTCCGCCTGAGGAAAGGATGGGTGGGGCAGGTTTTCCACTCGGGGTTGGATGTGAGGAACCGGGGAGTGGCGATTCTGGTGGGGAAAAATGTGTCGTTTGAGGCATCGGAGGTGGTGGCGGATAAGGGGGGTAGGTATGTGATGGTTAGGGGCAGGCTACAAGGAGAGAAGGTGGTACTGGCTAGTGTGTATGCCCCAAATTGGGACGATGCGGGCTTTATGAGGCGTATGTTGGGACGGATCCCGGATCTGGAGGCGGGAGGTCTGATCACAGGGGGGGGACTTTAATACGGTGTTGGATCCTTCACTGGATCGGTCCAGCTCTAGGACGGGTAGGAGGCCGGCGGCGGCCAAGGTACTGAGAGGGTTTATGGATCAGATGGGTGGAGTGGATCCATGGAGGTTTGTGAGGCCGAGGGCACGCGAGTACTGTTTCTTCTCCCACGTACATAGGGTCTACTCTCGGATAGATTTCTTCGTGGTGAGTAGGGGACTGATTCCGAGAGTGGAGGAGGCCGAGTATTCGGCCATTGCAATCTCCGACCACGCTCCGCATTGGATAGAGTTGGAGATGGGAGAGGTGCGAGACCAACGTCCGTTGTGGCGGTTGGATGTGTGGTTGTTGGCGGAGGAGGAGGTGTGTAGGAGGGTCCGGGCAAGTATTGAGGGGTACCTTGAGGTGAATGATACGGGGGAGGTTCAGGTGGGGATGGTCTGGGAAGCCCTGAAGGCAGTAATTCGTGGGGAGCTGATATCCATCCGGGCACACAGGGAGAGGAGCGAGAGGGATAGACTGGTGGGAAAGATGCTGGAGGTGGACAGGAGGTATGCAGAGGCACCAGAGGAGGGACTGTTG
Source organism: Scyliorhinus canicula (assembly GCF_902713615.1). Lineage (NCBI taxonomy): Eukaryota > Metazoa > Chordata > Chondrichthyes > Carcharhiniformes > Scyliorhinidae > Scyliorhinus > Scyliorhinus canicula. The sequence goes on along the minus strand of NC_052149.1, from coordinate 30,224,233 downwards.
GGGGAGAGGCGCAGCCTGCAGGCTAAATTTGATTTGCTGACCACTAGAAAGGCGGAGGCACAGTGGAGGAAGGCACAAGGGGCAGTGTACAAACATGGTGAAAAGGCGAGTAGGAGGCTGGCTCATCAGCTGCGTAAGCGGGATGCGGCTAAGGAGATTGCTGGAGTGAGAGATAAGAATGGGAATGTGGTGCGGAAGGGGGTAGAGGTGAATGAGGTCTTCAAGGATTTTTACGGGGAACTGTACCAGTCGGAGCCAACGGGGGAGAGGAGGGGAATGGAGAGGTTTCTGGACGGGCTTTCTTTCCCGAAGGTGCAGGAGGAGAAGGTGGAGGGGTTGGGTGCGCCGATTGAGCTGGAGGAGCTAGTTAAGGGGATCGGGCAGATGCAGTCAGGGAAGGCACCGGGGCCGGATGGGTTCCCGGTGGAATTTTATAAAAAGTTTGTGGACCTAGTGGGCCCCTTGCTGGTGCGGACACTCAACGAAGCGTGGGAAGGGGGGACTTTGCCCCCGACGATGTCACGGGCGCTGATCTCGTTAATTTTAAAGAAGGACAAGGACCCCCAGCAGTGTGGTTCATACAGGCCCATATCTCTCCTCAACGTGGACGCTAAGGTGCTGGCAAAAACCCTGGCCACGAGGATAGAGGACTGTGTGCCAGGGGTTGTGCACGAGGACCAGACAGGTTTTGTGAAGGGAAGGCAGCTGAACACGAATGTGCGGAGATTGCTGAATGTCATTATGATGCCGGCGATTGAGGGGGAGGCAGAGATAGTGGTGGCACTGGATGCGGAGAAGGCCTTCGATAGAGTGGAGTGGGGGTACCTATGGGAGGTGTTGGGGAGGTTTGGATTTGGTGAAGGGTTTATTAGATGGGTGAGGCTGCTATATGAGGCCCCGATGGCGTGCGTGGCCACGAATAGGAGGAGGTCGGAGTACTTCCGGCTTTACCGAGGGACCAGGCAGGGTTGCCCCCTGTCCCCCTTGTTGTTTGCACTTGCAATCGAGCCGCTGGCGATGGCATTGAGAGATTCAGAGAGGTGGAGAGGCTTGGTGCGAGGTGGAGAGGAACATAGGGTGTCGTTGTATGCCGACGACCTGTTACTGTATGTGGCGGACCCGGTGGGAGGGATGCCGGGAGTGATGGAGTTACTAGCCGGGTTTGGGACCTTCTCAGGTTATAAATTAAACTCAGGCAAGAGCGAGGTGTTTGTGGTGCACCCTGGAGACCAGGAGGAAGGAATTGGTAGGCTCCCGCTTAGGCGGGCAGGGGAGAGCTTTAGGTACCTGGGGGTGCAAGTGGCCAGGGACTGGGGGACTCTCCACAAGCATAACTTTACCAGGCTGGTAGATCAGATGGAGGAGGAGTTCAGGAGGTGGGACATGCTGCCATTGTCGTTGGCGGGGAGGGTGCAGTCCGTCAAAATGACGGTGCTTCCGAGGTTCTTGTTCCTTTTTCAGTGCCTGCCCATATTTATCCCCAGGGCCTTCTTTAGGAGAGTGACTAGCAGTATTCTGAGTTTTGTGTGGGCACATGGGACTCCGAGAGTGAGGAGGGTGTTCCTGGAGCGAGGAAGGGATGGAGGTGGGCTGGCACTGCCCAACCTTCTGGGGTACTATTGGGCAGCCAATGTGTCAATGGTGCGTAAATGGGTGATGGAGGGGGGAGGGGCGGCGTGGAAAAGAATGGAGATGGCGTCATGTAGAGGTACGAGCCTGGGTGCCATGGTAACGGCACCGTTGCCGCTCTCCCCTAAGAGGTTTACCACGAGCCCGGTGGTGGCGGCGACCCTAAGAATCTGGGAACAATGGAGACGGCATCGGGGGGAAACAGGGGGCTCGATGGAGGCTCCACTGGGTGGCAACCATCGGTTCATCCCGGGGAACACGGATGGGGGATTCAGGGGGTGGCAAAGGGCGGGCATCAGCAAATTGAGGGACCTGTTTATTGGCGGGAGGTTTGCGGGCCTGGGGGAACTGGAAGATAAATTTGGCCTTCCCCAGGGGAACATGTTCAGATACCTGCAGGTAAAGGCGTTTGCTAGGCGACAGGTAGAGGGATTCCCTTTGCTGCCCTCGCAGGGGACGATGGACAGAGTGCTTTCGGGGGTGTGGGTAGGAGAGGGGAAGGTGTCTGACATCTATAAGGTAATGCAGGAGGTGGAGGAGTCGTCAGTGGAGGAGCTGAAGGCTAAATGGGAGGAGGAACTCGGGGAGCAGATAGAGGTCGGGACTTGGGCGGATGCCTTGGAGAGAGTCAACTCTTCCTCCTCATGTGCGAGGCTTAGTCTCATCCAATTTAAGGTGCTGCACCGGGCCCACATGTCCGGGACTAGGATGAGTAGGTTCTTCGGGGGTGAGGACAGGTGCACCAGATGTTCGGGGAGTCCTGCGAATCATGCCCATATGTTCTGGGCATGCCCAGCACTGGAAGAATTCTGGAAGGGGGTGGCGGGGACAGTGTCGAGGGTGGTTGGATCCAGGGTCAAACCAGGGTGGGGACTCGCGATTCTTGGAGTTGCGGTAGAGCCGGGAGTGCAGGAGGCGAAAGAGGCCGGTGTCCTGGCCTTTGCGTCCCTAGTAGCCCGTCGAAGGATTCTGTTACAATGGAAGGATGCAAGGCCCCCAAGTGTGGAGACCTGGATCAGTGACATGGCGGGATTTATAAAATTGGAAAAGGTCAAATTTGCCCTGAGAGGATCAATACAAGGGTTCTATAAACGGTGGCAGCCTTTTCTGGACTTCCTGGCTCAGAGATAGGTAACTGGGTCAATAGCAGCAGCAACCCGGGGGGGGGGGGGGGGGGGGGGGGGGGGGGGCATTATTGTAGTGTTTATTCTGTAACTTTATAGTGTGTTAATTTGCGTTGTTGTTAAAATGCTGGGTTGTTCATGGGGATGGGGCGAATGTATATGATTGTTAATATTATTGTTATTTTCGGTATTTTACTAAGGTGCGTCAATGTTGTATAAAATCAAAATTTCTCAATAAAAATTATTTTAAAAAAAAATAATTAGAATACAGCCATGGTCTTTCAGATATCCTCCATGTACGCAAATGTTAACTTAGCCACTTGACGTACACTTTTTCATTCACGAGATATGGATTTATTATTCATTCCCAATTTCCTTAGAGATAGTGGTGATGTAACCACGGTGATCCACATGTTGTAGGAACACCTCCAGTGCTCTTCAGAAAGTAGAAATTCCAGGATTCTGACTCCACAACAGTGAAGGAGTGGCAATATAGCTCTAAATCAGAATGGTATGGGTATGAATGGTATGAACTTGCAAGTGGTAATAGTCCCATATACCCCCGACTGCCCCTGTCCTTCTGGATGGGAAGAGAGACTTTTCTGATTTGCAAGGCATTGTCAAAGATCCCCGATATATTAATGCCCTCTTCAGTATTTAAGCACCTATCCAATATCCCTTTACTCTTATTCCAGTGCATGACCCGCAGTTGCAAATGCTTTCATTGGTGTATGTGGAGAGCAAGCAAGTAACCCAACTGTTGTATCCCTGTCTCTTGTGATGTTATATCAATAGTGAGATACCCGGTTTCATTGTGGAGCCTCAAGCCAGGATGCCTCCTCAATATTTCACAAAACTATAATATTCATTTATGAATGGTCAGCAGGGGGGCAGCACGGTGGTGCAGTGGGTTAGCCCTGCTGCCTCACGGCGCTGAGGTCCCAGGTTCGATCCTGGCCCTGGGTCACTGTCCGTGTGGAGTTTGAACATTCTCCCCGTGTTTGCGTGGGTTTCGCCCCCACAACCCAAAAGATGTGCAGGGTAGGTGGATTGGCCACGCTAAATTGCCCCTTAATTGGCAGCCCCTGCCCCTGGGCAGCAGGGTAGCATGGTGGTTAGCATAAATGCTTCACAGCTACAGGGTCCCAGGTTCGATTCCCGGCTGGGTCACTGTCTGTGTGGAGTCTGCACGTCCTCCCCCTGTGTGCGTGGGTTTCCTCCGGGTGCTCCGGTTTCCTCCCACAGTCCAAAGATGTGCAGGTTAGGTGGATTGGCCATGCTAAATTGCCCATAGTGTCCTAATAAAAGTAAGGTTAAGGGGGGGGGGGGGTTGGGTTACGGGTATAGGGTGGATACGTGGGTTTGAGTAGGGTGATCATGGCTCGGCACAACATTGAGGGCCGAAGGGCCTGTTCTGTGCTGTACTGTTCTATGTTCTATGTTCTAATTGCAAAAATATGAGTTGGGTACTCTAAATTTTTTTTTATATATAAATGAATGGTCAGCAGGTCTGTGGGGCAAAATATTCCTCAGCAATGTGTGCAGTCACAAGACAATATTGCAGCAGCTTGCTATCCACAAAGTTCACCATGAAACTAAATCAAAGAATTATTTGGATCAGGTGCTGATCCAAACTCCAACTCGGGCAGCATCAAGTTGAGTAATTTGCGCATCAGGTTTAGAGATGTTCCAGTAGTTGTAAAATCTTAAATGCAATTATACATCGAATGAAAAAAAAAAAGTGTTCAAAACATTCAAGACCCTGCCTGCCATCTAGGCAGAGCTCTCCAACCAAACAAAGCAAATAAATAAATACATACCTCATACACTATGTATATCGAGAAAAACACCAGTGCAAAGTTATAGACAACCATAATCTTTTTAAGGTCAAAGGGCTTCCTGCCAGCCATGAGCCTGGGTCCTAGCGAGAGTACAAAATATACGTAGAACAATAGGATAGTAGTCATAGGGACTGGAGATACCATTAGGGGATATTCTTCAATCCTTGGATCTGCAGAAGAGACATGTGGAAAAATTATAAGCACTTATAAACCCTGCATCACAATCAATAATCAAATTTAATTTGTATTCTGGGCAATTAAAGTTCCAGACAAAGGGGGGAAAGTGTCAAGCCTAAGCACAGGAAAAGTCCTTCGGACCATCAAGTCTGCACCAGTCAAATGACCCAACTATTCCAATCCCATTTAACAGCACTTAACCCATTGCCTTGCACACCTTGGGATCCAGGGTCTCTGCCTCCACCACCCTTTCAGGCAGAGAGATCCAAACTCCCGCCACCCACCCTCGTAAAAAAAGGTTTTTCCTCACATTTCCCTCCAAACCTCCTGCCCCTTACCTCAAATCTATCTCCCCTGGTCATTGATCCATCCACAAAAGGGGAAAAGTTTCTTCTCATCTACTCGATGACCCTCCTGCAACTTCCTTCCATTTACTTCCCTGTCCCAAAGCAGGGAGTCACACTGGGGAATTGGAGCAGCTCTTCAAGTGTTTCACTTGGCTGGGAAGGCAGGCACTCCCCACCCCAGGAGTATTTTGCCCGAGACATGGACATACAGATTCCTCGATTGGAGATCAGCTAGTGGAGCACTGGGATAAAACCTAGTCAAACTCCTGGCCCTACTCGGCATTCTACCTTAATGGTGCGTTTAGCCACCAAATCACTGGCAAGCTGCCCAGAATAAATTTTTTCTAAGTATTAAAAAGGTCCCTGGGATGCATTTTGAAGTTGGTGGTCACTATTCCAATTGCTGACTTGGCAGCTGTCATATCCCTTCATACCAAGTAGTCCATATTAGTTTTATTAATAATGCCAATTATGTTACACACTTCCAATCACTAAATGGAGTAACAAATCTTTTAGTCAGATCAGGCGCAACTCAGCAAGAATTCTCTTTGTTGGAGATCATCAATACTGCTAAACAAATCCATCATCGAGATGCCAAACGCAAGAGGTTAGTAAAACTTCAGAAAACAATATTCAACTCGAATGGCTCCTTGGAGCAAGTTAAATTAATCAAAATGTCTCACCTCCTTTCAGGAGATACTGATATATTTGGGCAGCTCGTGCCCCCACCGCTGCCAACATGGTTACGTCTAAAGTAGCACTTCCAAAGCCTAGGGACAGAACAAATAAGGCAACAGTTATTGAAAGGTACAATACAAATATGAAACTTACAGGGGTGGAAAATGAAAAGGGACACTGATCCAAAAAGGGGGAGGTGTTTTGTGAAGAAAGGAATGAGAAAACGGGAATGAGAATTAGGGCCTGGACAGACAAATGGTCGCTAGATAGTGAGCATGAAGAAATTTGAAAAGTAGCATATGAATTTTTTTCGGTCTGCTTGGGGAAATGCAAACAAAATGCAGATATGAGGAACGGTTGAGGACTCTGGGTCTGTACTCGTTCGAGTTTAGAAGGATGAGAGGGGGAGCCATGATTGAATAGCGAGCGGTTTCGATGGATCGAGTGGCCTAACTCTGCTTCTATTTTTAATGGTCCAACAAACACAGCGGTTTTATGCAAGATACAGGCAGCAGATATACTTCGATGAGCTCAAATTTATGGAGGGTGAAAGATGGCATGATGATCGCTTTGCAATAGTTAATTTGAGGCAATAAAGGCTGGACGGTTAAGGCAGGGCAACATTATTATGGGGGTAGAAGTGATGGAGGGTGGGAATCTAGGATTGGAAACTCAGCTCAACTTCACAAGATTTTTTCTTAAAAAGTACTTTTTATTGGTTTTGCAAAAACATAGGGCAGCATGGTATCATAGTAGTTAGCACAGTTGCTTCACAGCTCCAGGATCCCAGGTTCGATTCCCGACTTGGGTCACTGTCTGTGCGGAGTCTGCTCGTTCTCCCAGTGTCTGCGTGGGTTTCCTCCCACAGTCCAAGGATGTGCAGGTTAGGTGGATTAGCCATGATTAACTGCCCTTAGTATCCAAAAAGGGGAGGTGGGGTGACTGGGTTATGGGGATGGGGTGGAGGCATGGGCTTAAGTGGAGTGCTCTTTCCAAGAGCCGGTGCAGACTCAATGGGCCAAATGACCTTCTTCTGCACTGTAAATTCTATGATTGTCAAGGAATATCAGTTTAGTCATAACAAAATATTTACAGACTGGGTTATATGAAGCACAGGTGCAGGGGCCCTCACTTTCAGCCCCCGGTAATTGATTACCACAACCATGCTGATATAACTTGTCCATGTTGAAACAGGCTAGTGCATTGTTTCCACATCCTCGAATGGACCATGGTTCCACACTCACCACCTTGGACATGGCCTCGAAAAAGGCGGTTCGGTAACAAGTCTGGGACACGCTGAGAACATGTGGGCGTGGCCAGCCAGGCCTCCAACACATTTATTTTTGTCCTCCACCACTGGAAAACCCATCATGCATGTTCTGGTGTGCCCAGTGCACCACCTTGTAGCCATGTTAGACTCAGCCCTGCACATAAGGAAGAGTTTGCCTTGTGCAACGCTTCAATCCAGATTCCTCACCCTATCCCCATGCCCAGCTCTTCTTCTCACTTCCCGTGTCTCCGTGTCACCCGTATCACATCCAAGTTCCACGCAGTCTGTACAGAGTTGGCTCCATGTTCAATCTGGTATGATTGATTAGTCTACTTTGGTGAGGCAGCCTTGGGAGGGTGAAATTGGCAGGGAAGATGAACCTAAGCAATACATTCATCTGGTCAGCACTCTCCCGGCTAGGCAGAGCAGGAGTGAATCCTATCTCTGTAGGTGACCATGTAGCGGGGGAGGTACTCTAAGAGCTGGTGGTGTTCATCAATACGCTCACCATGGGAGCTTCACTCATGGTGAAAACCCATATCGTTCCAGTACCATGGACCTTCTCTGCATCTAGGGAGATGATTATGTCTGATGTGTCCTCCCCAGATGGGGTCATAATCACGTTCACGTTTAGCGGAGAACTGATCTTCTATGATCACAGCTGGGACGCAATCCTCCAGTCGCACCCAGAGTCTTTGCCAGGACTTGGCAATGTGGTGGCTCTATATGACCCACACGGGATCAGTGATCGAGGCAGCAGGATCCATCCTCATAGGTGTGTGTTGGGGGAGGGGAGAGGGGGTGGGGGGGAACAGTGATGCCTTTCATGGAAGTCCACTGGGAATCTGTCCAGACCCAGTGCCTTCCCTGATTGCATGGAGGAGTTGTCGAGACCCGGTGCCTTCCCTGATTGCATGGAGTTAATGCTCAGACTTCTCCCAGTTCTAATGGCTCTTCCAGCCCTGGCTTTCTTTCCTCCCCCATATCTGGTGTGTCCAGCCTGTCAAGAAGGGTCCTTTGAGCCAGCTCCCAGTAAAAGGCAAGTTGCAAAGATCTCATCGATCTTATCCGACACTCACAATTTATCACTCCTGTCCTTCAAACCTGTGCTCTCCCCTTGTGGCTGCCTGCTTTCTCAGCTGTTGAGCCAGCAGGCGGCTGGCCTGGTCTCCCTATTCATAAAAGTTCTCCCGCTTTCCCAGTGGAGAGCAGGTTAAAATTCCATTTGTAACTTTTTCCTCTCCGCCAGGAGTTCCACAGTCGGGGCTGCGGAGTAGCGTCGATCCACCTCGGTTGTTGGCTAGCCGCCCTCTCTTTCCCCTCCAAGAGTGCCTTGTATGCCATTACTTGCAGTCCCGCCCATCTACAGGACCACGTGCTTCAGCCAGCTCAGAGCAGCTGGGCGACCCAGTCAAGTTTCTGTCCTGTTGAGCACTCGGTAGTCCGACAATTCCCAGGTTCTGGTGGTGAGACCGGTTCTCCTGATCTTCCACCTTCCCCTCGTGTTCTCTGGGTTGCTTCAGTGAGGCAATCTGATCGCTCTGGTCTGTGGCCGCTTGCGATCCCTCTCGGTCCACCATATTATGCTCCACGTGTCTGCAGTCTGGATGTTCCCTCTCCGGACTCTCGCTGCTTTAATCATCATTTCTTTCTGGCTCGGTGGCTGGTTTGAAGGCATTCCCTTGGGTGGCTTTGGTGTCCGATTTTTGGGTTATAAAAAAGGGCCTAATTTGAAGTTTCCTTCCATGCCCGCACAGCCACCGCCACCGGAGGTCTCAAGGAAACTGTTGCAAAGAGTGGAGGGAACAGCTGGTAGCATAGAGCAAATGGGCTTTATCATTGTATTTGGGTGAATAGTGAGCAGTTCGAGCGTAAGAGAGCAAAGTCCAATAGGTGCTCGGTGTCCTGTCAGATATAGAGCAATAGATGGTGAAGGCATTCAGAGAGCATATGATTCTCAAACCTGCAACAGGTGGATTTAAGGAAGCAGAGGAGAGCCAGACTGGAATAGTGGAATGATTGGTGTCCAGTGAATAAAAACAGAGGCAAGCATGTGTGAAGTGGATGAAGGAGAGGTTAGAAAACAAATGGCATTGTCATTACTGAAGATGGGAGGATGAGGATGATTGCAGGAATAGCACCTACCAACAGGCCAGAAAGAGATAACATTAGATAAACATTCTCGTTTGGAACAGAAGACAAGATAGATTACAGCTGCACGACATAGATTACGGCTGCAACAAAGTTTACTTATTAACAAAACCACCCAAAAACAAATACACAAAAAGAAAAGATAACAAAAACTAAACTCCACAACAGTGGAGGGTGACTAGCTTCTTAAAAAAAAAGAAGAAATGAATGGCTGCCATTGTAGATAGAACCCCTCTACTGACCCTCTAATAGTGTACTTGTAATATTACCCAACCAAGCAGAGGCAGAGTAGGAGACTTCCACCCAAGCAGAACTCGGCAAGGCAAAGGAGGTCATCTATCTTCACCTCTAGCAATTCTGATGCCCCAAATATGGCCGCCAGCAGACATTGATCCAAATCTGCACAGAGTATCTCTGACATGTGTTGAAGAAAGAGGCCCAGAAGCTTACCAACTTGGGACAGGACCAGAACATGTGCGTGGTTAGCCTGCCCCAAAGAACAGCATTCACACTTATCCTCCACCCCAGAGAAGAATACACTCATTCTTGCTTTAGTCATATGCATCCCGTGCAAAACCTGGAATTAAAATCAAACTGGCCGAGCACATGAAGAGGTGGAGTTGACCCTGTGAAGAGCCTCACACCCAAGAATGGAACCCAAAACACTCTCCCATTTATAGTCTTCACCTCACTCAACAGCACCTTCTGTTGAAAGGATCCATCTTCATCAAGGAGGGTGGTGCCAAGGGAAAGGAGGGAAAGTCTTGCATGTTTGAAAAAGAAAAAAAAAGAAAAAAAAAAATCACATTTGAAAATACTGGAATCAGGCAGTTGGAATTTCTCTGCCAGTCCCTTAAAACTAGCCAATTTCCCCTCCACAAACAGAGAGTTCTACTTTGAGATGAGGCTTTGTGAAGGCTGAAGGACTGGGGTTTGGCTTTGGACTGAGGGGGAGGGGGAAGCCAAGTGTGTACAGATTTTATTTCAAAATTCAGGTCGTTTATTGTGTGTGCATGTGTGTGTGCGCGCGGTGTTTTTTTGGGTTGGTTGATGAGAACGGGTAGTTTACCTTTGTTATGGGCTACAATTGGATACAAAACAGGGTTATGGCAGTTTTCTAGAGTGTAGTTCTTTTACACTGGTTATGTTCGTTTTGTCTTTGTTTTCAGGGACTGGGTCCTGGACAGGGGACTCCACACTAGCAAGTGAAGGTTGGCTAGTGGGAGGTGTGTGGTGGGTTCAACGGCAACAAAGGGACAGGACAGGACAGACCTGCAAAGCAGGACCCAGGGTTATGAAGACAAATAAAAATGGGGTGGGAAGATTGGTCACCGTGCTAAGGAGCTCGAGGTTGTGGAAGGGGATAATGAGGGCGGGTAGGATAGAGCCGAGGGACACCGAAGATCTGTTATTGTACATCTCGGAACTGAGTACGTCGGTGGGGAGTGTAATGGAGCTGCTTCAAAGCGTCAGTACGTCTCGGTATAAACTGACCCTCGGCATGAACGGGTATTTCATGGTCTCCCAGCAGGGGGAGGGGGGGGGCGCTGCCATTAGGCGGCAACCCACTTTAGATACTTGGAGGTGCAGGGTAGCTTGCGATTGGGGTGGGTGGGCTCCAAAGATAATGTTGTAACTAGTCTGGTGGGGTAGGTGATGGCGGATTTGTGATTTCACTTGTTGATGGTGGACTGGTGCAGGCAGTTAGAATGAATGTTATTGCGTCCAGTACCTGTCTGTCTTTTTACCAAAATCCTTCTTCAGTGTGGTGGACAAAGCTTCAGGCAGGCAGTGGGGGTTCTACAATCCTGGGTCTTGTTATTATCCACTTTCAAGAGATGATTGCCATTGAATATTGTTGGGGGGGGGGGGGGGGGGGGGGGAAGAGAGGCTGCTTTTTTTTTATATTGTTGGGGTGATTTTGTTTAAGTTTCTCTTTTTGTTTGGCAAAAAGAAATCTCACTTCAAAAAGAAAGAAAAGGCTGGCCAATGTGGTAACAAGGGAACGGTAGCGAACTATTGGCCCAGTGTACATATTTGTGTAAATAAAAGTTACTCTACAAACTTGTGCTCAATTCTTTGTGGCCCTCAACGCCACCCAAGGAGGAGGCCAATTTGATTTTAACAAAAAAGGATGTGGGGCGAAAAATAAGGAGACACTGAAAGAAGAAAAAAAAAAAATCTCAGGATCACCTTCATTTAATAGTCTCAACCCTATCCGCCAAGGATAGAGAAAGGTTATTCCACCTCGGCAACTTTATCTTGATACCGTCAACTAGACTCGTAACTTATTTTATGAAGCGAGGCCCAGTTCTGGGCCATCCAGACCTCCAAATAGCAAAACCTAGTCTCAGCAAGGCGATAAAAAGGCAACATCTCAAGCGGGCCTCTTCTCCCCAAGGGTGGGGTTGACCGGCAAATATTCAGCCATGGCCAAGTTCAACTTGTAATCAGAGGGGGTTTCACACTTCGGACCCAGGTTCGATCCTGGACCCAGATCACTGTCTGTGTCGTGTGGAGTTTGCACATCTCCCAGTGTCTGCGCGGTCTCACCCCCACATCCCAAAGATGTGCATGTAGGTGGATTAGCCATGCTAAGTTGCCCCTTAATTGGGGAAAAAAAAAATAGGCAAAAAAAAAAAAACTGAAGGAATATTTTGCCTTCTGGACCGATAAGCATGGTGGTTAGCACTGTGGCTTAACAGCACCAGGGTCCGAAGTTCAATTCCTGGCTGGGTCACTGTCTATGCGGAGTCTGCACGGGTTTCCTCCGGGTGCTCCGGTTTCCTCCCATTAGTCCCAAAAGACGGGTTAGGTTATTTGAACATTCTGAATTCTCCCTCCGTGTACCCATACAGGTGCCGGAATGTGGTGACTGGGGGCTTTTCACAGTAACTTCATTGCAATGCAAGTCTTCTTGTGGCAATAAAGATTATTAAAATTAGCCTCGTCACTTGGCCACCAAATAGGATTTCCTGTGAGGCATCGGATCAAATGTGCCTCGTGCCTCTTCCAGATCTTTTGTTGTGGCTCCATGACGTTCCAGTTGACAGGGTACAAGAAAGCACCTTGGGCAGGAAACCCCAGAGGCTGACTCCACCATTTTATCTGTCGACAAACTCAGGACTTGTCAACTTCTACTGTCCACCTTCCTTCCCTGGACTTTTCTGGGAATTTCAGTTATACAGGATCCTTATTCCATTAGCTATATGGGTTTGTAAAACAAAACACCCCCGATACTAAGAAAAAGGGCCCAAAAGTACCATCCTCTAGCAGGAGCCACCTTGTGCTCGTTTCCCCCTACATTTCACCAACCAAAAGTCCAAAATTTAATTATTTTGATGCTGGCAGCAACACCATTGGCATTAAAAGGAACATCCATCAAAAAAAATTCGAATTTTGTTTTTTTAATAATTTTTTCCACTTAAGGGGCAATTTAGCATGCCCAATCCACCTACCCTGCACATCTTCTGGGTTGTCGGGGTGAAACCCACGCAGACACGAGGAGAATGTGCAAACTCCGCACGGACAATGACCCAGAGCCGGGATTGAACCTGGGACCTCGGTGCCGTGAGATAGCAGTGCTAACCACTGCGCCACCCGGAATTGAATATTGTGTGTATATGAGTGAGCGCCATGTAGGTATTGGAATTCACCTTAATGCAATAGAACCCCCATCCCAGAAGATTCATTAATATGTCTTTTGCTATTTAGTTTAACACTGCAGTTAGAACCACAGGAGGACATTCAGCCTTTTGGTAGAACAATCCACAGCTAATTCCACATCCACAAGATTCCCATTAAAAACAAACAGTCTCCCTAGACCACTGGGCTTCAAAACAGTTAAAGGAATGCTAAACCAATAGTCAACAAGCTTGTACTAACCTTTTTAGGTACAAGTTGTGTCCACGGATTCAAACACCAAGAATGGAGCTGGGGACACGACAATTCAAGGGGCTGACAGCTGTCTCCTGACCAGTGGTTAGCTAGAAACCTGGACAAAATATATTTCAAATGAGAACAGGGTAGGCTCGATTTCATTTTGTCCAGTACAGTTCACTAATGGACTTAGTACAAAATTGATCTTGCACATGTATATCTCCATCTAACTCACTTCGTCCAATCCACACATAGCCCCTGATTTTTAACATTTACTCCATGGATGGACTATGACAGAATTGTCAAAGCTTTTCATCTTTCACTCAATGAAAAAAAAAGTCAATACAAGAATGCTGAATTTCAAACAATCACCATTTATACCACAGGAGAAAAAGAGGGTGCCCATTGATTAGACAGTGGATTCACTCAACTGTTGCCATGGCATATGTGAAAACCGTAAGTACCCCAAGCTAATTGAAAAAAGTTCAAGGCTTGAAAGTATTCCTATGATTTTCAGACAATGGGCCCCTGCTTCTAAACCGGTCACTCCGCATTGGAACATGACTGTTTGTTACAAATAGATATTAGTGGAGTGATCAGCAAGTGTCGCGCATGGCCTGAGTGGCAAAAGTGCCAGAAGTGGGGTGCTTTTGGGGAAGTCAACAAGGTAAAAGATTACATATAAATGGAAGGAAGGAAAATACAGATCAAACTGGAGGAACAGGAGACAGGACAGGTTGGCAAGGTGGTTATGAAATCCTTTCTTAGTAGAGGGATAAAATGAAAGCAGGGAGAGGCCACAACTCGGCTGGTCTCCTCATTACAGAACCAATATAAATTACTCGAGATGGACAGAACAGCACAGCAGCCGAGAAGATTGGAGTGCTGCCAGGAGTTAAATTGCAGCTATGAGAAAAGAATGGATAGGCTTGGGTTGTTCTCCTTGGAAAAGAAGAAGGAGGCAGCCGAGGGAGATTGGATTGAGAGGCACAAAATTGAGGGACCTGGACAGAGTGGATGGGAAAGATCCATTTGCTTTAGCAGACACTAGGGGCATAGTTTTAAAAGTGACCGGTAGAAGGATTAGGAGGAGAGATGAGGAAATAAGTTTCCACTCAAGAACATTGGGGTCTGGAACTCACTGCCTCACCTCATTAATAACATGCCTGGATTATGCAGCTGAAGTGCTGTAACCTGCGGGTTACCAAGCAAAGTCTGAGAGTGTCAGCCTTTGGTCCAATTGAGTGTTTTTTTGTTACACAGGGAACAACGATCTGGTCAGGATAGTTTTGATGCATTATTTCTGCATCAAGCTTTCAAGGTGAGCAAATGGCAAGGGCTCTATTTTCAAGATTGCTGATCAGGCCAATCTTATGCTACATGCAGTATATGTTTGCAGGAGAAGAGCCCTAGCAGATTTCCAAGTAGGCCATCTAGGAAAGGGTGCACAGATTGCTCCCATCTCAAAAACAGTATTTGTACATGTGATGTGGCGTATTCAAAATTCTTCCAGCTGGATATTCAGATCATAAATGTATTATCTACATATCAGAAATATTTAAGAGAGGGGCAGCATGTGGCACAGTGGTTAGCACTGGGACTGCAGCGCTGAGGACCCGGGTTTGAATCCCAGCCCTGGGTCACTATCTGAGTGGAGTTTGCACATTCTCCCCATGTCTGTGTGGGTTTCACCCCACAACCCAAAACATGTGGTTAGGTGGATTGGCCATGCTAAATTTGCCCCTTATTGGAAAAATTTAAATTTAATTAATTGGGTACTCTAATTAAAAAAAAAAAGGAATATTCAAGAGGGCAAATGGGGCTCACCTACATTGTCCACGAGTGACATAATGCAAATGTCAATGGCTTTCCTTCAGCAGCTCATAAGCTTGTCTGTAATTAAGCACAAGGGCATTGCTGTCTTGAAGAAATCACTCACCAGGTACCTGGGAAAACTCACCAAAAAAACTGGCTATATATTAATGCAACAATTTGGCCAGTTCATGCTGTGCAGAACTCAAATAGGGCATCATTCCACTGGGCTCAAGATTCTCAAATGGGACCCTAGCCATTTGCGTATCTTACAAGCTTGACGCAGAAAAGAGAGCCTCAAAGCCATCCTGTGGGACAACAGCAATCCTGATCAGAAATACAAAAAATGCCCCAAGGCCACCACTTCAGACCTGGAAGTCGACTTAAAAACTACCCTTGAAAGGCTACTACTATGCCTACCAGAGTCAAGTTATGTATTAATTTCAGTGCAATTGTGACATGTACACAGCCATAAACATCAAACAGCAGGTTCCTTCAGTTACTCATAACACATATAGGAGTACAACACCACCCTACCAACCTGCTCTTGCCAAGCCAAAAACAAAAGTTGGTCAGATTGGATTCCGTGATTGGGCTAAAATTTGGAATTCTTACATGCCCTGGTGAGCACAAAACACTTCAGCAACAAGTCTCTTTGTCTCTTTTCAGCAATATTAAATTCAGTATTCACAAGCAGACAAATGAGGACAGTCTTAATCCTGGTTACTCCAAAGAGTTAGACATCAATTCTGTCCAAATTGTACCACAGGACTCAGATCTATTATTTGCTCCCGAAATGGTCCACCTTCCAGCCACGTGAAGACATTAAAACAGCTGCTGTTACATACAAGGCAAATCCCCAATGCCAAAGAGTTAGAGCAGGGTCAGAGCAGGTTTAGCACAGTGGGCTAAACAGCTGGCTTGTAATGTAGAACAAGGCCAGCAGCGCAGGTTCAATTCCCGTACCGGCGTCCCCGAACAGGCACCGGAATGTGGCGACTAGGGACTTTTCACAGTAACTTCATTGAAGCCTACTTGTGACAATAAGCGATTTTTAAGGTGGCATGGTGGCACAGTGGTTAGCACTGCTGCCTCCCAGCACCAGGGACTGGGGTTCGATTCCAGCCTTGGGTGACTGTCTGCACTTTCACCTCATGTCTGCATGGGTTTCCTCCGGGTGCTCCGGTTTCCTCCAACAGTCTAAAGGTGTGCAGGTTTGGTGGATTGGCCATGATAAATTTGCCCTTAGTTTCCAAGCTGAAGTTCTTGATTTATGGGGGTAGGGTGGGGCTGTGGCCAGGTAGGGTGTTCTTTCTGAGGGTCAGTGCAGACTTGATGGGCCGATTGACCTCCTTCTACACTATGATACGTTGATGAGCTGGAGTCTGAGCTTTGGATGCTGCAGCACATCAGGGAGGAGGAGAGTTACTTGGATGTTGTGTTTTGGGCAGCACGGTAGCATTGTGGATAGCACAATTGCTTCACAGCTCCAGGTTCAATTCCGGTTTGGGTCACTGTCTGTGCGGAGTCTGCACATCCTCTCCAGGTGTGTGTGGGTTTCCTCCGGGTGCTCCCGTTTCCTCCCACAGTCCAAAGATGCGCAGGTTAGGTGGATTGGCCATGATAATATGCCCTTAGTGTCCAAAATTGCCTTAGTGTTGGGTGGGGTTACTGGGTTGTGGGGATAGGATGGAGGTGTTGACCTTGAGTAAGGTGCTCTTTCCAGGAGCCGGTGTGGACCTGATGGGCCGAATGGCCTCCTTCTGCACTGTAAATTCTATTATAATCTCTCAAGGCCCATGGTAGTGCTAGGGCAAAGGTTAACAGTGAATATTAAAACAGTTGAAGGGAAAACATAAAGTGAAGTACTGAAACCTTGGCCATATTTAAAATATCAGATGCAACAAGGAGGAAGGAATAACAAAAAAGGAGTTGTGTTCTGAATGGACCAATTAAGATGGGCCACAAGGTGTATCCAGTGGTTCAGTTTTTCGTATCAAACCTTCAACCACAAGCATAAAACTTTGCAGCTCTACACAAAATGTACAGAACCAAATCATGGGCGATTAGTGCAGAAAAGTGGTTGTTTTATCTGCACGGCTCTACTTATTGCATCTGCTGATGCAAACTGGGAGGGTAAAAAGTTTAGAAACTTGCAATGTAGTTTACTGCCCATTTCCAGTACCCAATAAATAAACAAACAAGTCTGCATCTTACAAAAATCTAAACATGCAGTTGCAGTACAAAAGCAGGCATTTTGCAGAGAGAAAGCACAAGTTCAGAGAGTTCACACCAAAAAAAAAAGTGCAAACAGGAACACTAAGCAAAACCACATGGGGTGGATCTGTATAAAAATCATGGGTGGATCCAGATCATTTATGTCACCCGCTTCAAAAATAAAAGTGAGTCATGTCCTATATTTCCAATAAGCTAGGAAGTTACATCACTGAAACACAAACCTAGCTGGTTAAAACTCAGTAAGTTACATCGACAATGACCACCAGAAATTCCCACTCCCAATCCTTGGCTCTGCTCACTGCTGAATGGATGCTACTGGGAGAGGAGAGGTTAATCTTACTGTGCCTAGCAGCTATCCAGCAAGGTATGCTGAAACACGTGCATGGCCAGGGCCAAATTTGGCATTCAGATTTCCAAGTATAATAAACTTGCAAACTATGACCCTCTCCCTCCACACAGTCAGCATAGGGCAGCACAGCAGCATTGCGGATAGCACAATTACTTCACAGCTCCAGGGTCCCAGGTTCGATTCCGGCTTGGGTCACTGTCTTTGCGGAGTCTGCATATCCTCCCAGTGTGTGCGTGGGTTTCCTCCGGGTGCTCTGGTTTCCTCCCACAGTCCAAAGATGTGCAGGTTAGGTGGATTGGCCATGCTAAATTGCCCTTAGTGTTGGGTGGGGTTTACTGGGGATAGGGTGGAGGGGTGGATCTTGGGTGCGGTGCTCTTTCCAAGAGCCAGTGCAAACTCGATGAGCCGAATGGCCTCCTTCTACACTGTAAATTCTATGATAAAAGAGAACGTGAAAGAAAGCGAGCGGGTCCAACAGAAGGTTTTTTTTTAAATTGAACAGCATTAATTACATGATTAACCAAATCAGAGCTCTGTGGAAAAGCTAACACTGAAGGACTCTAGTAAAAAAGAAAACACACCAGAGCTTTGTCTGGGAATCGAGGAGGGTAAATAGGGTTTACCTAAAAAAAGCAGTGCAATATCATTACAAATATACCATTGCTAGGATACAGTCCCAAAATCCTAGTAACTAACAGATTACAAACACAAATTACCAGTCATGTTTGTCCAGAGGAAACTTACTAATTGACAGAAAGTTTGTATATATAACACACACACACACATTTTCCTCACCTTAAGAAATAGCACTCCATTTCATAGATCAGTGCAGGAGGAGGCCATTCAGCCCATCAAGTCTGCACCGGCCCTTGGAAAGAGCACGCTACTCAAGCCCCACACCTCCACCCTATTCCCTTCATCCCCGTAACCCCACCTAACCTTTTTGAACACTAAGAGCAATTTAGAATTGCCTAATTCTAAACCTAACCTGCACATCTTTGGACTGTGGGAGGAAACCAGCGCATTTGGAGGAAACTCTCACAGGCACAGGGAGAACGTGCAGACTCTGCACAGACAGTGACCCAAGCCAGGAATCGAACCTGGTACCCTGGAGCTGCGAAGCAACTTTGCTAACCACTATTCTACCGTGCTGCCCATTTGGTTCAAGATTTCAAACCTGCCCTCGTCAATTTTGAGCCCCCCATACAAATCTCAACAAGAGTCTGGAGTGCAAAGACCCAGACTTCAGGAACGAGTGACAGAAACATTGCTGGAAGCCAGTTTGATGGTCGGTGAAAAGGTGCCAATTGTTCATTTGTACTTAAACCTATTCTATTGGTTTGGGGAAAATGTGAAGACCCCACCTCAAAAAAAAAAGGTACTCTGCCAATAATACACTAACTTAGTTACCAGAAGCACAAAATTAGCCTGGAAGCCATTTCAGACAGCCTTCCTGATCATGTGAGGCAGTACTAGTTTACACTCACTCCCACAAAAGTGGTTGCAGTATTTTACAAGAACCAAAAAACACTGGCTAAAGTTAGAAATCTATCTAGATATGGAAGTGACCATTAGCAGAGCAAGGTACAAATACCAACAGAGATTGTTATTTTATGCCATTTACAGTTTCCAGATCTTTTCATGGGGAGGAGGGCGGACGCCTTACCTCCCTGTTCGCCCACCGTAGAATCCTGCCCAGCTGGCGGGCAGCAGCACCACCCAAAGCTTCAGACTAACTGTCCGACCTGTCGGGAGTTTGTCCAAATGGAGAAAATCAAATTCACCATCGGTGGGACGGAAGAGGGCTTCCACAGAACATGGGACCAATACATAAATAAATTAGTGGCCAGGGAGAAATAACCAGGACAAGATAGAAAGAGAGAGGAAAGTGAGGGAGGACCGGGAGGGCGGAGAGAGGAAGCAAGATGAGGTAGCAAAGCCCAGTGGGAAAGAATTGGGGGAGAGGCTGGGGAGAACCAAAAAAAAAGAAGGATTGGGGAGGAGGAAGGAGCCAGAAAGGAGAACAAAACTGGTGGGGGGAGGGGGGAAAGAGAGGAGAAGAGAGGAGAAGACCGCAGCACTGCAAGAGAACGCAAGGAAAAATGGAAAGCCAGCAATGGCGATGCAGGAGGCAACTGCATCGAAGAATGTAAATAGGATTAGGGGGCACCACCCAGGCACCCTTTCCACCCTAGTTTGGTGTTCTGTAAAAAAGGAGAAAATAGAAAATAGAGCCCTGTCCTGTTATATTTCATAGATCATATATATGCAAAATCCAATAAAATTCCTCTTCTTAAAAAAAAAATTGTACAGGGAACAGACTAGTACCAGCCATCCTCACCGAAACACCATTCACACAGAATGCTTGTTTTGTGAACACTAGGGGTAAGAGAACAAAACCAGAATCAGCCTGGATTCACACACCACATTAGTCAGTCAGTCAATCATTTACACAGTTTACAGGGACATAAAATGTAAAGAAATTAAAAAAGGTTAACCTTTTGATTGCCAAGTCCAGTAAAGATGGAAAGATCAAGCAAGTGCCACTTACTTGGGGTGAAAAAAGGCAATTTTATGCCAAAGATTGCATCCATTAGTTGATTGCATTGCTATTATGAATGTTACAAATGGTAGTGAAAGGCAGGGAAATAAAATTGTTTTAGGTACACCTGACATTTCCAGCATAAATTCAGACAAATCCATACAAAAACCGATGAGGCCAAAGCAAGTTATGATCTTTCGTGCTAGTTTTAAAGCTGGCCTTACCTATAAATTGGCCAGAGTCACGATCAATTTTAATCGTGGCGAGTTTTGCTAAATACATATTTGTGGGGCAGACTTCCGGTGACAGCGGGCGGGAGGCAGCTGAACACTGGAGGGCTCCCGTTCGGGAACGGAATTTTCGGGGTCTTAAATGCCCGGTCCCAGGGGCAACAGAGGCTGCAAAAGCAGTAAGAAGGCACAGAGAGGTGAAATGTCCAAGTTGGGGGGAAAAAGTGGTTAATGAAAATCCGCTGGGGAGTGGAAAGGTCAGCATGGGGGACTGCAAGCGAAGCGGAGGCTGGGGCACCAGGGGAGGCCGCATTGCTCACAGCAGAAGAAATGACCAAGGTGATGGCCGTGGAACTTGGAAAAACAGTTCACAAAGCACATGGAAGCGATTGCCCTGGTGAGGGCGGCTGTATCGAGCGCAGTGGCAGAGGTGCGGGAGCAAGGTGAGATACTGATGCGGGGGCATGAGAGGGAGCCGAGTGTGGGCATGAGACGGAGACCGAGAGAGATTATACAATGTGTTTTGTTACGGGAGTTAGAAAGCTCTGCGGCTTCTCCCAGAGGAGAGCGCCTCATTGCACTAAAGCAGAGCATTCAGAGATGGGCGTGGATGTTGTAAATTAAATTTAGTTTGTTATCCTTTTTTTTCATTACTATTGTGGACAAATATCACATCAGGAATCACTTGATTAGTACCATGTGATCAACGACCACATGATCAAATCTCCAGAATGTCAAAATGGAGTTGGCATCTAGGTTTACTCAGGTAGAAGACTAGGCACCGATTAAAAATGCTAGTGGTGATCAGCTCATTTCAACAATTAGATGAAAATACGTTTACCAGTCAAATGTTACCGGATTGCATTTTACATTTGGTAATAGGAAACGGCAAAATTCAGTTCACAAACCATATAGAGTACAATTGTGCTGATCATGCTGATGGGTTAGCGTGCTATTTGGAGTACATATATAGTAGAATAATTGAAATGTGAAATAAAGCTCAAAAACACAGGAGCATCATAAAATGGCTATCACTTATCATATGGATGGGAGTTCCAACTCACATTTACCAAATTGGATTTCGTTTTGGCAGAGTTCATTAGCTTAACTTCAGCAAGGATAATTTGAACAGTGCATTATCGATAATTAATTTCACAACTTCTCTAAACAGAGATTACAAAAAACACTACGATTGTATAAATGATGGTCCACCAAAGCATGGATTGGGAGAACTGGATGCCAGAATACATTGCAGTCCACAAGCAAGATGGTGCCTGGTCACTCCCTGCTCCAACCTTTGGCTCTGCCATGGCCCTAACAAACTCTAGGAACAGTTCAGCCTGAACCAACTTCAGAGCAAACATCAGGTGTAGGTAATGACACTGCTCAGATCCATCTTTACATGCCCCATCACCACCTTTTTTGCCTTCCAACCAGACCCTCTAGTTCTTCTCCTCTTTCCTCCCCCCCCCCGGACATCTTCTTCTCTCTCGGGACAATTCGCAGTTCACAATAGAAAATAGGAGTCCGCCATTCAAGACTGCGCTTCCCACATTTTCCCCATATTCCTGGAACCCAATTTCCTCAAATACATTGCGACTTGACTGCCATAGCCTTTTATTGGTGGGTTCACCACCCTTAGACGATGAAATTTCTCATCTTTGTCCAAATGACCCGAGACTGTTACCCCTTGTTCCCCCAGCCATGGGAACATCATCCCTGCTTCCAGTCTGTCTAGCCCAGTCAAAATTTAAATTAGATCCCCTCATTTTAAATTTCAAAAAAATAGACCCAGTTGATCCAAACTCTCCTCGCATGACAATCCTGTATTCCCTGGAATCAGGCTCAGTTACCGCACTCCCTCTGTGGAAGTTTCGGCGACTGGTGTACTAGGACATCCAGGTCCCTTTGTACAGCAACATTTCCAAATCTACTATTTAGATACTCTGCCATCCGTTTCTCCAACTTCACACATCCAAATATATTACCTCAATCCCACACAACAGTAACAGAGACTTTATAAAGTTGCAGGGTCCCTTATTGCATCCTCACTGTCAGCAACCAGAAAATTAATTGTTCCTCTTTCCAGATGCGACCTAACCAGAAAGTTTCCTGCATTTTTGCTATTAGCTCAAGAGGCAATGGCGTTGTGATATTATCACTGGACTAGTAACCCAGAGACCCAGGGTAATGCTCTGGGCATCTAGGTGCGAATCCCACCAGGCCCAGGTCAGTTGGTGGAATTTGAATTCAATCAAAATATCTGGAATTAAGTCCAATGACGACCATGAAACCATTACTGATCATCATGAAAGCCCATCTGGTTCAGTCCTGTAGGGAAGGAGATCTGCCATCCCTACATGTGACTTCAGACCAACAGCATATGGTTGACTAACTGCCCTCCAGGATGGGCAAATGCTCACCCAGCCAGTAATACCCACATCCCATGACCGATTTTAATATTTCCCTCGTATTCCCATGCAAAATGTAATAACAAACCTCACTGGTTGCACCAGACGATCAAGTGTTAAGCATCACCTGGTGTTGGCATGGCAGACGCCACTGCATTTACTACGGAGGAAGACAGTGTAGGATAAATGCACAATTTGCTGGCCAGTTGATCTTTGGTTTCCACTCCCTTCTTCCAAAATCAGCAGCCATAGGTTATGGCCATCAGTGACTGATACAACTGAGAGACTATATTCACCACATCGCAAGTGCCGCCCTTGTAGCGGATGTATGGACATCCTGGGGCTGTGACCCAGTGGTCAGATGATCATTATACAGCTTGTGTATAAAGCCATTAACAATCCGATGAAGATGTTCATTGTCAAGTGCTTATGCTGATATCATCAGAGTCTGCCAAGGTGGAGAACGGTTCAGTCGTCTTCTCTCCTGCCCAGGTCTCCCAGGTACAGGGAGTGTGTTGAAAATGCAGTTTTCAAGGTCATAGAATAGAATTGGTTTACAGTGCAGAAGGAGGCCATTCGGCCCATTGAGTCTGCACTGGCTCTTGGAAAGAGCACCGCACCAAAGGTCCACACCTCCACCCTATCCCCATAACCCAGTAACCCCACCCAACACCAAGGGCAATTTTGGATATTAAGGGCAATTTAGCATGGCCAATCCACCTAACCTGCACATCTTTGAACTGTGGGAGGAAACCGGAGCACCCGGAGGAAACCCACGTACACACGGGGAGGATGTGCAGACTCCGCACAGACAGTGACCCAAGCCGGAATCGAACCTGGGACCCTGGAGCTGTAAAGCAATTGTACTACCCACAATGCTACCGTGCTGTCCTACCAGTCAGGTTGCTCTTGTTCCACAGTTTTACTGAGTGTGCATGCAAATCTCAAGGTCACACATTTAGTGAAGCAAAGATCACCTTGGTTCCCTTTCACCTATTTCAGTGTCTCAGCCACACAATAGTTCAAAAACTTTAGTTCTATGCAGATCTGGCTTTTGGAAGCAGGACACACCCAGCTATTTATTTGGTAACCTAGCAGATCAGTTTCACAAGCCTTCCATTCAAGAGAGCAATGGATTCCATGGTAAAGATGTCAGCTTCCACATTAACCCTGGAGTTTCCCACTACCAACCCCCTACATCTTCACACTCTCTCTCTTTGGTCAGTCTCATATCATATCACACAGCTGCCAAGTAGCCTGTCCTAAACATTAATGTGGCTTTTTCTTTCACCATGGGGTGGCATGGTGGTTAGAGCTGCTGTCTCACGGCACCAGGGTCCCAGGTTTGCTTTGTTTGCCCCAGTCTGCATGGGTTTCCTCCCACAGTCCAAAGATATGCGGGTTAGATGGATTGGCTATGCTAAATTGTCCCAGTGTCCAGGGATTTGCAGGTTAGATTATATAGTGGAGATAAGGCAGTGCAGACATGAGTCAGGTGGTTCATTCAAAGGGTCAGTACAGGCTCAAAGGGCCGAATGGCTTCTGTCTGCACTGTAGGGAATCTATGATCACATGTCCAAAACATAACATATATTTACAACTGTGTAAAAATTGTTCTTTCTATCCTGGGGCAACAAATCGAGAATTGATCCCCTCGTCTAATGTCTTGCCTCCATCCTGGGTTATACAATGCTTCTTCAGAACATGATAATGCTCCCTCCATTCCAATGTAAATAAGCCAGCATTAGACTGTAGGAGGTCAAGGTAACTGAATATACAGGAATAAAGTCTTGCAGGCACACAGTGATATGTGGAGTCACACCAATACATTTACAGAATTCCTACAGCACAGGCCATTCAGCCCATCGAGTCTGCAGCAACCCTCCGAAAGAGCACTCGTCCTAGGCTCACTCTCTTCTCCTCCTCCTCCCCCCCCCCCATCCCCAGAACCATGGCCAATCCGCCCAACCTGCATATAGTTGGCCTATCGGAAACTACAATCTCCGACGAGCCACACAAGTGATAATTCCACCCACCCCTGCCCCACAACAAAAATAAATGCGGCAATCTGCAGTTCTCACAAAAACATACAGACAACATATTACGGAGAACGCATTAGATGCTTGGCAGGGCAATTATGAAAGCATAGATTAGCATTCGCTTACAAAACCACATTGCTGCAGTCCTTCTTTCCATTCCACTTGTGGTCACTTCAAGGTTTTTTGTTTTAAAGAAACATGTCTCCTTCTGTAAAGGAGGACACTTCACCCAGCAGGAGAGGTAGCCATGTTCACAAGACAATCAAGCACCGACAGTACCGTACCGCTGCCCCAGCACTGGTTTCACAACCGAAAGATAAACATAAATCTTTACGGCAGATCTCGATCTCAGTCACAAGGCCTCGTGAGATCTGAAAGCACAATATTATTTCTTCAAGAGGTTTCCTTTAATCCATACTCCAGCTGGATAGAGCCCGAAAATCAAATCGTGCACCATTTTAAAGCTATAAATGCTCATTTAAGTTGAATAAATAATCAAACAAGTGATTTAAAGTGGATCAGGGGGATAGAATTACAGGCAAGCTCCCAATGCTCCCAAGACCACATTTGGCAGAGACGGAATGACACACACCTGCTAGTTACTGAACAGTGCGAGACAACGACAGAGACAGACACACAACTAAAGGACCAATTTGTGGCAGCAGTGGACACATTATGGTCACTAAACACCCATTACACACGGACACAAACCTATCCAGCATCATCCAGCAACTTGGGCCCAGGTGTAGACAGACTGTCGATCTCTCAGTTTGTCACTAGGGGCCAGCCTCACACACCTCCAAGGAGTGAGGAATGTCTAAAATGTGGAAAAACAGGTTTGGGCTGATCAGTTAACACCCTCCACTTACAGTAACTGCAACAGCCCAATACAGGTGCACTACTACTCACCTTGTTATTTAAACTGGGCAACTAGGCATTATTTGGCAGTCAGCCCACTCTTAAGCACACACATACTGAATCTTGCTCAACTAAATCCTCCCACAAATCAATAGAGAGAAAAAAAAAGTGTCCTTCATTCAACTTTTAACCTTCTCACAGGAAAGGTCTCTACCGAGAGGTCCACAAGTAAAACAAAACCAGAGTCAGAACTCGAATCTTCTATACAAAAGAAGAAAAAAAAGAGTGCAAGTTAGACTGGACCACGCTGATGGCCCAGATGAAACTCCTAGTCTACATGCACCTGCCCCAACTGCATCACCACAATTGGAGGGCTAAAATTAGCCATGATTTGGCAGTCCTGAATGACATATGCAAGGACAGAAATTGGACTTGGTTGCAGTGTTAAAGACTCTACAAGTGAACACCCGAAACTAGTCAACCAATGCCTAAAAACAGGGTCAGGGAGGGTGTGGAAATATCATTTTAAACTAAGTTACCCTGACTTGTGCAACATTTACAACCATTCCTGGACTAGGTGTACTGCTTGGATCAGTAGCACTTATGACAGAAATCAGAAGTTCAATCCCCAGTTCAGGTCTAGGCAGATACATATTGGCACACATTTTGGAGAGATCCTGCCCTGCCAGACCAAGGATTGTCTTTCTACATAAAATAATTTCTACTCTTCAGATAGGCAGAAATCCCATGGCACTATTTCAAAAGAGCAAAGCTTTTCTCAAGACTCCTGGCCAAATATTAACCCTCAACCAAACTGGGGTTGGCGAGAGGGCAGAGAGAGAAGTTATTCTGGTGATCACATTGCTATTGGAGAGCTTACTGGTGCACAAATTGGCTGACATCCACCACATCACAACTGTGGCCACAAAAACTTCCCAAAAAGTGCTTTACAGCCAATTAAATCTTTAGACTCCCAGAGAAAAGTTCCTTCTTCACAAGAATCCATACCAACAGACAAATAAGGATCAGATATCTGCCTCATGTGAAAGAGTCAGAAAATTAAAGTGAAGTAAAACACAACTAGAAACTTGAGCAGAACAAAGTTATGCAGCTCGCAACAGCTTTCTAATCAAAAATCACTGGAAATGTCAATGCTATATGGGATTATTTTTTTTTTTTAAAAGGAGTTTTATAATCCGGCACGAAACAAAAAGCAGCTAGGCAGCAATATCCGTGTAGTTCTGACCACCCATTTTAGAGAAACTTGTTCCCTCCACTGCGAGGCTGCTCCATCACAGTCAGTTCCTGTTTTGAGCAGCAGACTTCCTTGCCCGTACACAGCAGCTCCCAGCCTTTTGCGTTTGCCCCATACCCACCCCTGCAGCTTTACAGTTAGTCAGTTAGTTCCTGAAAGTCGGAGGAGAGCTCTCACCAGATTTCAGAAGTCCTCTTGGTGGTCTTTTAAAACAACTGACCCCTCCCCAGTGTCCCTTGACCACCTGTCAGAGACGGCAAGTGGGGAAGGGAGGGGAGCGGTGAGAAGGAGCCTGGTACAACTCAGTGCCAGAGGCCCACCCCTGCATGAATCATCCATTCAGTGGCAAATTTCTTAAACAAACAGTCCCAGTTAGCAGTGTGTGTGTGTTGTGTGTGTGGGCCCCACCCCATTCCGCTCTGCACAAATCCACTTTCGCATAAACAATTCATCTATCTGGACTCCCTCCCCCTCGGAGAGAGAGAGAGAGTTAACTGCCGAGGTGCCAAAAAAAGAGGAGGAAAAGTCACTCCTCCCTCCGCTCAGGGAGGATTAAAACCCGAAATCCCCCCCCCCCCCCCCCCCAGCCTTTCGCTCATTTGCGCAGGCACCAGTTTCCGATCATGGCCCTTTTTTATATCACAACACTGTTGCATGTAGCGGCGGCTGTGCTATAAATAGGAGGCAGCATTGCTGCCAGGTACCCTGAACTACAGTCAGTCTCCCCTTCAAAAGTAACAATGTCTCTGCTGCTGCCGAGTCTGAAAAGTTGGCATCTCTACCAGTATAATGAGGTTCTTCACCAGCTGCCAAATAAACCACCTTCAAAGCATGCAGAATCTTACCAAATTTTTTTTTGTGCCAATCTAGAATTTATCCCACTGTATAATTGGAACCAACTTCACACCACTGAAAACCCTCAGAATATTAATCAACTCCTGAACGGATCATTATCCCCCCCCCCCCCCCCCCCCTCTGGGATGAAGTGCCATTTCGACACCCTGGCACTGGCCTCAACAAATCTGGCAATTTAAACTGCAAATCAACATAATTTCATCATCAAGGAAACCTTGATTTCAACTTGGACTCGTATTCAGTTTACAGCTGGCCACCACAAGTCCTAATCTTTGTCATGACCAGATGGGGAAGGGGTTGGAGGAAACCGAGACACTGGCAGCAACAAATCCAGTCCATCGACCCTGCAGAGTCCTCCTTGCTAACTGTGGACTTGCGACAAAATTGGGAGAGGTGTCTCAGACAGTCAAGCAACAGCCCAACAGTCATACTCACCGATCATACCTTCCCGGGGACCCATTTTTACCAACTGGCCAAAATTACGGGACTCAACCCGGCCGACCTTCACGACCCGCGCCGGCCGACCTGCGCGACCCACCATTTTCTCTTACCCTGTTTGCTGCTGACAAAAATGGAGGAAATGGGTTTTGGGTCCCTTTGGCCCTTGTACACGCTCCTCAAATGGAACCTGTTGGATGAAGGTGAAGCCTTTGGAAAGTATGGAGTCACCATCTGTCCAAAGTTCTGCATTTTATTGCGTAAAATTTTATCAAATCAAACCCCCCCCCCCCCCCCCCCCCCCAAACTTGTAAAAACAAAAAGCTGCGACCGTTAAAAAAAAAAGCGGCCGGACTGCGCATGCGTGCCCAATCATCGGCGCGCATACGCATAGTTTTGTGCATGCGCGCCCCTATGTGCATGCGGGCCAATGATCATGCGCGCATGCGCAATGCGGCCAAATTTGTTTTTACATGTTTGCAGCCATTTAAGGCCGCTTGCAGACGGCGTTATTAAAAGTCGGCTGCCGCACGGAGATTTGCGCGATCTGGAGTGCCGCGAAGGATGGCTCCACGACCCTCCCGCGATCCACCCGCGTGTCGCGCCCCCGAGTTTGACAATCGCTGCCTTACATACAATGCCCAGTCACCACTAACACCATCCCTGGGTATGTTGTGCCATCAGCATGACAGACCCAGCAGAGATGGCAGCACAGCACAGTCCGGGGTGGGTTGCCCTAGGAGTCCTCAACATTGACTCTGGACCCCATGAAGTCTCATGGCTTTAGGTCAAACATGGGCAAGGAAACGCCTGCTAATGTCCACCATTAGCTGATGAATCAGCACTCCATGTTGAACTTGGCAGAGGAGAGGGTGGTAAGGGCACAGAACATATTCTGGGCAGTCCATCACCCAGAATGGCTTGGTAGCACCGCTACTGATCGGCTCTAAAGGACACAGACTGGATCTGTAACAGGTAGTGAGGAAAATACAGTAGTCCTCATCCTATCCAACCTGCCTGCTGCAGACCATGACAGATCGGTAGAGTGATCCCTGCACAGCCTTGATGAAATCCCATCTACACATTAAAGGATACCGTCCATTGTGTTTGTGGCACTAACCAAATGGGATAGATTCAAAATAGATCTAGCAAGTCAAAACTGGCCATCCATGAGGTGCAGCTGGCCATTAGCAGCAGTACAATTGTTTTGGCTACAATCTGCAACCCCATGACCTGCCATATCCCCCACTCTACCATTACCACCAATCCAGGGGATCAACCCTGGTTCAATGCAGAGTGCAGGAGGGAATGCCAGGAGCAGCACCAGACATACCAAAGAGGCACCAACCTGAAGCTACCACACAGGACTATTTGCAGGCCAAATCTTTTTTTAAAAAATTTTTTTATGTATCCAATTATTTCTCTCCCCCCCCCCCATTATGGAGCAATTTAGCATGGCCAATCCACCTAACCCGCACATCTTTGGGTTGTGGGGGGGTGAAACCCACGCAAACACGAGGAGAATGTGTAAAGTCCACACAGAGTGACCCAGGGCTGGGATTCGAACCCGGGTCCTCAGCAACGTAGGCAGCAATGCTAACCATTGAGCCACCATGCTGCCCCACATGCCAATCATAAACAGTGATTGACAGAGCCAAGTGATCCCACAACCAATGAATCAGATCTAAACTCTGCAGTCCTGCCACAAGGAGGAGGCTCCACAAATATCCCATCCTCACCCCAGCACATCTGTGCAACAATCTTCAGCCCAAAGAGCTAGTCAAGCTGTTTCAGTCCAGTTACAACACTGGTATTTACCTGCAATATAGAAAGTTACCCAGCTAGGCCATGTTCACAAAGAACAAATCCAACCCAGCCAATTACCACCCTCTCAGTCTACTTACTCTCAACCATCAGCAAGGTGATGGAGGGGGTCATCAAATAACACCATCAAGTTGCACTTAGCAATAACCTGCTCAATGCTCTAACCTGCTCAATGCTCAGTTTAGGTTCTGGCATGATCACTCAGCTCCTGACCTCATTACAGCCTTGGTTCAAACAGAGACAAGAGAGCTAAATGCCAGATGTGACGAGAGTGACTACTCTTGACATCAACACAGCATTTGACAGTGTATGGCATCAAGGAGCCCTAGCAAAACTAGAGTCAGTCAATGGGAATTAGGGGAAAATTCTCTACTGGTCGGATAAAAAGGAAGATGGTTGCGGTTGCTGGAGGTCAATCATCTCAGCTCAGGAGTTCCTTCACCTGTTTCATCTATGAGCTTCCTTCCAACATAGTTAAGATGTGGGGACGTTCATGGAGATTGCACAATGTTCGTTCTCCCCGTGTCTGCGTGGGTTTCGCCCCCACAACCCAAAAATGTGCAGAGTAGGTGGATTGGCCATGCTAAATTGCCCCTTAATTGGAAAAAATAATTGGCTAATCTAAATTTAAAAAAAAAAAGAGATTGCACAATGTTCAGCATCATTTTCAACTGCTCAAAACACTGAAGTAGTCCACTTGTAAATGCAGCAAGACTTGAATAATATCCATTCCTTTACCAACAATTAACATTTGCACCACCTCCAATAAAGGAGAATCAAATCATCGCTCCTCGACATCACTGAATCCCCAACTGCCAATTTGACAGTGTATGGCATCAAGGGGCCCTAGCAAAACTGGAGTCAGTCAATGGGAATTCCAGAAATGGAACTGGACTAGCCACACAAATACTGTGGCGACGTGAATAGGTCAG
Source organism: Scyliorhinus canicula (assembly GCF_902713615.1). NCBI lineage: Eukaryota > Metazoa > Chordata > Chondrichthyes > Carcharhiniformes > Scyliorhinidae > Scyliorhinus > Scyliorhinus canicula. The sequence goes on along the minus strand of NC_052149.1, from coordinate 30,193,354 downwards.
GGACTAGGAACTCTGCAGCGAGTAACTCACCCGACTCCCCAAAGTCTGTCCACCATCTGCAAGGCACAAGTCAGGAGTGTGATGTAATACTCTTCATTTAGCTGGATGAGTTCAGCTCCAATAACACTCAAGAAGCTCAACATCATCCAGGACAAAGCAGCTCACTGAATTGTTTGCGGAAGGGATGCCATTCAATCCCGACACACAGTAACAGCAGTGTGCACCATCTACAAGATGCACTGCAGGAACTCAGTTTCCTTAGGCAGCACCAACCAAACCCATGACCACAGCCATCTAGGATACCTGGGAACACGATCATCTCGAAGTTCCCCTCAAGTCACCATCCCTCTACCGTTGCTTGGCCAAAACTGGATTTCCTTCCCCAATAGCACTGCGGATGTACTTATACCACAACTGCAGAAGTTCAAGGCGCCAGCTCACCACCACATTCAAGGGTAATTAGGGATGGGCAACAAATGCTGGCCTAGCCAGTGAAGCCCACATCCTGTAAAAAAATCTTTTTCACAAACTGACCTCCCACCTCCGCAATACCAAGGTTTACTTTTCGAACGAGGAAACCGAAATGCATTTAACTATTTAGACGACTAGTAATAAAAGCAGCCAAATCAAACACTAGGTCAAAAGAAAAAGTAAATTAACCACTAAACCAGAGAAAGACAATAATACAAGCATTTGACCCTCGTGCAGTCATTAGGGCCAGCACACATGTGGATACCAGTGCAAGGGAAATTAGAGTCCAATAAGAATGTGATTAATGAGATCTTAATTGCACATGAACATACAAATTATGAGCTTTCCCAGTTTGAAGGCGCTAGAGGACAAATTTAATCTGCCGCCAGGAAACGCCTTTAAATATCTGTAAGTACGAGCCTTCCTGAAAAAACAGGTAGTGGCCTTTCCGACGCTGCCGCCACTGAGGATACAGGACAGGGTGGTCTCCGGCACCTGGGTGGGGGAGGGAAAGGTGTCGGATATCTACCAGGAACTACAGGAGGCGGAGGAAACCCCGGTGGAGGAGCTCAAGGGCAAGTGAGAGGAGGAGCTAGGTGAGGAGTTGGAAGCGGGTCTGTGGGCAGAGGTTCTGGGCAGGGTTAATTCCTCTTTATCATGTGCCAGGCTCAGTCTATTTCAATTTAAGGTGGTCCACCAGGCACACATGACAGCAACAAGAATGAGCAAGTATTTGGGGTAGAAGGCAGTTGTACGAGGTGCAAGGGCAGCCCTGCAAACCATGTCCACATGTTTTGAGCATGCCTGGAGCTTAGAGTGTTCTGGCAAGAGTTTGCGAGGGCAATGTCCAAGGTGCTTAACACACGGGTGGTGCAGAGTCCAGAGATACCGATCTTTGGAGTGTCAGAAGACCCGGGAGTTCAGGGGGCGAAAGAGGCCAACGTCTTTGCCTTTTGCCTCCCTAGTAGCCTGGAGACGGATTTTATTAATGTGTAGAGACTTGGGTTAACGACATGGCTGGGTACTTCAGCCTCGATAAAATAAAGTTTGCCTTATAAAGGGTCTATGCTAGGGTTCTCTCGTAGGTGGCAGCCGTTCGTCAACTTTCTCGGGGAAAATTAAAATGCCAGCAGCAGCAATAACTGGGTGGGGAGAAAAGAGGGCTTCATTGGGATGGTGTGAAACTGGGTCGCATAGGGTAATGTCTATTTAATTGTTATTGGATATTCTCTTTTTACACTATGTTAATATTCACTCTGGTTTGTTTTGTTATTATTGTTACTACTGTTTTATTATGAAAAATTCAGCAAAACCTTAATAAAAACACTTTTAAAAAGAACATACAAAATTATGAGCATGGGTATACCATTCTGCCCTTTTGAGTGTTGTCATTCAGTAAGAGCGTGGCTGGTCAAATTACATCACCTCGGGCAGCACGGTGGCACAGTGGTTAGCATTGCTGCCTACGGCGCTGAGGACCCGGGTTCGAATCCCGGCCCTGGGTCACTGTCCGTGTGGAGTTTGCACGTTCTCCCCGTGCCTGCGTGGGTTTCACCCCCACAACCCAAAGATGTGCAGGTTAGGTGGATTGGCCACGCTAAATTGCCCCTTAATTGGAAAAAAATAATTGGATATGCTAAATTTAAAAAAAAAAATTACATCACCTCAACCTCACCTTCCCACCCATCCCCACAATCACCCCCCTTGGTCAACAAGCACCTACCACCACCTGAGGATTTCCAAAGACTTTCAACCAACCAGCGTCCTCATTGGTGTTAATGGGTGATTTTTTTTTTGAATGAGTGACCCAGTGACCCCTATCCACCCGGTCAGTTTCAATCAAGTTGTTATACAAGTTTGACCTATCCAACCTTTCCTCAAAACAATGCACACGTTTCAAGTGCTAGTTGCTTCCAACCAATTTACATTCCTCTTTAATAAGGAGGCCAATACTGTACACAGTATTACAGATGCGATCTCACCACAAATCTCATTCCCTTTAATTGACAACATTTTAGTAGCTTATATCCTTTCATAAATTTATTCTTCTACCCATGTGGTCATCAGCAAATTTAGCAACTATACCTGGATTCCTTCATACAAATTATATAACTTTTGGGCTCCCGACAAAAGCCAAATAGCAATGACTTTTCTGCCAGTTTCCTGTTAGATAGCCAATCTTCTATCCATGCCAAATGTTACCCCCCTATACCACACAGTGGCCGATTTGTGTCAGCTGGCATCTTGGATGCAGTCAGAAGTAGAGGTTGCAATTATCTCAGTTTGCGTTTCTGTTAGAGTTGGCTTTCTGGACATTGCGCTGGTTGCCGGCAGCCTTGCCTGAAAATGCATCACATACGAGGGGGGTTTTGGGAGTGCCCATGGCAGCCATGATTTCAATATCCGACATTTGCACTCATCTTAAATGGTCTCAGGATGAGACCAGTTAATGTCAACAAGTTGTCAGATTATAGAAAGAAGACGTTTTCAGGAGCTTCACCTTGGGAAAGTTTTTTTTTTTAAAATTTGAGTACCCAATTCATTTTTTCAAATTAAGGGGCAATTTAACGTGGCCAATCCACCTACCCTGCACATCTTTGGGACGTGGGGGCGAAACCCACGCAAACATGGGGAGAATGTGCAAATTCCACACGGACAGTGACCCAGAGTCAGGATCAAACCTGGGATCTCAGCGCCATGAGGCACTAATGCTAACTAGTGTGTCACCATGCTGCCTACCTCAGGAATGTTGCCTTATATTTTCAGTTTGCTCTCAGTTCAAATTGCAACAGTTTAAGGGATATAGCTCTGTAACAGCATCAAGCATCCGACCCTACCCTCATGTTGCACAACTCATCATTTTATGTCTTAATATTCCTACTAATGGAAAGTTAATTTAATTGTCAACACTATTAGCATGTGAAGGCCAGACTTGGTAAGGATAGGAGAATTCTTCGCAATATAAAAAAAAGGGGGAAGGGGGGTGGGAAACAAGTGTCATGGTCACCATCACAAAGAATAGGGTCAGAATCATCCCAGAAAAAAAAAGTCTCGGCAATGTCCATTTCAGTCCAAGATCGCAGCGTTGGATCTGCTGATGCCAATGGTGGATTATCCACTGTATTTCGCAGCACTGAAGCACACAGGGATCACTGGTAGGGCAGCCTCTTTGCCCACCCTGCTGAGACCCTAGTTCTACAGTAACGCAGCACGGTAGCATGGTGGTTAGCATAAATGCTACACAGCTCCAGGGTCCCAGGTTCGATTCCCGGCTGGGTCACTGTCTGTGCGGAGTCTGCACGTCCTCCCCGTGTGTGCGTGGGTTTCCTCCGGGTGCTCCGGTTTCCTCCCACAGTCCAAAGATGTGCGGGTTAGGTAGATTGGCTATGCTAAATTGCCCGTAGTGTCCTAAAAAGTAGGGTTAAGGGGGGGGTTGTTGGGTTACGGGTATAGGGTGGATACGTTAGGCTTGAGTAGGGTGATCATTGCTCGGCACAACATCGAGGGCCGAGGGGCCTGTTCTGTGCTGTACTGTTCTATGTTCTATGTTCTATGTAATCCAAGGGCCCTTTGGAGAGCTCACGCTCTCAAGAGGCTCGAGGAGAGCCCTGGCCACAAAATGAACCCACCATCTTCATTTGGTTGATGTCTGACCAAAATGTCCACCTACATCTGTCCCACACCACATGCATGGTGGCAGCAGCTTTGACCACTCAAGACATCCTGTGCTCTCTGCAAACTGCAGGCATTAGCATAACCTGCACTCCCAGGCAGAGTGGTTTGCTTGGACCAGGAGGGTTAATGTCCCATGCCTATAAAACTATAATGCTGGGTGTTCAGAGCACCGCACTTTGGAGTGATCAGTGCCCACCTGTTGCCAGAGAATCCTCAAACCAGTTGCCCAAAAGGTTCTGCAGCCCCATAAAATGCAGGTTGATATTGCAGGAACAGTCATTGGAATTAGTGTTGCTGGAGCCTTGGGAGGTGGAAGGGATATACTTGCGTCAGAAGCCAGGGTAAGCATGGCAATGCAGCTATGAACTCAGCGGAGGAAGAACGCTCAATCTCAAACACTTTGCCAATGTCTGGCATTTCATTTCATTTCCATTTGATGTATGGCCCAATGCCCCCCCTGCCACCGCATTGCTGCCGTCACCCTGGCACTACAAGCCAGCTCCAGCTGAAGTCACTGGAGACTTCCAACCACCCTCAATCCACAGAATCACTTTGGGACCCTTATGAGCGCGGCAATAGGTTCTGTGCAGTTCCCCTCCCAAGTTTAGGCCACACGTTTGAATGATGGTGGTGAATCACAGAATTCACACTGCTGGGGGAATGATTATGTTGCGTGTGCACCATAACAAAGATGCAAAATGGGCAGCACGGTGGCACAGTGGTTAGCATTGCTGCCTGCGGCGCTGAGGATCCGGGTTCGAATCCCTGCTCTGGGTCACTGTCCGTGAGGAGTTTGCACATTCTCCCGTGTCTGCGTGGGTTTCACCCCCACAACCCAAAAGATGTGCAGGATAGGTGGATTGGCCACGCTAAAATTGCCCCTTAATTGGAAAAAATAACTGGGCACTCTAAAGTTAAAAAAAAAAACAAAGATGCAAAATTATATATCCAGCAGGAAACACGGCAGAGGAAACAATCGCATCCTGGGGAAACTGTCTCGGGCTGAGTAACATTTTCCATTTGCATTGCCATATCATCACAAATGGGAACAGTAAATTCCAGCCTAGATTTCAAATTCTTACATAAATGCACCAATTGCCATGGTGGTATTAGAATCCATGTCCCCAGAGATTATCCTGGACCTCTGGATTGCTCTAGTACCATTCTAGCTTAAATGGCTACAGTCATTCTATGAAAAAGCAGGGAATACAATAATGTGGCAAAGAAGAAGTTTACTGTCAATGGCCCAGTTTGTTGGAGCTCCTGTGCTCCTTGCTTCAGGTGACTTGGACAACCTACAGCAGTGGCCACTCCCCACCTCCCACAAAAAAAAACATAACAGCGGCGGTGCCTTCACAAGATCCTCCAAATCCAATGACAATGAGAGAGAAAGAGAGAGAGAGAGAGAGAGAGAGAGAGAGACCGAAATGACCCACACCTTCTCCCCACTCCTCAGCTCAAATGACAGAGGTCTGGATGGTGCTCAAATTGAAAAAAAAATAGAATTTTAATTGCTCAAATATCTAGCTTCGGGGGCATTAAAAAAAAAAGTTAGAGTACTCAATTATGTTTTTACCCAATGAGGGGTAATTTAGTGTGGCCAATTCACCTTCTCTGCACACCTTTGGTTGTGGGGGCGAGACCCACACAGAGAAGGGGAGATCCCACACGGACAGTGACCGGAATTGAACCCAGGTCCTCAGCACTGATGCAGCAATGCTAATCACTGGGCCGCAGTGCCGCCCCTATAGTCATTTCCACAAATCCCTACACATCACACCTACATTGTGGTTAGCAAACCACACCTACATTTTGTGGTCAGCAATCATTAGGGGATAGTCATTTATTGATGGCCTTATCAGTTCAAATGGGCCCCTATTCCTGTCACAATACATTCATTCTGCAGCGTTTCCAGCATAACGATTGAAGTGGATTTTACCATTAGAACACTAGATGACTCATGGGCGGAAACCAAGCACTGCCACACACCTGTTGTCAAGTGGATCGATCAGCTCCATGAATAGGAGGTTTGTTCTTTAAGTTAACAAAATCGATCATGTTCAACTGGTTGGTGCAGTTTCTGAACAGCTCCAAATTGTGTTTCCATGGAGAGAAAAAAGGACAACCCTTTTGAACAGTAGGTTTGAATACTTGAAAGTATTGCCCCTGGAGTCTGCAATTGTAATCCGTCAATACCAAGATGAATTACACACAAGCGACTTTCAAGGGAGAGTGCTACTTCTATCACACGAGAGTGAGGAGAGAGAAATAAATGATCTAAATAGCAGCAACAATGAGAAGTTTGCCTTGATGGGCGGCACACACTAGTACTGCAACTTTAGAGAATCCCACTTGTGCACAAATCCAAAAGCTTGATACACCCGACTGGTCGGAGCAGCCCCCGACGAGTATTCTGTTGGGTCTCGTCACACAGAAACGTGGGCTAATTCCTCAGCAATAACATCCGCTAATGTTGATTTGTTTAAAAAACAGTACTTCTCCCAGGATTTGCTCAGGTGTATAGCCCTTTAAAATCAGCAAGAGTGTAAAACCACCTCTTCCCCAAACCAATGACGCATTTGGCTCTTTCACTAGCATTCCCAATTTTGGGAAGGGAAGATTTTTGTTCCTACAAAAAAATTCCAACATTTCTGGTTGTGTACAAGAACAAAATTCTCACCCTTAAAACATTCCATAACCTAGCATTTAGATGTTCCAAGAGCCGTATAAAGTTACCTCCAAATTAGAGCAAACATTTCCTATCTCATCGCAATCTACGTTACATACGAGGAGCTTAGTTATTTCTCCAATATTATTTACTCACTGATTTTATCCCATGACATTGTTACTTTTCCCCTTTCTCAAGCTATGAACCACTTCACTCCCACCATGTACGCCAAACCCTGGCAGAATGTTTCATTTTACAGACATTAATCTCTGTACTAAGATTATGAGATCACAACAAGAATAGAAGGACTTATTTCTGCTTTCAGACCTGGTGGCAATAATCCAAAAAGAGGGTGTGGGGGGAGGTCAGCTACAACATATTTATGCAAGGGATTATGCCAGGGGATCACAAATTGTTCCATGGCATGTCCAATGAGGCTCTATGAACCTAATAACCAACTATTGGACATTTGGAAAAATAAACATTCCCACACGTCTCAAAAAAAAAACAAGGAATTGTCGGGCAGCACAGTGGCTAGCACTGCTGCCATCGGCACAGAGGACCCAGATTCAATCCCGGCACACTGTGTGTGGAGTTTGCACATCGCCCCAGGTCTGCGTGGGTTTCACCCCCTCAACCCAAAGATATGCACATTAAGTGGGTTGGCTATGCTAAATTGGAAAATAAATTGGGTACTAAAAAAATTAAATGGGTCAATGATTAAGCATCTGAACTTAAACGGAAATATGTCCCTTTTCCAACTGCAGTTGTCACAAGAGAAACCTGGTTTAGTTCTACCTTTGTAATGTTTCTCTAAACTACCATAAATCGGGTGCGAAAAATGGCAGCTTTCCTATAACTGGCAAATTCCACTGGTTACACGCAAGGGGTGTTGCTTAGCCAAGATGCCTGGACGGCTGATTAGGGAAGTGGAGTGATGCCAACAGCGCAGGTTTAATTCCTGTACTGGCAGAGGTTATTCATGAAGGCCCTGCCTTCTCAATTTTACCCCACATCCAAGGTGATCCTCAAGGTTAAAATCATAACCTTAGGTTGCTCTCCCAGGATAAAGGAACAGGTAGCTGCTGGGATTGTTCCGGTGTACACCTTTTGTGCACAAAAATCAGATTTCAAATAGATCAGAGATTTCAAAAAAAGAGTAATTATGCGATCAGCAATCTCTATCACATGCTCAAGATTCAATGGGACTGTTAAACATTGTTGCTTAGTCAAGACACGGGGGCTCAAGACACGGGGGCAACTGTTGATGGCTGCACATCTTAACACAAGTGTGTTACGTGTAGGGGGTGTGAAGACAATCACTGTCAGTTGTCTGTTTAACACTGAACTTCTGGGGTCGAGTGCATACAAATTGTTTCCAATCCAACCCAAGACAGTTCAATCGGTCCAGTCATACAGATGGGTGGCACAGGAGATCGAATGAATATGCTGGCACGGCCTTGGAGTCAAAATCAATGTCGTAAAGTTGAAATAGGATGTCAAGTGCCATTTGTCATAACACAATGCTGTGAAAGTCAAGGACTACTGATAAATTTGACTAGGGGCTTTTCACAGTAACTTCATTGCAGTGTTAATGTAAGTCTACTTGTGACATTAAAAAGATTATTAAATTTTGATACACAACTAACCTCAAAAATAAAAAAAAGTGCACAAAACAAGCGATTGCAACTCTCCGTTGATGTTCTTTCAGACTGCCCAGAAGAATCAAGTCCCTGCTCGAGAGTGTAACATAGTCAAATTGAAACCATTTAAAGAAGGGTTTAAGCTCAGAGGACTGGTTGTATAGATATGCTTGTATCCTCTTGGATACAAGAGTGGATATAAGAGTATACCCTCATTTTTTTTTAAGCCAAGTTTTTTTTAAAATAAAACATTTCACCCCCTTTTGTAATGTCAGATAACAAAAGGCTGCACACAACTTTGAAAGTAACCCAACTATTTCCGCACAACTTGACAAAGTTCACTTTGTTATGCACAGAACTTGCATTTATGAAGCACTTGAATGCAGAGAAATACTCCCAAGGCACGGAGGAAACAGATTCTGTACCAGGGAGGGGCAGGAACAAGAGTTAAAAGCAGACAACAACAAGGACTCCCAGCTCCACCTCGAACACCATAATCCCAGCCATGTTCATATCAAAACTCCAAAACCTCGGCTTCCTGACCCATCGACAAAATCAGCAAGGATAAACAACACCTCCACGACAGTTCTCAATGCCGGGACCCCGCAATGCCCTATTACACGACTGCGGCAAAATTTGGCTTCAACTCCATCTACAAGTTTGCTTGTGACACGACCTCAGTGGGTCGGATCTCAAACAACAATGAGTCGGGGGGGCAGCATGGTGGCGCAGTGGTTAGCATTGCTGCCTCACGGCACCGAGGTCCCAGCTTCGAATCCCGGCTCTGGGTCACTGTCCGTGTTGAGTTCGCACATTCTCCCCGTGTTTGCGTGGGTCTCGCCCCCATAACCCAAAGATGTGCAGGCTAGGTAGATTGGCCATGCTAAATTGCCCCTTAATTGGAAAAAATAATGAATTGGGTACTCTAAATTTATTTTATTTTTTTAAAACAATGAGTCGGGTACAAGAGGAAGATAGAGAACCTAGTGGCGTGGTGCAACTATAGCAAACCCTCTCTCAACCTCAGATGATCTATGACTTCAGGAAGCGAAGTATCGCACACCCCTGTCTGCATCAAATGGTGCTGTGAGAGAGAGAGAGAGGAGGAATTCAGCTCCTGGTTGGTTGCTGTGGTTTTCTTTTATCTATTATTTTATTTAGCTAGCTTTGAGCCATATTCAGGAATGTGTAATCAACTCTTTGGAACGAACACAGGACACTCCTGCAATTTACAACTCTTCTAACACTCTGGGCTGTTTTGGTGATGTAGCTTTGAGCATGTTTAAAGCATGGTGGCACATTTGATTAGCACTCCTGCCTCACACCACCAAAACCCCAGGTTTCCATTCTCCAGTGTCTGAGTGGGGTTCCTCACACAGTCCCAAAATGCGCAGGTTAGGTGGATTGGCCACGCTAACCCTCAATGTCCAGGGGTTACTGGTATAGGGTGGTGGGCTACAGGGACAAGGGAAACTAAGCAAGGAGTTTAAAACTCATCCAGACAATGGATAAAACAATCACAAATTGCCATCACTTATGCAGAAAGATGTACAGTGTCAAGATCTAAATAAAAATGTTTTCAACAAAAATAAATTTTAAAAAGGGGGGGCAGGAAAAGAATGGTGGTCAAGAAGGGCAGAGCAAGTGGCTCCTCTCCACTGGAGAGAGAGTTGTGAATCAGTTTAGTATGATCGAGAAGGAAATAGGGGACAAGATTGGAGAGGGGGGGGCATGATGCAGACAGAGAAATTAGATGTGTGGGTTCAGGTCTAGGGCAACAGGAAACAGAAAAAGAGATAGTTCGTAGTGGAGAATGCAGCCAGTGTTGTTTGCTTTCCAGGATTATCTTTTGGCAATGGAGACAAACCTTGACCCAGTCAGAACTGGCAATAACTAATCCAATTATGAATCAGGTAAGCAGCAAATGATGGGAGCCAGAGAGAAAGAGACTATGTGGGAGTGAGAGCATGTTGCACTGGGGACAAGGCGCCTCCACAGCCTGTTCACCACTCGTGAAGTAGTAGTCTGTCATCTCAGTCAGATGTGGCCAACCCCCCCACCCCCCACCCCCAATATCCAAAATTCTTTAGGTTAGCTGATACAAGCCCGCTATTCAAAACGCGAGATAGAGAACGGGGAACTAGTAGGCCAGTGAGCCCAACATGTCAAGTAGGGAAATTGCTAGAATTCATTATAAAGGATTTCATAGCACAGCATCGAGTTTGACCAGGGAGTACAGGTGGTGTGGTTTATTTAGACTTTTCACACGGCTGAGTGGGGATATATGCGCAGTATAAATGTGGATAAATTGGAGGTAACCCACTTAGTAGCAAAATCTGACGGCCGATTATTATTTGAATGGGTGTAAATAGAGAGAGGTGGATACTTGGGCGAGACCTTGGTATCAGTTGCTGAAAGCAAGCATGCAGGTACAAGAGGCAGTAAAGGCAGGTACAAGAGGCAGTAAAGGCAGCAAATGGTGTGTTGGGCAAGTGTAGGAATGGGGGATGGTTTTGCTGCAATTGTTTAGGGCATTGGTGAGGCCACACCTGGAGAGTATTGTGTGCAGTTAATCTTGCTACGGGGAAGGATTTGAGGATAAGAGATGAGGAGAAATTTCTTCACCACCCAGAGAGTGGTGAATCTGTGGAATTCACTACCACAGAAAGTAATCGAGGCCAATAGTGTAATCTCCAGGAGGAAGGAATTAGGGCGACACCGTGGCACAGTTGCCACACGACGCAGAGGTCCCAGGAGAGATCCCGGCCCCAAGTCACTGTCCATGTGGAGTTTGTACATTCTCCCAGTGTTTGCATGGGTCTAACTCCCAGAACCCAAATACGTGTAGGGGAGGTGGATTGGCCATGCTAAATTGCCTCTTAATTGGACATTAGATACAAAGAACATTACAGGACAGGACAGGCCCTTCGGCTCACCAAGCCTGTGCCGATCCAGATTCCTTTGCCTAAATGATTTGCATCCCTCCATTCCCCATCTGGTCATGTATCAATCAAGAGAGATCTTTAACGTCGCTATCGTACCTGCCGCCACCTTGTTCCAGGCACCCACCACGTGAAAAGGTTTCCCCGCACATATCCCCTAAACTCTTCCCCTCATACCTTGCAGCTGTGCCCCCTTGTAATGGAGTCCTCCATCCTTGGAAAAAGCTTGATGAAAACAAATACAAGTTTATTCAACCTCTCCTCAATAGCCAGTACCCTCCAGCCCGGGCAGCATCCTGGTAAACCTTCTTTGCACTCTTTCCAAAGCATCCATGTCCTTCTGGTAGTGTGGCGACAAGAACTGCACAAAATATTCCAAACGTGCCTTTAAGTTTTATACAACTGTAGCGTGACCTGCTAACTCTTGCACAATGCCGCGGCCGATGAGGGCAAGCATGCTCTATGCCTTCTTGACCAACTTATCCACTTGCATGGACATGGGCATGCTCACATCCTTCCACTTTTATACCTTGGCAAAAAAAAGGAGACAACTAGACTTGCCGAATAGACTCATACAGCCAGAGGTTTGGGCAAGACTGAGCCCCTCAACAGCTGCTATGCCAATCAGGGAAGCAAAGACTTTTGGCATTAATTACTGGAGTGCTGGTGATGACATGCACCTAGTCCTAAAAACACACGTTTGTGGACAATTAAAGACCTAGCTGTTGCCAGAAGACCCCTTCCTAGTTGAAGTCCATTCAATTATGCACAGAAGGTAGAGTAAGATTGATCCTGGTGAGGTAAGGAGAAAAGATTTTGTACAGCAAGGAGGAGCCAGGGAAAACATAAGACCACAGGGTGCAGTGTAACATACACAAAATTAGGTATGTTTTTTTTTTGGTTGTTTTAAGTTAGAGGATATATCCTTCAGTGCATTAATTGGTGTTAAGTTTCATCACAGGAGGTCTAAAGTGGAATCTGTGGTGTTTTGCAGTCATTTGGGAAATTCAAGAGAGGGCAGTCTCTAGGGGGGAAATTCATGGCAGTGTCCTCTATCTATCACTCTCCTCCTCACAGTTCACAATACTCCATTGTCTTATCTGCAGGCTGCAAAATTGCACTGTTATATACCCATTGCCAAGTTATTCATTTTGATCAAGAAAGGTGGCGGCTAAGAACCCCTGTGGAAAACCACACAATAAAAGCAACATCCACCCCTATTTGGTTTCCAGTCACCATTTCCATGGGCTTCAACTGTTACTGGCAAATTCATTGCATTACACTTTCCGATGGCCATATACATCACCCAAAAATTTGCTTGAGGAAATTAGTGCTGGCTTTCTTCAGTTACGCTACATATTGTCCAGGTGACTTATCATTTCTAAAAGCTTTCCACTAGCAAGGTTAAACCGACTGTCCTGAAGTTTCAATATTTATTCTCAATTCTCCAGGTCAAGCAGCCTTTTCTTTCCTGCCAACACACATGGAACTACAAGAAATCTGAACTAATCGCCCAAGACCTTGGTGGTTAATGGCCGGCCTTCACACTGCTATTTGCAGACCTTTCAGTTACAGAGTTGAAATCTAAAAAAAGTGAAAACCCTACTTGTCACAAATGTGTGACACTTGGGGCTACTAATGGCCAAGCCTTCAGAAACCATTCTCAGACAACGGAAAGAAATGCTGGCCATCATTTGGGGCTGCAGTGGTTAGCACTGTTGCCTCAGTGCCAGGGACCCGGGTTTGATTCCAGCAGAGTGGCTTGTGGAGTTTGCACATTCTCCCAGTGTCTGTGTGGGTTTCCTCCGGGTGTTCTGCTTTCCTCCCACAGTCCAAAGATGTACAGGTCTACAGAGACGGATGTACTGGTCTACAGAGAGGGTATATGTGGATTGGCCATGCTAAATTTTGCCTTAGTATCCAAAGGTTAGACCGAGGGTCGGTGCAGATGAGATGGGCCACATGGCCTGGGATTCTATGGTAACAAAAAACATTCTCTGGTCAATGGATAGGTGTGAGAAAGGGCAGCCATCCTCACCACCTCTATAAGCGTAAAACATGCTAGTAAAAATGACTTTTGAAAAAAAAAATTTACTTTTGAAAACAGTTAGTAGTTTACCAATCTCTTATTTTTACCCCATTTTATCAACTGGACAGCTCGTACATACAAACACACATTTATCTTTTTTCCCTTTAGTGAGAATATAATCGCAACACTACCGAAACCACCTTTCAGCTTTGTTTGCCAATCTTTTATTCTAGACAGGTCAAGCCATCAAAACTGACCCTCCTGTTTTTGGGAAAAAAAACCACACTGTAAATTTGTTCCCTTCCCATTCCCCAGAAGAAAATCCAGCAAGGTTTCCTTCCTCCGTCTGGAAAGATACAAATCAAGAAAATTCTCCTGAACACAGGATTGCTGTCCCCTCGCTGTCATTTATGCCAGCCTATATTAGAAGAACTAAAATTCTTTCACTACACTAATTTCCCTGCAAAAACGGTTCCTCCATATTTACCTTCAGCTGGAGTCTATAAAGAATACATCTAGTGGCCTTGACCCATGATATCCTTGCATCATCCCAGGATATGTAATCTCAATTCCTAGCTCCTAACAAATAAGAAAACTGTAATATGTTCAAGCAAAATAACATCTAGTTCCTATTGAAAAGATAGGATGTAATAAAAAAGTTTAATAATCGCTTCTTGGCCTTTTGGCTAAGATTGAGCGTAGATTGAGCCTTTTGGCTCAGATCTGGTACGTCTCCTTTATGGGGACCATGAATCGGATTCAATTTGAATTGGTTTTTAGAGCAGGCAAGGAGCAGGATTAGGGGTTTGCCTCTGTCCACGCTCTGATCCCTGGCTTTGTAACTAAGATAAAGTAATAATTAAAAAATTAAAAAAATAAAAATGAAACAAAATAATAGTTTAATAAATGCAAATTGTACCGACTCAAAGCTCCCATGAGATTTTGTTTTTTAAAAAACCTCGCTTGTGTTGTTAATGCATGCATTTGAGTCGGGGATTTTAAAAACATTTTGTATACAGACTGAAACGGGAGCAATGATGCTTTTCTCAACTGATCAGTTAAACACTGTCCATCTGATTTGTGCCAGTCTTTTTGGAGTAGAGTATAAGAGTTGGCAAAAAGGCACTTTCATTTGACAGAATATTGGAGGTTAGAAGCATCCGGTCATTTTCATTAAGTGAAAGAGCACAGCAAATCTTAAATAAAAGCTGCTTGGAACACTGTTCAGAAGACGCAATGAGTATTAGAGGGCTACTTCAACAGGATAAAAAAGTAAAATGAGTGCATTTTTGTTTTGAAGGCCAGAGAATGAAAAAGTTGCACGTTTTGAAATAATGCATGATCAAAGCTAAAAATGGTTTATTTCAAAAATGCTAGCTTGGTCTTGTTTTAGAAGGAGTGGAGGGGTGATCAAAGTGCTAATAATTAATATTAGTGTGGTTATTTCTAGTGGAACAGGGAGGTACATATATAAACATGTAAATTAGGAGCAGGGTAGGCCATTCAACCCCTCGAGCCTGCTCCACTATTCAATAAGATAATGGCTGATCAGACTGTGGTCTCAATAGGTTAGGCCATGCAGGTGTGAAACATTAATTTCTCCAGGCAAATGAGGAAATCTGAAATTCTCCCTCCCTGAAGACGATGGATCAATTAAAGACCGTTAGGCATTGGAGAAAGCTTCACAGTTAGCAAGTGGATCGGCCATGAAGTTAAACAGGATGCTGGAACAGACAAGTGGCTGATGGTCTTCACTTATTCCTATGAATACAAATGCTTATAAACAACTGAAGAGATTGAAGTAACAGGTCAAACGAAAGAAAAAACAAACAAATGGTCAGTATTCCAACCAAGAGACTACCAATTGCTGCAATCCATAATGTCACAGCATAATGCTTCCTGAAGATAGAAAATAGGAGCAGGAAATAATTTTGGCCTGCTTGTATGGGGTCAGGGGATGGTTTAGCACAGTGGGCTAAATAGCTGGCTTGCAATGCAAATCAATCCCCATACCGGCCTCCCCGAACAGGCGCCGGAATGTGGGGACTAGGGGCTTTTCACAGTAACTTCATTGAAGCCTACTTGTGACAATAAGCGATCATAGCTGGTCTTCCAACACAATAACTCCTCTCCCCCCCCCCCCCCCCCCCCCAACAGTGATTTTAACAGTAGCAAACACCGGAGGTTCAAATTTCTCATCAGTCCTAAAATGTTGTTTTACTGAATCCTTAGACCGTGACCCCCAATTGGGAATATCCTTCCTGCATCTATCCGGTCTAGTCTTGTTGGTTTCCCTTCCCCCCCCCCCCCCCCCCCCCCCATTCTTCTGAACTCGTGTACCGGATCTCTCCTCATACATCAATCCCGCCATCCCACAAATCAGTCTGGCTGCAATGTCCTCAGATAAGGTGACCAAAACTGCACACAATATTTCAGGTGTGGCCTCACCAAGTCCTTGTATAATTGCAGCAAGATATATTTGTTCTTGTACTCTAATCGTCTCGCTATGAAGGACAACATATGTGGATAAGCGGGAGGTCATGCATTTGGGTCAGAAAAATGGGACGGCAAATTATCTAAATGGGGAGAGACTTCAGAGTGCTCCCGTTTTAGAGGGATCTGGGAGTCCTTGTTCATGAGTCACAGAAAACCAGCATGCAGGTACAGCAGATAAAGTGTTATTGCAACTGTACAAGGCATTGGTGAGAACACATGAGTATTGTGCACAGTTTGGTCTCCTTGTGAGGAAAGATGTAATGGTACTGGAGGAAGTTCAGAGGAGGTTGATTCCAGAGATGAGGGATGTGTCGTATGAAGAGAGATTGAACAGTAAGAATGAGGGGAGATAAAATTGAGGTATACAAGATGACACAGTACAGATAAAGTAGACGTGCAGTGGATGCGGTTTCTTGTGGGGCATTTGAGAACAAGTAGTCATAGTCTTCAGATAAGAGGTAGCGGAATGGGAATCTCATACTCACTTGCAACAGTTGTGAGCAGACCATCCAAGAAGTCACCATGATAGTTCGGACTTATAGGTTGCAGTAATAATATCTAAAAGCTGCAATAACCTGGAAAGGAGTGGAAAGTTTGCCACCCTTAGTGCATATCCGAGGGAGGTTATCGGAGGCTGCCTGCCGTTTTCAGTTGATGAGCCAGAAGACGACTGGCCTTCAAACATAAAATGTACCCCTGGAGCGTTGTAACTGATGCACAGCCCTGCCAGTGGGCACCCAGCTCGAACTGAGTCTGTAAGTGGTTTCCTGTTTGCCAGCAGCAGCAGCCTGCTTCTCCAAGTTTACTGTCTTGCGAGTGACAGCATCTCAGTTAGGGGTAACACTGACAGAACAACAACCATTAGGGTAGACTATAAAATCGGAGGTGATGAGAGTGGAATTATCTTATTAATTAAATTTGCCATGCCCAGGGGAGCACGGTGCGCAGTGGTTAGCATTGCTGCCTCATGGCTCGAAGGTCCCATCCCGGCTCTGCGTCACTGTGTGTGGGGTTTGCACATTCTCCCCGTGTTTGCGTGGGTTTCGCCCCCACAATCCACAAATGTGCAGGATAGGTGGATTGGCCATGCTAAATTGCCCCTTAATTGGAAATTTATATATTTTTTAACATTGCCATGCCCCTGCCAACCTGCCCGACCCAACTCTTACGTAACCTGGTTGGGTAATTGACACCCAAGTGGGTTACCTGCAAGACAACATTGGTGTTTAGGCTGGACAAATGCCCCACCATTTTACTGGGCCATTGAGCCCCCGAACATTCCAGGTAACCAAACAAATTGGTGCCTATTCGCAGGACCATACAGTGCCCAATGCAAGAGGTCTAACAGAGTCTGCATCTACCAGCAAATCAGAAAACAGTCCTTCTCACCAGTCACCCGAAGGCAAATCAGGGAGGTAACCATTCCAAATCAGACAATTTTTTAGACAAGGTGGTTTTCTCTCCATTGAAGGCAGTTCTGCACTCACGATCTTGGCACAGCCTGATGCGAGTGGCCCTTCCATCTCGCGATGCTCGGATGGCATGGTGGTGCAGTGGTTAGCACTGCTGCCTCCAGGCGCCGAGGACCCGTGTTCGATGCTGGCTCACTGTGTCGAGTTTGCACATTATCCCTGCGTCTACGTGGGTCTCACCCGCACAACCCAAAGATGTGCAGGATAGGTGGATTGGTCACATTAAATTGCGCCTCAAGGGCAGCACAGTGGCATAGTGGGTTAGCCCTGCTGCCTCACGGCGCCGAGGTCCCAGGTTCGATCCCGGCTCTGGGTAACTGTCCGTGTGGAGTTTGCACATTCTCCCCGTGTTTGTGTGGGTTTCGCCCCCACAACCAAAAAAGATGTGCAGGGTAGGTGGAGTGGCCACGCTAAATTGCCCCTTAATTGGAAAAAGTTAATTGGGGTAGTCCTAAAATTTAACAAAAAAAAAAATGCCTCTTAAAAATGGAAAAAATAATGAACTGGTATTTTAAATTTAAAAAAAGAAATCGCGATGCTCTCTAACCCAGCAAAGGACTGGTTTGACAGCCTTATTTGTACGTTCCAAGGCCAAACAGATAGAGGCCAGGGCCTTCTCAAATCTATCTACCGCCAAACTTTGACAGTGTTTCCTTGCCAAAATGAAGATCCTGGGAAAAGGAAAGCCCACTTGCAGAAGAATCCTGCAAGGTTTCAGACCGTCAACCAGATTTCAGCTAGTGCCCCCAGCTGCCACTCCAGCTCAAACCTGGGCTTCCAGGATCTGCAGCCAGAGATATTTCCTGCACACAAGCTGGCTCCAGGCACTGAAGTGTTCCCGGCTTCCCACAGAGCAGGAGAACCACATTACGGCTTTTGAGCTCTTTGCCATGACTTTCCTTTTTACTCTTCCAGCCCTTCTTTCCTGGTCCTTGTCAGAATATAACCCATACAAATTATAGACTTGGGGGATGACGGAGAAACACCCAAGATTCCCGAAATACTCAGACACATTGAATCACTCAGCTTGCTCCAGCCACCCGAGACTAAACCAGTTTAGCAAATGGAATATATAGATTTTTTTTTTAAATATGCTTCCTTTCCCTCATCTCCAGGAAGCCAATGCCTTTCACTTTAAATTAAGAGAGCTGTCTGGAATGTGATAAAGGCAGGCTCTGGAATGTGATAAAGGCACAAGTGTGAGTCCCTGCTCCAATCTGCAGAAAGTGTGCTAGGCGGGTGAAAGGGGACAGCCTTCCTCAAATCTCCCTCACAATGTTTTAATTGTGCAAATTGAAAGAACCTCCAGCAGATGGCATTTCTATAAAGGCCACACGCCCTCACAGTTCAAGTCAGGCTACAGCAACTTAATTCCCATTAATTCCACATGTCAGAACCTGGATTTAAACAGCACACACACATCACTGTCACTTGCCTAGAATTAAAACAAAGACACTTTCCTCCCTCTACCCAAAGACTTGACAAATAAAGTGACCTGTATCCCACCGTCCCAACCCGCACATAGCTACAACCCATAACAAAATGCCATCCCAGCCAGTGAGGATTAAAGACATCTCTACAAGAAGCATCACAGGGCTCAAGGATTTTTGGTGGAGGCCTTTCTCGGATGCTGTACATTGAAACTGCTGCTCATCTGCCCAGCCTGCATCAATTCTGCTGCTGTTTAAAAGTGATGGAGGGTCACAAAGACAGCCCTCCATTAGCATCATTGCCCCCTGAAGACAAAAAGGTGGAGAGTTTGATTTTCTTGTTCCCATTTTGAATGTTAAGTGATTGCAAGCTGCAAGTCTCTTTCCCCCACTCCAAATCTTTCTGGCCATTAATCTTGTAATGTTTCCCTCTAATTTAAGATAGGTTTCTGCCAATATTGAAACCCGAATGTTTCTTTTCAATCTTTCAAACAAACAATGCTGAAGTTACCCTCCCATGCATGCATTTCTCCAAAAGTGCATTCTACATTCCTTGAAGCCCACTCCACTGCCTTCACATCAGGCCCAGCTCCAGACTGAAATATGTAATTTATTGCATCTTTTCCACACTAACAGTACTCCTCAGTGATGTGTTGTTATGCGCGCAGGGATCCCATAGCCCTCTCCTGTGCACACAATCCCCCATTTCACATGAACTTAGGTATATAGTTATATATTTGTGCACATAGTATTGGTATGACCTCCAACCAGCAGGTGGCAGACATCCATCACGTGATCAGAGCCTCCTGCAGTTGGTAGTAGGATGTTAGAGGGGATAGTTGCACTTAGTTCCAGAATGTATTTAGTAGTTACTGCCTGCATAGTTGTTATTTTTCCACGTGTTTGTCAACAAATCATCTTTCTAGTTAAACAACTAGGTGTTCTGTGTATCTCATTACAATGGCCATGTTATGGGCCAGGGTTTAGAGAACCCCAAAGTGTATCCTGGAATTCACCTGACCCACAACTTTTAATAGAGAGATTGTGGTATGGGGAACACACAGCCCACTCTACAGGTGTGGTACAGCAGAAATAGAAACTTTTTTTAAAAAAAAACAAAACAATGTTTATTCTATGAACTCTAGTTAACCTTTTTAAAAACATAGTAAACATCTTAGCAACCATTAATTCAAATACAACCCCCAAAGAATACAGCACTAAGTAATCCTTTAAGCTTTCCTTTTAACATCCATAAGACTTAAACACCTTTCACCAGAAGCACATTTAGGTTCACATTCACTACTGAGAACATTTATAATTCTGAATTCACCAAATGATCAAGAGATAGTCTTTTAATGGCAGAGAACAGCAGTACACCTGCTTGGTCTGGCTTCAGCTCCAACACTGAAAACAAAACTAAAACACACCCTGCCGCCTGCTCAAAAACGAAAGTAAAAAGCTGACAGACAGCCCAGCTCCATCCACTCTGACACCACTGCAGTAGTAAACACCCATTTCTTAAAAGGTACTCTCACATGACACATATCACAGAACACAACAACATGGTACCAGGAGTGTAGAACAGGATAACGACAAGAGAAGACTAGGCAAAATAGGCTAAGGGACGAAAAGAGAAGAATATTCTTCCACCTACCTGGTGAACTACAGCTCTCTGCAACTCACGACAGTGAAGTGCAACTCATGACAGTGAAGTTCAAGATGGAAGGTTTAAAAGGCACCCAAGCTTCAAGTCTTGGGGTAACGTAGATGAAAAGTGGCACATTTTTAATCTTCAAGCAACAATTTAGACTATGTTTCAGCCATTGGCCTGCAGGCACAGCCTGATGAATGCGTATTGCGTATCTGCTTATGGTGGCAAGTCCTCCAGCAACAGAAATACACAATACTAGATACCTTTGATAATGAGGTGAGGAGGAAAGCAAGAGCTATGATGAGGTGATAAAAGTACTTTTATGGCATTGCTCTCAGAAGAAAAGCAAAACATTTGCACGATACATATTTTGCACGAGTATCCAAAAACAAAAGGGCACATTTCTGACTTGAGGCTGAAGGCCCAGTCCTGCAATTTCAGTAATCTAAAGTCATGATCTGCCATGCGAGTGAGCTGGCTGCACAGCAGATCAGTGCACTCAGTTTGAAACGTCAATGTGGAAGATGCCAGCACCATCAGCACCGTGACGCAGTCGGAAAAGCGGCCGATCATATCTGCCATTATGTCAGCAATGTGGCAAGAGACTTGCCACAATGATGTCCTGCACGTGGAAAAATCTGTGACCAGGGAGAGTCATTTCACTAGGCGATGTACCTTACGTTCAATAGTTCACCAAACAGAATCACTTATGGAAATAATTAAATATGCATGGATGACCTGGTTGCTGTGAATGTGACCTCGATGGAGATATGAATAGTCTGACCAGCAAATGTGGTCTCGCAATTTGCAGCCACAAGTGATGCGATTGTGAAGACCATAGAGAATAGATGGACAATTCTGGTGATGATTAATGGCACGCTTACAACATGCAAGCTCAACACAGGAGTGAGGGCAAATATCATTGACAGCATGGAAAACACTGAAAATCAAGCCACAAATGTTCCCAAGAGCTGTACTCCTGAAGGACTACAACGGTCATCAGATCAAAATGTTAAGGAGCATGTGAGCTTGCAATCATTGGCAAAGTCAAAATATGCATGACGACATTCTCCACAGTGGAGACACGACGACATTCTCCACAGTGGAGACACGACGACATTCTCCACAGTGGAGACACGACGACATTCTCCACAGTGGAGACACGACGACATTCTCCACAGTGGAGACACGACGACATTCTCCACAGTGGAGACACGACGACATTCTCCACAGTGGAGACACGACGACATTCTCCACAGTGGAGACACGACGACATTCTCCACAGTGGAGACACGACGACATTCTCCACAGTGGAGACACGACGACATTCTCCACAGTGGAGACACGACGACATTCTCCACAGTGGAGACACGACGACATTCTCCACAGTGGAGACACGACGACATTCTCCACAGTGGAGACACGACGACATTCTCCACAGTGGAGACACGACGACATTCTCCACAGTGGAGACACGACGACATTCTCCACAGTGGAGACACGACGACATTCTCCACAGTGGAGACACGACGACATTCTCCACAGTGGAGACACGACGACATTCTCCACAGTGGAGACACGACGACATTCTCCACAGTGGAGACACGACGACATTCTCCACAGTGGAGACACGACGACATTCTCCACAGTGGAGACACGACGACATTCTCCACAGTGGAGACACGACGACATTCTCCACAGTGGAGACACGACGACATTCTCCACAGTGGAGACACGACGACATTCTCCACAGTGGAGACACGACGACATTCTCCACAGTGGAGACACGACGACATTCTCCACAGTGGAGACACGACGACATTCTCCACAGTGGAGACACGACGACATTCTCCACAGTGGAGACACGACGACATTCTCCACAGTGGAGACACGACGACATTCTCCACAGTGGAGACACGACGACATTCTCCACAGTGGAGACACGACGACATTCTCCACAGTGGAGACACGACGACATTCTCCACAGTGGAGACACGACGACATTCTCCACAGTGGAGACACGACGACATTCTCCACAGTGGAGACACGACGACATTCTCCACAGTGGAGACACGACGACATTCTCCACAGTGGAGACACGACGACATTCTCCACAGTGGAGACACGACGACATTCTCCACAGTGGAGACACGACGACATTCTCCACAGTGGAGACACGACGACATTCTCCACAGTGGAGACACGACGACATTCTCCACAGTGGAGACACGACGACATTCTCCACAGTGGAGACACGACGACATTCTCCACAGTGGAGACACGACGACATTCTCCACAGTGGAGACACGACGACATTCTCCACAGTGGAGACACGACGACATTCTCCACAGTGGAGACACGACGACATTCTCCACAGTGGAGACACGACGACATTCTCCACAGTGGAGACACGACGACATTCTCCACAGTGGAGACACGACGACATTCTCCACAGTGGAGACACGACGACATTCTCCACAGTGGAGACACGACGACATTCTCCACAGTGGAGACACGACGACATTCTCCACAGTGGAGACACGACGACATTCTCCACAGTGGAGACACGACGACATTCTCCACAGTGGAGACACGACGACATTCTCCACAGTGGAGACACGACGACATTCTCCACAGTGGAGACACGACGACATTCTCCACAGTGGAGACACGACGACATTCTCCACAGTGGAGACACGACGACATTCTCCACAGTGGAGACACGACGACATTCTCCACAGTGGAGACACGACGACATTCTCCACAGTGGAGACACGACGACATTCTCCACAGTGGAGACACGACGACATTCTCCACAGTGGAGACACGACGACATTCTCCACAGTGGAGACACGACGACATTCTCCACAGTGGAGACACGACGACATTCTCCACAGTGGAGACACGACGACATTCTCCACAGTGGAGACACGACGACATTCTCCACAGTGGAGACACGACGACATTCTCCACAGTGGAGACACGACGACATTCTCCACAGTGGAGACACGACGACATTCTCCACAGTGGAGACACGACGACATTCTCCACAGTGGAGACACGACGACATTCTCCACAGTGGAGACACGACGACATTCTCCACAGTGGAGACACGACGACATTCTCCACAGTGGAGACACGACGACATTCTCCACAGTGGAGACACGACGACATTCTCCACAGTGGAGACAGACGGCGAATCATTCATTGGAGTGAAAGCATGTGAAGAGCTTGGGCTCGTCAAGCAGGTGTAAGTTGCAGAAAGCATGGCACCCCGCCGACATGAATCTATTATGAAGGACTATCCGGAGGTGTGGCAGCCTCCCTGTACCCAAACAGGCGCCGGAATGTGGCAACTAGGGGCTTTTCACAGTAACTTCATTGTAGTGTTAATGTAAGCCTACTTGTGACAATAAAGATTTTATACACACTGCATCCAGCTGGAGGAGAATGTGTGTGCAGGCACCATGTTCTGGTGAAGGAAAAACTGACGGTTGAGCTACACAGAATGACGGCTCTAGGAGTCATCAAGCACATAGAAGAACCCACCGACTGGGTTAACTCCATGGTGGGTGTTAAAAAGAGGAATGGGAGGGGGGCCTTGCATAAGCTTAACCTCAAGGCTGGTGGAGCAGGAGTTAAAGAGATGGGACATGTTGCCGCTGTCTCTGGTGGGTAGGGTGCAATCAGTCAAGATGACGGTGCTCCCGAGATTTCTGTTCCAGTGCCTCCCCATCCTTATCCCAAAGGCCTTTTTCAGGCAGGTTAACAGGAGCATTACGGGGTTTGTGTGGGCGCACGGGACCCCGAGGGTGAGAAGGGTGTTCTTGGAACGGGGCAGGGATGGGGGGGCTGGCGCTGCCCAACCTCTGTGGGTATTATTGGACTACCAACGCAGCGATGGTGCATAAGTGGGCAATGGACGGGGAAGGGGCAGCATGGAAGAGGATGGAGATGGCGTCCTGTGTGGGCACGAGCCTGGAGGCGCTGGTAATGGCGCCGCTGCCGCTCCCTCCAACGAGGTATACAACGAGCCCGGTGGTGGCGGCTACCCTCAAAATTTGGGGGCAGTGGAGACAGCACTGGGGGGGGTGGGGGGCCTCGATGGGGTCCCTGATGCGGGGGAACCACCGGTTTGTCCCGGGGAGAATTGATGGCGGGTTCCTGAGTTGGCACAGGGCCGGTGTTAGGAGGTTGAGGGACCCGTTTGTAGACGGGAAGTTTGCGAGCCTGGGTGAGCTGGAAGGGAAGTTCGGGCTCCCCCCCGAGGAACACCTTTTAGGTACATGCAGGTTAAGGGCGTTTGTCAGGCGGCAGAGTCCCCTCTGTTGCCGCCGCGTGGAGTCCAGGACAGGGTGCTCTTGGGGGTGTGGGTTGGAGAGGGGAGGATCTCGGCAACGTACCAAGTGATGCAGGAGGTAGACGAGGCCTCGGTGGAGGAGCTGGGTGAGGACATTGAGGGGACGTGGGCGGACGCCCTAGGAAGGGTGAACTCCTCCTCTTGTGCGAGGCTTAGCCTCATACAGTTTAAGGTGCTGCATAGGGCTCACATGACCGGGACAAGGATGAGGCGGTTCTTTGGGAGCGAGGACAGGTGTATTAGATGCTCAGGGAGCCCAGCAAACCATGCCCATATGTTCCGGTCATGCCCAATGCTGGGGGAATTTTGGAAGGGCGTAGCAAGGACGGTGTCGAGGGTGGTAGGAACCAGGGTCAAACCGGGCTGGGGGCTCGCAATATCTGGGGTTGCAGAGGAGCCGGGAGTGCAGGAGGCGAAAGAGGCCGGCATTTTGGCCTTTGCGTCCCTAGTAGCCCGGCGGAGGATTCTTCTTCAGTGGAAGGATGCGAGACCCCCAAGCGTAGAGGCCTGGATCAACGATATGGCGGGGTTTATTAAATTGGAGAGGGTGAAATTTGCCCCAAGGGGATCAGTGCAGGGGTTCTTCAGGAGGTGGCAACCATTCCTGGAAGAACGGTAGAAATAAGGCCGGCAGCAGCAGCCGGGGGGGGGGGGGGCAATTGGAAAAAATAATTGGGTACTCATTTTTTTCTTTTAATAGAGGAATGGCGATCTTTCCATCATGCCATGGAGCACATAGTGGAAGGGATACCAAGCATTCGCATTTATGTCGATGATATTATAAACTGGGGTCCACACGAATTAGTATGATGAAAGGCTTCTTAAGAGTCCTACAACGAGTAAAACAAAATGGCAAAGCTTAATGAAACTAAATGCCAAAACGGGGTTGATACCATCACTTAAGCAGACAGGCTCTCGGCACAAGGTGTGCAGTTGGATAACAAAAAAGTTAAGTCATTCTGATGATGCCACTTCCCACAGACAAAAAAGGGCGTCTTGCGCATCCTAGGGCTGATCAACTTCATGGGCAAGCTTCGGCAGGTATGCGCAGATTTAAAAAGGCCCTGGTTTTGAAAAATTACATGATTGCGTATGTGCTGCCGATGTTTCTGGTCAAGACCGACCACAGGCCACTTGTATCCATTGTGCAAAAGAATTTGTGCCAAATTTCCCAGAGAATACAGCGTCTAATGATGAAGCTCAGTGCTACAACTTTGACCTGATCGATACGCCAGACAAGGGTTCCTGCTCGGGGTACTAAAATGTGCGCTCAAAAATCGAGTGAGGCAAATGGCCTTCTGCAACACCACAGGATTGTGATTCCTTATTCTTTGAGGCCACACATGCTCAAAAAGCTTCATGAAGGGCACCTGGGCATGAGAAATGCAAGCACAGGGATACCATCTATTGACCAGGCATCACCCAAGACATTGCTGGCATGGTCAACCACAGTGACAGTCAGAAATTCCACTGCAGGAAAGCAAAGAGACGATGCACGTAGGTGAAAATATCGCAATCCGTGGCAGAAAGTGGGCATGGAACTGTCCCACTTCAATGTGAGAGGCTAGCTCTCAAACTATCCAGAGATTGCACAGTTGGCAAACTCCATTTGCTTGGTTTCACACGCGATCTTTGCCCGGCATGGTATACAAAGAATTATGTCGGACAATGGGCCTGGATTCAAAAAACATGAATTGGGCTGAATTTACCCGTCACTATGACTTCAGGCACAACCTCTAGTCCTCTAGATCCTCAATCGAATTGGAAGGCAGAAAATAGTGTGCACATAGCCAAGAGGACATCTATTTGCGCTAAGCTATCAGTGTCAATGGACTGTCGCCGGCACAGCTGCTCATGAATAGACAGCTACTGACGACCCTACCTTCCATGGTAACTCCCCCTATAAATAGACAATTGAAGCGAAGCTCCAGCCACTCCATCCAAGGATAACCTCAGACTGGAGAATGCCAATGATGGTGAAGACTGGCAAAGGTTTTGCAACAGGCAGGTCCACGCATTTCTGGTTCTTACTGAGGATGGTACAGTCTTGCGAAGGAACCAAAGAGCGCTCTTAAAAGTACAACGGCCTTTCATGCAGAGTCCAGCAGAGGAACTGGTGTGTAATCCCAAACCCAAAGAGAACACAGACCACCCAACAGAGCCAACGATCAGAGAAACCGATGCAGGAATGCCAGTGGCAAATGAGGGTGGTACATGATCACCGATTCAGCCATCACTCAGGAGATTGACCAGACAGCATCGCAAGCCTGACAGACTTGAACTTGTAATCAATTATGTACAGTGTGTTCAAGGTTATCAGGCATATCAGCTTGTTTTAAAAAGTCCCACTTGTACTTGGACCAGAGACACCAAACAGTTGGTTGTAAAACTTGGGAGAGGATAGTCTCACTTAGTTCCAGTAGAATTCATTGTAGTTATTATAGATTTCATAGAATTTTCATAGAATTTACAGTGCAGGAGGCCATTCAGCCCATCGAGTCTTGGAAAGAGCACCCTACCCAAGGTCAACACCTCCACCCTATCCCCATAACCCAGTAACCCCACCCAACACCAAGGGCAATTTATCATGGCCAATCCACCTAACCTGCACATCTTTGGACTGTGGGAGGAAACCGGAGGAAACCCACGCACACACGGGTAGGATGTGCAGACTCCGCACAGACAGTGACCCAAGCCGGAATTGAACCTGGGACCCTGGAGCTGTGAAGCGATTGTGCTATCCACAATGCTACCGTGCTATTGTCTGTAGTTTTCTGTTAGCTATCTTTCCACGTGTTTGTTAATAAATCATCTTTCCAGTTAAACAACTATATGTTGTGTATCTAATTACAATGGCCATATCACAGAACACAACAAACTACATCCGGACAGGAAACATACAGTATGTAAACATTGTCCTGTTCCAAAGCTACATTACATCATTTAAAGAAAATACAAAGTCTGTTCCAATGTCCAAAATGATTTTTAAAAGTTCACAAAAGAAAAATAAAGTATCATAAAAAAGTCACAATACTGCAGATGCTGAAGCAGAAAACACTAAACTGAAAAAGCAGGCCTGACAACAAATTTAGTTTGACAAATTATAGCACATAATACCAAATCCCCCATAATATTGTTAGCACCTGGTGAAGCAGGTGATATGGGAAAAGTTAATAAACTGGTGAACCATGGAATTCCTTGGGTGGATGTATTAATCCAGGTGGCACAAAGCAGATTTATTCCAAATTCAAAAGTAAAGCTGCATCGGTGGCACATATGTCCCTGCTCCAGAACACCCGGTCCGTGTCTGGAACAACATTTAAAGGACTTAGTAACAAGTCCTCGTTGGGCAGGCCTCCATCCATTACCATGGGAACCTGGACTCCACGAGCCCCACAAGGATGGCTGAGTGATTCCCTATGGTCCTGGAGGGTCATCACAGGGTGGTATTAATTAGCAAGAGGGCAATGTTAGAATTGAGAGAAACAATACCAGGCTTTACCCAGTACTACCACACAGGGAAATAGAAAGTAGGCCATCTTTCAAACAACAAAAGGGCAAAGAATGGCTCAAAAAGTACCACATGACACGTAATGCCTGCTCGGAATAATGCCTGCTCTGAAAAGCACATCGACTGAAGATCCGAAAGAACTGCAGAAGCAATTTTAGCTGCATCTTAGTCACAAGCTAAAAGCCTAGAGCAATCACACCACAAGGATCTTTGTTTCTTTTATTTGATGAGAGTTCCTAACATCCTGCTGCTAGTTTCAGTCATGAGAAATTAGACCCAAGCTGCAGGTGGAATGAGGGCAAAGAGTGTGGAAACTCAAGCTCTTTTCCAGGGTACCTTGGCACAATGCACTAGTCAAACCATCTCAAATGGTGCAATACCAGAACTTCCATTTCCAAAATCAGGCAATGAGATGGAATTGTTTATTTCCACACAACTTTGTTCCAGTTGGCCCAGGGGAAGTTTTGATAGATGAGAAAACAAAAGTTGCCAACCCTCTAGGATTAATAGTCTACTCATGAGGCCATTGTAGAGAAGAACATTTCAGTTTACCTGCTCCATACAATTATTTGAAAGTCTTAACATTTTATTACTTAAAGTGCATGCCAATGGGCATCTACTTCTGTATCTGCAAATATTTCTTTAGCGTTTTTTTTTTAAAAACAGGCATCTGTTTTCCTGCAACAATTAGGCCATTGTGTTCTGATGGATGAGAATCAAGCATGCCCAGTCTACATCGTCAAGTAAACCTGGTCAGACACTACCATGCAAAATGCCATTCCTAAGAGGGGGTTCTCCCATTTACAGACTCACCATGAATGCCACTAATCTTATTTTCATGGTGCAATTCACATATGTACATCTAAACTGGAACAGGGAGCGGTTGGGATGGGGGGGTGGAAGGTGGAAGGAGGGAAATAATCAGATGGCTCCTCACCACGGACAATGGGTCAGATCAGATGGCTTTCGCCGATGCTTCATTGTTCTATGAAGTCTTGCGATAGTACAAAACTGGGTTATGATTAGTCAGCTCAAGAGTAAATCAAGCAACCACATTGTATTGGTCTACTCAAGAACACCAAGTAATGGCCAATATTCCTCTCAATTGACGACATTTGCTCAGTTGCTCATTTACAAATAGTGGGCACTTGCAGATAAAATGTTGAATCAGTTATGAATTATTGGAATGTGATAAATTGCTATCTTATTCTTGCAACTGTGAAACCTAGAGGTTCTGGAGTTTCTTTTTATAATTGCCAGCTTTACATTATGAAATGAAAGCACCTTCAGCACTCTCACGAGAAGACTGAACTATGATGTGTTGTGTTTGGAAGAGGTAAAGTTATTAGCCAATCTGTTGAGCTTAAAAAGGTACAGGCTGCTGTAATCTTGCATAGTATCCAGGCTAGGCCCCAATGCACTGTTTCAGTACTCACTTCGCTCTCTCTCTCAAGACATTACCTGGAATAGAGTACACAGTTTTGGTCTGCTCACCAGAGTGTACAGATTCAGTACTGACACCTGGAATGAGAATCTCTCTGCCATAGGGGAATCCCAATAGTCTAGGCTCACATTCCCTGGAGTTTAGACAAACAAATAATCTAAGTGAAACAAAAGTCTTCTTACAGGATTCCATGGGATAGATGCTCGGAGGATGTTTATTCTGGCTGGGACTGCAGCTGCAGAGAAAGCTGTAGGTGCTTAGTCATGAGACAGATTAGCATTTCCCCAACATTCCTGTGCACTCATTCTCAAGTGGACCGATATCAGTGGAGTAAATTTGCCACTTTATTTTGGAAGCAATTATCTTGTGCTAGATCAGTGCTATCACAGCTACCACCAAGTTGTTATTACTTCTCAAAACAGTCTCTGCAACTTATTCCTCCAAGGTGATAGCAGGCTTGGCATTTTTTGGGAATAACTACCATCTTGTGGTTAACAGCATGTAAAGGAAGCATAGTGCCACAGTGGTGAGCACTGCTGCCTCACAGTACTGAGGACCCGGGTCACTGTCCCTGTAGAGTTTGCACATTCGCCCCGTGTTTGCATGGATCTCACCCCCACAACCGAAAGAGATGTGCAAGCTAGGTGGATTGATTATGCTAAATTGCCCCTTGGAAAAAAAAATTGGATATTTTTAATGTACCAGCCATGTGGAGCAGATTACATCAATTGGAACAGATCTAGGAAAGATGGTATTTCCCTGAAGATTATTCATTGGTCAATGAATAATCAAGCAATTTAGGGGTATTTTTCCTAATGCCAGACTATCTCCTATGAATTGGTTAAACATCATTTCAAACCAGGGTTATGGCACTGGATCAATGTCCAGTCGAGGAAAGACGAATGCTGGTTCATCTATGATTTGCAGCAGGTGTGCAGATAATGGGAGGGCAAGATTCTGGCGTCAGTGTGGAGATTAGAAGCTATCAAAATAAAGAAAGAGGAAAGGAAAAACCATCTGTGCCAACTACACTGGGACAGGGAGGGTAGGATCTTCGGGAAACTGAATTGTGCTCAGTGCACTGGGGAGGACAGAAAGCATATGGAAGTAATTGGGAAAGAGGCGCGCATGGAACAGACTGGTGATATTAAGCAGCTTAAGAGGGGAAGGAGGTTAGTTATGGGACAGTAGACAGAGAAGACATGGGTGTGGAAAACATTAATTTGAGTTGCAAGTGGATAAATCACATTGCTCTTTAAAAATAGGAAACGGTTAAAATAGAACTTCATGCGAACACAGCACAAGCGGTTTGCTGCTGCCGACATCATAGTCTGCAAGCTCAATTAGTTAATTGAAAGTCTCAGGTCTCTGATCACAAATCTTGTGATTTGTGTTGTAACGTTGCCAAGGTTTCCACGGGTTCAGTAGAAGACTACAGATGACTCAAAACACTTCAGTACATATCCGGTCACCTCCCCTCAAAGCAAAACTGAATCCAGGCTGGGTTACAACTAAATGCGGAAATAAGTTTTTACACATGTAAAGCCAGAGTTAGGATCTACAATGCAGGAGGCTGCCTTCATATTACCTCACTGCACATTCCAAAGACAAGGTACAGACTTTCCAAAACTCAGCATCACTACCAATATCAAAAAAAAAATCAGTGTTCATCATGCAGCACAGACCTTTTGTAGTGATAATCTTTTTCCTTTCAACCCTTCACCATGTCAGAGTGAACAAAAAAAGGTTTGTGCACTACTGTAGTAATAATTCCCTCACCCTTTGAGAGACTTGCCTCCTCACCCTGCCCCATAACAAAATTACACAAGTCATGCTTCAGTGAATAATTGAGGATTTTACAGGAGCACATTTACACCTCCTGTAGCTCCATCTCCCATTACCATCTGTCACTTTACATGCCTGCCTCCCACCCCATTTTGTTCTATATTCCCCTCCCTGTGTTGGCTAAAAGAAAAGTTTCAGTGCTGGCAAAAAGTCAGCCCACTGAAATATTAAGTGTTTCTCTCCACAGATGCTGCTGGATTTGTTGAGCACTTCCAGCAGTGTTCAGCCTTTAGCAATTCTTACTGTTTGCCAACCTCTAGGATGCACATCAACTAGAAACAGCTCAAATAAATTTACAATGCAAAAGAATTAGAATGGAGCAGACTTGAAAATGTCGAATGGTCATGATCCACACAAACATTATACCCTCAAAACATGCACTGTCAGTGTGCTTCTGTATCGCAATAAGACCAACAGCCTTAGAATATATACACTGAAGCAAGAATGGAGTTGGCATGTTTTCGAAAAGCCCCGTTCCCCCTTAAAGCTAAGAAGGCTGTGCTTCAAAAGCATACTACCGCAATGTTGAGTTAGTGAATGGGCAGGCAATATGCTGCGAGGATTGTTTTCCTATTGCACATCACTCCCAACTTGGGAGGGGGGGGGGGGGGGGGGAGAGATCTCCTTGGGATTGCACATCACTCCCAACTTTGATTGGGGGGGGGGGGGGGGGGGGGGTCCCCTTGGGCCTCAACTACATTTAGGAATTTGTTAACAAGAGGGGGGGAAAATTATAGATCACATTCTGCACTGGCCACCCACTCCCAGTCGAGTAGTTAAAAGCCAGTTTTAAATTAGTGATTTAAAAGAGCCACATGTTAATGATCAGAATTAAATATCCTTCATTCAACTCTTCAAAGAGAGTTCACCTCAACAACTGAAACCCAGTCAGTCATTTACAATTTAACTACCATCACCACCCTTCCTCACTGCAACAGTCAGTTTAATTGGTGCCGCACTTCCCCACGTTCAGGCTCAAAAAGCTACTACAGTTGGGAGGGATGTAGAAGAACATTTTTTTAAAAATTTTTAATGAGACCACAGAACAAAATAAAGACTTCCATGACTCAAAAAACAAAATGCATATGTGGAGTGGAAGTAGGATTTGGGCCACCGCTGTGATTCCAACTGGAGCACAGCCAGCTGACATCTTCCTCCAATCAGGTGAATGAATGGAAGGCACTGGAGATTTATAGGTACCCAGAAGATGACTCTTGGGCGAAAGAGAGAAACTGTTATTTCAGCACCATTTGAGGTTTCTGGTGCCATTAGCCATCATTTCCAGAGTCACAGTCTAACAAAATGTCAACTGGAGTTGGCTCAGGGAAGCGCTGGGTTTGAAGTTCTCATTATAAAATCTTTCATCAGACCCTGCTGCCCTGTCATTAACATCTGTGGAGAGATCAATTTTACCAGATACCCTTACTGTTGCTCCAGCCATAGGACCTAGTTAATGTCCAATCCGCAAGAGGAGCTGCGATAAAGGGCGTTTTTTAAAAAAAAATTTGACTGCAAATTGAATACTGGAATAAACCACAACTAAATTTAAGGACACAGACTAGCAACTATCAAACCAAAGTTCCTGTTGAAGTATCTGAGAATTTTGCAGCACAGAAGGCTACTTGGATCATGCAGCAAGTTGCTTTTTGAGCCTCTGCCATTTCCTTGGCCACTCCTCAATATTTAAGTAGCATGCCATTCCCACAAGTTTGATTTGCATTATATCCTTACTGATATTAGACCTTCGTTATTCCAATTATACAACCTCTTCTTTCCCACTTCATCCAATAGCAAAACAATGAAAACAATTTTCTTCTTCACCTCCAATGAGCTCCATTGTATGTTTAGACATTTGTCATTTCCTTTCCAAGTGCCCCAGCAGTCTTTCTTCATTACCTTGCTGGTTTTACCGATTGTGTTTCCTATTTACATTTGTACTCATCTTGGCTTTAAAATCAAGCAGAGAATTGGTCTTATACCTCCCAAGCATTATTTTAATTGCCCCTTCATCCAAGGAATTCTAGCATTGCTGCAAAACAGGGACCTACTTCCGAGGATTTAATACAAGACACCATATCCTTCTAACTTCAGTAATTTAGTTTAAAGAGATATCATCTATGCTTAATGAACGGCTCACCTTCATGAGCAGAGGAGATAGCAAGAGAGGATACCACCACAACGAGCTCCAGTAGTAAGCCACAAATTTGCATACAAATGAATACAGAAGCCAATGTTTAATAGCCAAAGCCACCAATTTGTGGTTTTCAAAAGATAAACATTTGTGGATTATTCTTAATTAAACATCCCATCGCAAAAAGTGTAATTTGCTATTCACGAGACCAGTGGGCCTCAAATTGATAAGACAATTCAGTCTTCAGTCGCCAAAGTCCTATGTTGTAAAAATTGAATTTCAGTCACAGGGAACAGTGATCTCATTGTAACATTCCAACAGAGACGCCTAGTCAACTGTGGGATGCTAAATGATTTTTCTTCTGCCTATTATATTTGATTATTATAAAAAAAGATTAGTATAATTATATAAGGCATGCTGGAAGTTGCCTTAGAAGAAAAAAAGGAAACATTTGCAATAGCACCCTTCATATTCAGGCCATTGCAAAGCACTTCACATCCAGTCAGTTTATCACAACAGCCAATTAACAAAATACTAGAACAGCAATGACCACAAAAGATGGACTTCGTAAAACACCACCTCAAAATCAGTCAATGAGGAATTGGACTAGTAATCCAGAGATCCAGGTTCAAATCCCACCATTTGAATTCCATGGTGGGTGGGTGGGGGAGAAAAGGAGGAGAGAAACACAGCTAGGCTGGTCCAACTGTTGTTGGTTCAAGATCCATTCAACTTGTGCATTAAGAACAGGACAAAACTTTAAGTTTTAACTTAAGTGCATTAAGTTAACACAGTGCAATAATGGAGTTCCGAGTTATTATTGAGCATTTACTTTCTATGTCCAACGTAGCAAAGGAAGTTGCCTCATGAGCCCATTCCTCCACTCAATTCACATATGATAATGATTTTTGCTAGCCAATTAATGATCTCTCAATTATCATGGCTAAAATTTATACTGTACTCTCTATCCCTAGACTCAAGTCAGCAGAAGTTCCACAGGGAATGTCTCATGAGTTTCCTCGGTCTAACACAAGTTAAGGAGCATTGCAGTACTGAGGCCAATACACACTTAGGGTAAGGGCCAAGTTTCGGGCCAAAGGTTGGTCACTGGTACTTACAGACGTGATCATGTCAGGGTTTATATAGCTGTAGCATAAAACTGTATTGAGCGGACTACATGCAAAAGCCAGGACTCCATTAACCTCAAATTAATATTTTCAATAACTGTTCATGTGTACCTGGGCCATCACCCACCCCCTGTCTCGCTCGGCTTCCACAGTTTTAGATAAACATTTAGAAATGCCCCAGAAAGGGCAGCACGGTGGCCTAGTGGTTAGCACAACCGCCTCACGGCGCTGAGGTCCCAGGTTCGATCCCGGCTCTGGGTCACTGTCCGTGTGGAGTTTGCACGTTCTCCCCGTGTCTGCATGGGTTTCGCCCCCACAACCCAAAAATGTGCAGAGTAGGTGGATTGACCATGCTAAATTGCCCCTTAATTGGAAAAAATAATTGGCTAATCTAAATTTTAAAAAAAGAAATGCCCCAGAGTAATCTCATTTGCCCAAGTCAAAAATCTAAATTTTCCACTTCTATCGATATGGCTTACAATACTAACCAACAATGATAGCATGGTCATGTCCAAAGTAGTCACAAGTATTGCAAGTGGTAGAGGCCCCAGTACAGTACCTTGTGGAAGTCAATTAGATTACCCTGCCACTTATTCTACTCGTCACCTGCCACTCAAGAAAGCCAATTTCCCAAATAGGGTCAATTACATGGGTTTTAGCAGTTTTTTTTATGGAAGGACTTTTTATTGTTTTCTGGAAAGCCATGGACTAGTTTCACTACTCGAAATTTTATTAAAAATGTGACAAATTAGGGATAGTCAAGCAGACTTTGTATTAAAAATTTATTCCAGCTCTCTTGGTAATTGTCTTTTGAATGAGATGTAAACTGAAGCTTCTTCTGCCCTCTTGCAAGATCCGATGGCACTTTGAGTTGGTTATTTCTATTTCACAACATTTCAAAAAGTGCTTTGCATTGTTCAAAGGTATGATCATCCAAGTGATAAATATTGGCAAGGCCATCAAAACTCCCCAAATCTTCTTTAAATAGGCAATGGGCTTTTTCCTTAAATAAATAAAATGCTCATCGTCTTTTATCTGAAAGACAGTAGGTCCAACAACAGCATGAAAATACATTTTAAGAGCTCCCAAGCTACAAACAGATTAGCATGCATTTAAAAGGTGGTGCCAAAAGAGATTGGCAAGTTGCTTGTGTGTTTTGTAAAGGTGGAGAGACTGGTTCTCGATAATGGTGACTCCAGGATGTTGATGGAGCATTCAAATGTTAATATAGTGGTTGCCCAAAGATTGTTGCTCATGCTGCATGCAGGCAAGAACTTCATATCTGAGGATTTGCAAATGGAACTTGACACTGCACAGTAAGCATCCCCTATTCAGACCTCATGATTAGGGAAGATTGTTGATGATCCAGAAGATGGTGGAGCCTAGGATTGTTCCCAGGAAACCATGCAGCAATTACATGCGGCTGAAAAACAACTTTCTTTTGCTGGAGTTCCTTAATACCACTCGTCATTCACCATCCCCTGGAGTTCAGCTCTTTTATTTTGGTCCATGTTTAGCCAAGGCTGTAATTCTCAAGTTAGTGGTTCTGGTGGAACCCAAATGAGTACCAATGAGCAAATTATTGCCAAGTACATGCTGCTCAACATTGTCTATGACCCCTGCTGTTGGGAATACACTTAAGCAGGTAATTAAATTTGTCCTTTTCTGTGCACATGATATACTGGGAAATATTTTCACTTAGTTGGGTGGATGCCAAGTTGTAGCTGTACTGAGGGGCAGTGTAGTGGCACAATGTTTAGCACTGCGGACCTAGGTTCAATCCCAGCCCACTGACCGTGTGGAGTTTGCACATTCTCCATGTGTGTGGGTCTCACCCCCACAACACAAAAAGGTGCGTAGGGTAGGTGGATTGGCCATGCTAAATTGGAGGGAAATACATTTTTTTTTTAAAAACACACATGGTACAGAAGCCAGACTGGGTATGTCACACCAATGAACTAGATGGATTTTCAAACAAATCAACACGGCTGTCATGGTCACCATTACTGAAACTAGCTTTCAATTGAAGAAATTCCACCAGCTGCCATGGAACTTAGAACCCACATTCCCCAGAGGATCAGCCTGGGCTTCTGAATTACTAGTCCAGTCACATTACCACCATCACCTCCCATTAAACCCGAATCTTCAGAACTACAGGCAGGATGTTGTGGGAGCCCTTAACTCTATCCATGCACTTGGTCATTTGGTATCACGAGGCAGAAGACAGGCTTCTGTGAAATAGTAAATTGGATAAAGACAGACTTCTGCGGGCAGCACGGTGGTGCAGTGGTCAGTACTGCTGCCTCACGGCGCCGAGGTCCCAGGTTCAATCCCAGCTCTGGGTCACTGTCAGTCAGTGTGGAGTTTGCACACTCTCCCAGTGTTTGCGTGGGTTTCACCCCCACAACCCAAAGATGTGCAGGCTAGGTGGATTGGCCATGCTAAATTGCCCCTTATTGGAAAAAATTAATGGGCACTCTAAAAAAAACTTTTTAAAAGATCCTGTGAGATCAGGAGTCAGGGTTGGATCATCCACTAACACTTTAGGCCAAAAATGGTTTAAAATTGCTTCAGCCTAGTCATTGGCACTGATGTGCTGTACTCGAACATCATT
This sequence comes from Scyliorhinus canicula, assembly GCF_902713615.1. Lineage (NCBI taxonomy): Eukaryota > Metazoa > Chordata > Chondrichthyes > Carcharhiniformes > Scyliorhinidae > Scyliorhinus > Scyliorhinus canicula. Next base: position 30,155,845 of record NC_052149.1, on the reverse strand, counting down.
CAAGATGTTTGTAGACAACCTCCTCTCGTTATTGGCTAAAATTATTCACAACTATTCACAACCGGATGCGGTACGACTGCAGAGCTGAGATCAGATTGTTGAATGCAGGATTACTCAGCGCGTATTGTACGCTACTTGCAGTAGCGTTCAGGGTGGCATCCTACAACTCATTCAACCAAGTTTGGTGGCAATGATAGAGAGACGCCATGTCATAGGTTTAGAGTGTATGGTGAAATGCAACTTTGCTGCTGTGAATGATAATCAGGGCCTTATGGGAGCATGGTTGGCAGGAAGGTTTTTTTGCCCATGTTTGACCTGACTGGAGACTCCATGGGGACCAATTTCTGAGACTCCATGGGGACCAACTTCCTCATGATTGCACCACCTCTAGTGAGTCTGTGCCGTGAGTGGGTTAGAACATGCCCAGGAATGTTGGCTGAAAAGTACAATTTTGCAAGTGTACTGCTGGTTGGAGTTATAAATTTGGGATGGGAGGAGTTTTTTTTATTACCAGCTGATGTAGGTAAAGTCACAGACTAAGGAAGTACAGCACGTGGCCAATGTGTCTGCGTAGGCTATTTCAAAAGAAAAGTCTCATTCTCCGGCTCCTTCCACAAATAGTGAGGAAAAAAAGAACTGCAATTTTATTTTGAATCTATATCCATCATCTAAATCAGGCAGTGCAAATTTCAAATCCTAAATCACTGATACATGAAAATACAAATTAGCATTGTTAGGCCATGTGGCCCTTTGAGCCTGGTCCACCATTTTCTCAATTCTCCATAACCTTTGATCCACTTAACTATTCAAATGACCCTGTCTCCACAAACTGTTAAATAAGATTCCTTACTTAAACTGTGTCCCCTAGTTCCAAGTCTCCCACAATGGGTGACGTCCCTTCCACTGTCAGTCCCCTCAGGGTCTTGTATTCAATATCACCTCTCATTCTGCTAACTCATGAATACAGGCCTATCCTTTCCTCATGGGGTATTATCTCCCACACACCCACCCCAGAAATCAGCAAGAGAACCATCCTCTAGCACAGTGGTTAATAATAATAATAATCTTTATTGTCACAAGTAGGTTTACAGAAGTCAATGCGAGAAGCTCCTAGTCATCACATTCTGAAACCTGTTCTGTACACAGGGAGAATTCAGAATGTCCAAATTATCCAACAGCACATCTTTTATGGGAGGAAACTGGAGCATCTGAAGGAAGCCCACAAAAGTTATACAAGTAGAATGTGCAGACTCTACATAGACAGTGACCCAAACCGAAAGTCACGCTTGTTAGGTGAATTGGACATTCTGAATTCTCCTTCAGTATACCAGGACAGACACTGAAGTGTGGTGACATTGTGACATGGGGATTTTCACAGTAACTTCAATGTAGTGTTAATGTAAGCCTACTTGTGATGATAAAGGATCTTTATCTTTACATGCAGGCCAGACCAGGTTAAGGACAGCTGATTTCCTTCCCCAAAAGGACACTAGTGAACCAAATGGGTTCTTACGACAATCGACAACAGTTTCATGGTCATTAGACTTCAGATTTTTATGGAATTCAAATTTTCCACCATCTGCCGCGGCGGGATTCGAACCCAGGTCCCGAGAGCATTACCCTAGGTTTCTGGTTTACTCTCCCAATGACAATACCACCCCAATCTGTTACAACCACCACACAATCTTATCCAACATTCCTCAATGTTGTTTTCTTCTTATCACCATACAGTACACATCGCTTTTAGGTCAACAATATCAAGCAACATCAAGCAACATGGTGATTTCTATGTTCAAAGCACAAGGGGAGAGAAAGAACAGGCAGATATACTTCCATTACTGAAGATAGTAGTATTGATGCAAACAAGTGCGTGCGCACTGGACATAAAAATTAAACACCGAAAATCTAAAATTGAAAAGCCCATTCTCTCACACCCCAAAACTGGTGTCCAATGATCTGGGGAACTCTAGTCAATCGTGTCAAGACAATTCAAAAGTGAACTTTTAAAGAGACGATTAGAAAATTGATTGGTGATCAAACTCCCAAGCAGGTTTTAAGACTGGGCGAACATTCTTAACCTCATGGGATGTGCACAGAGAACTGGGTTGCAAGCTCTCCAAAAGCTGTCATTGTAAACATTTCTCCCAGAGCAGGAATTTCTTGCCTCACAAGACCCACCGCTATTTCCAAACCAGTTTGGAGGACAGCCCTGCCCGGCCAATCCCTCGCCCGAGGATCAGTGTTTTAATCACCTTCGCCGCATATAGCAAAAGGGTGGTGCTTTGAAATGAATGAGTGTCTCCAACACACACAAAAGTGTAGTTGGGATATCAGGGAACGGAAATAAAAACAGATGAATTTTGCTTTTTTTTAAAAAATATTTTGAGCTATTGTGGGAGACCTCTTTACAATTGTTGGGGAAAAGCCTAATACTTCCAAAAGCGACACAGAGGAACAACAATTAAATAAAGACACAGAACCGCATGGAAGCCGAAACCCAAGTTACAAGGACTTAGGACAAGTTTTTGAGTTGCACTCGCGTCAAAAAAAATAGGATTAGGTGCTTGATGGCCGGCACAGACACGATGGGCCGAAATACCCCTTTTGTGCTGTAAAAAAAACTGAGCAAAAAAGAGGGGGGGGGGGGGGAATACGAGATTAGGTTTTAAAACGCGCCACTTTTTTGCTCATGGGGCCGATCAGATAATCAGGGAAAGCGGCCGGTTTCCCCACTCTGCAGACTCCGAACCGAAAGCTCAGTCCCATTAGACACCCCCCCCCCCCCCCATGGCGGGAGGCGGGGGGAACCAGAGTCTAACTGAGGGGGAAGGGGAGGGGAAAAGGAGAAAGACACTCGGCCCCGGCTGTAGAATCAACTCACCGGGAGCTCCCGCACTCGCCGCAGTTTCGGGATAAAAGGAAGAAAAGCCAAAGTTTAACTTGTCTCGCCCAACCCTTCGATCAGCTGATGGAGCGACAGCCCCTGAGCTCAGCGCAGGGAGCAGCCGGTTGGATGAAGAGAGATGAGATCAGTCAGGGTTTGTGGGTGGGAGTGATGGCAATCTGAACATTCATTTGTTAACGGGGGGAGGGAGAAAACACTTCCAAAAAAAAAGCAGCGTGTAAATTGACAACTTGTGACAGACATGAGGGAGGAAGAGAAATAGAGGTGGGGGGAAGGACGGAGAGCTCCCTCTCGGTCTGTCAGAGAGAGAGAAAGCTCAATATTAAAGCAGAAGTTTCTAACAGCGCCTGACATTCCAAGACCCTCACTGATCTTTAGTCGACGAAAGCATGTAGCTTCCTTCAAATTCACAGTATAGGCGCTTTTAGTGGGTGGGGGTGCACGGTGTATTTATTAACTTCATTGCAGTGTTAATGTAAGCCTGCTTGCGACACTCAAAAGATTAAATAAAACCAAGCGACTCGAGTACGGAAATGATTCAGCTAAAATTTTTTAAAACGGGTTGCTTCGAGGTGGTTATTGCTAACTTTTTATAACACAGAACTCTGCAGTCCCAGCGACAAGGGTGTGTGTGTGGAAGAGCTCTCACACTTGAAGTAATAAACGAAGGCGATGGGTGAACAAAGATCATTAAGTAGCACCGAAATGCCAAACTATCTAATTAGCAACAGTTTGTGTCGTGCAAGTATTGTCACAATCACTCTTCAACACAGATATTAGATTCCAGCAAAAAAAAAACACCAAATGTTTGGCTGAACATAATTTGGGTTTGGTCAACACTGCTTTTCCTGTTTAATTTCCATAAATCTCCCAACTGGCACTTGAGACCAGTCAAAATCGTTAATAATTGTGACATCTTGAAATCTGGCCCAGTTAAATACCATTAAAAATAAAACTTCAACCCCACAAGAAAGCCATAAAACAATTAAACTACTATGAAGAAAATAGCTTACTTTCACTCCTTTGCCTTTACATCCATGGAAGACACTTACTTGAAGAGATGTACTCCTGTGTCAGTAGGAACAAAACCTCTGCTAGAGCTTCAATTACTGGATGTTCATTCTTCGGCACAGATCTGCTGCTATCTTGGCAGCCTTTTACCTTTGGTTTCACCAATCACCTCTGCGGAAATTCTAACAGCCAGCCCAGCCCTGCATTCTTTTTGTTCTTGGGACGTAGGCGTCGCTGGCTAGGGCATGCATTTGTTGCCCAACTCTAATTGTCCCTGAGAAGGTGGTGGTGAGCTTCCTTCTTGAATCACCACACTCTATCTGGTGGAGGTATAACCACAATGCTGTTAGTGAGGGAGTTCCAGGATTTTGAACCAGCAACAGTGTAGGAACAGTGATATATTTCCAAGTCAGGATGGTGTGTGGCTTGGAGGGGAACTTCCAGGTGGTGGTGTTCACATGCATCTGCTGCCCTGGTCCTTCTAGATAGCAGAGGGCACAGTTTTGGATGGTACTGTTGATAGACCCTCGGTGAGTTGCTGTAGTGCATCTTGTAGATGGTTCAGACTGCAGTCACTGCGCACCAGTGGTAAAGGGATTGAATGTTTAAGGGGTGAATGTTTAAGGTGGTGGACGTGGTGTCGATCAAGCGTGCTACTTTTTCTTGGATGGTGTCAAGTTTCTTGCGTGTTTTTCAGTGGTTGGTTACCGTCGATTGTTATGGGGGGGTCGGGCGGGGGTGGGTTCTGCGTTTGGGTAGGATTTGTTTTTGTATTGATGGGGTTGTGTTTTTTCTTTTGTATGGTGAAGATGGTGAAAATTTGTCGAATAGAAATACTTTTTAAAAATAAAATTCTTGAGTGTTGGAGCTGGTTAGAGCACCGAGACAAGGGGTTGGGTTTTTTCTTTTGTATGGTGGAAATTTGTCGAATAGAAATACTTTTTTTTTAAGTTTCTTGAGTGTTGGAGCTGGTTAGAGCATCTAGACAAGTGGAGATTATTGTGCATGATGGACAGTCTTTGGGAAGTTATGAAGTGAGTTATTCACTTATTGTCCACTTATTATGAAGTGAGTTATTCACTTCACAAGTCTCTTGACCTACTCTTGTAGCCTCACAGTTTGCTCGGCTGGTCCAGTTAAGTTTCTGATCAAAGTAACCACTATCTGTTGATGATATGGAGGTTCAACAATAACAATGCTGTTTAATATCCAGGGGAGATGGTTAGATTCATCCTTGATAGAGATGGTTATTGACTGGCAATTATGTGACACAAATATTGTTTGCCACTTATCTGCCCACGGCTCACTGTTGTCCAGGTCTTGCTGCATGCAGACATGGACTGCATCAGTGTCTGAGTTGTGAATGGTACTGAACACATCGCAATCATCATTGCACATCCCTACTTCTGACCGCTTGTGGGGGAGGGGTGGGGGCAGGTCATTATTTGTGGGCAGCACGGTAGCATGGTGGTTAGCATAAATGCTTCACAGCTCCAGGGTCCCAGGTTCGATTCCCGGCTGGGTCACTGCCTGTGCGGAGTCTGCACGTCCTCTCCGTGTGTGCGTGGGTTTCCTCCGGGTGCTCCGGTTTCCTCCCACAGTCCAAAGATGTGCGGGTTAGGTGGATTGGCCAGGCTAAATTGCCCTTAGTGTCCTAAAAAATAAGGTTAATGGGGGTTGTTGGGTTACTGGTATAGGGTGGATACGTGGGCTTGAGTAGGGTGATCATTGCTCGGCACAACATCGAGGGCCGAAGGGCCTGTTCTGTGCTGTACTGTTCTAATTCTAATTCTAATTATTGTAGCAGCTGAAAATTTTGGGCGTCTTTTGCAATCCCTTTAGTGGTCCACTGACCTGCGCATAGGCTTGGCAAATTCTTTGCATCATTCTCAAATGTTTCATTAGGGTTTTCAGTGCTCCAGGATTGTTTTGGCATTGGCAGGAATTAAAGATTAATCTCCAGAACACTACAACAAAGGACAATACAACAAAAAACATGGTCAAAACAGCCGAGGTGCATTAAAATAATTTAAGTGGGATTTCTTGCATTTTCTTTGTACTTTTATTTGTAAAAGAAAATGTTGAAGATGGAATTAAAGACTATTTAGGGGCAGCACGGTGGCACAGTGGTTAGCACTGCTGCCTTACAGCGGCGAGGACCCGGCTCCGATTCCGACCCGCGTCACGGTCCGTGCAAAGTTTGCACATTCTCCCCGTGCCTGCATGGGCTCATCCCACAACCCAAAAAGATGTGCAGGGTAGGTGAATTGGCCACTCTTTTGAGGTCCACCAACAAAACAGAAGAAAGAAAACAAACTGAGGGACAAAGCAAAAAAGGGCCACTCCTGTTAGGGGTACTGCCCGAACATAACAAAGATCAACGGAAACTTAAAAACATCAAATAAGAGTGCAATTAAAGGGGTCAATAAAGCCCTGCGGTGCCCAACAGGCACGGAACGTCTCGATGATGTCTGTGGACACCGCATGCTCCCTTTGCAGGGACACCCAGCCACGAATGTAGCCGCGGAAGAAGGCAGACAGTCTGGCTGAATTGTCCATGTTAAATTGCCCCTTAATTGGAAAAAAAAATTATTGGGTACTCTAAATTTATTAAAAGCAAACAAAAGACTATTTGACTGACAGTCAAGCACCACCCAATTGGGTAATTTAGGGTCTGTTGACTTACCAATTGCATTGGAAAGCAGTGTGCTGTGAGAATGGCAACCAGTCACAGGAGGGTGATGTGCTGATGAAGGAAAAGGAGGAGACTGCTCAGCCCGTAAAGCCAGTTCCATTTAATTAGACCACAGCTAATCTCCATCTTATTTTTAAAATATTTTGTCACAGGATGTGGGTGTCGTTAGCCACCAGCATTTGTTATCCATCCCTAATTGAGAAGGTGGTGATGAGTTGCCTTTTTTGTTGTTAAATGTTGAAAGTTTTCCATTTTACAGTTTACCACACTTAGCAACGTACATAGAGATGTACGTAGAAAATAGAAGCAGGAGGAGGCCATTCGGCCCTTCAAGCCTGCTTCGTCAATCATTATGATCATGGCTGATCATCAAGTTCAATACCCTGATCCTGCCTTCCCATTGTATTCCTTGATCCCTTTAGCCTCAAAGCAGTATCTTTATCTTTGAGTCATCCAGACTCGAAACATTAGCTCCCTTTTCTCTCCACAAATGCTGTCAGACCTGCTGAGATTTTCCAGTATTTTCTGTTTTTGTTGTGTGTGAGCTATACCTAATTCCCTCTTGAAGTTACACAAGGAGGGCAGCATGGTGGCGCAGTGGTTAACAGTGTTGCCTCACCGAACCGGTCCGATCCCGGCCCTGGGTCACTGTCCATGTGGAGTCTGCACATTGTCCCCCTGTCTGTGTGGGACTCACCCCCACAACCCAAAGATGTGCAGGTTAGGTGAATTTGCCGCACTAAATTTCCCCTTAATTTGAAAAAAAAAGAATTGGGTACTCTAAATTAAAAGAAAAAGAAATTACACAATGTTTTGGCATCAACTACTTTCTGTGGTAGTGAATTCCACAGATTCATCACTCTTTGGGTGAAGACATTTCTCCTCACCTCAGTCCTAAAAGGTTTACCCCTTATCCTCAAACTATGACCCCTAGTTCTGGACTCCCCCACCATCAGGAACATTATTTCTGAATCTGCCCTATCTAATCCTGTTGGAATTTTGTAAGTTTCTATGAGATTCCTTCTCACTCTTCTAAAGTTCAATGAACATAATCCTAACTGACTTAGTCTCTTCTCATATGACAGTCCTGCCATCCCAGGAATCAGTCTGGTAAACCTTTGCTGCACTCCCTCCATAGCAAGAACATCCTTCCTCAGATTTCTTTTTGAAATTTAGAGCACCCAATTATTTTTCTTTCCAATTAAGGGGCAATTTACGTGGCCAATCTACCTAACCTGCACATCTTTGTGTTGTGGAGGTGAGACAGATGCAAACTCCACACGGACAGTGACCCAGGGCCGGGATCAAACCTGGGTCCTCAGCACCGTGAGGCAGCAGTATTAACCACTCTGCCACCCTATCCTTCCTCAGGACACCAAAACTGCATACAATACTCTCCAGGTGTAGCCTCACTAATGCCCCATACCAGTGTTTTTCAAAACTTTTGCCCGGAAGCCATTCTTACCAACTGGCCATCTTTCGCGACCAACACCAACCGACCTTCGTAACTTACCATTTTCGCTTACCTTTAATGCCTGCTTGGTCCTCACGATCTCAGTTGCTTTGTCATTCAATGTTACATTTATAAATTCACACGATATAAAAGAGCAGAATTAGTCCATTTTGTCTATCGCGTCTGCTCCACTAATCGATCATAGCTGATCTCAGCCTGGCCTTAACTCCACCATATTGCCCATTCTCCATAACCCTTCAACCCATTACCAATTAAAAATATGTCGCCTCAATCTCGCTGATACCTAAGAAAGACAAAGACCCAACGGAATGTGGGTCATACAGACCCATATCTCTGCTAAACGCAGACGCCAAAATACTGGCCGAAATCCTAGCCAAAAGGCTGGAAGACTGTGTACCTGAGGTGGTCACAGAGGACCAGACGGGCTTCGTCAAAGGTAGACAGCTCACCTCGAACATCAGGCGCCTGCTGAACGTGATAATGACCCCCTCCGGGGAGAGAACACAAGAGGTGATCGTCTCCCTGGACGCAGAAAAGGCCTTCGACAGAGTTGAATGGAAATACCTCATAGAGGTACTGGAGCGGTTCGGGCTTGGAACAGGGTTCACCGCGTGGGTAAAACTCCTATACGACGCCCCCATGGCGAGTGTACGGACCAACAATACCAACTCCCAATACTTCCAGCTGCACAGGGGCACCAGACAAGGATGCCCGCTGTCCCCACTGCTGTTCGCACTAGCAATCGAACCGCTAGCAATTGCGCTCAGGGCAGCAAAAAATTGGAGGGGGATCCGAAGGGGAGGCAGAGAGCACAGAGTCTCAATCTATGCAGACGATCTGCTCCTCTACATCTCGGACCCACAAAGCAGCATGGACGGAATCATCGCGCTCCTGAAAGAGTTTGGAGCCTTCTCGGGCTACAAACTCAACATGAGCAAAAGCGAGATCTTCCCAGTACACCAGCAAGGGGGGGGGGGGCAGCACTAAAGGGGCTGCCGTTCAAACAAGCCCGACATAAATTCCGCTACCTGGGGATCCAAATAGCCCATGACTGGAAAGGGATCCACAAATGGAACATCACCAGCCTGGCGGAGGAAGTAAAAAAGGACCTGCAAAGATGGAACACACTCCCACTCTCCCTCGCAGGAAGAGTCCAGACGATCAAAATGAACGTATTGCCCAGGTTCCTCTTCCTGTTTAGATCCATTCCGATCTACATCCCCAAGGCCTTCTTCATAGCGCTGGACAAACTTATCATGGCGTTCGTATGGGGGGGTAAAAATGCTAGGATCCCAAAGAAGGTCCTACAGAAAACAAAATCCAGGGGGGGGCTAGCCCTCCCGAATCTACAATTCTACCACTGGGCGGCAACAGCCGAGCGAGTAAGGGGATGGATCCAGGAGCCAGAAGCCGAGTGGGTGCGTGCGGAGGAGGCCTCCTGCATGGGGACCTCCCTCCGGGCCCTCGCCACGGCAGCACTCCCATCCCCACCCAAAAAACACTCCAGCAGCCCAGTGGTGACAGCCACCCTCCAATCCTGGAACCAACTGCGGCAGCAATTTGGCCTGAACAAAATGTCGGACAAGGCTCCCATCTGCAACAACCATAGGTTCAAACCAGCACTGACTGACGCCACCTTCAAAAGGTGGAGACAGGACGGGGGGGACACTGACAGTCAGGGACCTATACACGGACGACAGGATCGCAACACTGGACGAACTGACAGAGAAATTTCAGCTAGCTGGGGGGAACGAGCTACGGTACCTGCAGCTCAAAAACTTCCTACGAAAGGAGACAAGGACGTACCCACAACCGCCACGACAGACACTACTGGAAGACCTACTGGACGCAAGTATCCTAGAGAAAGGGAACTGTAGTGACATGTATGGCCGACTGGTAGATAGGGACGACACCGTACTGGACGCAACAAGAAGGAAATGGGAGGACGACCTGGGGATGGAGATAGGGTGGGGACTCTGGAGCGAAGCACTGCATAGGGTCAACTCCACCTCCACGTGCGCAAGGCTCAGCTTGACGCAACTAAAAGTGGTACATAGAGCCCACTTAACAAGAAACCGTATGAGTAGGTTCTTCCCGGAGGTGGAGGACAGATGTGAACGGTGCCAAAGAGGCCCGGCCAATCACGGCCACATGTTCTGGTCTTGCCCCAGACTTGTGGAGTACTGGACAGCCTTCTTCGAGGCTATGTCCAAAGTGGTGGGGGTGAGGGTGGAGCCATGCCCGATAGTGGCGGTCTTCGGGGTTTCAGACCAGCCAGATCTATTCCTGGGGAGGAGGGTGGACGCCCTTGCCTTTGCCTCCCTGGTCGCCCGCCGTAGAATCCTGTTTGGCTGGCGGTCAGCAGCACCGCCCAGAGCTGCAGACTGGCTGTCCGACCTCTCGGATTCTCTCCAAATGGAGAAAATCAAATTTGCCATCCGAGGGTCGGACGACGGCTTCCACAGAACGTGGGAGCCATTCATGCAATTGTTCCGGGACCTGTTTGTGGCCAACGTACAAGAGGAAGAATAGTCGGGGGAAGGTAGCCGGCGGGGAGGGGGGGGGCTACGGGCTCGTTACGGGGGTTTGATGGCTAGCTAAGGCCCAAAACCAAACTAAATAAATGCCAATAAACATGTTGGGGAATGTAAAATATGTATGCCGGCGAAAAGGGGGAGGCCACAGTTATTACTACGAAGATGCTCACCTGTAAATATATATGTTAATTTTTGTGTGTTCTTTTTTTTTCTCTCTCTCTAACAATTTGTAATTTGTTCAATATAAAACATGAAAACTGAATAAAAAACATTTATAAAAAAAAAAATATGTCGAACTCCTTCTTAAATTTATTCACTGTCGCAGCATCCACCGCACTCGGGGTGGGGGGGGGGGGGGGGAGGGGGGGGAGAGAGATAGCAAATTCCACAGATTCACAACCCTCTGGGAGAAGTAGTTTCTCCTCAAATCGGTTTTAACTTTGTTACATCCTATCCTAAGACTATGATCTCGCGTTCTAGAATGCCACGCAATAGAAAGCATCCACTCCATGGGCGAAATTCTCCGCAACGGCCGACGCCAGAGTGAAACCCGGAGTGTTTCACTCCAGCGCGGACGCCGATCTTCGCCCCCTATTCTCCCCCCCCCCCCCGCCCCGCCCCGCCGGGGGCTAGGAGTGGCGTTGTGCGAGAAACTCGGCCGCCGGGCTTTGACACTTGCGTCAAAGCGGCGCGCTGAAAATGACGCGGCCGGCGGCGCCTAAGTGACGTCAGCCGCGCATGCGCAGGTTGACCGGTTCCAACCCGTGCATGCGCGGTTGCCGTCTTCCCCTCCGCTGCCCCGCAAGACGTGGCGGCTTGATCTTGCGGGGCGGTGGAGGGGAAAGAGTGCGTCTCTTAGAGATGCTGGCCCGACGATCGGTGGGCACCGATCGCGGGCCAGTCCCCTCACGAGCACGCCCGTGGTGCTCGATCCCCTCTCCGCCCCCACAGCCCCCACACTTACCTGTTGCGCGATGTTCACGCCAGCAGCGAGCAGGTATGGTTGCCGCCGGCGTGAACCCGTAGGGGTCATCAGGCTGCTTGGCCCATCCGGGCCGGTGGATCGCCGGTCGCCGGTAAAAACGGTGAGCAGCGATTCTCCAACCCGGGGGGTGTGGGAGAATCACGGGGGGTGCCAGAGCGGCCCTCCCGTGATTCTCCCACCCGGCGTGGGGAGCGGGGAATCGTGCCCCATGTCTACTTTATCCTTTTATATTCTTGCACACCTAAATTTGATCTCCCCTCATTCTTCTAAAAATTAGAGATTATAAGCCTAAACTGTTCAATGTCTTTTCATACGACAAACCCCTTATCTCTGGAATCAACCTAGTGAACCTCCTCTAAACTGCCTCCAATGCTACTACATTTTTCCTCAAGGGGACCAGAACTGTGCACAATACTTCGGGTGTGGTCTCACCAATGCCTTGTACATTTATACTCTATTCCTTTAGCTATAAATGCCATTTCTGCTAAGGACTTCAACTGACCATTTAAGTTCTCACTGCATCCTTTGTAAAACATCAAGTGCTTTGTCCTCAAACTCGCCATGCCTTTGAAGTTTTGAGGCTTTTAAACTTTCATTTGCATGTACCTCCCTGCAAGTAACACACATGGACTTTGCACCCTGATTTGCTTTGGCACATTTAGTAAAGCCGGACCTTTAAAAATCATCTTTATGCTGCTTTGTTCCTAATTTCAGCTTATTCCTAATGGACTGTTTCACTAGAGGCTCCGGAACTCACACCAGCACTGCTTTGTCCTGCTGTGGATTCTCCTGAGCAGCTCTCTCCAACAGATTCTGTTATGAGATCCTGGCCTGTTTGTGTCTCCTTATTACCAAACAATCCATTTTAAACTATTCAGTCCTGTTGCTTCCTGCTCAGAAAATAGAGGACTCTCTCTTCAGCCCAGAGCACATGACATCTGTGTGTGGGTCACGTGACCTGCTCTCTGCCGCCACTCCAGGCAGGCAGACTGCATTCATTTTTTAAAATCTGCACCTGGGTCAATGCGTTGATGTCAGGAGGAGGCGGTCTAATCCGCTGGGAACCGGGCCTGCGCACTGCTGAGGGGGACACACTTGCCCCGGATGGCCAGCATTCTGAAAGCTGGTCACAGTCGGCATTTTAAAAAGGCAGTCGCAGCTGTTGGGCACTATGTCCTGCAATTCGGAACGCTGCGTCACATGGCCACGTGGCGCTCCCGACGCCCACCTGCAACCCATCCGCGGGTCGCGACCCTGGGTTTGAAACTGACTGTTATAAGTCCTCATTGTAGGTGAGGAAAACCCCTGTTAGTACTATGGATGTTGCGTTTTTCTTTTGTACTTTGGGTTATTTTGGGGTTTTTTTATTTTGGGGTTAAAGAATCCTTGATAGCCTTCTGTTAGGATTAGACTGATATGTATCCTGGGAACGACTGAGTTTTGTTGTTGTTGGCATCTCTGGCATAGCTGGGGTTTGGGGAAATATTTACTGGTGCACATCTGAGCATGGTTGGTGTATCCTTGGTCACCCTGCTTTTCTCGGGTAGGTTTATTTATCAGAGCACCCAATTCTTTTTTTCCAAATTAAGGGGCAATTTAGCGTGGGCAATCCACCTACCCTGCACATCTTTGGGTTGTGGGGGTGAGACCCACGCAGACACGGGGAGAATGTGCAAAATCCATATGGACAGTGACCCGGGGCCAGGATCGAACCCGGATCCTCGGTGCCGTGAGGCAGCACCATTGCGCCACCATGCTGCCCTTATATCTACCGTGTTAGTCACACCCTCAAAAATTCAACTCGCGCTTTAGATATGACATATCCTTATTAACCCATACAGACTCTGATCAGTTTATATTTAGAATGCTCAGTCACAGTGTTCCTAATAACAGATTCTAGTAACGATCTGACAACGAATGTCTTATTGTCTTATAGTTTCCTCATTTATCTCTGCTACCCTTCCTAAGTAATGGGATGACGTTGACAATTTTCTCAGTCAAAGGGTCAATTCTGTTGTACTGCCACCAATGTAGAAATCTTGATGAAATCTGACCAAGGTTCTGAGCAAATGAGACACCAGAGCTACAGGATTTTGTTTCAACAAATAGTGAGCCCCTCTGGGGCGATATAATGGCTGCATTTTTAAGCTTACTTGCACCTTTCTCATATCGCTAACCATTGTTCAGCACTTTTTCTCAACTGCAGCTCGCTACCTCTATTTTTCCAACGCTCCATTCTCGAGGCTCAGGGATATTCTCAAGGATTCTGCATATAACTTGTGTTTCCTCTAGACTTCCTTGGTGCTCCCGTCACCCCAAAACTTCTTCTGATCCCCTCCAAAGTTACTGGCTGCCCTCGTACTTGAATGCTCATTGAATTGAGCATTGTTCCATTACATCCCAGACTTAAAGAATCTTCAGATTCTCATTCTAAGCTTTTTATCTATTCACCAGCCGGCAGATACCCCTGTGAACCAGCTTTCCATCCTAATTGCTACCATAACCTAGCCATCCCCAAAGTACTGCCAAGGATAGCACGGTAGCACAGTGGGTAGCACTGTTGCTTCACAGCTCCAGGGTCCCAGGTTTGATTCCCTGCTTGGGTCACTGTCTGTGTGGAGTCTGCACGTTCTCCCCGTGTCTGCGTGGGTTTCTTCCGGGTGTTCCGGTTTCCATCCTCAAGTCTTGAAAGATGTACTGTTAGGTAATTTGGACATTCTGAATTCTCCCTCAATGTACTTGAACAGGCACCGGAATGTGGCAACTAGTGGTTTTTCAAAGTAAATTCAGTGCCTACTTGTGACAATAAAGATTATTAATTTTTAAAAAATAATTGTGGAGGTCCTGATGTTATTTCAGTTACGATCAACTAAGTCAACAGAACTTGAATCTGAGACCTTATTGGTTTGTGTGATTCAGCAACAGATCATGCAATGCATTTAATCTCTGAGCCATTAGGGAGGCCATTAATGGAGGACAAATATGTCTTGTCTTGTTTGGCTCTGATGGCCGGCAGTACAACCCAAACAGTGACGACTCCAATGTCAGATGGTTAGCTAACACTATTCACACTGAACTACCAGACAATGAAGTGGCCACTTTGGCAATGCTACCATGGGGTTGGCACTCAGCCATTCAAAATAATGGGTCACCTTCAGGAGAGGGGCGAGGGAAGACAAATTATAGGAAAAGTTGGAGAGGAGAAAGAGAATGAAATGTTGCACTCTGCTGTAAGAATTAAATTAGGCAGTGGTCATAGGGAGTTTAGTTTGCATTCCATGTTAAATTCCTCCCTTGTAAACTCGGGACAATATGAATGCAATTGAATATAATAAAAATATTTTACTGAATGTTTTGAAAAAATTTGATGCTTTATTTAAAAAAAACTTCATTTAACTTTGTTAAAAAGCTTCTCCCGCATATTAATGCTCTGTTTGTCTTGGCTGCCATCAGTCTTCATACTGAATTTTCCCTTCATTTGACTGCAAGAACCTGTTTGCTGAGTTTGCTTCAGGAGGATTGACGACTGTTACTTGCAGTAAATACAGAGACTAAACAACAAGAAGTACTGCATGTTTAATATTGGAAACACTGCAAAGACACTTCACACGTGTGTAATCGATAAATGTTGCTGAGTCAAGTAAGAATATCTCTTTAGTAGGGGTGATAATAAGGGAATTGGGGAAATGAGAAGGGTGCAGGGAGGTGCAGCTGAGGCAGAGTATCAGTCATTATCGTAGTACATGAGATTTGAAAGGCTGAATACCCTACTCCTGCTGTTATTTCTTATGTAAAAATAGAAAATGGTTTGGGTTCAATTAATATATCTGGAATGTAAAGCTAGTGATGGCAAATGACTGCAATTAAAAACCCATTTGATTCCCAAATGTCCTTTAGGGAACACAAGAATACAAGAAATAGAGGCAGCAGGGGAGTCGTTGGCATAGTGGTAGTGTCACTGAACTAGTAATGCCATAACCCAGGGTAATACTCTCTGAATGCAGGTTCAAATCCCACCAGATGGTGCAATTTAAATTCAATAAAAATCTGGAATCAGAAGTGTAATAGTGGTCGTGAAACCATTGCTGTAAAAACCCATCTGGTTCATAATGTCTTTGGAGCGGCATGGTGGCACAGTGGTTATCATTGCTGTCTCACAGCCCAAGTTTGATTCTGACCGCGGGTGACTGTCTGTGTGGAGTTTGCACGTTCTCCCTATGTCTGCGTGGGTTTCTGGCCCCAGGTTCGATTCCCAGCTTGGGTCACTGTCTGTGCAGAGGCTGCACGTTCTGCCCTTTTCTGCGTGGGTTTCCTCCGGGTGCTCCGGTTTACTCCCACAAGTCCCGAAAGATGTGCTGTTAGGTGAATTGGACATTCTGAGTTCCCCCTCAATGTACCCGAACAGTCGCCAGAATGTGGCGACTAGGGGATTTTCACAGTAACTTCATTGCAGTGTAAGCCTACTTCTGACAATAATAAAGATTATTATTATTAGATTATTATTCCTCTGGGTGCTCCGATTTCTTCCCGCAGTCCAAAGATGTTCAGGTTAGGTGGATTGGCCATGATAAATTGCCCCTTAGGTTGCAGGAAAAGGACGGGGGATTGGGCCTAGGTGGGGTGGCCTTTCAAAGAGTCGGTGCGGATTCAATGGGTCGAATGGCCTCCTTCTGCACTGTAAGGATTCTATGACTCTATGAGGAGTAGGCCACCTTGCCCTTCAAGCCTGCCGTGCCATTCAATGAAATCATGGCTGATCGATGCTGGCCTTGTTTTCTGTGCCATTTCCCCAGAGCCCCTCTATTCCTCAATCTATCAAATATTTACCCACCTCACCTTTAAATACTTTTTTCTTAACACAAGTTAAGTCAATGGTACAAAAATGCATCACTGCCGTGGGAAGTGAGTGAGGAAATATAATGCAGAATCTTCAGTCTCCCAGTCGCAATCGTGAATCAGCGACATCTCGCACACTGTCAAAGTAAAAACATCACCATCAGCAGTGACAGTTCGGAAAGGCTGCCACCAGCTCTTTCAAGGCCGCGAGCAAAGTGCTTCCCAACACATCTGGGGTTTTGATCACAACAAAAATGAGTGCTCTTTGGGTCTGCCGCATTACTGCTGAGTATTTTGTTCCTCCAATTTAGTGGCCTTCTTCTTAAAGCAAATCCAATTGAAAGAACTCGATTAAGAACTTGACTGGTTATTAACAATAGTATATTTTTTGTCCTCCAACACCATCCCGTTCTGGGAGATGGAATCCTTATTGGCCTGCAGATTTTCATTTTTTACTGGAATGCTGTTCAAGTTACCCTCCTTGTAAGCGACCTAGAGGCTCTTTAAATACTTCTAATGATCCCGCTTCCACCATCCTCCGGGGCAGAGAATTCCAGAGATTCCAAAGCAATCTGCCACCATTATCTGTTCTGTCCTGCATGATTTTGATTTGATTTATTATTGTCACATTTATTAGTATACAGTGAGAAGTATTGTTTCTTGCATGCTGTACAAACAATGCATACCGTACATAGGGAAGGAAGGAGAGACTGCAGAATATAATGTTACAGTTATAGCAAGGTACAGAGAAAAGATCAATTTAATACGAGGTAGGTCCATTCAAAAGTCTGATGGCAGCAGGGAAGAAGCAGTTCTTGAGTCGGTTGGTACGTGACCTCAAACTTTGGTATCTTTTCCTGACGGAAGAAGGTGGAAGAGAGTATGTCCGGGGTGCGTGGGGTCCTTAATTATGCTGGCTGCTTTTCTTAGGCAGCGCGAATTATAGATAGAGTCAATGGATGGGAGGCTGGTTTGCGTGATGGACTGGGCTACATTCACGACCTTTGTAGTTTCCTGCGGTCTTGGGCAGAGCAGGCTCCATTCCAAGCTGTGATACAACCAGAAAGAAGGCTTTCTATGGTGCATCTGTAGAAGTTGGTGAGAGTCGTAGCTGACATGCCAAATTTTCTTAGTCTTCTGAGAAAGTAGAGTCGTTGGTGGGCTTTTTTAACTATAGTGACGGCATGGGGGGACAAAGACAGGCTGTTAGTGATCTGTAGACCTAAAAACTTGAAGCTCTCGGCCCTTTCTACTTCGTTCCCATTGATGTAGACAGGGGCATGTTCTCCACAACGCTTCCTGAAGTCGATGACAATCTCCTTCGTTTTGTGACTCCAGACCCACAGGAATGTGGTTGACTTTTAACTGCCCTCGGGTCAAGGGCAATCACGGATGGGCAACAAATGCTGGCCTTCCCGGCGCCACCCACATTCCATTAAAGAATAAAGAAAAATATGAGGAAAAACAGTTAGACCCCAACAGGCAATAGAGGATTGTGAAGAAGAGATGGTGGAGTAGAGCTGAGTATCAACAATCAATAGTAGCAACATACCTCATGTCTCCAGATGATGTCACAAAGGCTCAGGGTGTGGTGAGGACATGGAGCTGAGATCAGGTCTTTGGGAAATTGTACAGTAGCAGAAAGAGAAGCCATTTCTGAGGATGATTGAATCAGTAAGAATAGAAACAAGTGAGTTTTATCCTACTTATCAGGATAAAGGACAATAGGAGGAAGATTTTGTAGTCAGCTGGATCAAAGACTGCAAAGAAGTTAAGGATTTAATTTGTGATTTTGGTCAGGGTATTTTCTGTGCAGTGGGAGGAGCAGAAAGCTACCTGGAGTGATTTAAACAGGGAGCTGCAGGAAAGATGGGTATAGATTTGAGAAGTAATGCACATTTAAAGGTTTTGGTCAGGAATTGGAGATTGAAGATAGGGCAGTAATTTGCAATGATGGTACTTTCACCTTTAAGGAGGGGAGTAATAGTGGTCATTTTGAAAGGGAAGGATTACCTGGCGGCACGGTAGCACAGTGAGTAGCACTGTTGCTTCACAGCTCCAGGGTCACAGGTTCGATTCCCGCTTGG
The DNA here is from genome assembly GCF_902713615.1 of Scyliorhinus canicula. NCBI lineage: Eukaryota > Metazoa > Chordata > Chondrichthyes > Carcharhiniformes > Scyliorhinidae > Scyliorhinus > Scyliorhinus canicula. The sequence goes on along the minus strand of NC_052149.1, from coordinate 30,137,315 downwards.
GTTACTGTATATGCGGAGTCTGCACGTTCTTCCTGTGTCTGCATGGGTTTCCCCCCGGGGTGCACTGGTTTCCTCCCACAAGCCCCGAAAGATGTGCTGTTAGGTAATTTGGACATTCTGAATTCTCCCTCTGCGCACCCGAACAGGCGCCGGAATGTGGCGACGAGGAGCTTTTCACAGTAGCCTCATTGCAGTGTTAATGTAAGCCTATTTGTGACAATAAAAATTATTATTATATTATATACCTGGAACCATTTACAATGTAGCCAGGAAAGGAGGTTGTGGGTGAAGAGCTTAATTAGAATGGGGTCAAGGGAGCAGCAGATGGATATCATTGGCAGAGTAAGCTTGGAGAGGGCAAGAGGGGAGATGGAAAAAAACCTAAACACACAGATTTATAGGGCAAGCGCATGCAATAGATCGGATTAAACGTAGGGCAGCACGGTGGCACAGTGGTAGCACTGCAGTCTCACGGCGCCGAGGTCCCAGGTTCAATCCCGGCTCTGGGTCACTGTCCGTGTAGAGTTTGCACAATCTCCCCGTGGTTGCGTGGGTTTCACCCCCACAACCCAAAGATGTGCAGGGTAAGTGGATTGAACACACTAAATTGCCCCTTAATTGGAAAAAATGAATTGGGTACTCTAAATGTTTTTTAAAAGATCTGGTTAAGGGTGCAAGAGGGAGCGTTTGAGGGTGGAGATACAAGAGGCAGCTAAATGTCACCAAGAGTGAGACCATTCAAAGAGGTCAAATAAGCTTCTTGAACATGTGAGGAGGTGGAGGGAGCAGGAAAGAAATGATGAAGTCAAAATGAGAAAGGAAGATGAGGATTTCCTGCATTGCGGGCAGGTGTGGCAGAGGAGTGGTGCATTCCAAGCCCTCCCTGAACCCTTGTCTGTCTAATCTCTACTTGGGAGGGAAGGATATCCTATTGTTTCTTTTTATCACTACAAGCTTTTCAAATGTCTCTTTATTCATTTCCGCTGAAGTTAAGTCCCTTAAGAATTGCCAGTGTAACTCACCCACCTGTGGCATGTTATCAAATACCTGCACCCACTGCCACTCCCTGAAAAATGCAAAGAAAAGCAACCGTATAGATTTCATCACACTCTCCCAACAAGTTTGTTCAATGCTCAAACGATCCGGTTTAGTTAGTACAGGCATTTCACTAATAGATGTAAAGTTTATGCTACATGCATTCCTTATTTGTTTGAACAGTTTTTTTGTTCTAACTGTAGCTTATCCTCACTTATACTGGTGAAACTGCAACCAGATTATAATACTGACACGGCGCCTTGCCGTCATAGTTGGTAATTGTGATTAATGTATGATCCAGTGCCCTGGATCTCTGGCAATTCAAAGTGTTACACAGCCAACTCATGACTTTTGAATTGTAGTTGGTTGGGTGATATTAGTAGCTAAAGCCCAAACACAGAGTTAAATCCATGTCCAGTTATTTATATTCCTGGCAGTGTTGAAGGTTAATTGTTGGCAGGACACTTTCTGCATTCCTTCAAACAAGGCCATGAGATGTACAACAGCCCAAAGCAGGTAGACAGTTTAATATCCAGTTTTAAAGACAGAGGGCTGGATACTCCCATTTTGAGGCTATGTCTGGAGGAAATGTGTAGTTTTACAAAAAAAGTCAGCACCGCCCCCGATGCTCCACCCGGTGCGGGGCTAGCAGCCGTGTCACATAAAACTCCTGCCGTTCCCGACATAAACGGCCGGAGAATTGCCAATCCATGGCCGCGCATGTACATGCCGGAGACCTGCAGTGGTCGTGCCATACGACATGGCGCCGGCCGCGTGCAAACTCAGCCTGCCAGATAGTGCCCCCTGTACCCCCGTCGCCACACCCGGACCACCCCCCACCAGTTCCCCAGCCCCCGCCAAAACCTTCCCAGCCAGTAGAACGGCTCCCGCCCACTGACTGTGGTGGCGCCGGATAAAAACTCAGAGTACACGTGTCCCACACCATCGGGAACCCGGCACATCGGGTGCGGAGCATCGGGGGAGGGCCTTCAGGTAACGTCCTGAAGCCGCCCCAGTGGAGTGCAGCGTACTCATCGATGATGCCATTTTGGAGGGGGTGGAGCATCTGAAAACAGGCGCTCTCTCCCGATTTCGGAGTCAAAAGGGATTCTCTGCCCAATCGCCAATTAGGATATCAAGGTCGGGCAATGGAGTATCCCACCCAGCAACTGATACCCCAGCACTTGCTCTGTCCTGAACTGATGTGTCAGCCTTGACCATATTCTCAAGTCTGGGAGTAGGGCTTGAACTCATTGATCCCGCTCATTGATGGGCAGTGCTCCTACTAAATCATTTGTTTCAGATTGTTTTGCAACAATGATCACTGCAAGAAAGCACAGCAAAAATCAATGAGCAAAATAGCAACATTTTGTGACAAATGGAGGATTTTAGGAATATTGGCTTATAGATATTGGGGCAATTTAAGGGTTGAAAGCCGCAGGTTATAGTGTATTTGACTGCAGGGGTCATGTTTTCAAAAAGGAAGGGCAGCACAGTGGTGCAGTGGGTTAGCCTTGCTGCCTCACGGCACTGAGGTCTCAGGTTCGATCCTGGCTCTGGGTCACTGGCCGTGTGGAGTTTGCACATTCTCCCCGTGTCTGCGTGAGCTTCGCCCTGACAACACAAAAGATGTGCAGGGTAGGTGGATTGGCCATGCTAAATTGCCCCTTAATTGGAAAAAATGAATTGGGTACTCCAAATTTATTTTTAAAAAAGTGTTTTCAAAAAGGATTTTGTTTTGTAAAGGCCTGGGAGCCTCTAGGAGCCACAAGGTGAAATTGACCAAAGGAATGTGGTTTTCAGTCTGGGCTAATGCACTGTGGTTTGACTGGGGAAAATCCCTGGGGAGTTAATGTACTTTCAGTCTGCAGAGCTAAACTTTTTTCAGTTTGGGGAGATGACGTCATTGTTGGGTGGAGATGAGGAATGTGGAGAATCAGTTTTGGAGCAGGCTTCAGAGAGAGAAGAGGTAAAGTCGGACCTGTCTGACACTGAGTCCAGAATTCTCTCACAGTAGGATAGTTATAAAAAAGCAATAATATTTAAAGCAGAGCAGTCTTGTCTGGGGACAGGAAGCTGAAATACGCCAGGTGAACGAGCTCTTTGAAGAAATTCAGTCAGAGTCTGAAGTGGTTCTAACAGGAGCCAACTCTGTTTTATAAAGCAAGTGTTTCTCTATGCCATGTAGATTTTGAGGAAGATTGAGAGCTGCATGTTTCATTTCTTGTTGTTCAATAGGAAATTGAGTAGTAGTGTTTAAGAGGTATTGTAAGCTGTTCTTTTTGGGCATGAAGTTAAAGAGTTTAATATTGTATTCATAATAAAGTTTTGTTTCAAAAAATACCAAACCCCTATTTCTTCTTGTAATCATTCCTGAAGTGAATTATACTTTCCACACAGTCTTATAAATAAACTAAAATATTGGGGTTTCGGTCCATTATCCTCACCACTGTTGGACTCTGGCTTGGGAACGTAATACTTTCCTGTATCTATCAATGTTAACCCTTCAGCCGCAGGTACACTTGCAATTGTTAGAAAATTGTTGTGGAGCTAGTTGTGTCTGTGTGGGTCTCACCCCCAGATTCTGTAATTTTGACTATATTGAGATAAGTCAGATTGCAGCAACTGCAGAGGGGTTTCCCTGCTGTCATTGCATGATCATTGCACGAATCCTCCTCAACTGCCTCCATTTAATGGCTGAGGAACTCTTTCCAGAGTCACAGCATGGCTTTCATCCATCAAGAGGCACCACAGACATGATGCTCACTACGCAACAAACTCAAGATAAGTGCAAGCATGAGCAGCAATTGTTCTAGATGGCCTTTTTTGACCTTGCAAAATCTTTGTGACGGTCAACCAGAAGGATTATTGAGGATCCTCCTCAAATTTGGCTGCACTCTGAATTTGTCACCAGCCTCCACACACTCCACACATGCAAGTCTTGATCTTTACTCTGAGAGCCAACACAACCCCTATCTCAGTGAAAACTGGGGTAAAACAAGGCTGTGCCATTGAACCAATTCTTGTCTCCATTTTCCTCGCTGCAATACTGCACCTTACCGCCAGAAAATGCCCACAGGTGTGGAGATAATCTGTAGAACAGGTGGGAAACTGTTCAACCTACACCCTCAATCCAAAAACGAAATCACTCCAATCTCAGTCATTCATCTTCAGTTTGCAGTTGACACTTGTGTCCACACTCACTCACAAACTGAGCTCCCGGCCATTGTCGACTCCTTCTTTGAAGGATATCAGAAAATGGGCCTTTCACTAAACACCTTGGAAAACTAAAGACTTCTTTCAACCAGCTCTCACTGCACAATACCTGACTCTGTCGATTAAGATAAATGGCGAGGTCCTGGAAAAGGTACACTATTTTCCATAGCTCTCGACAAATGCAGACATAGACGACAAAATTCTTCATCAACCTCAATATACCAGCTCAGCCTTTGGCCGACTGAGGAAAAGAGTACTTGCGGACCAGGATAATGGGCAGCCGTGATCTCCGATGTGCTTCAGAGACTTGGGCCTCAAACACGGGGGATATACCACCAGTGGTGCCTTGGAAAGATCTTCTAAATCCAGTGACAAGACAGTTGGTTCTGCAGCAGCATCCTCGCCTAAGCCAAACATGACAAGTATCAAGGCACTAACCACTCAAAACCAGCTCAACTGGACAGGACATGTCAGCTGACTGCCTGACACCAGAGCCCTGAAGCAACTACTCTACTCAGATCTTAGTCACGGAAAGAGGCTCCCTGGAGAACAGCAGAAAAGCTTTAGGGATGTCGTCAAAGAATCCCTGAAGTGATCAAACAGCATGACTCATACATAGTTTGTGGAAATGCTAGATAAACGCAAATATTCATTTTATTAAGGCAATAGGAATTTTTAAAAGGACATGCATTTGATGTCTCTTTCAGTTATGGCCTATAAAAGCGTAGAAGGAACACTGGCTTTGTGAAGAAGTGGTACAGTGGTTATCGCTGCTGTCTCACTGTGCCAGGGACCAGGGCTTGATTCAGACCTTGGGGGACTGTCTGTGTGGAGTTTGCACGTTCTCCCCATGTCTGCGAGGATCCGGTTTCCTGCCACAGTCCAAAGATGTGCAGAGTAACTGGGGTTATGGGGAAAGAGCGGGACAGTGGGCCAAGGTAGGGTGCTCTTTCGGAGCTTCGGTGTGATTCGATGGGCCAAATGGCTTCCTTCTACACTGTGGGGATTCCATTCTATTCTATTATTGGTCCATCTTCTTTAAGGATCTTCCTGTTCTGCAGAACTCTTGGAAAGAGTTACTGTAAATTTAGCTTCTCTGTGATAATGACAACACTTATTCAGCTGCTACACTCTTTACATAAACATTCCCTTCATGGTCTGAGCCAAAAAACATTGGAAAAATACATGGAAAATAACATGGAAAGATTTTGAAAACTACATGAAAATGAAAAAAACATTACCTAAAAGTACATAAATAAAATAAGACAACTTGCAATTCTTTGTATACCTTCTTCGTATATCCAACAAAACCTACAGCCAATTAATTACTTTTGAAGTACTGACTTTTATAGGTAAATGTGGCATTCAATTTGGATAACTCAAAATCCCACAAACCATGACATGAATGGTGAAATAATTTGTTTTTACAGATCTTCAATGAGATATAAATATTGACCAGGACAGCTGGAAAACTCGCCTAAAATAAAAAAACAGAAATAAAAGAACTGGCAGCATCTATGGAGACAGAAAAGCAAAGTTTATGTTTTCGGTTGGTGACCTAATTCTGATGAAAGATCACCAACCTGAAACGTTAACTGTTTCTCTCTTGGAATTGTGTTTTAGTTTAGATTTCCTGCATCCACTGAATTATGCTTAGAGGAAAATATCTGCTTCTCGTGGTGCAGAGGATAGTTGATGTGGTATCACCTTCTCCAGTTGTAGAAAGACTTCCTTAATTATGTATCCATAGAATCCATAGAATTCCTACAGTACAAAGGAAGTAATTTGGACCATTGAGTCTGCACCAATCCTCTGAAAGAACATTCACTTCACCTAGTCCCACTCCCCTGCGCTCACCCCAGCTCATTGACCATGGCTAATCCATCTAACCTGCCCATCTTTGGACACTAAGGGGCAATTTAGCACGGCCAATCCACCTAACCTGTACATCATGGGACTGTGGGAGGAAACCGGAGCACTCACAGGAAACTGTGGGGGAGAATGTCCAACCCCCACACGGACAGTCACCCAAAACCAGAATTGAACCCAGGTCCCTGGCGCTGTGAAGCAGCAGTGCTGATCACTGTGCCACTGTATATATGCAATAACATCCAACATACCATTGTAGTGATCTGCATATCTGTATATCTGCAAAGGGTCAATGTAAATGCATTAGAACTAAGCAATCACTAGGGGGGCACAGGTGATGTATAAATATAGACAGACAGGAAGTCAGAGGCATGCTTCACAGGAACGGCAGCTGGTGAGCAAGACACAGATAGGCAGCTCAGATGTAACATAGATAAATGCTGGAGAGAGAACAAACTCAGACAAATAAAGCATCTACTTCAACTGTAAGACTATGAGCTTTATTCAGACACAAGGAATAACACATGGTACCAGGAGCCTTCAGAATGCTTACTAGAAAAAAAAACAAGAAGCATAACAAAGCCAACAACAGCAACAAGAAGCATGACATAAACAACAAGAACGACAACGAAAACAACAAAGACAGAAACAACAGAAACAACAACAATGAAACAATGACCTGGACAACATGGTACAACTCTGCACATGAAGGACAATGAAACAGCACACTCCAAAAGAATGACATGAGTACAAACAGACCATGGCATGACAACGAATCTCACAAATTCACATTTGCTCCAGCTTTCAGGGCAGATGACACACTAAATCGATACCACAAGCACAGAAAAAAGTCCACGTCAGTCAACATCAGTGGTTCGAACATTTGAACACATCATGATGACTTGTTGGTAGGGCAGCACGGTGGCCTAGTGGTTAGCACAACCGCCTCACGGCGCTGAGGTCCCAGGTTCGATCCCGGCTCTGGGTCACTGTCTGTGTGGAGTTTGCACATTCTCCCCGTGTCTGCGTGGGTTTCGCCCCCACAACCCAAAAATGTGCAGAGTAGGTGGATTGGCCACGCTAAATTGCCCCTTAATTGGAAAAAATAATTGGGCACTCTAAATTTACTAAAAAAAAAAAATGTTTAAAAAAAAAAATGATGACTTGTTGGTTACTTAAAAACAATAACACTGATGACATTCACAAAGAAGTTACAATATCACTATCACCACGTCAAAAACAGAAAAAAAGACTCAACCGAACAAATTCATAAAGTTATTAAGATTGGACTCATAAATATTAATTGGCTTTGTATAATAACCAATATCATCACGACTTGTACAGATATACATATCATAATTAATCTAACTGTTTTATACAATTTTCTTTAACACTGTACAGAAAATATGTAAAAGAAAAAAGGGGGAATGTAGTGATCTGCATATCTGTATATATACAAGGGGTCAATGTAAATGCACTACAACTAAGCAATCACTAGAGGGAGCATGGGTGATGTATAAATATAGACAGACAGGAAGTCAGAGGCACGCTTCACAGGAACGGCAGCTGGTGAGCAGGACACAGACAGGCAGCTCAGATGTAACAGAGTATAAGCGCTGGAGAGAGAACAATCTCATACAAATAAAGCATCTACTTCAACTGTAAGACTACGAGCTTTGTTCAAACACAAGGAATAACACAACCATTTGCTTTAATTGCTTGCTGTACCTGACTGTTGACTGTTTGTGTACAAGGGCACACAATTCCTCTTACCACAATTTAACAGTTCATCATTTAAAGCTTTTCTACTCTTCCTACCCAAGTGAAGAACCTCATGTTATCCTCCTCCTTGTCCACTGACATAACCTGTATACATTCCTTTGCAGCCTTATGTCCTCCTCAACTTATCTTCCCACAACTGCGAACATGCATACTTTGCAGTTGGTCCTTTCTCCCACATCAGAATACAGATTGTCGATAGACAAGGCCTCAGCACTGATTCTTAAAACCCCATTTGGAAGAGCCTGAAAATTAGCCATTTATTCCTAATTACCGTCCTTTAACCAATCCTCTATCCATGTTATTACCCATAACCTCAAGTAAGCAATCACAGAGACAGTACCCCATCACAGAGTACAGCTAGTCAGTGTGAACTTGGGAGTTTGGTAAGTAAGGGCAGTGAAAGAGGAGGGAAGCAAGTGATTGGGTAGTGACTATTTTGCTAATTTACCTTTCAACACTCTGGTAACTTGTTAGTAAATGTAAGGTTTTATTAGTGAGGTTTACCAGCAGTAAGAGAGCTGTGTAAATTAATAATAATTTAAATCATAATAAACATGGCAGAGCAGGTGATATGTTGTGACTACAGAAATGTGGAGGTTTCTGGACACCAGTATGATCTGGGTCAATCATGTCCATAGTTAGTGTCAGCAGCTTCAACTGTGTCACTGAGCTAGAGCCCAATCTGCAGACACTGTGCATTAGGGAGCCGGGGAAAGGTACCTGGATATTTTATTCCAGGAGGCGGTCAGGCTCCTCAGGTTGTGGTCTCGTGAGTTGATCAGAGAAAGGAGGATGTGACTGTGAATGAGGCAGGGAAGGGAATCAAGAAAATAGATGTGGAGGAGTCTTGGCCTTTGCAATTTAGAGTACCCAATTATTTTTTTGCCAATTAAGGGACAATTTAGCATGGCCAGTCCACCTACCTAGCACGTCTTGAGCTTTGCGCATGAGCAGTGGTAGAGAGGCCACATCTGGAGTGAGGCCACAGGCAGAATGAACATGAAGCCTTAAACTTGGGGTCCGAGCCAGGGGTGCTCGCTGTCGCCGTTGCTGTTTGCACTGGCCATAGAGCCATTGGTGATGGTTCTTAAGGGGTCGGCGGAGTGGCAGGGGATTATGAGGGGACAGAGGGAACATTGGGTGTCGCTCTATGTCAATGACCTGTTGCTGTATGTTTCGGATCCGCTGGAGAGTATGGGAAGGATTATGGGCCTGCTGGGGAGGTTTGGAGGGTTCTCTGGTTATTGAACTGAATGTAGGAAAAAGCAAGGTTTTCCTGGTGAATGTGCTGGGACAGCGGCCTAATTTAGGGAGGATGCCATTTACGGTAACAAGGATAGGTTTAGGTACTTGGGGATTCAGGTAGTGAGGGAATGGACGGGACTCCATAAGTGGAACTTAACGAAGCTGGTGGAGGAAGCCAGATGGGATCTCAGGATGTGGGGTACATTGCAGTTGACGATGGCGGAGATGGTTCAAGTGGTGAAAATGAATATTCTGCTGTGGTTCTTGTTTATTTTTCAGGCTCTCCTGCTCTTTATACCAAAAGGCCTTTTTTGCGAAAATTGGACACGGTCATTTCAGGCTTTGTATGGGCTGGAAAGGTGCTGAGGGTGGGGGACCCTGCTACAGGCATAAGCAGCGGGGCAGGTGAGGGGGGGGGGGGGGGGGGGGTTGATGTTGCCGAATCTGCTTCACTATATTGGGCGGTGAATGTGGATTAGATGTTGCGATGGTGGGAAGGAGAAGGGATAGAGTGGGTTAGGATGGAGAAGGAATCTTGTAAGTGGTCCAGTTTTAGGGCTACGGTGACAGCAGCGTTGCCAATGGCTCCAAGTAGGGAGGTGAGCAAGTGGTGAAGATCAAGGAGAAATGGGAAGGTGAGTTTGGAAGGGAGATCAATTGGGGAGTATGGAGTCAGGCACTGCATAGAGTAAACAGGACCTCCTCCTGTGCAAGGAGGATTCTGATACAGTTTAAGGTGGTGCACAGGGCGCATATGTTTTGGGCGAGAATGAGTGGGTTCATCCAGGGGGTAGCAGATGAGTGTGAGAGGTGTGGGGGGACAGCGAATCACCCACACATGGTTTGGGGTTGCGAAATATTGGGAAGATTCTGGGCGGGAGTGTTCGCGGTCCTAGCAAGGATAGTGGGGTAGGAGGCGGACCCGGACCCTTTTGTGGCGATATTTGGGGTTTCAGAGAAGCCGGAGCTCATGGAGAGAAGGAAGACCGATGTCGGGGCCTTCACCTCTTTGATTGCGCAAATGTTACTGGAGTGACGGTTAGCATCGCCATTGGGGTTAACGGCTTGGTTGGGTGATCTGTCCAACTTCCTGCTGTTGGAGAAGATAAAGTATGAGTTAAGGAGCTCTGCAGAGGGGTTTGAAAAAAGGTGGAAGATGTTTGTGACCGTGTTTGAGGAGCTGTTTGCCGCAGGGAGGAGGGTGACCAATGGATAAAATTTATACACTGTATAGTTGATTGCTGGGAAGTATGTTTCCCGGGGTGTTTATTTGCTGTAACCTGTTTTGATACATTTTTGTAAAAAATACATTTTAAAAAAATTAAGCTTTAAACTTGGGAGTTTGAGGCAGAGTGGAGATTGAATTGGTAAGTCTATTCATTCTCATTTTCTATAAGTTTCATTTTCTATAAGTTTCATTTTCTATATGATTAGTTATCCAGTTAAAAGGTTAATAAGGAGTTGTCCCAAATATTTGAGTGGCAGTTTTCTATCAATCTCTTAAATAAAGAGCTTCAAAGCACTCACAGTAAGCTTTGCGCACGGCTAGTGGGAGTGAGGCGGCAGGCAGAGTCAGCATTAAGCTTTAAACTTGGGAATTTGAAGCAGAGTGGGGATTTGGTGCAGAGCGGAAAAAGGTGCTCTTTGCTTTTCCCCCTTGCTTTGTAACTTTTAAATCTTCAGAGAGTGGTCTTGACCTGCTGCAGTTGAGGATACAAGGGTGAGAGCTGATTGGTAAGTAGTGGACAAGGTCTTTACAACTTTCATCAATTATAGTTTGAAAATAAGTTTTGTGGTTTGTAATCTGTAAGGACTCTATTTGGTAGTAAGACGCCAAGCAAAGAAGGGTCATAGAAAATTGGAGTTAATTTTACGAGTCGAGGGCAGCACGGTGGCCTAGTGGTTAGCACAACCGCCTCACGGCGCTGAGGTCCCAGGTTTGATCCCGGCTCTGGGTCACTGTCCGTGTGGAGTTTGCACATTCTCCCCGTGTCTGCGTGGGTTTCGCCCCCACAACCCAAAAATGTGCAGAGTAGGTGGATTGGCCATGCTAAATTGCCCCTTAATTGGAAAAAATAATTGGGTAATCTAAATTTTTTTTTAAAAAAGAAAAAAAAAAAATAAATTTTACGAGTCGCTAGGGAGCAGAGTTGGCGTGAACTCGGGGAGGAGGAGCTTTGGAACAGTAAGTATTAATAACCTATCTGTGGTGTATCGGGGGCTGGAAAAAACACTGTAAAGTGACGTTACAGTAGAGCTGCGACCTGATTTCCTGGTTGGGAATCTAAAACTAGAATAATTAACAAAGTAGAGGAATAACGTGGAGATTATTGCATTTAGCATTTAATATTTGTCAGAGAAATCTAGTGCAAGGGACCATATCGTTCATTTGAACTTAAATTTAATAAGTATTTATTTTAATGTAATTGATTAATTAGTGCTTAATTTAATAACTATTTATTTTGATTTAATTAATTAGCACTAAATTGAATAACTTTATTTTGAGGTATATGATTTATTAGTACTAAATTGAACAACTATTTATTTTGACGGATATCATTGATTAGTGTTAGAAATGTCAGTTAGTGCTTGTGGTGATATGCATCACTGTAGACACACAAGGGGTTAATGTAGGTACACATAAACTAGCTGGACACTAGAGGGAGCACCAGAGACATGACACACAGACACTCAACCAATAGGTCAGTAAGATAGGACATGACCAATGGGCATTCACGATACACACAGAGGTGACACTACCACAGGGGGGCATTACACCAACCCATATATAAAGGACACAGCACACATGATCTTCCTCTTTCCAGTGGAGACACTCAGTGAGTACAGACACAGGGTTGATTGAACATCATACCCACCACATGGATTGTAGCAGACTGGTTTGTCAGTCTGAGTAGCTATAGAAGGATTAACAGTAGTGGCAAATCCGAGTAGGAGAATTGTAAATAGTTTAATAAACGTGTTGAAGTTATCTCCACGTCTGAACCTTCCTTTGTCAGAGTGAACATCAAGGAAGCAGCTTATGCTACGTCAAGAGCATAACAAGACAGTGCTCTAACTGTGAAATGTGACGCTTCCAGCGTTCCGGATGACTATGTCTGCAGGAAGTGTCACAAATGGCAGCTCCTCACAGACCATGGTGGTTTGGTTGGAGCAGCAGTTGGATGCATTTAAGAGCATGCAGATGGCGGAAAGCATCATAGACAGGAGTTATAGAGACATGGTCACACCCAAGGTGCAGGCAGACAGATGGGCGACTGATAGAAAGGGCAGGCAGTCAGTGCAGGAATACCCCGTGGCTATCCCCCTCTCTATAAAAAATATACTGTTTTGGATACTGTTGAGGGGGATGGCCTATCGGGGGAAAATAACAGCAGCGGCCAGAGCAGTGGCACAATGGCTGGCTGTATTGTTCAGCAGGGAGGGTCAAAGTGCAGAAGAGCAATAGTCATAGGGGACTCCATAGTCAGGGGCACAGATAGGCACTTCTGTGGGCGCGAAAAAGACTCCAGAATGGTGTGTTGCCTCCCTGGTGCCAGGGTCTGGGATGTCACTAAACGGCTGCAGGGCGTCCTGAAGGGGGAAGGTGGTGAGGCAGAGGTCATGGTACACGTTGGTAACAATGACATGGGTAGAAAGAGGGATGAGGTCTTGCATCAAAAATTCAGGGAAATAGACAATAGACTAAAGCGCAGGACCTCTCGGGTTGTAATCTCTGGATTACCCCCAGTGCCACGTGCTAGCGAGTACAGAGTAGGAGAATAACACAGATGAATGTGAGGTTTAAGAGTTAGTGCAGGAGGGAGAGTTTTAGATTCCTGGACCATTTGGACAATTTTTATGGAAGGTGGGACCTATACAGGCTGGATGGTCTACAGTTAAAGCAGAGCTGGACTAACATGCTTGCTGACGGGTTTGCTAGTGCTGTTGGGAAGAGTTTACCCCACTTTGGCAAGGGGAGGGGATACAAACTGATAGCAGAATAGGGACAAGCATGTATTATATTTATCTGGTGTAATGTTTTAAAGGCCTGGGTTAGGGTTATTGCTGCTGCAGTAATATTTTATTTGAATCCCGGGCGGGATGATGAGGACTTCAGAAGCATGGGAAGAAATAGTTAGAGGAGGGGTGAAGCATGGGGTCTCACTACTCTGACGATTTGCTATTATATGTTAGGGGTTCTGAGGCGTCAGTGGGAAACATTATGGGGATCTTGCAGCCTTTTGGGGCCTTTTCTGGCTGTAAGCTAAATGTAGGAAAGAGCGAATACTTGGTGGTTGGGGCAGTGCGGCAGAGAGGGTGGTTTGGGAGATTGCATTTCCAGCTCGCAGGAAGTCATTTTTGGTATTTGGGAGTCCCGATGGGAAGGGACTGGGGGAATCTCCGGAGGTTAAACTCCATGAGTCTGGTAAGGAAGGTTATCACAGACCTGCACAAGTGGGACGGTCTCCCACTATCCCTGGCGGGCCGAGTGCAATCGGTTAAGATGAATAACTTGCCGAGATTTATTTATTTCAGTGCCTCCCGGTGTTCCTGCCCAAGGCCTCTTTCAGGGAGATCGACCGGTTTGTGACTGGGTTTATTTGGGTGGGAAAGGGTTCAAGGAGGACGGTACTCCAGAGGGAGAGACAAGCAAGGGGCCTGGCCTTGCCTTATCTTTAATATTACTACTGGGCAGCTAATGTTGACAAATGTTGGAGTGGTGTGGGGACATGAAAGAGCTGTGGTTCTAGGTGGAGGCAGAGTCTGTGAGGGGGTGGGGGGGGGGGGGGGGGGTGGGGGGGGGGGGGGGGGGCGCGGGCAAGCCTGGGGGCTTTGGTAACTGCTCCGCTCCCGGTTGTACCGAAGAAACACTCGACTAACCCGGTGGGAGTAGCCACATCAGAAATTTGGAGGCAACTCCATCAACATTTCAAGTTGAAGGCCGCCTCAAGGCTAGCTCCTTTGCGCAAACCAGTTGTTCAAGTCTGCTAGGTTAGATGTGATGTTTAAGGAGTGGAAGAAAAGGATTGGAGAGGGTGGGAGAACTGATGGATTCAGGTTTCGGTAGGTGCGTAGCTGGGTCAAAACGTACTTTCCAGCCTTCCCAGTGAAGCAGCCTTCTATTTTGCTCCAGTGGATGTTATCCTGCTCAGGGTCGGAGGTGGCCAGTATGTCGGGCATATACCAGGGGACAGTGGGGGAGGAGACGTGTTCGGTTGAGGGAGTGAAGGCAAAGTGGGCAGAAGAGCTGGGGTTGATCTTGGAGGAGGAGATTTAGAGGAAGGCACTGAGGAGGGTGAACATGACCTCGTCCTGTGTTTTATTCAGCTAAAAGTAGCATTTCGAGCACACCTCACGAAGGCTAGAATGAGTTGGTTTTTCATGGGGTGGAGGTTAGATGTGACCGGTGTACGAGGGGGCTGACGCACCAAGTGCACATGTTCTGATCATGCTCAAAGCTGATAGGCTTTTGGATGTCCTCTTTTGATACCATGTCTGCAATCCTGGGCATTAGGCTGGAGCCTTGCCCACTGGTGCCGTTTGTTGGGGTTTTGGATGTGCCGGAACTCCGACGGCAGCGGGGGCTGACGTCCTGGTTTTTGCCTCGTTTGTGGCAAGGAGGCGGATCCTCTTGGGCTGGAGATCACCAAGCACCTCCGGGTGGCTGGGTGGATAGGGTAGGTGTATTAAAAGGTATATTAAAAATTTGTTTTAATATACCACATCCCTATTTGGGAGTGGAATCACTCCTGGAGCAAAGTATATTTTCCTCTCAGTTTGACAAATTGAAAAAAGTGATTGGTGTTCCTGTCCAGTATCCTAGCAAATGCTGGGGGTCTAGTCCGAGATCGTAATACTATAAATAAGTATTTTGTATGTTTTCAATGTCTTTATTTCCTTATTTCCACCATTTCTCGTCTTTACCTACTTCTCTCATCTCTACCTAAGAGATTCCTCTTTTTAACATGCTTGCAGAAGCTCTAATGTGTTTCTGCATTTCTTGCTAAGAGTGACTTTCCATTTATTGTTTGAACTGACATAATATATGCAAAAGGAAACCTCGGTCACTACTTCAAACTGAAGAAACAGAAGCAATTACTCCCCACAAAGTAAACATGAAATGGACTTCCTGATGGAAGCAATAGACTAAGACTGTGGGAACAGTTATGCTGTGATTTTGGGGACAGGAAGAAAATGCCAAGGTGTTTTATGGTGAACTAACCGAGGTAAATCAAAATGTCAATAACATTTGTCATAAGACCAACAACTGATAACGTTTCTCTTTCTTTTCTTATTCTCTAGCTCTTAATTTCAGGAATAAAATCGTCAAGTGCAGATTAGGCGGGTTGGTTAAGCTAAATTTCCCCACAGCATCCAACGATGTGCAGGTTAGGTGGGGTGACAGGGATAGGGCTGGGGTGTGGGCCTAGGTAGGGTGCACTTTTGGAGGGCTGGTGGAGACTTGATGGGCCAAATGGCCTCCATCTGCACTGAAGGCATTATAATAATCTTTATTAGTGTCACAAGTAAACTTACATTAACACTGCAATTAAGTTACTGTGAAAAGCCCCTAGTCGCCACATTCCGGCACCTGTTCGGGTACACGGAGGGAGAATTCAAATGTCCAAATTACCTAACAGCGTATATTTCGGGACTTGTGGGAGGAAACCGGAGCACCACAAAGACACAGGGAGAACGCGAAGACAGTGACCCAAGCCGGGAATCGAACCTGGGACCCGGGCGCTGTGAAGCAACAGTGCTAACAACTGTTAGAAAACAAGTGTTTAGCTCATCAGATAAGTTGACTTCAAGAACTATGTCCGATTTTGCATTTCAAGTACAAAAGTGGGATCAAAAGAACAGAAGTCTGTTGAGATATAGCATGGCCATTACTGTAGGATTCAATTGACAAGGGATAGTTTGTGGCCCTCAGAGTTCCACTATTGTACTTTCCCTCTTGCCATCTTGTTTCAGTCAGGAGACACATTCAACATGAAAATGAAATGAAATGAAACTCGCTTATTGTCACGAGTAGGCTTCAATGAAGTTACTGTGAAAAGCCCCTAGTCACCACATTCCGGCGCCTGTCCGGGGAGGCTGGTACGGGAATTGAACCGTGCCGCTGGCCTGCCTTGGTCTGCTTTAAAAGCCAGCGATTTAGCCCAGTGAGCTAAACCAGCCCCGCAAGCTAAACCAGCCCCTGGCACCATGGCTAAACATGCATTAGAAACAAAAGGAAACCCAAGAATGACATCACAGGAAAGCAGTAAGCTGAATGCTTGGTGAGTAACTAATATTAGGGACCGTGTCTAAATAGCTGAAGCTAAAAGAAACGTATTATTTGTTGGGAGAAATATTACATGTTGGGAGAAATATTACTTCTAGATTTGTTCTAATCGAAGGCTTATGTTTTTACTTTTAAGACATGTCAGGTGAGGACAGCCGAGTGGAATGTGTGGTCAGTGACATGTGGGGATTCTTGGACCCTACCAGTGTCCCAGATGACCACATGCATGAGAAGTGCTCCCAGCTGCAGACATTGGAGCTCCAGGTGTCAGAGCTGGAGACATAGTGGTGCATCTGCAAAGCTGTGTGTTAAGTAGGTAGCACATTTACAGAGGTGGTCACACCACAGCTCAAGGAACAAGAAGAAAAAAGGAAATGGGTGACCACCAAGCAGGTAGCGCAGGAGTCCCCTTGGGTCCCGTTCACAATCAGTATTTCATTTTGGATGCTGATGAGGGTGCTGGTACCACAGAGGAACGCAGTCAGAGCTAAGCTTCTGGCATCACAAGCGGCTTGACTGTATGCGGCGGTGGTGGGCAAGGCGGGGGGGGGGGGGGGGGGGGGGGGGATAATAAGCCAGGTTAACGTCCAACAGGTTTGTTTAGAATCACTAGCTTTCAGAGCACTGCTCCTTCCTCAGGTGAATCGAAACTAGTGATTCGAAACAAACCTGTTGGACTTTAACCTGGTGTTGTAAGACTTCTTGCTGTGCTCACCCCAGTACAAGACCGGATCTCCACAGCAGGAATAATAAAATAAGAGCAATAGTAATAAGGGATTCATTAGGTAAGGGATTAGGCAGGCGTTACTGCGGCCAAAGACGTGACTCCAGGATGGTGTATTGCCTTCCTGGTGCCAGGGTCAGGGATGTCACTGAATGGCTGGAGGGCACCCGAAAGGGGGAAGGTGAAAAGTCAGAGTTTGTGGTACATGTTGGTACCAACAATGTAAGTAGAATTCAGGGCAAGGGTCTTGCATCAAGAATTTAGGGAGCTAGGCAGGAGTTTAAAAAGCAGGACCTCTAAAGTTGTAATCTCTGGATTACTCCTTGTGCCACATGCTAGCGAGTATAGAAATAGGAAAATAGGGACAATTAATGCGTGGCTCAAGAGTTGGGGCAGGAGGGAGGGTTTTAGATTCTTGGATCACTGGGACCGATTCTGAGGAAGGTGGGCGGCCTGCATCTGATCCACATTGAGACCAAAGTCCTTGCAGGTAGGTTTGCTCGTGCAGTTGGGAGGAGTTAAAATTAGTTTGACGGGGGGAGGGGACACACTATTAGTAAAAACATATCATGCTGTAGTAAAGGAAAAGAGTTAGAGTGAGTTCAGCTATGTCTTTATTTTAATGCTGGGAGTGTAATAGGCAAGACTGATGAGTTTTAAAAATATATCTTTTTATTCAGCTTTTTCAATTTTATACATGACAAAAGAAATAATGGGTAATAACAGTCTACCTCCCCCCCCCGCCCCCAACCCTTCCTCCCCCAGAAAACTAAATAGAAAACCCCAGCCCCCCCACCCCACTGTCAGTAACCTGCTCAAAATAAACGGCTGCCATCTTTGGTAGAACCCTTCCGTTGTTCGCCTCACGATGTACTTAACTTTCTCGGGGAACAAAAAGGCTATAAGATCCCGCAGCCATACCGAAGCACGAGGTGGAGAAGCAGACCTCCAAACCATCAGCACCCACCCTCGAGCAATCGGCAAGGCAAAGGCCAGAACATCAGCCCCCTGCCCCAGTCTGCAGCTCTGGCAGGTCCCATACCCCAACTTTAGCCTCAAGGGGACAAGGTTCAATTTGTAGGATTGCCAACATGGTGCTAAAGGAGGAGACCCAGAACACTGCGAGCTTGGGACACGACCAGAACATGTGTGCATGATTAGCCAGGCCCCTCCCACAATGCTCACACTCATCCTCCACACCTGTAAATAGCCTGTTCATCCGAGGTAGAATCTCGCAGCACACCCCCTCCTTCAGCTCGGACCCCAACTCTTCCTCCAACATGTCTTTAACCCCCTCTAAGGATGCTGCATCCTCCGCTATAAGCCTCCCATAAATCCCCGAGGTAATCCCTTCCTCCGTCCCTACCAATGGCAAAATCCTCTCCAGCAACAAGGTAGGCGGCAGCATAGGGAATGTTGGAAAGATCTTCTTCGCAAAGTCAAGCACATGTAATTATCTAAATGTATCCACCCGTGAAAGTCCAAATTTCTCCGCCAACTTCTCAAGGCTCACAAATTGGCCCTACAAAAGCAAATCCTTCATCCCAGCAGTCCCCTTCTCCTCCCATCCTCTAAACCTAGCGTCCAGCATCACCAGCTCGAACATGTGGTTCGCACAGACCGGCACCAACTTCCATACCTCCCCCAATTTGAAGTGATGCTGAAACTGTCTCCACATCTTCAATGTGGAGTCCATCTCCAGATTCCCTGAGTACGTCCCAGGAGAAAAAGGTAGCAAAGCCGTCATCAACATCCTTAGCTCCTGTAATGTTCTTGTCGGATGGCCTTTTATATTACAAGAACACTTGCAGCTAAAGCTGCAAACGATTTATTAACATTAACTGTCAAATATATAAAACAACAGATGACTAACAGTATGAACATTCACAAACAACCTCGCTCCCAGCTCCCTGGTCAGTCTGAGGTCACCTGACTCTAACATTCACTTATATACTAATGAGACTCCTAGTGGTCAGTCGGTGAATTATAACACAGCCATGATATCACTACAGCCCCAATCTCCTACATCCACACCCATAAAGCCTTCGGATCCCATTATCCCAGCACCTTCTCAGCGTACCCGGCAATAATATCAGACTTGGCAACAGCAAGCCTCCTGACTGTTGATCCCTCTGAAGTGCCATCTTCCGAATCCTAGCTACTTTTCCTGACCAAATGGACGTCAAAATCAATTTCTCTGACACCCCCTCCAAAAAAGGATTTTGGCAAAAAAAAGGCAAGAGGCCGGCATGGTGGCAGTGGTTAGCACTGCTGTCTCAGGGGCTGGTTTAGCACATGGCTAAATTGCTGGCTTTGAAAACAGACCAAGGCAGGCCAGCAGCATGGTTTGATTCCTGTACCAGCCTCCCCGAACAGGCACCATAATGTGGCGACTAGGGGCTTTTCACAGTAACTTCATTTGAAGCCTACTTGTGACAATAAGCAGTTTTCATTTCATTTCATTTTCATGATGCCAAGGACCAAGGTTCGAACCCAGCCCCAGGTCACTGTCCGTGTGGAGTTTGCATATTCTCCCCGTGTCTGCGTGGGTCTCACCCCCGCAACCCAAAGATGTGCAGGATAGGTGGGTTGGATCCATTACATATAAAAGATTTGATGTGGAGGTGCCGGCGTTGGACTGGGGTGGGCACAGTAAGAAGTCATACAACACCAGGTTAAAGTCCAACAGGTTTATTTAGAATCACTAGCCTTCGGAGCGCAGCTCCTTCATCAGGTGAATGAAGAGGTAGGTTACACAAACACAGCATATAAAGACAAAGCCAATTGATTCACAGAATTAGCAAGCCTGTTGGCCTTTAACCTGGCATTGTAAGATATAAAAGATCATCAGCGTAGAAGGACAACCTGTAACCAACACGGCCCCCCCCCCCCCCCCCCCCCCCCCCCCCCACCACACACACACAACATGAAGAGGGAGGATACACGGCACCCCTGCCTCGTTCCCCTTTGCAACTGAAAATATCCAGAGATCACATTGTTAGGTGCCTTATATAATAACCAAACCCACACTTGGGCCCTATCTGTTCCAACATTGCAAACAAATATCTCCATTCTACCCTTCTACCCTTTCCGAAGGCCTTCTCAGCATCAAATGTCGCAATGGCCTCCTGCTCCCTCCCTTCCACTGGGGGCAATACCACATTCAACAGCTGCCTCACATTAGATAACAAGCGCCCACCCTTCACAAACCCCATCTGATCTTCCCAATAACCTGCCAAAAACATCCCACCAATCTCAGCGTTACCTTAGCCTCAGCCAGAATCTTGCCATCTACATTTATTAAATCAAATCGGGCAGTGGAACCCAGACTCCATCAGGTTCTTATCTTTATTTAGCAGAAGTGAGATGGACCCTTGCATCATGGTCTCCAGGAGAGACCCTTGAGACACGAGTCTTCAAACATCTCCACCAGCAGTGGCACCAATTGATTAGCAAATTTTAATAAAATTCCACCGGGAATCCATCTGGCCCTGTCGTTTTACCCATTTGCATTCGCAAAAGTGGTGTTCTGATCTCCTCCAGCCCCAGCGGCCCCTACAACCCTTCCCGATCTTCCTCCTCCAGCTTGAGACACTCCATACCCCACCAAAAACTTCAATACATCTGACTCCTCCTCTGGAGTCTCCGACCTATAAAGATTCTTATAGAAAACCTCAAATGCCCCATTAACTTTATTTAGCGCCAACACTAACCTACCCCCCCGAATCCGTACAATCTCCCGGGAGGCTGCCTCAGCTGACCAGTCAAATGGCCTTCTCTCCATATTCGTATACTACCCCACCTTGAGCACCGCAGTGCCTTCTCAGCGGATATCAGATCAAATTGCATCTGCAACTTCTTTCTACTAGCCACGAGCTCTGGCATCAGGTTGCTTGAAAACCTGCCATCCACATTATGGATCCCGTCCACCAACCACTGGCGCTCCTCTCTCATCTCCCGATCCTTCTGTGACTTGTGCAAAATGACCTCCTCTTGCACCACTGCTTTCGGGGCGTTCCACAGTACCGAGGGTGACACCTCCCCATTCCTGTTGAACCCCTCATATTCAAGAATCACCCTGGCTATCTTCACACAAAATCCCTGATCAGCAGCAGTGTGAATCCCATCCCAGAAATCCCCCTAGCCACTTCCTCTCTCCTCCATCCCCTTTCCCCCACAATTCACATCTTCTCGGCTAACCAAAACGAACCTAAACAGGTTCTGCAAGCTGCAGTCCCTTCCCTTCCCGTTCACTAGCCAATCTCACTCAGCTTGCAAGGTAACCCCCCCCCCACACACACCAGAGCTCACAATGCCCAAATAAACAAGGCAAAAAAAGCCAGATCCCAAACCAAAACTCCCCCACCCTGCCTTCCACCATCCAAAACAGTCCAACACCCCTCCCCCCAACCAAATGCTCCCTCCAAACCTCAAGCACCCCTTAATATGAAAAATTAAAAAGGGAAGTAGCTCCCCCAAGCCAAACTGCAACAATTTCAATTACCACCAATTCTGTGCGAGAAAAGCGGGTGAAAGAACAAGGCAAAAAAAGTACATACACTTTTTTAAAAATAAATTTAGATTACCCAATTCTTTTTTCCAATTAAGGGGCAGTTTAGCGTGGCCAATCCACCTACACTGCACATTTTTGGGTGTGAGGGCGAAACCCACGCAGACACGGGGAGAATGTGCAAACTCCACACGGACAGTGACCCAGAGCCGGGATCGAACCTGGGACCTCAGCGCCGTGAGGCGGTTGTCCTAACCACTAGGCCACCATGCTGCCCCAAAAGTACATACACAATTGTTACTGCAACGACCACATATAGACCGTCCCAACGACCAACCAAGTCCCTTCAGTCCAATCCAAGTCCTTCAGCTTTAATAAATGCCTATGTTTCCTCCGACATCTAAAAAAAATGGGCTTTAGCCTGGTGCGTAACCCTCAGTCTTGTCAGGTACACTATGCCATTACTTGTAAAGCATTGACTTCACCCTGTTAAGGGCCGCCCGCTTTCTTGTCAATTCCATCACATTGTCCTGATATCAGGATACTGATGTCATACCTTCGCACCTTGCGATTCACCTTGGTCCACCCCGCTTCTCCAACCAATGCCGTTACAGCATCACCTCTCACATTGGTTCATTGCCCCATGGCTTCGCCCAAAGCAAACGGTGGGCCCGATCTACCTCATTGAGGAGACCTTAATCCTCCTCCCCCATCAGCTTAATAAATATCAATTCAAAGTATTTCAGGCCTCGGACCATCCACCCATCTCAGGCAGCCCCACAATCCACAGGTTCTGCTGCCTTGTTCTATTCTCCAGATCGTCGACCTTTGCTCTCAAACCCTAATTTCTTTTCTCCACCCTATGCAGCTCAGCATCCAGCGAGGCCAACTGATGGCTGTGTTGTGACAGCATCTCCTCTGCCCTGTTCAACACCTCTCTGTGCTGCTGCATCATCTCTGATGTTTTTGCCAAAACCTCTTTTATCGACACCTGGGCCTCATCCACCGACTTTGAGGGTCTCCATCATTTCCCTCCCAACCCTTTCGAAATGCTTGCCGAACTGTTTATCAAATTCAACAACATTACTTCTGCCAGCTTATCCACCATGAGATGTGTGGCTGCACCTGATGAACTTGCCTCTGCCATCCCCAGGATTCTGCACCTTGCTCTGCTCCTCCAAAGGATTACCACTCTTTCTTGCGTCTTTTGACATCTTCTCACTGTGGTATTGTGTGAAGCAAATAATGGCATGATGGGAAAACTAGTCAAGTCTTCTTGGTACAATTGAATTTAAACCTAAGGCACAGATACAAACAGCCGAGGTCAACCAAGAACTGGCTGACTCTAACACTCAGATAAGACGCGTTCGTCATGAGACCAGATGAGTCTAAATATATACGATAAGCTAAAAAACTGTCTCTGCCTGTATGTAAACAAGTTTGTCCAGTTCTTAAAACAAAGACAAGATAATGATATGAAACTCAAGTCCCCTAAAGGTCCGCAAGGTGACGCCATTGTAACGATTATTACTTATGTTTTACTTTCAATCAAATTCCTGACCAAGCTGTATTCATGTTATCTTGATCCTATAATGTATAAGAATCGCCTTCTTTTCTGTACTATCGCAGACTTGGGACGGACTCAGCAGTTTGTAATTGACTGCTTTCCGACTCCAAGTATCAGCCATTTTCTGCTAGCAGTTCTAATTAGAGAATATAGTTCAGTTTTGCTTACCTAATGAATGCTGTTTGAATTTCTCTATCACAGTCAAGACGCGGGGAAAATATAAAATACAACATCACCAAAGATTGTCGAATGGGAGTCTGTCCACCAATTACCCTGGAAGCCAGGTAAAAAGAACAAAAACTCTAGTGGCAGCTACCTTACGTGACCTCCTTCTGCATGTCACCACTAGATGCCCTGAAGTCATAGGTTAAGAGCATAAGCAGCATGGTGGCATAGTGGTTAACACTCCTGCCTCACAGGTCCGAGGACGGGGGTTCAATCCAATCCCGGCCCCATGGCCACGGTCAGTGTGTAGTTGGCAGACACTTCCCATGTCTGCGTGGGTTTCACCCCACGACCCAAAGATGGGCAGGATGTGGATTGGCCACGCTAAATTGCCCCTTAATAGGAAAAAATGAATTGGGTACTCTAATTTATTAGAAAAAAAATCTTAAGGGCATGGATTAACATGAATTGTGACATTGCTGCCATCAGTCAGGGTTAAGGGAAAGGCAGGACTGGCCATTTAACATTCCAGAGTGTAGGCAAGGCACTATAATCAAGGAACCAATTTCTGCAACAAGGAGAGATGATATCTTGGATGGATAGAATTTAGGAATACAAAATGACCAGCTTCATTACTGGGAGAGTATTATAGGCCCCCAAAGAGTCAGTGGGAAATAGAAGAGCAGATATGTATACAATGTACAGAGGTGTAAGAATAATGATCGGGTAATTATAGTAGGGGATTTCAGTTTACCCAACATGAATTGGGTTAGTCATAGTGTAAAGGAGCAATTTTTTTGAAATGTATTCAGGGGCGTTTTTGTATCAATATGCAGAAGAATTTGTATCAATATGTAGAAGGCCCAACAAGAGATGAAGCATTGCTGGATCTGGGGAACCATAACATGGTACGGTTCAAGTTTGTTATTGACAAGAAAAAGAAGTTTGGATTGGGGCAAGGCAGATTTTACCAAAAGGCGGCAGGATCTGGCCAAATTGACTGGGAACAGTGAGCCAAGGGAATCGAACTCTGGCGTTGTGAAGGAACATCGCAAGCCACTGTGCTACCGTGCCGCTCATAAAGGGCTCACCTGGGATTTGAACCCAGGACCTCTCGCAAATTCTTGGACTGAAACACCCAAAGTGAGAATCATACCCTTAGACCAACAAGCAGGCACTTGTCTAAGACAATCCAGGTCTGGATAAGGGGCGGCACGGTCACACAGTGATTAGCACTGCTGCTTCACAGCTCCAGGGACCCGGGTTCAATTCCGGCCTCGGGTGACTGTATGGAGTTTGCACTTTCCCCAGTGTCGCGTCATAATCTAAAGATGTGCAGGTTATGTGGATAGGCCATTGCCCCCTTTTGTCCAAAAGGTTAGTTGGAGTAACTGGGTTACCGGGATAGGGCGGAGGCATGGGATTAAGTGGGGTGCTCTTTCCAAGGGCCGGTGTAGACTCAGTGTGCCGAAGGGCCTCCTTCTGCACTATAAATTCTATGGTCTGTGGATCAGTTCTGGGTCCCTTAATCAGAGAATCATTAACGTTTGTTATACGAATGATATAGATGAGAACGTGAGGATGTCTGCAGATGAAACCAAGATTGGTTGGGTGGTTAACAGTGAAGAGCGTCAGGCAGCATGGTAGAGCAGTGATTAGCTCTGCTCCCTCATAGCACGGAGGTCCCAGGTTCGACCCTGGCTCTGGGTCACTGCCGGGTGGAGTTTGCACATTCTCCCCATGTTTGCATGGGTTTTGCCCCCACAACCCAAAAGCTGTGCATGGTAGGTGCATTGGCCACACTAAATTGGCCCTTAATTAGAAAAAATGAAATTGGGTATTCTAGATTGATTAAAAGAAAAAGTGAAGAGGGTCATAGTATACAGAAGACGTAGATGCATTGGTTAGATGGTATTTAACCCTGATAAGTACGAGGTGCTGCACTTAGGAAGAAACAGGACAAGGGAGTATGCAATGAATGGCAGGACGCTAGGAAGCTCTGAGGAACAGATGGATCTTGGGGTACTTGTTCACAGATCCCAGAAGGCAGAGAAGGATGGTTAAGATGGCACATGAGACAATTGCCTTCATCAGTTGTGGAATAGAAAATAAGAGCAAAAAGAGGCTATGATGGAGCTGTACAGAACATTGGTTAGGCCACAGCTGGTGTACTGTGCGCAGCTCTGATCGCTCACTATAGGAAGAATCGATTGCACTGGAGGGGGTACCAGAGGAGATTCACCAGGATGTTGCTTGGGAGGGTGCATCTGAGCTACAATGAGATACTGGATAGGCTTGGATTGTTTTCTTTCGAGCAGAGAAGACTGGGAATAAGATTGGGTTGTGTAAAATTGAGGGGTTTGGACAGTGTGAATAGGAAGCAGCGGTTGGTTCACCTTCGTTGAGGGATCAATCACAAGGAGGCATAGTTTTAGGGTAAGAGGCAGGAGACTCCAAGGGGGATTGAAGAAAAATAATTTTCACTCGGATCATAGAATTTACAGTGCAGAAGGAGGCCATTCGGCCCATCAAGTCTGCACCAGCTCTTGGAAAGAGCACCCAACCCAAGATCAACACCTCCACCCTATTCCCATAACCCAGTAACCCCACCCAACACCAAGGGCAATTTTGGACACTAAGGGCAATTTATCATGGCCAATCCACCTAACCTGCACATCTTTGGATGGTGGTGGGAATCGTGAATGCACTACTTGGGAAGTTAGTAGAGACTGGAAGTCTTAACGTTTAAAAATAACTTGGATGAGCACCTGAAACACCATCACATTCAAGGATATGGGACAAGTGCTGATAAATGGGATTAGCATGAGATTAGAGGCAGTTATTGTCGGTGCAGATTCAATGGGCTGAAGGGCCCTTTCTGCACTGTACGACTAAGTAATGGTGGAAATTGGAAACAAAAATACTAGGAATTCAGAGGTGAATCAGCACCTATAGTGGATGCTGAAGAGGTCGTGGATAGCACGTTCAGTGAGTTGGTCACACTGCAGATTAGGATTAGTGAGGGAGACAGGGAATGGGTGACCAAAAGGCAGAGAAAGAGCAGGAAGGCAGTGCAGGTGTCCCCTGCGGTCATCTCCCTCCAAAACAGGGATACCGTTTGGATACTGTTGGGGGAGATGACTC
This sequence comes from Scyliorhinus canicula, assembly GCF_902713615.1. Taxonomy (NCBI): domain Eukaryota; kingdom Metazoa; phylum Chordata; class Chondrichthyes; order Carcharhiniformes; family Scyliorhinidae; genus Scyliorhinus; species Scyliorhinus canicula. Next base: position 30,110,770 of record NC_052149.1, on the reverse strand, counting down.
ACCAGGGGAAGGCAGTAGTAGCCAGGCTCATGGCACCATGGCTGGCTCTGCTGCACAGAAGGGCAGGAAAAAGACTGGCAGAGCTATAGTCATAGGGGATTCAATTGTAAGGGGAGTAGACAGGCGTTCCTGTGGTCGAAAACGAGACTCCCGAATGGTATGTTGCCTCCCGGGTGCTCGGGACAGGGATGTCTCCGATCGGCTGCAGGACATACTGAAGGGGGAGGGTGAACAGCCAGTTGTCGTGGTGCATATAGGCACCAACGATATAGGTTAAAAAAAGGGATGAGGTCCTACAATCAGAATTTAGGGAGTTAGGAGATAAGTTTAAAAAGTAGGACCTCAAAGGTAGTAATCTCAGGATTGCTACCAGTGCCACGGGACAGTCAGAGTAGAAATTCAAGAATAGTCAGAATGAATACGTGGCTTGAGAGATGGTGCAGGAGGGAGGGGTTCAGATTTTTGGGACATTGGAACCGGTTCTGGGGGCGGTGGGACCATTACAAACCGGATGGTCTACATCTGGGCAGGACTGGAACCAATGTCCTAGGGGGTGCTTTTGCTAACACTATTGGGGAGGTTTTAAACTAATGTGGCAGGGGGATGGGAACCAGATTAGGAAGTTAGAGGTCAGTAAAGAGGCAGCAACTAAAGTCAGTAAGGTACTAGATAATAAACTCAATATGACTAAGGGGAAGAGTAGACAGGGAAGAGATGATGAACGCAAAGGGACAGGTGGTCTGAGGTGCATTTGTTTTAATGCAAGAAGTGTAGCAGGTAAGGCAGATGAACTTAGGGCTTGGATCAGAACCTGGGAATATGATGTTATTGGTATTACTGAGACTTGGTTGAGGGAAGGGCAGGACTGGCAACTGAATATCCCAGGGTATAGATGCTTCAGGAGGGATAGAGAGGGAGGTAGAAGGGGTGGAGGAGTTGCATTACTCGTCAGAGATGATATCACAGCTGTGATTAAGGAGAGCACGATGGAGGATTTGAGCACTGAGGCAATATGGGTGGAGCTGAGAAATAGGAAGGGTGCAGTAACATTGTTGGGACTTTACTACAGGCCTCCCAAAAGCAAGCATGAAGTAGAGGTACAAATATGCAGACAGATTATAGAAAAACGTAGGAGCAATAGGGTGGTTGTGATGGGAGATTTTAACTTCCCCAACATTGAATGGGATTCGTGTAGTGTTGGAGGTATAGATGGAGCAGAGTTTGTAAGGAGCATCCAGGAGTTTTTTTTAAGAGCAGTATGTAAATAGTCCAACTCGGGAAGGGGCCATACTGGACCTGGTATTGGAGAATGATCCCAGCCAGGAGGTTGATGTTTCAGTCGGTGATTACTTTGGGAATAGCGATCACAATTCCGTAAGTTTTAGAATACTCATGGACAAGGACAAGAGTGGTCTGAAAGGAAGAGTGCTAAATTGGGGAAAGGCAGAGTATAACAAAATTCGGCAGGAGCTAGGGAATGTGGATTGGGAGCAGCTGTTTAAGGGTAAATCCACATTTGAAATGTGGGAGTCTTTTAAGGAAAGGTTGATTAGAGTGCAGGACAGACATGTTCCTGTGAAAATGAAAGATAGAAATAGCAAGATTAGGGAACCATGGATGACGGGTGAAATTGAGACACTAGCTAATATGAAAAAGGAAGCATACATAGGATCGAGGCAACTCAAAACTAATGAAGCTTTGGAGGAATATCGGGAAAGTAGGACGAATCTCAAACGCGCAATAAAGAGGGCTAAAAGGGGTCATGAAATATCTTTGGCTAACAGGGTTAAGGAAAATCCCAAAGCCTTTTATTCGTATGTAAGGAGCAAGAGGGTAACTAGAGAAAGGATTGGCCCACCCAAAGACAAAAGAGGGAATTTATGCATGGAGTCAGAGGAAATGGGTGAGATTCTTAATGAGTACTTTGTATCGGTATTCACAAAGGAGAGGGACAAGACGGATGTTGAGGCTGGGGATGGATGTTTAAATACTCTAGGTCAAGTCGTCATAAGGAAGGGGAAAGTTTTGGGTATTCTAAAAGACATTAAGGTGGACAAGTCCCCAGGACCGGATGGGATCCATCCCAGGTTGCTGAGGGACGAAATAGCTGGGGCCTTAACAGATATCTTTGCAGCATCCTTGAGCACAGGTGAGGTCCCGGAGGACTGGAGAATTGCTAATGTTGTCCCTTTGTTTAAGAAGGGTAGCAGGGATAATCCAGGGAATTATAGACCTGTGAGCTTGACGTCAGTGGTAGGCAAACTGTTGGAGAAGATACTGAGGGATAGGGTCTATTCACATCTGGAAGAAAATAGACTTATCAGTGATAGGCAGCATGGTTTTGTGCAGGGAAGGTCATGTCTTACAAACCTAATAGAATTCTTTGAGGAAGTGACAAAGTTAATTGATGAGGGAAGGGCTGTAGATGTCATATACATGGACTTTAGTAAGGCGTTTGATAAGGTTTCCCATGGCAGGTTGATGGAAAAAGTGAAGTTGTATGGGGTTCAGGGTGTACTAGCTAGATGGATAAAGAACTGGCTGGGCAACAGGAGACAGAGTGGTGGTGGAAGGGAGTGTCTCAAAATGGAGAAGGGTGACTAGTGGTGTTCCACAGGGATCCGTGCTTGGACCATTGATGTTTCTGATCTACATAAATGACCCGGAGGAAGGTATAGGCGGTCTGATTAGCAAGTTTGCAGATGATACGAAGATTGGTGGAGTTGCAGATAGCGAGGAGGACTGTCAGAGAATACAACAAAATATAGATAGATTGGAGAGTTGGGCAGAGAAATGGCAGATGGAGTTCAATCCAGGCAAATGCGAGGTGATGCATTTTGGAAGATCAAATTCAAGAGCGGACTATCTGGTCAACGGAAGGGTCTTGGGGAAAATTGATGTGCAGAGAGATCTGGGAGTTCAGGTTCATTGTACCCTGAAGGTGGCAACGCAGGTTGACAGAGTGGTCAAGAAGGCATACAGCATGCTTGCCTTCATCAGACGGGGTATTGAGTACAAGAGTCGGCAGGTCATGTTACAGTTGTATAGGACTTTGGTTAGGCCACATTTGGAATACTACGTGCAGTTCTGGTCGCCACATTACCAGAAGGATGTGGATGCTTTGGAGAGGGTGCAGAGGAGGTTCACCAGGATGTTGCCTGGTATGGAGGGTGCTAGCTATGAAGAAAGGTTGAGTAGATTAGGATTGTTTTCGTTGGAAAGACAGAGGTTGAGGGCGGAACCTGATTGAGGTCTACAAAATTATGAGAGGTATGGACAGGGTGGACAGCAACAAGCTTTTCCCAAGAGTGGGGGTGTCAGTTACAAGGGGTCACGATTCCAAGTTGAGAGAGGGAAAGTTTAAGGGAGATGTGCGTGGAAAGTTTTTTTACGCAGAGGGTGGTGGGTGCCTGGAACACTTTACCAGCGGAGGTGGTAGAGGCGGGCATGATAGCATCATTTAAGATGCATCTAGACAGGTATATGAACGGGCGGGAACAGAGGGAAGTAGACCGTGGAAAATAGGTGACAGGTTTAGATAAAGGATCTGGATCGGCGCAGGCTGGGAGGGCCGAAGGGCCTGTTCCTGTGCTGCAAGTTTCTTTGTATAGGGAAAAAAAAGAGATGTGATGCACCGGCAACATATATCAAGTTAATAGTAATTTGGTGGATGCAAATTTGATTTTGTTAAGTGATGCAAGCTTTGCCCCAACACTAAATTATTGATTTAAATTTCAGCTGACTCATGTGAATGAGTGCAAATAATCTAACTGCTTTGGCTTCACACGAGAATGCAAATCCACTGTGAGATCAAAATAAGCTAGACGGTGATATAAAGTAGACTGCATAGAGCTTGGATAAACCATCAAAGTTTATTGAAAAATGTAAAAAGATTAAAATCTATACAGTTTAAAATATTAAGAGTTTTTTATATACATTAAAACATGTGTACAAGAAATAATACCACCCAGTTTTAATTAGTGTAAAAAAAAATGAAAATTCAATATGCAAATAATTCAGAATCACAGAACGAGTGGCGAGAGGAGGATTGGGATAATGCGATATGAACGAACACTAGTTTCTTTCCAACTGGGTGGTTTTAACACTTGCAAAACATCAGTCATCCTCAGTCTTAAAAACAGGAGTTTTGGTTCTTGAGTGAAATTTCCTTTTCGGCACACACGATAACAGCAATTGTATAAATGTTTTATCGAATGCCATGGTGCAGCACACTGGATTGATTAACTGCCATCTTTTTCTTTTTTGTTGGGTCTACAGCAAAGCACTTCCATATGCGGATAGTTTCATCGGCACCCACAGAACATACTGTAGTTCCATCTGGGCTCAGAGCAAGATCTAGCACCCGGGCCTGATGACCTGCATGAGAAACAGAAAGGTAAATCAGATAACCCGTTGCATCTAAATCTAAACAGCTGGTAAACAAGCAGTTGCAAGAATCACACAAGAACATTTTAAACTTCCTTTTGCGCGTTTGAAAGCATCACAAAGGGCTTATATTTGAAATATTAACCTCATTGTTGATTAGTTTAAAATATTAGATGTTATTTTGAATGTCCAGTCCCTAGAGTGATAATGCACAATTGTTTTGGCTTACTCGGGTCAGTGGGACAAAATTAAAATATGTTTTCAAATTGTGTAAAAAAAGTGTCCATAATTCAAGTCATTGTAACTAGAGTATAGTCAACACCACATTACCACAAAGCTGCTGACAGTTCAGAATTTCTTCAACAGACACACCGGTAAAGGAAAAACAAATGTTACACACAAAAAAAAAGATTTAATTGGACCTAGAACTTGGACAACATTTCAATTGTGTGAGGAACATTTTACCTTTGAGCTCAGCAACTTTGGTCAAGTTTGGGTACTTCCAGATTACTAACTGATTCTGTGAAAATCCATGACCAGACACCATTTCTTTGTATTCTGTTGACCAGACGATGGAACAGACCTATGATGAACATACAATAACAAGAGTCAATGTAAATTGAAACTGTTCAGGAGGAAAAAACACACCATATGAAAACACTGCAAGTGCACAGCTCAACCCACTTAACAGGACAGGCTTAACCCAAATTATCTAGCCAGATTGGATGAAGCTAGCAAGACATTTAAAATCTCTAAAAAGCATCATTCACCATCCTGGTGATATGGATGGCAAAAATCTTACTCTTTCACAGCTCAGTCGAGACTTCAATTTATCAGATATAGTTTCGTCTATCAATTAATCAGTCCCTTTGCAATTTGACTCCCATCCACACAATTGCTGCCTTATTTAGTGTAATTTGCAATTTGGATATGCCATTCAGTTGCTTCAGCCAAAGAATATTTGGTGAAAAATTGAACCCAGTACTGATCCCAGGAGAGCACCTCTTCTTACATCGCATAGGGTAAATTGCTGCTATCTGCACATTCATTTTTGCCAATAACACCACATGGAACTTCTCAAACACCTTCTGCTTTAAGTCCATATAGACAACCCCTTATTGCACACTGCTACAGATCTCCTCAAATTCAACAAGGTTTTTGAAACATGATAGACTTCTCAAGTCCAATAGACCTATTTGCAGATATTTGCACAATGTCTAACAGATTCCATGATGTTGCATAATATTAACCAACAGGTCTTGGTTACCAGATTTGTCTCTCCTTTCATTAAGTACCACAAAACAGACATTTACAATTTTCTAATCAAAGATACAATGCTTGAATCTAGAGCATTTTGGATGATTATAACAAATTAACATAAAAATTCCTCACTTTAATACCTTCAGATAGACACTAAATCCTGGCTATTTGCCAGGTTCCAGCATTACCCTGAATTCCAAATAAATGTATTACATCCACTAAGTTTCATTCCTTGGTGTATTGCTTAGGTTCCCTTGTATTGCTGGTATTTTGTACTGTTCCGCCACCATTAAAACCAATACAAAGCATCGTCCCAACCACTCACATGGTCTTTGCTTAACCCAATATCAGGCAAATGGTGCAACCATTTAGACAGTGTGGAGATGAGGGATCAAAATCATCTGCATTTTATGAAGGTTTCTTGATGACTTCAGTCACTGGATATAGTGAGCAAATTACACACACAACCACTGAGCAGTAAAAACTACATTTGTATGGCGGGGAGGTGAAAAAAATGGTTCTATGTTTTGCTATGTCCTGTTTAAAATTTCAGTCTTTGGGGAGGGGGGAAAAAAAAAAAAAAAAAAAAAAAAATTTCAGTCTTTTAATTCTGTGAGTTAAGTTGCAATGTTCGGGAAGAAAAGGGTTTTGGTGCTTTAATATTTCTTTTTCTCTTTCCTCTCTTCTTGTGTAATCTGATTTACTGCTTTATGTATGATATCACAGAGGGAAGAACTTTATTTAACAAAATATTATTGAGGCATTTTAGGCATATAGCAAAAGTGACATTGTACAGTACAAAAAAAGTCAAGACACAAATTAAACATAGTGCAAACCACGGCTGTGTTCACACACGGACCTGCCTCAATATCCCCCCCCCCCCCCGCCGACACTTACTCCTCTGCGAAGAAGCCAATAAATGGCTGCCACCTTTGGGCGAACCCTAATAGTGAACCGCTCAAGGCGAACTTGACTTTCTCCAGGCCAAGAAAGCTCACTATGTCCGATAGCCATACCTCAGCCCTCGAGGGGCTTCGAGTCCCTCCATGCTAACAATATTCGTCGCTGGGCTACCAGTGAAGCAAAGGCCAGAACGTCGGCCTCTCTCTCTTCCTGGACTCCTGGGTCCTCCGAAACCCCAAAGATTGCCACCTCAGGGCTCATTACCACCCCAGTTTTCAATACCCAGGACATGACATCTGCGAATCCCTGCCAATACCCCCCGAGTTTAGGGCACAGAACATGTGTACATGGTTAGCCAGCCCATCTAGCAGACTTGTTCTCCAGCCCGAAGAATCTGCTCATCCAAGCCCCCGTCATGTGGGCCCGGTGCACGACCTTAAACTGGATCACTCTGAGCCTGGCGCATGTTGCCTGGCTTCTGCCCAGATACCGTCCTCCATCTCTTCCCCCCCAGCTCCTCTTCCACTTAAGCTTCAAGTCCTCGGTCTGCGTATCCTCAGCTCCCATTAGTTCCTTGCAGACGTCTGAGACTCTACCCTCTACTACCTCTCCCCTAGAAACTACCCTGTCCTGCCTCCCCTTCGGTAGGAGATGTGGGAAGGACGGCACCAGTCTGCGTACAAAGTCCTGCAGTCTGCATACAAAATCCCACACCTGTAAGTATCTAAAGTCGTTCCCTCTCGCCAGCTCAAACTTCTCCTCCAGCACCCTAATGCTCGGAAAGCTCCCTTCCAGGAACAGATCCCCATCCTCACAATCCCCACCCTCCTCCACAGTAGATACCCCCCGTCCATGTTCCCCAGGGCAAATCAGTGGTTGCCGCAGATTGGGGTCCACACCGATGCTCTTACCTCCCCTACATGCCTCCTCCACTGGCCCCAGATCCGAAGAGCCGCCACCACTATCGGGCTGATGGAGTACCATGCCGGCGGAAGTGGCAGAGGCGCCGTGACCAGGACTGCTAAGCTAGCGCCCCTGCACGAAGCAGCCTCCATCCGCTCCCAAACCGACCCCGCACCCACCATCCATTTCCTTATCATCACAATGTTGGCCGCCCAGTAATAGTTGCTGAAGTTCGGCAACGCCAGCCCCCCTCTTCTCTGTTCCTTTCAAGCATCACCCTTTTCACCCGCGGGGACTTCCCTGCCCATACAAATCCCAGAATTTTATTCAACCTCTTAAAGGACCGCGGGATAAAGATGGGGAGACACTGAAAAACAAGAACCGCAGGAGAATCGTCATCTTAACAGTCTGCAGCCTCCCCGCCAATGACAGCGGGAGCGCATCCCACCTCTGGACCTCCTCCCTCACTCGTTCCACCAGTCGGGACAGGTTGAGCTTATGCAACCTGCCAGTCCCGTGCCACCTGAATCCCCAAGTATCGGAAACTCTCCCCCACTAGCCTGAACGGCAACCCCTTCAGCCTACTCTCCTGCCCCCTCGCCTGAATTAAGAACATCTCGCTCTTAGGCATGTTCAATTTATATCCTGAGAACCGGCCAAATTCCTTCAGGATTTTCAAACCGTCCATCCCCACCATTGGGTCCGATATATGTAACAGCAGATCGTCTGCGTATAACGAGACTCTATGTTCATTACCCCCCAGACCAGCACTTTCCAGCCCCTAGAAGCTCTCAGTGCAATTGCCAGCAGTTCTATGGCCCGCACAAACAGCAGAGGGGAGAGAGGGCAGCCCCGTCTTGTCCCACGGTGCAGTCTAAAGTAGTCCGATGTTGTCCTGTTCGTCCTTACACTCTCCACTGGGGCCTGATATAATAGCCTAACCCAGTCGATCAAACCCTGCCCCGAACCGTCCTAGTACCTTCCACAGATAATCCCACTCGACCCGGTCAAAAGCCTTTTCAGCATCCATGGCTACCGCTATCTCAACCTCCCTACTCTCCGGGGCCATCATAATCAGGTTGAGCAGCCTTCTTAGGTTGGCTACCAGCTGCCTTCCCTTTACAAACCCGGTTTGGTCCTCCACAATTACATCCGGTACACAGTCCTCAATTCTGGTCACCAAGATCTTGGCCAGTAACTTGGCGTCTACGTTGATCAAAGAGATCGGCTTGTATGACCCACAAGCCTCGGGCCCTTATCCAGTTTCAGAATAAGCGAGATGGTGGCCTGCGACATCGTCGGGGGTAAACTCCCTCTGTCTCTTGCCTCGTTAAAGACCCTGACCAGCACCAGCCCCACTATCCTGGCAAATGTTTTGTAAAACTCCACCAGATACTCGTCCGGCTTTACCCGACTGCATGACCTTCAGGCCCCCCAGCCCGTCCACCACCCCCCTCTTGGGAAGGTCAGTCCGTCCAGGAATCACCTCATTCCTCCTCCTCTCCTCCCCCTCCCCCCCCGGGGTGTTCCGAACTGTACAGCCGCCTATAAAAGTCCCTGAAGACCTTGTTCAGCCCTGCCAGGTCACCCACTAGATTACCCTCCCATCCATTACCCTCCCTATTTCCCTAGCTGCTTCACTCTTCTTTAGTTGCTTCGCAAACATTCTACTGGCCTTCTCCCCATGCTCATAAATCGCGCCTTTTACCTTTCTAAGCTGCTCTACAGCCTTGCCTGTAGTCAGCACCCCAAATTCAGCCTGCAACCTCGGTCGTTTCCTGAGTAACTCTGGCCTCGGGGATTCCGCGCAACTCCTGTCCGTCCGTAGAATTTCCTTAATCAGTCGATCTATGTCTGCCCCGTCTCAGTACGCCCGGATTGAAATCAGCTCCCTTCTCACCACTGCCTTCAGCGCCTCCCAGAGCACCGCTGCCGAGACTTCTCCAGTATCATTCACCTGCAGGTAATTTTGCATGCATTTCCTCAGCCACTCACACACCGCCTCGTCCGCAGGTAATCCAACATCCAGCCTCCAAGGTGGGTGCTGAAAGCTGTCCTTACAAAACTGTAGGTCTATCCAGTGCGGAGCATGGTCCAATATGGCCATTGCCGAGTATTCTGCCCCCACCATTCCAGCCAGCAGGTCCCGACTCACAACAAAGTAGTCAATTCGGGAATACACCTTGTGGACGTGGGAGTAGTACGAGAACTCCCTCGCCGTCGGCCGGCTAAATCTCCACAGATCTGCTCCCCCCGTTTGCTCCATGAACCCTCTCAGTTCTTTTGCCATCGCTGGCAACCTGCCCGTTCTTGAACATGACCGGTCCAGGACTGTATTGAAGTCCCCGCCCATTTAGGGCAGCACGGTAGCACAAGTGGATAGCAGTGGGCTTCACAGCGCCATGGTCCCAGGTTTGATTCCCTCCTGGGCCACTGTGTGCAGAGTTTACACGTTCTCCCCATGTCTGCGTGGGTTTCCTCCGGGTGCTCCGGTTTCCTCCCACAGTCCAAAGACGTGCCATGATAAATTGCCCTTAGTGACCAAAAAGGTTAGATGGGGTTATTGGGTTACGGGGATAGGGTGGAAGTGAGGGCTTAAGTGGGTCGGTACAGACTCGATGGGACGAATGGCCTCCTTCTGCACTGTATGTTCTCTGTTGATGATCAGCTTACGCGAGTCCAAGTCGGGGATCTTCCCTAGCATCCACCTAATAAAATCCACATCGTCCCAATTAGGGACATACACACTGACCAGGACTACTCACCCCTTCGAGCTTACCCCTCACCATAACAAACCTGCCACCCCCATCCAAGACTGTGCCCGCCACCTTAAATTGTATCCTTTTATTAATCAGGATCGCAACCCCCCCCCCTCATCTTAGAATCAAGCCCCGAATGAAAGACCTGACTGACCCAGCCCTTCCTTAACCTAACCTGGTCTGCCACTTTTCAGGTGTCTCTCCTGCAGCATGATTATGTCCGCCTTCAGACCCCGCAGATGCGCAAACACACACGCCCTCTTCACTGGCCCGTTTAACCCTCCAACATTCCTGGTGACCAGCCTGGTTGGAGGGCACTTCGCCCTCCCTCCCCTTTGCCTACCAGCCATCCCCTTTCCCTGGCCAGCCCCCCAGCGATGTGTCGTGCTTCATCTGGCCCACCTCCTGACCTGCTCCACCCACGACCTCCTCACCGTTTCCATGCCCAGTTTCCATCCCCATCAGCAGGACAACTACACGCCCCCTCCCCCCCAGCAACACCATCATATCACCTAAGCCCTGCTCTAATATAACTATATGCACGCCCCCCCCACCTCGGCTTCAGTTGACTAGCCCCAATCAGCTAGCCTGGGGCTCCCAGCCTCGGCGCCAGCGCATCTCCCACCCATTGTTCCCAGTTGCCCTTCCCCGACCCATCCACACCACTTAACCCAGATCAGCCCTACTTAAGCAAACACTCTATACAAGTCATAAACAACCCCTACAATAGCACAATTCAAATTAAAGACAAAAAAAAAAAGAGATAAGTAGTAACAGGCACTCAGTCCTTCCCATACAGACACAGAAAAGATTGCACCAAGTTCCCCTGAAGTCCCTCTCAACCCAACCCTTTTTACTGTTTTCTTTATTATTTTCCCTCCAGCCAAGCTCCAACTAATCAAAGAGCCCAAAAAGGAAACATTCAGGTAAACCACGCAAAGAAACAAAAGCGGACCCAAACATACAGGCAATTTTCAAAACGGGAGAGATACCACCATAACCTAAAATTTCTAACACGAGTCCAAATGCCATCAATTCAGGGCCAGCCTTTGGTTCTTAATGAAGTCCATCGGCTCTTCGTGTTCCTCGAAATAGTGGTGCTGACCCTCATACGTAATCTACAGTCGCGCTGGAAAAAGCAGCCTGAATTTCACCTTGTTTTTATACATTCTCTCATTCACCTGCCTGTAGCCTCCCCTCCTCCTGGCCGCCTCAGCGCTCAAATCTTAGTAAACACGCAGAGTGGTATTGTCCCAAGTGCAGCTTTGTGGGCTCTATGCCAATTGTAGCACCCGTTCCTTGTCCAGGTACCTGTGAAAGCGTACCACCATCGCTCGTGGGGACCCCCTCGTGGCAGCTGCCTCACCTGCACTCTGTGCCCTGTCCACCACAGGCGGGCGTGGGAACACCTCGTTCCCCAGCAACTTCTGAAACATACCCTCCACAAACAGCGACAGCATCCGGCCCCTCTGCCCCCTCCGGGAGGCCCACGATTCTCATGTTCTGCTGACGAGATCTGTTGCCCAGGTCCTCCAGCCTTTCCAGGAGCACTTTTTGCTGGTCTCAACCTCCGAATCTCCACATCCACCACTGCTCCTCCACCGACTTCTCCAACTGCTGGAGCTTCTCAGCCTGATCATCTAGCCTTTTTTCCATCCAGTCAACCGACTTCTGTAGCAGCTCCAAGTTGCACGCTTCAGAGCCAAAAAGCCCTCCTGCATAGTCGGCAGCAGCTGCTCCATTATGGGCAGGGCCGCCAGTGCCTTGCTCTGAACACCAACCATGTTTGTCCCTCTCGCAGCCTCTACCTTGCCCTTATTCGACCACTTCTTCTGCTGTTTACGGTCCCTCCGGCTTCTTAGGTCCATACAATTCTGTATGGGTCCTGTGCCAGAGTACTATTGCTTGCCAGTTCCGCAGGTCCAAAAGTCCAACCGAGACGGGAGCCACCAAATGTGCGACCTACTCCCTCATAGCCGCCACCGGAAGTGTCAGAGGGAAAGACTTTTAAGATGCGATGGGCTGATTTAGCTTCTGCAAGAATGATGGTTGATTCTTGCATGCTTCAAGCTTCTTCCTTCGTGTTGGATTCTGTTTGATGGTGATAGGACTGATAAGAATCGGTTAAAGGGGGGGGGGGTTTGCCTCTGTCCTGCATGTTGGGGAAGGGTATGTTTGCTTTTTGGGATTGTTGTTACTGTGTTAAGTGCTTGTTTTATTGTTGGATGTTACAGAATCTGGCAGTCGGCAGGCTTTCTGACGCCCGGGGGGGGGGGGGGGGGGGGAAAGAGAGAAAAGAGGAGAGAGAGAGAGAGAAGGAAAGAGAGAGATGCTGAGCTAGCTGGATAGCTGGTTCATGGGAGCAAGGTGGAGGGAGAGCAGAGGAAAGACGAAGTTGGGGGGGTGGGGTACTGCTGGCTGGTAAGGGACAGTTAGGAGAATAGAGGAGATGGAGATCAGATGGTAGTTGACACAGAGGGGCGGATCAACAGGAACACAGGCTAGGAGCTGGCCTAGGAAAGGTCATGGTTGACCGACAGGGGAGGCGGGGGGGGTGCAAAAGCACCCCCTACCAGACTGGTTACACAGAATGTTAGTGGACAGAATAGGCCAATTAAGAGAGCATGTGTTCGCACACCTGAGACAGTTAAAAACGGACGTGGCTATGTTACAGGAGACACACTTGAAGCTGGGAGACCAAATTATATTAAAGGAGGGATGGGTTGGGCAAGTGTTTTATTCAGGACTTGACTTTAAAACAAGGGGGTGGCCATCCTGATTAATAAAAGGGTGACATTCGAGGTGGGGAGGACAGAGTTAGACCCGGGAGGCAGATTTATTATGGTTAGTGGGAAGCTAGAGGGAATGGCAGTGGTGCTGGTGAATATATATGCCCCAAACTGGGATGATGTCACGTTTATCAGGAAGGTGCTGGGGAAGATCCCAGACCTCGACTCGCACTGGTTGATCGTGGGGGGTGACTTTAATACGGTCCTGAACCCAAGGCTGGACCGGTCAAGTGCTAGGTTGGGGAAGCCATCAGCAATGGCAAAGGAACTGCGGGGGTTCATGGAGCGCATGGGTGTGGTGGATCCATGGTGATTTCAGAGACCAAGGAGCAGGGAATATTCATTCTACTCCCATGTACATAAGGTGTACTCCAAGATAGATTTCTTCGTGCCAGATAAAACACTGCTAACAGGGGCTGAGGACACAGTAATTGTGGTCTCAGATCATGCACCACACTGGATAAAATGTCCCAGCACTCACAGTGGAGACTAGATACAGGGCTGTTAGTGGATGAGGAGATCTGTGAGCGAGTGAGAGAGGCTATTCAGGGATACATAAAGATCAATGACACGGGAGAGACTACAGCTGTGGTGGTCTGGGAGGCACTGAAAGCAGTCATTAGAGGGGAATGTATTTCGATTAGAGCCCACAGAGATAAAACTGAGCGGTCGGAACTGGACAGGTTGGTAGGAGAAATCTTCACAGGTGGACAGGGGATACTCTGAGTCTCCAAATGAGGAGCTCCTGAAGGAGCGTCAGAGACTTCAAATGGAGTTTGGGCTCCTTTCCACAGGAAAGGCGGAGGGTCAGCTGAGGAGGGTAAGAGGGGCAATACATGAACATGGGGAGAAAGCTAGCAGGATGCTGGCACATCAGCTGAGGAAACGAGGCAGCAAGAGAAATAGGGACAATAAAGGATTTGAGGGGGAAGACAGTGACGGACCCGGGGGGCGGTGAATGAAGTGTTCCGGGAATTTTATAGCCAGCTATACAAGTCGGAACCCCTGGATGGGGAGGGCGGCATGAATCAATTCCTGGGGAGACTAGAGTTCCTGAGGTAAATGCGGAGCTGGTGGAGGCCCTGGGGGGACCCAATTGGGCTTGGGGAGGTGATAGATGGGCTGGGGGTGATGCAATCGGGTAAAGCCCCGGGACCTGATCGGTTCCCAGTGGAATTTTATAAGGAGGTCTCTGGGTTACTGGGGCCACTCCTGGTTAAGGCTTTCAACGAGTCCAAGGAGCTGGGAGTAACTGAAGCGCAACAAGGATCCGGAGAGCTGTGGATCGTACAGACCAATTTTCCTCTCGAATGCAGATGCCAAATTATTGGCAAAGATCCTGGCCACTCATATAGAGAATTGTGTCTCGGAGATAATTGGGGAGGATCAGACAGGATTTGTAAAGGGCAGGCATCCGACATCCAACATTAGGCAGCTTCTTAATGTAATTATGATGCCAGCGGAGGGGCACGAGGATGAGGTGGTAGTTGCCATGGACGCAGAGAATGGAGTGGAAGTAGCTATGGGATATTTTAGGCAGGTTCGGGTTTGGGCAGGGATTTGTGGAGTGGGTTCAGCTACTGTACCAGGCCCTGGTGGCAAATGCAAGAACTAACCGACTTCGGTCAGAATACTTAGTCTTTGCCATGGGACAAGGCAGGAATGCCCACTCTCCCAATTACTGTTTGCCAAGGCCATAGAACCCCTAGCAATGGCTCAGAGCAGCGAATACCTGGAGGGGAAATAGTGAGGGGGGGGTGGAGCACAGGGTCTCTCTCTCTATGTGGTCGATTTGCTGCTTTATATCACGGACCGGGGGGGGGGGGGGGGGGGGGACGACCGAAATCATGGAGGTACTAGGAGAATTTGGGCGATTTTCAGGCTATAAAATTAAACTTAAACATGGGAAAAAGAGAGACGTTCGTGATTCAGGCATGAGGGCAGGAAAGGAGGCTGAAGAAGCTACCTTTTAAAGTGGTTGGGAAGAGTTTTAGGTATCTGGGGATTCAAGTGGCCAAGGATTGGGGGCAACTTCACAAGTTAAATTTGGGCAAAGCAGTGGATCAAATGAGAAGGGATTTTTGTAGGTGGGACATGCTCCCACTGACGCTGGCGGGGACGGTTCAGACGGTGAAGATGACTGTCCTTCCGAGACTGCATTTCTTTTTTTCAGTGTCTTCTGATTTTTGTCCCAAAGGCTTTTTCAGAAGTGCTAATGTGGCGATATAGAGGTTTATATGGGCGGGTAAAACCCTGAGAGTAAAGAGGACACTCCTGGAACGGGCCCGCGGGGAAGGGGGATTGGCTCTCCCAAGCTTTATTAACTATTACTGGACTGCCAACATATCGATGGTCAGGAAGTCGGGGAGGGGTCGGCCTGGGAGCGGATGGAGGCAGCATCCTGCAAAGGTACGAGTCTGGAGGCTTTACCAACGGCGCCCCTGCCGCTCTCACCGGCTTGGTACTCCACAAGTCCTGTGGTGGTGGCAAACCTGAGGGTGTGGGGGCAATGTAGGCAGCATATGAGACTCAAGGCAGTGTCAGTGTGGTCACCAATCTGTGACAATCACCGGTTTGTCCTGGGGCAGCGGGGCACTGGATGGGGGCTTTAAGGTATGGCAGCGGGCAGGGATTGAGGGGTTTGGGAATCTATTCAACCAGGAGGGCTTCCCGACCTTGGGAGTCATTAGAGGAGGAGTTTGACTTGCCGGGAGGGAACGGGTTTAGGTATCTTCAAGAGTGGGACTTTGTACGGAGACAGGTCCCAAGCTTTCCTTGCCTCCCCCTGAGGGGATTACAGGATAAAGTGCTTCAAAAACAGGAGTTGGAGATGGGAAGGTTTCGGACATATACAGGGAATTGTTAGAGTGGGAAGGGGCCCCATCAGAGAGGTGAAGAGGAAGTGGGAAGGGGAGTTGGGAGGGGAGCTGGAAACTGAACTGTGGGAAAAAGCCTCAAAAAGGGTAAATGCATCCTCGTCCTGTGCTAGACTCAGCTTGATTCAGTTCAAGGTAGTCCACAGGGCCCACATAACGGTAGCCCGGATGAGTAGGCTCTTCGAGGAGGTGGAGGACAGATGTGGGCAGTGCGGAGGTAGCCCAGCCAACCATGTTCATATGTTTTGGGCATGTCCGAAACTGAGGGAATTCTGGCAGAGATTTGCAGATGCTATGTCAAGTCCTGGAAGATATGGTAACTCAGAGCCCAGAACTAGCAATATTTGGGGTGTCGGAAGATCCGGGGGCGGGGTAAAGGGAGAATCAAGTTTGCTTTAAGAGGATCAATACAGGGATTTGCCCGAAGTTGGCAGCCGTTCATCGATTTCTTTAACAAAAACTGAACGTCAGCAGTAAAGGGGGAAAAGCGAAAGGGGGGGGGGGGGGGGGAGGAGGAAAATAGGAGGCATGGTAATGTTAAATAAGGACAAGGAATTTAGTATACGGGTAATTGGGGATAGGGCAGGAGAAGTGGTATACGTGATTTATTGTGTGTTGTTATTTTAGGGAGCATTCTGTGCGTCAACCCACGCGGTTGTTTTATAAATGTCAATGTTAAATTGTGAAAATTACAAATGCTTCAATGAAATATTTAAAAAGAAATTTACATTTGTAACTGACAAGTCTACCAATTCTTAATCATCCATTATAATCTCACTTGTATCTGTCTTTTTCCTTACCACACTTTGCTTTGCAAATTTTTCTATTCTTTTACACATCCTGATCCTCTTGCTGTTCAGTTGACTCAATGTAACTTTTAGTAATCACCCTATTAAATGGAACATCATCCAAACATGTTCAAACCAGCATTAAAAAGTCAACCTAGTTTACCAGATTTGGGTGCAATAGTAAAAACATCTACACTGGTTTTCCTATCTCACTATCTTGGTGGGTGGTAGAACTAACCTGAGACCGAGTATCCACAGAATTCAAACAAGATCCAGTATTGGCATTCCAAAGACGAATGAACCGATCGCTGGTGCCACCACCACTTGCAAGGATACTTGCTTGCCAAGGGCACCAAGCAACTGCCTAGAAAAACCACAATGAAGTAGTTAAAGGTCAGCTTTGAGCCTATGACATATTGAAATGACGAAGCTCACCTCCAGCAAAAACCTAATTTGCAAGGAGATATCTGGATTATAGGAGAGAAAAGGAGTTCAAGGGTTAACTGTAAATTAACTACATATTACGTGCACTCAGAAGTTGGAATAACTAGTATCTGCAGGTGAGGAGGAGACATCACCCACAAATGAAGTGTGTGAACATAATGGGCCTGATGGTCTGCTTTTTTTGTAAAATGAAAGGACATGCAAAAGAAAAATTAGTGACACTAAAGATGACAGTCAATAATTAACAGCAGTTTATAATTAAAATTACTTTTACGGCTTAGTGTTAAAGCAGGTTTTGCATCAAACATACAAAAAAAATCTAAATTAGTCAACATCTAAAAACCGTTATACTGTGATGTACATATTGTGTGTGTGTGTGTGTGTGTGGGGGGGGGGGGGGGGAAGAGGAGAGAATAACCAGAAGAAACTGACAGAATTCAGGCTAATGTACTCTATTAGCTGCAGTAATCTATCAAAAATGCCTCACGTATTCAGATTTAGTTGCCATTGAGATATTGACTATCTGGGTAGTCCCATTGCTACCATCTTTTCTCAATCTGTTGAAAAATTGAATTCTATAGATCAAACTTCAACCCTAGTTAAGCTCTAATCCATTTGACAATGAAAAACTATTTACCTTAACAGCACCCTGGTGCTGTGTGAACGTGTGTAATGGTGAGCACTCTGCATCATTCCCAAGGACACTAGGCCAGATATTCAGAATGTTGTCATTCCCACCACTAGCAAGATGCCTCCCATCAGGTGACCACTTCAAGCCACAGACCTCCTGAGTATGTCCAGTCAGAGTAGCTACATGATGTTGTGCCACACGAACATCGTGATGATGGATTTGACCGGTTCTGGAGCCACTGAATGCCGAGGAACAAATAATTCAGAAACAGTTTGCACATCAACATTCAGAACTTCAAAATGCTTATTCTATAATGCATAAGAAATAACTTGAGATGCTTTGCTGCATATATTACAATATTTTGTTTTACCTGGATAGAATATAACTGCTCCAGCTGAGTGCTCCTACTCGTACAGTGTGACTCACCATATTCCTTAGGCGTTTTTGGCGCTCAACATCCCAAACCTTAAATCAAAGATGTTTACAGTAAATCTATACTGCAGAAACTTTGCACACCTCAGGCTCAAACACAAGACAAGAACAGCTGCGAACTAGAAAATATTTATTCTACACAAGCCGTAGCTTTGTACGAGACAGTTCCTAAAGCAAATACCACACAGCAATGCAGCAAAAATCAGTGTAATGAGACCCTGAAGCAGTTGATAAAGGAAAATTCTTAAATTTTATTAAAAAGTCCCAGGAATCCAATTGATTTTATGATAATGTTCGAAAAGGATGAAAAAGTGTGTTTCCATCAATTGTAAATTTCTAGGAACAAATACTGTTGCATGTGAGCTGTTGACCTGGAAGCAGTATCAACAGGAATTAAGTTTAAAAAGCTGTATGGCTGGCAGACAAGAAATTGTCCAAACAGAGGAGCTGGAGGATGAAGGCAATCAGTGTACAGATACAAATTAAAAGAAAGCAGAGACAAAAATGCAGCAAATCACTGCCAGGAAGAGCTTAGCTTTTCTATTCAGTAGAAACTGAGATAGGAGCACTTGGAGATGCTCTGCCAGGAAGCACGAAACCACCCCTTCCCCACCCACCCCCAACAAAGTGGCCAAACTGTACCAAGGATGTTATTATTTGGTCAGCTGAAAAGGAACTGGGAAACTACACCAGCAGGACTGTCATGAACTGAGGGAGAAGGTTTGTAGAAGTGTGCCATGCTGGTGTACAAGGTGAAAGTTGTTGTTGGATAGAACACTAACCTATCTGGCATGAAGAACATATTGCAGAACTATGTAGCTACGAAATGCCCCAAGTTATGCAAGTGCTTGTGTAGGACATATCTTACTTGTATCGACTAAAGTGAAATGTATCCTTTTATTTGAAGTATAATTTTCCTGATCATTCATGTTTAATTTGCATTGGTTCAGATTTGCGTTCAAATATAGGCTACAAAAATGGAATCTCATGGTGATTTCTACATTGGAGCGGGGTCAATGAGTAAATTTGGTTCACATAGCGCTCCATGTAACCCTTCCATGTGAGGGTTATCAGCTGTTCAAGCTGGCCACTAACCAAATGCATTATCTGCAAAGCAGAGCTTAGAATGCTAGCCATCTTGGACCTTAATTATAATTGATGCCAAAATTTGCGGTCTGTGTTAGAATTAATTATTTGCCTGGCTAGGATGTGAAGCCAAGTAGATTATGGCCAAGAGAAGTAAAGTAGACAATAGCAGAACCAGTCATTATAATGGTGTACAAGGATAAAACACAACTCCTCATATGCATTTTTAGATATTACAATAGCTGCTTCTCAGTCTACTACAACTAAAGGTTTTGCACTCTGCTATTACCTGAACCTCTCCATTCCTTGTTCCAACTGCCAGAAAATTCCCTTCTTTTATCCACGATACAGAAGCAATGTAGTCCTCCTGACCCTCCAATTGTACAAGTGGTACGATATTACCAGACTCAGCATGCCAGAGATACACATTATTCCCAAGTCCCACAGCCAGGTAGTTCAGTGAACTCCAGTCAATCAAATTCAGATCTGAAAGGTGGTGTTAGAAAAGGGAAGAAAAAAAAGGAGAAAAAAGTGAACAGGTAACAATAAAGGCAAAAAAACTGATTTACCAATATTATATAAATCAAAAGAGTCCGTATTATGGACACAAGCAATTTCTCCTCCCCCTGGATGCTTAAATAATGTTTAACCCCACAACTTACAGTAATCATTTCTGATCTCTGGAGCATCCAGGATTCTCTCTGGCATCGAGGGAATGTACCGTGTGGATTTCTTGGTAGAACTTGGTGTCGTTGACTGGCTGTACAGAACTTTCAGATTATTCTGGTAACCTAGAGAACAAGCAGAGACTAAAACAACAGGACATGATGGGAGGGCTTCCCTACCCAATGGATGGGACTCCAGCTGACAAAACCACAGAACAGGAGGATTCTAGGAATAGCCAACTAGCAGTATTTTACAGAAACACCCAAATACAGGATAAAACAATTTAATCCTCTGCACTGTTATTTTACAGATAGTCTTGGGCAAGTACAGCCCCAATAACGTGCACCCTTGCCCGCCCACCCGACCCATTTATATTAACTATAAACGCCCTACTCGCCAAGTAAAGCTCCAACGGACTTGATATCGATTAAAGGGTTGAGAATGGGCAGGACAGTGGACTTGAGGCCAGGATGAGAACAGCCACGATCGAATGGTGGAGCAGACTCAATGGCCCAAATTTGCTCCTATACCGTATTAACTTATGATATTGAAATCACCCCACAAAAATATGGAGGCCAACTCAAGTAATTCACATTTTTGGATGGGCATCCAACCATCTCACTGCCTGCCCTCTCCTCCATTTTGTGCACTCTTGGTTTAAAATTCAAGCATGGCTCAAATAACAGCATTAAAGTATCAGCCAACAAGAGCATTAAAAATCAATAATATTTTGCAGTTAATAAGCAAAGTCAGAATGGACAAGTTGTGAAGCTCCTACAAGAACAGCTTAATTGTCCCCAGGATTCTAAAAGTGCCAAACAGTAACTTGCATTTAAGTAGCACTATTAACACAGTAAAACATCTCAACTGCATTATCAAAAAAAGTGTACCACCAAGCCATCAGATGTTATGTTCTCACTGGGGTCCAAAAAGGTTCGTCAATGAGGGAAGGAAAAAAAGAAAGGGAAATGCAAATTGTAGGCTTGGGTGGCAGTCAAAACCGGTTCATGAAAGGGCACAGGGAAACTCTAGTTATCTAGACATAGTTACAGAAAATAGTAGGAAATACTGCTTGCTTCTCACCTGGGAAGGACTTGTGAAAAAAACCTGTGAAGCTGGAGACCGTTGAGACTCCTGGACCTTCGCAAACTGCCACCCTGCCTCCAACCTCCCTTGAACAAGTTGTCACCTCTCTTTCCTGGAGCTTCCATGTCTCCAATTGAGTTTCTGCCCTGCCACAGCACCACAAAGTCACAAATGATTCCTACGTGACTGTGACAAAGTAATTCCTTGCCATTAAGTGACCCGTTTGCAGCCGTTGACAAAATCCTCTTCCAACAGTCCTCCATTGTCCAGTTGGGAGGAACTGCACTCTCCCACTTCCATTCTTATCTACTTATATCCAGAGTATCAACTGCAATGGATTTTCCTCCCACTTCACACACAGCTCTGGTATACTCCCACCCCACAAATCTACATAACCCATTGGGGAGACAACACAATTGTTTCATCTCCGAATTGTTAGGCCACTTGTCTGACATTCATTACTAGAGGAGCAGAAAGTTCCCAGTATTTAATTGTGGGAAGATTAAGCCAGTATCTTCAATCTCCATCACAAAATGTTGCCCAGTGAAAAACTCTCTGTCTGGCAAATGTTTGAGGTTGAAATAGACTGTTCACAACCGTGGCATTGTGCTTGATCCCAAGAAGGGCTTTTGAATACATGTGTATACCTTCAGTAAGACTGCCCATTTGTACCACCATAACTTTTTGACTCAGTCAACTGTCGCTGTAACCGTAATCTTTTCTTTGCAGCAATCTCACTTTCTAAATTCTGCACTCAACAGCATTCCCCCACTACCGCCATCCTCATTGACCTACTTTGGCTCACATTTAAACAACAACCAATCTTCATTGTCCAGGGCTCAAATATCCCTCGGGTGAAACAGCAATTATTTGTACCTTTTCAATTCTGTAAACTATATTCACTGCGCAAACTGAAATCGACATCGACGAGACCAAACACAGAATGTTAGCCACTGTTTAATCTGAAAGCATGACAGCTTCCAGTTGCCTGTCTTGCAAGGCCATTGCTATTCTAACTTCATCCAGTTCTGATCAATTCTGAAATGCCAACTCATTCTCTCCCCACAGATTCTGCCAAACCTGCTGAGTATTTCCAGCATTTTCCAATTTTATTATAGTAGAAACAACTGTCTTGGCCTTCTTTATCAGCCACAGGCAAAGCAGATATAAGCTGCAAACTTTGTAAGTGCTAGAATTTCCTAGTCGTTGGTTGATGAGCAAGCACTTTTGGAAAGTGTTCAACTTGAATCTCAAAAGATAGTCAAAAAGTGGTTGCAAATAAAGAACAAAAATAATTGGTAAGAAGTGACTGGTAGAGCTTCCTTCTAGACAGTAGTCAGAAATCAATACATTGGCTTGCATATTAAGTAGCTCAACTTATGAGGTACTTGCGGGCAGCACGGTACCACAAGTGGCTAGCACTGTGGCTTCACAGCACCAGGGTCCCAGGTTCGATTCCCTTGCTGGGTCACTGCCTGTGCGGAGTCTGCACACTCTCCCAGTGCCTGCGTGGGTCCCCTCCAGGTGCTCCAGTTTCCTCCCACAGTCCAAAGATTGGCCATGATAAATTGCTCTTAGTGACCAGAAAGGTTGGGAGGGGTTATTGGGTTACAGGGATGGGGTGGAAGTGATGGCTTAAGTGGGTCAGTGTCTGCACTGTATGTTCTATAACAATCATTTAAGCAGGATGTTCAGACAACTTTATAAATTTTTATGCTCTTTTGCCCCCTCCATTTTTCTTTTCAACACTGATTCTATTAGCCTCTTAACACTAGCAAGAAACAGTTATGATAAAGAGCAAATAATGATCACTTGAGAAATATTCTATAGTAAAACATGTAAATTAAAATACCTTCTGGTGCAGAAAGGGGTTTCCCACTCATGCGTAGAACTTTTGCCTGATTAACATCATAGCCATTCAAGTTTAAGGACCAGGTCTTCTGTTGCTCCTGAACAGGAAAGATACTGTAATGTATTGCAGGAACTTTGATGGATGCAATTTAGTTTACTTTGCTCTTGCTGGTGCTTAGTTCTTCATCTCTTACAGCATCCCACTAGTTCCTATCAAACCGTCAGCCCTTTTTCCAAGTGCTCAATCTGACCAACGTGTTCTTAAATTCCCAAGTGAGGTCATTAGACATCCTGCACTCAGTTGTTCAATTAACATGAAAATTAACACGGTGGTTAATCAATTAGTTTAAAAAGGTTTCTTACTGATAATGCATGCAAGCAACTGTTAGCTTTTTTACTTCATTCAACATTAATCATACTTGTTAGGTTTAAGAGTACAACCATGAAGTGAACACACTTGGTTTCAGGAAGCATACATTCCTTTATGAATTTGTGCGTCAAGTGATTATAATGTTCGCACAAAAAAAAATGCATCGCTATTCTTCACACACTTGTGCTAGTACTGGGAATAATATTTGAAGCTAATCTCTCTCACCATTAGCCAGATGGGTCATTCTGCCTGCTCTTAGAGCACTATTATGCTTTTTAATACCTAATAATATTACAATCTCTTTCTGCATTTGTCAACCCAACAGATCGAGAAAAATAGATAGACTTTTTAATCTCGCCTCTGAAGCGCTTTATAATTGAAAACAGTGGGATGTAGAACATATTTCTCATACCAGAGAGAGTCCTTGCAAAAACATCTGCTTCCAAGCTGCCTCCAAACAGCAATCAAAGCACCAAGAGCAAGGAAATATCCAATTATCTTTAGTGTGGAGGAATAGGTTTTGCAACCACCCATGGAACTTAAGAAATGAAGCATCACAATAGTTTGATGTTCAATTGACTTAAAAAAAAAAACACAATTTCAGTTAGATAATCTTTTATACTCACTTTCTTGGTTGGAGATTCATTTTCCTGCTCATTTTCTTTAGAGATTAAGAAATGTGCCACCTCCATTTGTGCTGCATTACGGATTGGAATGTAACGATCACCGCCTGCTTTTGATGGTGTCCCTTGCACCCGGGAACATTTAGAAGATTTAGGCGTTTTTGTTTTCCCTATAAAGCAGGCAGAAAAGCTTGTTGAAGAGCCCAACATGGTTGCAGCTTTCATTCTGTTTCAATTTCCACATGAAATAACCATTATTAATTTCTTCAAGAAGAGAGAGGAAAGCCGCCAGAACTCAGTCAAATGTGCATAGATCCCATCTCTGAGAATCTTTCCAAACAATTTCACTATCACTGACGTCAAGCTCACTGGCATATAATTACCCTGGTTATCCTTACAACCCTTCTTAAATAATGGGACAACATTGGCTATCCTCCAATCCTCTGGGATCTCAACTGTGGCCAACGAGGACACAAAGATTTCTATTAGAGGCCCAGCAATTTAATCTCTCGTCTCCCTCAGTAATCTAGGATAGAAGCCATCTCTCTCTCTCTCTCTCTCCCTCACCCCTGACGCTCACTCTCCCGCCAAGTCAATAAATGGTTGCCACCTCCGGGTCAACCCGTCCAGATCCCCTCAAGGCGAACTTAATTTTTTCCTTGCCACCCCTGGACCCATCGCCACCCTTTTTTTTAAAGCACCCAGGACATGACGCCCGCAAATCCCTCCCAGTACCCCCTAAGCTTAGGGCATGCCCAAAACATGTGAACGTGGTTCCTCCCGCGCACCTAGCACATTTGTCCTCTATCCCAAAGAATTTGCTCATCCGAGCCACCGTCATGTACTCAGGGCCTCTGCCCACAGCCCGTCCTCCATTTCCCCGCCTAGCTCCTCCTCCCATTTAAGTTTCAGTTCCTCCGTCTGGGACCCTTCCTCCCTCATGAGCACCGTATAAATATCAGAGACTCTACCCTCCCCTTCTTCCCCCCCCTAGAGACTATTCTGTCTTGGAATGCCATTGGCGGGAGGCGTGGGAAAGATGGGACCTGTCTACGAACAAAGTTCCGCAACTGTAGGTACCTAAAATAATTTCCCCCTACCAGCCCAAATTTCTCCTCCAAGCTCCTCAAACTCGCAAAGCTCCCTTCCAGGAACATATCGCCCACCCTTCCTACCCGCCGCCATGCTCGAAACCCCCCATCCATACTCCCGGGGGCAAACCGATGGTGGTCGCAGATTGGCACCCAAACCGACACCCCAGTCTCCCCTACATGCCTCCTCCACTGGCCCCATATCCACAGAGTCGCCACCACTACCAGGCTGGTGGAGTACCTGGCCGGCGGCAGCTGTAGAGGAGCTGTGACCAGGGCTGCCAAGCTGGAGCTACCGCAATGCTTTTTAACATACGCAACACTTCCTTCCTCGTAATAACTACCTGTTCTAACTACCACCTCTCAACAGTTGAGGAATCCTGAGTCAGCATGGCCACAGACATGATCGTAACTGCATGGCCAATTCAAGAAAAGCATTACCGTACATTTTACATTACCGCTTCTGACCTCCAAAGACTTTGATTCAGAACCACAAAAACTGATGGAGTAAGGGGCAGCACGGTGGTGCAGTGTTTTGCACTGCTGTATCACAGCACCGAGGTCCCAGGTTCAAGCCCAGCCCTGGGTCACACATTCTCCCCGTGTTTGCGTGGGTTTCGCCCCCACAACCCCAAAGATGTGCAGGGTAGGTGGATTTGCCTCACTAAATTGTTTTCAATTAAGGACAATGAATTGGGTACTCCAAATTTATTTTAAAAGACTCATGGAGTATCCTTAAATTTGTCACATGCATTCCTCATATGAAAGCCATGATCTCCCCTCATTCTTCTAAACTCTCGAGAGTATAGGCCTAAATTGTTCAATCTCTCCTCACATGACAAACCCCTCATCTCTGGAATCAATCTAGTGAACCTCCTCTGAACTGCCTTCAATGCTACATCTTTCCTCAAATTGTGGTCTCACCAATGCCTTGTATAGTTGCAACAAAACTTCCTTACCTTTATACTCCATTCTCGCTATCAAATTCCATTTGCCTTCCTTATTATCTGCTGCACCTGCATGCCCGTTTACTGTGGCTCACGCATGAGGACACCCAGGTCCCTCTGCATCGGAGCACCCTGAAGTCTAAGTTGCCTTTCCATTTTTCCAACCAAAATGCATGACCTCACACTTATCCAAGTTCCACACCCCCCGGCGCCATTCTGGCCCACCCCCGCCCCATTCTGGCCCACCCCCGCCCCATTCTGGCCCACCCCCGCCCCATTCTGGCCCATCCCATAATTAATCTTGTGTGTAAATAAAGTACCATTGATCTTGAGCCAACTAACTGGTGTTTGGCTCTTTGATCGATATCCGGTTGAACCTTGTGGTGGTATCATTTGATACCTGGCGACTCTGAGCAATATATCATCGCTATCTAAAGAAAGAAGGGCAACCTTATTGATTGCCATATTTATAGCAGGTAAAAAAGACACCTGCTAGTATTC
The DNA here is from genome assembly GCF_902713615.1 of Scyliorhinus canicula. Lineage (NCBI taxonomy): Eukaryota > Metazoa > Chordata > Chondrichthyes > Carcharhiniformes > Scyliorhinidae > Scyliorhinus > Scyliorhinus canicula. The sequence goes on along the minus strand of NC_052149.1, from coordinate 30,084,378 downwards.
TATCCAAGCTAATAAATTATCCCTAATCCCATGTGATCTCACCTTGTGAATTAACCTTCGGTGTGGCACCTTATCAAGCGTCTTCCGGAAGTCCAGATCTCTACAGAATCCCCATTATCCACTTTGCTTGTTACATCTTCGAAGAACTCAAGCAAATTAGCCAAACATGATTTGCCCTTTGTAAAACCATGCTGACTTTGATGGATAGACATTTTACAAATGTCCTGATATTACGTCCTTGATAATTAATTCTAATAATTTTCCAACAACAGATGTCAAACTAACTGGTTTGCAATTTCCCACATTCTGCCTCCCTCCCTTTTTGAATAAGTGTGTTATGTTAACATTTTTCTAATCCACTGGAGCCTTTCCTGTGTCAATGGAATATCTTAATCAATGGATCCACTACCTCTGCTGCCAATTCCTTTAACACCGTCAGATGTAGGCCATCAGGTCCGGGGACTTGTCTGCCCTCAATCCCAAGAGCTTGTTGAGTACTGTTCCCTATTGATGCCGATTGTTCCAAGTTCCACCCTTACTATCACCTCTGAATTGCCCATTCTTATAGGAATGATACTGGTGTCTTCCACAGTGAAAACTGAGGCAAAGTATTGATTTAGCATCTCTGCCACTTGTGTTCCCCACTATTAACTCACCGGTTTCATCTTCCAAAGAGCCAACATTCACCTCAGCGACTCTTCCCTTTTATGTACCGGTAGAAGCTGTTCCTACCCTTTTTAATATTGTGCTAGTTTATTTTCATAATTTACCATTGCTTACTTTTTTAGTATCCCTTTGTTAATGTTTAAAGTTTCCTCATCTTCCAGCCTGTCACTGGCCTTTGCAGTATGATATAAACTTAGTTTTTCTCTTTATAATGGCCTTGACCTTCTGTTTAGCCATGGATGTTTTTAACCCCTCGTCCCATCTTTCTTCCTCATTAGGATATATTTTAGTTGTGAAGAATGGAGTATCTCCTTAAACAACTGTCACTACTCATCAGCTGTTCTACTTCTTGCCCAGCCTTTATGGGCCAAATCTATCCTCAAGCCTATGTAATTTCCTTTATTCAATTCTAGAATACTTGTGGGCCTCCACTTTCTCACCCCCAAAATGAATCTCGAATTCTACCATACTATGGTCACTACTCCCTAGTAGATCCTCAATTAGGTCATTGATGAATCACTCCTCATTACAGAATACCAAATCAAGAGTAGCCTCTTCACTGGTTGGTTTCCCAACATCGTGTTCCAGGAAACATCTCTAATGCATTCAATTAACTCTGCCTCAAGGCCACCCGTGCCAATTTGATTCCTCTAGTCTATGTGCATACTAAAATCACCCATTATTATTGCCATACTTTTCCTGTTGAATAATAATCCACTGGCTGGAAACTGAAATTGAATTTAAAAAAAAAAAAGACTTTATGAAAACAGAGACTAAGGTGACTTGACATCACAGCCAAAGATGGCTACCCCAAATTACTGCACAGCACATTCCTCATTTCAACCTACTGGAATGCAGATGGCATGTTTGCAAAACCTAAAGACAATGGCTCCTGGGAATATGAAGGATCAACATCTCCTGGCCCAATAATAAGGCAATCACCAGAGATATTCAACTGCTGGTAAGGACCATCAGATACCTTTCCAGACACGAGCTAATTAAGTTACCCTCGACTGCACTGATAAGAGTTATAGAATCATAGAATTTGCAGTTCAGGAGTCCATTCGGCCCATTGGGTCTGCACAGGCTCTTGGAAAGAGCACCCAACCTAAGCCTCCACCTCATCCTTGTAACCCAGCAACCCCACCTAAACTTTGGCCACTAAGGGGCAATTTAGCATGGTCAATTCACCTAACCTACACATCTTTGTGGAGGAAACCAGAGCACCTGGAGGAAATCCATGCAGACATGGGGAGAAAGTGCAAACTTCACCCAGACAGTCACCCGAGGCCAGAATTGAACCTGGGACCCTGGAGCTTGGAGGCTGCAGTGCTAACCACTGTGGCGCCATGCCGCCCTTTATTTGGATCCCCCAGAAATTGGGTCCCATGACAAGCCAACCCATGTATGTTTTAAGCACATATTTTCTCAGCAGAAGAGACAAGCAGCTGAGAAGTAGGATCTCCCCCGCCTTCCTCACTTGGCAACCCACCTGGAGAACAACCCACGGTCACAAATCACAGCATTCCAAGACCCCAAGGTTGGCACCCAAAGATAAATTTAGAAGATAAAGTACACGATTCCCGGCTTGGGTCACTGTCTGTGCAGAGTCTGCACCTTCTCCTAGTGTCTGCGTGGGTTTCCTCCCACAATCCAAAGATGTACAGGGTAGGTGGATTGGCCATGCTAATGTACCTCTCAATTGAAAAAAAATTGGATATTCTAGATTTATATATTTTTTTAAATCACTGAATACCATTGATCAGAAACTGAACTGGACTAGCCACATTAATACTGTAGCTACCAGGGCAGGTCAAAGACTAGGAATCCCATGGCAAGTAACTCACCTCCTGACCTCCCAAAACCTGTCCACCATCTATAAGGCACAAGTCAGGAGTGTAATACTCCCCACTTGCCTGGAATGAGTGCAGCTCCAACAACACTCAAGAAGCTCTACACCGGGCAGCACGGTGGCACAGTGGTTAGCATTGCTGCCTACGGCGCTGAGGACCCGGGTTCGTATCCCGGCCCTGGGTCACTGTCTATGTGGAGTTTGCACATTCTCCCCGTGTCTGCGTGGGTTTCACCCCCACAACCCAAAGATGTGCAGGATAGGTAGATTGAACACTCTAAATTGCCCCTTAATTGGAAAAAATAATTGGGTACTCTAAATTTATAAAAAAAAAAAAAAAAAAAAAAAAAAAGAAGCTCTACACCATCCAGGACAAAGCAGTCCGTTTGATTGCTACCCCTTCCACAAACATTCAAACTCTCCAACACCGACAAACAGTGGCAGCTGTGTATACCATATACAAGATGCACTGCAGTAAGGTTCCACAGATAGTAGTAGTCGTTGGTTTGGAAGGTGCTATCTAGGACAAGTGTAGCAGATACCTGGGAACCCACCACCTGGAAGTTCCACTCCAAGACACTCACCACCCAGACTTGGAAATATATCGCCGCTCCTTCACTGTCACTGGGGCAACATCCTGGAACTCCCTCCCTAGCAGCACAGTGGGTGTACCTACACTTCAAGGACAGTGAGAGATTACTCACCAACACCCTCTGAGGGGAAACTGGGGATGGGCAATAAATGCTGTCCTAACCAACAATGCCCACATCCCATAAATGAATTTCAAAAAAACACTTTCAACAGTAACGCAACTAGAAATCCATTCTCCAGGCTTTCCCACAGTATCCTATGGTGGAATTAATCTGTGAACCAGAGCTGCAACAAAAAAGATAAAAGACTGCAGCCCTGATATTTCCAGCTGAGGCCTTCACAGCAGGTCGGCTTTTGCTCACATCAAGACTCAGTACACACTTTCTATGGATTTGGGAGGGAACAAACCCCCTACTGTGCCACCCCAACCCCAGGATATGACAACGGTCATTATTTTCAAGCAAATCATGCATTCCCCTCATTTCCAAAGTAGGGAAAATGCGGACAAATTCTTCTGAAATGCATACTTCCTGTTGCTGAGGAAATCCTCCCAAAGACACTGTTTTTAGACCTTCCAAAATCACCCAAGAAAAATGTCAAGAGTTACACCACTAACTCTTCACTGCACTCAACAATCTGACCAAAGAATGTGATTCAGTAAATAGTGGGGCCCTGTATGTATGCACTTCACACAAGAAACTTAATCTCAATCCTCCATCTATTCCATGATATGAATGCAACAATAGAGTGGGAGATCTGAAACAGAAGCCTTCAAAATCCAGACTGGTGTCAAGCAAGGTTGTAATTGTCTGCATACTATTTACAATCTACCTGATAATAGTTATTCAGCTCAACAGCCCTCTGGTGGTTTGAGTATTAAACAACATCTAGATAAAAACTCAGTTGCCTGACATGTCAAACTAACTGAGCATCATAGACATACCTGGTCTACAGTTTTCAATGACTGCATGTTGCTGCCCACTTTGTATCACATTTACAAGCCATTCCAGATCATTGCAATTCTGCATACAAGAGACTCAAGACTGTCCCGGAATGTGCCCACACCTACTCAGCCAAATATTCACCTTCCATATACCTGTATGTTGAAGTGGACACTTGAAATGTTGAGCATTTGCCATACTTTGGCAGCCATCTCTCTCAAAGGGAACCATTGATAAGCAGATCCCATACCAGATCACTTGTGCCAGCTCAACCTTTTGAGTGTGACAACAAAGACCTCCACAGGTTGACAGTAATCTGTACAGAGCAGGTGTCATCACCACACCACTGTACTGCAGCAACACACGTGCACTAGAGAAAATCCATCACCAATGCCTCTTCTCCATCCTCCGATTTGGGAGGACGAACAAATGCAATTATCCCCTTGAAGCCAGCTCCACAAGCACTCTGACAAAACTCCTGAGCTCCCAGTGCCTGCGTGGGTCTCACCCCCACAAACCAAAAATATGCCTGGTACGTGGATTGGCCACGCTGAATTATCCCTTATTTGGAAAAAAAATAATTGGATACGACAAATTTATTTTTAAAAAACTGATGTACTGAGCACCGTCTAAATGGCCAAAAAGCCAGTAAGGAACAGTCTGTGGTTGTTGGGAGAGATGGCAGTGTAGCGGTGATGTCACTGGATGAGTAAGCCAGATGCCCAGGCCAATGCTCTGGCATCCAAAGGTTCAAATCCCACCATGACAGTTTTGTGCAATTGAAATGCAATTAATAAATCTGGAATCAGGACTTCTGGTGGCGGCGATGACGTAGGAAGCCGCACATTTGGGAGCTCCCGATTCAAACGGACTTTTCGGCTCTTTTGAGAGCCCAAAACGGAATTTTTTCGACGTCTCCCGGTGGGAGGTGTGCTGATCGACTTTCTCCGCATTACATGACTCGAACTCGGAGTGGAAAGGAGGAAAAAACGGCAGCAGCTCCCCAGAAAAAAAGAGGGGAAGGATTCCAAGATGGCGGCCGGCGGAGCACCAGAGGCGTGGAAGCTGTGGGCCCAGGAGCAGCAAGCTGCTCTCCTGCACTGTTTTGCAGATTTCAAGGACGAGGTGCTGAGCTCTCTGCAGGAAACGAATAAAAGGCTCTCGGAGATTCAGACGACCCAGGGTGCTGCCATCCAGGCGTTGCAGGCACAGGCCACTGAATGAGAGGAGGAGACCGTGGTCCTCGTGAGGAAGGTGGAGGGGCACGAGGCTCCCCACAAAAAGTGGCAAGACCGCTTCGAGGAGCTTGATCACCGCATGAGGCAGAAAAATCTGAGGATCTTGGGCCTTGCGGAGGGGCTGGAGGGGTCGGATCTGACAACCTACGTGGCCACGATGCTGAACTCGCTAGTGGGGGCAGGATCTTTCCATCTGCCCCTGGAGCGAGCCCACAGAGTACTGGCCAGGAGGCCCAAGGAGAACGAACCCCCGCGTGCGGTGCTGGTGAGGTTCCACCGGTTCAGTGATCGGGAGTGTGTGCTGCGCTGGGCCAAGAAGGTGAAGAGCAGCAATTGGGAGAATGGGGTAGTACGGATCTACCAGGATTGGAGTGCGGAGATGGCTAAGCGGCAATCCAGGTTTAATCGGACGAAAGAGGTGCTCTACAAGAAGATGATAAAGTTTGGAATGCTGCAGCCTGCGCGCCTGTGGGTAACTTATTTGGACCGGCATTATTATTTTGATTCCCCGGAGGAGGCGTGGGCCTTCGTGCGGACGGAGAAACTGGGCTCGAGCTAGGGGTTGGGGGTTGCTGGGTCGGTTGCAATGCTTTACTGCTGGTTTCTGCTGTTGCTGTGTTCTCTTTTTCTGTACTTTTGTAATTTTGATATGGTTATTTATTGGGGTGTTGTTCTGTTTTTTGTTGGGGGGCATTGTTTGAGTTTTGTATCTTGCGGGGACGGTTGGGGGGGTTTGTTGTATTCTATATCGGGTTGGGGGGATGGAGTGGGGCTGGTATTTGGGAGCTGCGTCAGAAGGGTGTGGTGGGGCAGTGCGAAAGCGCGGGCTTTCCTCTGGCTTCCCGCGTTGTGGGGCTGGGGGGTGGAGACGATGATGGGGGTGGGGGGGCCTTAACTGGTTCTTCCCCGCACTGGAGCAGTGCCTGGAGGAGGGACAGGATGGGGGATGATCCCACTTTGGGAGGGGTTGGGTTTTTTGGCGAGAGTTTCCAGGGTCAGCAGAAGTTAGCTGACCCACGGAAGTACAATGGAGGACGGTTTGCGGCTAGGAGGGTTCCTAACCTGGGTGGGGGGGAAAACTACCGGGTTGCTGCTGGCAGGGTCACGAAGGAGCTGGTGTGGGCCAGGGGGGGACAGAGGTGAGGTGTTGTCGCTGTGGGGACTGGGTCGGGCAGGGGGTGCTAGCCTGGGTCGGGCAGTCGACGGGCTATGGCTAGTCGCCGGGGGGGGGACGCCCTCTGATCCGGTTGGTCACCTGGAATGCGAGAGGATTGAATGGGCCGGTGAAGCGGTCGAGGGTACTTGCTCATCTGAGGGGGCTAAAGGCAGATGTGGCAATGCTTCAGGAGACCCACCTGAAGGTGGCGGACCAGGTCCGTTTGAGGAAGGGGTGGGTGGGGCAGGTTTTCCACTCTGGGTTGGATGTGAAGAACCGGGGAGTGGCGATTCTAGTGGGGAAAAATGTGTTGTTTGAGGCATCGGAGGTGGTGGCAGATAAGGGGGGTAGGTATGTTATGGTTAGGGGCAGGCTACAGGGAGAGAAGGTGGTACTTGCTAGTGTGTATGCCCCAAATTGGGACGATGCGGGCTTTATGAGGCGTATGCTGGGACGGGTCCCGGATCTAGAGGCAGGAAGTCTGATTATTTTGGGGGGGGGGGGGGGGGGGGGGGGTCGTCGTGGGGAGCTGATATCCATCCAGGCACACAGGCAGAGGAGCGAGGGATAGACTGGTGGGGAAAATGCTGGAGGTAGATAGGAGGTACGCGGAGGCACCAGAGGAGGGACTGTTGGGGGAGAGGCGCAGCCTACAGGCTAAATTTGATTTGCTGACCACTAGAAAGGCGGAGGCACAGTGGAGGAAGGCACAAGGGGCAGTGTATGAACATGGTGAAAAGGCGAGTAGGATGCTGGCTCATCAGCTCTGCAAGCAGGATGCGGCTAGGGAAATTGCTGGAGTGAGAGACAAGAGTGGGAATGTGGTGCGGAAGGGGGTAGAGGTGAATGAGGTCGTCAAGGACTTTTACGGGGAGCTGTACCGGTCGGAGCCAACGGTGGAGAGGAGGGGAATGGAGAGGTTTCTCGACGAGCTAACTTCCCAAAGGTGCAGGAGGAGCAGGTGGAGGGGTTGGGGGCGCCGATTTAGCTGGAGGAGCTAGTTAAGGGGATCGGGCAGATGCAGTCAGGGAAGGCGCCGGGGCCGGATGGGTTCCCGGTGGAGTTTTATAAAAAGTTTGTGGACCTAGTGGGCCCCTTGCTGGTGCGGACACTCAACGAAGCGTGGGAAGGAGGGACTTTGCCCCCGATGATGTCGGGCACTGAATTTCGTTAATCTTAAAGAGGGACAAGGACCCCCAGCAGTGTGGTTCATACAGGCCCATATCTCTCCTCAATGTGGATGCAAAGGTGCTGGCAAAAATCCTGGCCACCAGGATAGAGGACTGCGTGCCAGGGGTTGTACACGAGAACCAGACAGGTTTTGTGAAGGGAAGGCAGTTGAACATGAATGTGCGGAGGTTGTTGAATGTCATCATGATGCCGGCGATTGAGGGGGAGGCTGAGATAGTGGTGGCGCTGGATGCGGAGAAGGCCTTCGATAGAGTGGAGTGGGGGTACTTATGGGAGGTGTTGGGGAGGTTTGGATTTGGTGAAGGGTTTATTAGATGGGCGAGGCTGCTATTTGAGGCCTCGATGGCGTGCGTGGCCACGAATGGGAGGGGGTTGGAGTACTTCCGGCTTTACCGAGGGACCAGGCAGGGTTGCCCCCTGTCCCCCTTGTTGTTTGCATTGGCAATCGAGCCGTTGGCGATGGCGTTGAGGGATTCAGGAAGGTGGAGGGGTTTGGTGCGAGGTGGGGAGGAACATAGGGTGTCGTTGTATGCCGATGACCTGCTACTACATGTGGCGGACCCGGTGGGAGGGATGCCGGGGGTGATGGAGCTGCTAGCTGAGTTTGGGACCTTTTCAGGCTATAAACTAAATCTAGGCAAGAGTGAGGTGTTTGTGGTGTACCCTGGGGACCAGGAGGAAGGAATTGGTAGGCTCCCGCTTAGGAGGGCAGGGGAGAGTTCTAGGTACCTGGGGGTGCAGGTGGCCAGGGACTGGGGGACACTACACAAGCATAATTTCACCAGGCTTGTGGATCAGATGGAGGAGGAGTTCAAGAGGTGGGACATGCTGCCATTGTCGTTGGCGGGGAGGGTGCAGTCCGTCAAAATGACGGTGCTTCCGAGGTTCTTGGTCCTCTTTCAGTGCCTGCCCATCTTCATCCCCAGGGCCTTCTTTAAGAGGGTGACTAGCAGTATTTTGAGCTTTGTGTGGGCACATGGGACTCCGAGTGTGAAGAGGGTTTTCCTGGAGTGAGGGAGGGATAGAGGCGGGCTGGCGCTGCCCAACCTTTTGGGGTACTATTGGGCGGCCAATATGTCAATGGTGCGTAAATGGGTGATGGGGGGGGCGGCGTGGAAAAGAATGGAGATGGCGTCTTGCAGAGGTATGAGCCTGGGTGCCTTGGTAACGGCGCCGTTGCCGCTTTCTCCTAAGAGGTATACCACGAGCCCGGTGGTGGCGTCGACCCTAAGAATCTGGGGACAGTGGAGACAGCATGGCGGGAAACAGGGGGCTCGATGGAGGCTCTACTATGTGTAAATCATCATTTCATCCCGGGGAACACTGATGGGGGATTTAGGGGGTGGCATATGGTGGGCATCAGTAAACTGAGGGACCTGTTTATTGGCGGCAGGTTTGCGGGCCTGGGGGAACTGGAAGATAAATTTGGGCTCCCCCAAGGGAACATGTTCAGATACTTGCAGGTAAAGGCGTTTGCTAGGCGACAGGTAGAGGAGTTCCCTTTGCTGCCCTCGTTTGGGGGGGGGGTGGGGGCGATGGACAGAGTGCTTTCTGGGGTGTGGGTCGGAGAGGGGAAGGTGTCTGACATTTATAAGGTAATGCAGGAGGTGGAGGAGTCGTCAGTGGAGGAGCTGAAGGCTAAATGGGAGGGGGAACTTGGGGAGCAGATAGAGGTCGGGACTTGGGCGGATGCCTTGGAGAGAGTCAACTCTTCCTCCTCATGTGCGAGGCTTAGACTCATCCAATTCAAGGTGCTGCACCGGGCCCACATGTCCGGGACTAGGATGAGTAGGTTCTTTGGGGGTGAGGACAGGTGCACCAGGTGTTCGGAGAGTCCAGCGAATCATGCCCATATGTTCTGGGCATGCCCGGCACTGGAAGAATTCTGGAAGGGGGTGGCGGGGATGGTGTCGAGGGTGGTTGGATCCAGGGTGGGAACCGATTTTTGGAGTTGCGGTGGAGTTGGGAGTGCAGGAGGCAAAAGAGGCCGATGTCCTGGCCTTTGCGTCCCTAGTAGCCCGGCGGAGGATCTTGATGCAGTGGAAAGATGCGAGGCCCCCCAGGTGTGGAGACCTGGATCAGTGACATGGCGGGATTTATAAAATTGGAGAGAGTCAAATTTGCCCCGAGAGGATCAATACAAGGGTCCTATAAACGGTGACAGCCTTTTCTGGACTTCCTGGCTCATAGATAGATGTCTTGGTCAATAGCAGCAGCAACCCTTGGGGGGGGGTGTTCCTTATTATTGTTTCTATTTCTTTTCTATGGTTATGTAACTTAACATTGTATTAATTTAAGTTGTTGTTAATATGTTTTGTTGTTCATTGAGGATGGGCGAATGTTTATGACTGCTATCATTATTGTTATTGTTGGTATTTTATTACGGTTCGTCGTTGTATAAATACAAAATTTTTCAATAAAAATTATTTTAAAAAAATAAATAAATCTGGAATCAATCAGCAATGGTGATCATGACAGCTTTCATTAATATAAAAACTCATCTGGTCCACAAATGTCCTTCAGGGAAGGGACCTGACCTAGAGTGGTCTACACAGGACTCCAGACCCACAGCAATGTCATTGATCCTGAACCTGTCCAGCAAGCCATTCAGTTGTTTCAAAGAAACAACTACAGAAAAGCCAATACAGGATCAAAATCAGGTGGAGCACCTGGCATCAACCTCGGCAACAAAAACAATGGCACACCCAGCCCTGTTGACCTTCTTCACTAACACCTGGGAGTTTATGGCAAAATGTGGAGAGCGATTCTCAACTAGTCAAGCAACAGCCCAGAGTCATACTCACCAAATCATACTTTACAATGTCCCAGACACCACCATCCCTGGTTATGCCCTGTCCCATTGACAAAATAGGTGGCATTATAGTCGTGTACAATCAGGGGAGAGTTGCACCAAGAGTCCTCAACATTCACTCAGGCTCCCATGCAGTCTCAAAGTATCAGGTCATACATGGGCAAGGAAACCTCCTGATTACCACATACCACCCACTCAGTTGATGAATCAGTAATCTCCATGGTGAATACCACTTGGGGGAAACACTGAGATGGCAAGGACGCAAAATGTACTCAGGACAGGGACTTCAATGGCCATTGCAAATTAACACAATATAAAGTTACAGAATAGAAACTACAATAAGGAACACCCGCCCCGGGGTTGCTGCTGCTATTGACCAAGATACCTATCTTTGAGCCAGGAAGTTCAGAAAAGGCTGCCGTTCTTTTTGTTCTTAAAGGACATAGCTGTTTAGAACATAGAACAGTACAGCACAGAACAGGCCCTTCGGCCCTCGATGTTGTGCCGAGCAATGATCACCCTACTCAAATCCACGTATCCACCCTATACCCGTAACCCAACAACCCCCCCTTTAACCTTACTTTTTAGGACACTACAGGCAATTTAACATGGCCAATCCACATAACCCGCACATCTTTGGACTGTGGGAGGAAACCGGAGCACCCGGAGGAAACCCACGCACAAACGGGGAGGACGTGCAGACTCCGCACAGACAGTGACCCAGCCGGGAACTGAACCTGGGACCCTGGAGCTGTGAAGCATTGATGCTAACCACCATGCTACCATGCTGCCCCTGTTTGACTAGGCTGTCCTCACAAATAGTTTTGGCAAGATAACCACTAAACTTGAGAGAAATTCCGATCTTCACATTGAGGATACACTCTAAATGAGATAGATTTTGAACGGACATAGCACTCAAGACTGGGTAACCACAAGATGCTATTGGCCAGGATGCGGCCAATGGTGCAGGGGACCAGAACCAAGAGTCATGGTCTAAGGATACAGGGTAAACATTTTAGGACTGAGATGAGAAATGATGTCACCCAGGGAGTGGTGAGCGTGCAGAATTGACTACCACAGACAGTAGCTGAGGCCAAAACATCGTATGTACTCGGGGGAGACACACACATAAATCCAGTAAATACAATTTCCTTTTGGACCAATACCATTTGAGATTAGTCAAACCAATTGTAGAAAATGGCAACCCTTTGCTGGCACTACAGACAAGTACTTCCAACATCCCAGGATCTGTTCACTAATGGAGAATTTATTATCATCCTTAGAACTTCCTACAGATTGACAATCTAGTGCAATAAACATACCATCTGCATAACTATTTGCCATCTGAATAAGTATTTGCAGATCAATTCTTAACCAGCTAGTCTCAAAAGATTTAGATTCACGTTAAACAATATAGGCATTATTAGCTCTAATTTGTTTCTGAAGGTAAAGTGGTTAGTGAGCTTACTTAAAAAATGTTTCCCATCTCAAATTCCATCACCATATCCTAGGTAGGTCAACAGGTGGCACAGTGGTTAGCACTGCTGCACACAGCACTGAGGACCCGGGTTCGATCCCAGCTCTGGGTCACTGTCCATGTGGAGTTTGCACATTATCCCGTGTCTGAGTGGGTTTCACCCCACAACCCAAAAGATCTGCAGGTTAGGTAAATTGACCATGTTAAATTGCCCCTTAATCGGAAAAAAATAATTGGGTATTCTAAATGTTTTAAAAAAAAGAAACCCTAGGTAGGTCAAGAACAAAAATAAGCCACACATAGAAACAATGTCCACTTCAAGCTCCCACAGCAATTCAGAACATACTACACAGGCCACACAAAGAAAAAAAAATGAGAACATTGCATGGAACAAAATGTGGCAGAGTCAAAAGGAGCCCATTCCAAGCAAGTTTCAAGAGAAACTATATGTGTTGTTCTATTTCTATCTCTTTACCCCAAAAATTTGGCAAGCAACAATCTGGAAGCTGAACAAATGCTATCCAAAATCCCATCCTCATTAGAAAAAGCTGTGAGCCAAACATTGAAAACTAGAACAACATTAATCCAGCAAGCAGGACCTCTCCCAGTTACCTGGTGTCTTGCTGGGTGTTACCATCTTGGATGCATTCAGTGACCAGTTTGTAGTTTTCATTGGCGATAGACTACTGGTATTCGCTGAAGTAGACATTGACCCAGAAACACTGGGATTGTTCTCCTTTGCTTTCCGCTGCCACCTGGCAAGCGGCCCATTTGTTATGGGAGCATCCAATTTCAGGAGGTTGTTGATGTCACTCTCAAAAACAAACTGAGACATTCTGAGCACACCTCTGTATAGAAGAAAGGGAAAATTAAGAGAACAAGTCAGAAGGGGATGTGAACAAGCTGACCTAATTCATATGCACAATTCAATATATTTGAAGTACAAGTGCCATTGTTTCAACAATGGATTCGGGTTAGTTTATTCAGTCTTCAAGCACATTAGCAGATGACATTTAATAATGCAACTGGAATCCTAAATTCAGTATATTTGGTTAGCCCACATTTTATAAAAGTTCATCATAATTTCCTTACGTTAAATGAAAATCGCTTATTGTCACAAGTAGGCTTCAAATGAAGGTACTGTGAAAAGCCCCTAGTCGCCACATTCCAGCACCTGCTCGGGGAGGCTGGTACTTTTGCCCTCATGTCTCAATTTACAAAGCCCAGGATCCCATGCCTTAGTAACCAGCTTCTCAACTTGCACTGCAACCATCAATAATGTGTACATACATCCCAGGTATCTTTGTCCTGCACTGCCTTTTCAATGGCACCATTGTCACAACAGGCATATTGAACTTTTTAAGGAGACGTGTTTCTAAAAGAAACACAAGAAAAGACATGGTGACAAAGATGGCTGAGAATGTTTGCACTGTAACCAATCACTATTTGTTGATGTACCATCGTCAATGTACTCTGTTGATTATTCTTTTGTCTACTACGTACATGCTATGAAATGAAATGAAAATGAAAATCGCTTATTGTCACGAGTAGGCTTCAAATGAAGTTACTGTGAAAAGCCCCTAGTCGCCACATTCCGGCGCCTGTTCGGGGAGGCTGTTACAGGAATCGAACTGTGCTGCTGGCTTGCCTGGGTCTGCTTTCAAAGCCAGCGATTAGCCCTGTGAGCGCTATGTTCCTTGGCCGCAGAAAAATACTTTTCACTGTACTTCAGTACATGTGACAATAAATATCAATCAATCAATGTAAACTGAGAATGGAAACTTCCTATGTGGATTATACTTAGTCCTAAGAGAGCATGGGATATCACACCTGAAAGGTGTCATGGATTTCTTCAAACAGGGATTTGAAAGAGGGAAACCCCAAAGATGCAAAAGACTAAGCTTTAATCCTGTGAAAACACATCTCCAGCTGATTTATATCTCAAGAACGTGGAATGGTCCAAGTTCAAAGAAAACTGACTATGGGCAAAAGACTTGTTTGGTTGCTGCTGTTTTTCAAGAATACACAGGGACATGGGTTTTAAAAAAAAGCTGGCTGCAGACTGGTGCTGGGGCATTAGTGCATATGTGGCACAGGAACAAGAGATAACAGCCAGTCACCCTTGCAAAAAGGCAAGCAGACAAAGGACGTCTGTCACTGAAAAGAGACAGAAGCCTCGAAAGGAAATAGGGAGTCTTTTCAGCCAACTCTGTAGAAACTAGTATGTTCAATCTAATAAGCCAACGTCAGCCCTACTGGAATCACCCAACATAAGGGCCACAACATACTCCCATCTATACTCCTGAACATATATATTCCACCCCCCACCCAAGTTTTAGTAACTAATAAACTTACTCTTTTCTGGACTCGAGAAAACCTGGTTAAATTTACTTCTCCCTAATAGGAAATGGATTAACTTTAAATTACTGTTGTTGCTGCAAACTGAGGGGAGGGGGAGGGGTTGAATAAAGATGGGGAGCTAGTTCATTCCTCCTCACTTGAGCATAACACACTTTGGGTCCAGATGGGAAGTTAACAAATTTAGGGACCTCGGCTGGTCATGACACCATGTATTTTGTTTTTAAGTCTCTCCTCGTTCTTCCTACATAAATGTATCACTTCACGTATCTCTGCATTAAATTTCACCTGCTGGACTCGAGAAAACCTGGTTAAATTTACTTCTCCCTAATAGGAAATGGATCAACTTTAATAAAAAGGGGAGCTGGCTCATTCCTCCTCACTCGAGAGCATAACATATTTTGGGTGCAGATGAGAAGTTAACAAATTTAGGGACCTCGGCTGGTCATGACACCATGTATTTTGTTTTTAAGTCTCTCCTCGTTCTTCCTACATAAATGTATCACTTCACGTATCTCTGCATTAAATTTCACCTGCTGGACTCGAGAAAACCTGGTTAAATTTACTTCTCCCTAATAGGAAATGGATCAACTTTAATAAAAAGGGGAGCTGGCTCATTCCTCCTCACTCGAGAGCATAACACATTTTGGGTGCAGATGAGAAGTTAACAAATTTAGGGACCTCGGCTGGTCATGACACCATGTATTTTATTTTTAAGTCTCTCCTTGTTCTTCCTAAATAATGTATCACTTCACGTATCTCTGCATTAAATTTTACCTGCTGTGTCTGTCCATTTCACAGTTCACAATATTTCCAGGCTTCATGTAACTGAAATTTCAAAAGTGTGTGCAGCACACATCTAAGTTCTAATATAGTAACAAAAAACAATGATCCTAGTAGACACCTGCAGAACCACACTATCTTCCTTCAATACAAGCACTTTAGTTAGACACTGCCAACTCATGCTTCAGCTTTCACATAAGTCGACTATGTGGCACTTCAAAAACACCTTTTGGAAGTCCATAGACACCAACTGCACACGGTCACAAACATCCCCCACCTTTTCTCAAACCCCTCTGCGAAGCCCCTTAACTCATACTTTATCTTCTCCAACTGCAGGAAGTCGTACAGGTCACCCAACCAAGCCGCTATCCCCACCCGGTAATGATGACGACCGCCACTCTAGTAGAATTCGCCACCGTGCAATCAGGCACAAAGGTCTCGACACGGCCTTCCCCCTCGCCATGAGCTCCGGCTTCTCTGAAACCCCAAATATATTGCCCCTGCTCCACTATCCTGGCTAAGACCGCAAACACTCTCGTCCAGAGTCTTCCCAATTTTTCGCAACCCCAAAACATATGCGTGTGATTTGCTGGCTCCCACCCATACCTCACACTCATCTGCTACGCCCTGAATGAACCCACTCATTCTCGCCCGAGTCATATGTACCCCGTGCACTACCTTAAAATGTATCAGGCCCATCCTTGCACAGGAGGAGGCCCTGTTTACCCAACGGACTGCCTCACTCCATATTCCCCAATTGATCTCATTTCACAACTCCCCTTCCCATTTCTCACTTGTATATATCCCCAATTCTTCCCTCCTCCAGACCTTTTGCGCAAAGTCCCTGACCTGCAGATACCTGAACTCTCTCCCCTCGGCAGCTCTACCTCTCCCTTAGCTCCTCCAGACTGGCGAACCCTTTCTCCAAATACAGATCCCTCACCTTGGCCAGCCCCACTTCCCACCACCTCTTGTATACACTATGCACCCCGCCTCCCCCCCCAAGCTTAAGCCCATGATTCTTGCACAGCGGCGTTAGCATCGACATCCCTTCCACCCTAAAATACCTCCTCAAACTGATTCCATATCTTCATCGTGGATTGCACCGCCGGGCTCCCTGAAAACCTATTCGGAGCAATCTGCAACACTGCCATCACCATAGCCTGCAAACTAGACCCCTATTCCTCCTCCATCCTAACCCACTACACCCCTTCACCTTATCACCATCGCCACACCTTATCCACGTTCGCCACCCAATAATAATAAAGCTGGTTCAGCAACACCCTCCACCAACTTAGTTAAGTTCCTCTTACGGAGCCCCGACTATTCTCTCTGCTACCTGAATCCCCAAATACCTAAACCTACCCCATGCTAATCAAAAATAAAGTTAGTTAAATACATGTAGTGTAAAGGTCCATTTAACTGATTTCATATCTTTGGGGTGAGATGCAAGATCACACGATCAATCTCCTGGCAAGGAAAAAGTCTCATTCTAGATGTAGTTATTACGTATGTTTTTAATAAGCTTTATGTTAAACCTGACCTCAGAACACCACAAACAGAACAATAGATGGTGACAGGAAAATAAACAGCTAGCAACCAAACAGATTTTTAAAAATCAGAATGGGGCAGCACATGGTGCAGTGGTTAGCACTGCTGCCCTTGCTACAACACCCGTTTTAAAATGACCCATCTTAAAAAAAATTGCACTCTGCCGTTTTGGTGGGACAATCTCTGTTGATGCTGCCTTTTCCTACCAAATATAAAACACTTGGTTTTGGTTGTTGCTGTGCCATCTTTGCATTTTCCCTGTTTCTGTACTAAAATGTTTTTATTTTGAAAGTTAAACTCCATTGAGTCAGTGCTTCTTTGCAAATGAGTCTCTACCACAACAAATTACTGAACTATTCTGCTTCCTAACCTCCACTTGTCTGGCTGACTAAACTGCCTTGACTGGTGTGTTAAGGCAGCCTTTGGCTGCAAGAGGTCTGACTATATTTCACCAACTCCGCTGAGATTCTACCTTAAAGTAATTCTTGCAATTGCCATAAATCATTAATGAGCAAATCAATACTTTTCCTTCAGTCACCGGATGCAATTGTAAAGTTTTTTTTGTGTTTGTGGTGTTCTGAGGTCGGGTTATTCAAAACATTGCAGAAATAAAGAAAAAATCCAACAAATTGATATAAATGATTTACAGATGCTGTTCCGGGCACAATTAAAGGTCAACAAGTTTATGTGCGGAGATTTTGACCAACAGATATAAAACATGTTTTAACTGGACAGCGGAGCTGGAGTTCTGATCCCTTTGTGCATTGAACCGTGGCTGAAGGAGGATCCTTAGCCATCAAGCGTACAACTCCAGAAAGCCATGGGACAGGTGACCATAATGCTTCAACATATAGAGAGGGCAATCACAAGAGATTGTACAGATTTACAATGGATCTACAGAATGGAGGAATTTGAAAACCAAGAGCAGCCTAAAGATTTTAACGCCAGATTTCCACATTTAACAGCTTGGCAGTTGAAAACAGATTATTTTATATCTCAACACTTTATATCTCAACCAAAGCAAAGCTGGTGTGTGTTTGTTTACATCAAAGAAAGTTCCTGACCCATTTTGTCACAGGTAAAGCAGGAAGTTGACTCAATGTTATGACAAGGTATAATCTCACCTATAACAAAACTTACTAGTGTAAGTAGTGTAACAAAACTAATGCTAGTGTTCAACTATGGTTCAAGCACCAAGAACATATGGATCACTAAGAGTCTGTAGATCTTATGTGAACAAAGCTGTTGAAAGGGAAATCCTGTCTGGCAAAACTGGAAAGAATTCAACTTTCTTTAAGCGAGACACAATTACCCTCCGAATGTGAATCCAGGCTGTGACGGTGATGTGCCGAGTAGTCGCACATCAGGTGGTTCTCCTCCTGTGAAACCGAAAATAGGCTTTTATTCGAAATAGCCCGCTAATACAAGATATCCCCGCATCTCAACCAACATCAACACGAACAAAGATGTAGCGAAACTGCAGCTTCAAAGGCTGCAAAGAGACAAGAAATGGGAAAAGCCATGAGAAGCAAGTGGCTGAGCCGGCATACACACGAGGTGACGAAGCTCAGGCCACACCACAGAGAGAAGGACAGACCATGCAGGGGGCCCTGGACAAGGCAAAGTTTGGAGGCCCAAGGAACACCATAACAGAGCTAGAAAAGGCTTCAACACACCAGAGCGACCGGATCGCCACCCTGGAAAAGAAAATAACAATACTGGTTGCGACATAAAGGATTCGGAGGGGAAGATAGAAGATCAGGAAAAACGACCAAGGCGCCAAAATCAATGGGCCTGCTGGAAGAAATCGAAGGCAAAGACCCCACAGACTATGTGGGCCAAATGCTAGGCAATCTGGTGAGAAGGGATAGCTTCCCAACCCATCAGAAATAGACAGAAATCCACCAGCCATCCATCCAAGACCCAAGGCTGGAGAACAACCGAGGGTGATAGTCGCTAAAGTGCACAGGTATCAAGACCAGGAAAGAATCCTGTGCTGGGCAAGACAAATGAAAAACTGAAACTGGAAAGGTCACCAGATCAGGATCTACCAGGATCTGGGACTGCCCTGGCCAAGCAGCAGGCAGAATTCAAGAGCAAAGTCAGCCCTGTACAAGAGCGGCATAAAATTTGGGATGCTGTATCCTGCCAAACTTTGGGTCACATTCCAGGACAGGGAGCACTTCTTCACAGCCCCTACTGAGGACAAATTTGTCCTGGAGCACAGGCTGGAGAAATAGCAGCAGGGACAGCAGTGAAAAGGGCACCCGAAGAGGCTTTATTTATTAAATTAACCAACTCAAAGAATCCTATGCGCGGTACTACATTGCTTTGTTTTGAGGACAGGAGTTACAGCAGAGGAAGGAAAGAGTGAGAGCAGCAGAGCACAGGAAAAGGTGAGGAGAAGGGCAGGTAGGGCAAACAGATAGCAGGCAAAGGGTAGATACATAACCGACCGCAGGAAGGGGGGTCACTTAGCGGAAAAGTTAGCCAAGTACTGGACAGCTTTCTTCGAGGTGATGTCGAAGGTGGTGGGTCTGAGGGTGGAGCCATACACGAGTGCAGTCTTTGAGGTATCAGAACAGCCAGATCTCTTCACAGGGAGGGCAGCCACTGCCCTTGCCTCCCTATCGCCTGCCAGAGAATCCTGCTCGGCTAGCAATCCGCAGCACCACCCAAAGCTGCAGAATGGGTTGCCCCAGGTTCGATTCCAGCTCATTGTCCATGTGGAGTTTGCACATTCTACCCCTGTTTGCGTGGGTTTCGCCCCCACAAGCCAAAGATGTGCAGGGTGGGTGGATTGGCCACGCTAAACTGCCCCTTAATTTAAAAAAAAAATGAATCGACACTAAATTTATTTTAAAAACACAATAAATAGTAAGGGGTGAGAATTACACCATGGCACGCAAAATTTGAAAAATTATTTAATGAATGGCACAACACTGAAGTTCTGAGGGACAAAGGGACCTTGCCGTATTTGTCTGTAGATCTCTGAAGGCAGGTTAAAAGGGTGACAAAAAAGGCAACATGGGACACACGCAGTTATCAATCGAGTAAGAAGACTTCCACCAGGTTAAAGTCCAACAGGTTTGTTTCGAATCATTAGCTTTCGGAGCACAGCTCCTTCCTCAGGTGAAACAACTTGCCCCACACAATCCATCAGTTAGCCAACATATCCATCCTTGTGAAGTATTGCCTTCCTCAGCTAATTGGAAAGCACAAAAACTCAATTAATGAAATGGATGATTCTTGACTGCTAGTTCAGCCTTTTTTTGTTGTTGCCCATATTCACTATGGGGAGGCAACTTGCTCAGTTGACTAGACAGCTGGCATGCAGATCAGATGAACGCCAGAGCAAATCCTCATTTGATCCTCATTTCAGGGGCAACATGTTGGTCAGCACTGCTGCCTCACAGTGTCAGGGATCCCATTCGATTCAGACCTTGGGTGACTGTGCAAACACAAGTGTCTTCGTGGGTTTCCTCTGGGTGCTCTGGTTTCCTTCTCCCACAGTCCAAAAGATTGGCGATGTTAAATTGCTCGTTTGTCCGAAGGATTAGGTGGAGTTACAGGGATACAGCTGCAGTAGCCGAATGAATAAGATTCTAATAAATTTATAAAAAGCAAAATACTGCAGAGGCTGGAACAAGAACCAATAACAGAAAACGCTGGGAAAACGCAGCCAGTCTGACAGTAGCTGTGGAGAAAGAAAATAGAGTTGACGTTTCGAGTCCACACGACTCCACTCTTCAGTATTTGTATATCTGGCAAAAAGAAATACTGAAAGAAAATGGCAAAACTTTTTCTTTCTAAACGTCAGAGCGACTTTTCTCCGGGGGGTTG
Organism: Scyliorhinus canicula; assembly: GCF_902713615.1. Classification (NCBI taxonomy): domain Eukaryota; kingdom Metazoa; phylum Chordata; class Chondrichthyes; order Carcharhiniformes; family Scyliorhinidae; genus Scyliorhinus; species Scyliorhinus canicula. Next base: position 30,063,919 of record NC_052149.1, on the reverse strand, counting down.
CACAAAGTAGTGCCCTGGACATTGGCCTCCAATTCCTGGAGACTCCGGGCCAAAGCTGGAGGGTCGACAACCCTCGAGGATCATGCCCAGCAATACAAGAGAATCCCCTTTAAACCCCTACGTCCCACCCTTTGGATTGAACAGAACCGAGAATTGAAAAACACACAGATATGCGTCAGGCAGCAGTCTCACCGGTTCCTTAGGCCAGTCTTGGAAAGATGAATCAGCGGTTACTCGCCGTGCTCCCGCAAACTCTCAGCAACAGGGCTCCGCATAAAATGGCCGCGCCACCTCGCCACGGCATTTAAACTGCAGCCGCCAAACTGCTCGGCAAACGGCGCTCTCCCATTGGACCACTCAAAGCAAAACAGCCGCCCTACGAAACCAATCGATTGACCGATTCCAACCGCCGCTCGATCGCCATGGAAACCACGCGCGCGCTCTCCAACGCTCAGCTGCGGGGAAACGCATGCGCGTTACGTCCCGTGCCCAATTGAGACCTTGGACGCCATGTTTGATAAAGGCGAGGAACCTTCCGCCCTCGCAAGCCAAATGTCTCCTCCCTACGAAATCAAACGTTGCCGCAGTGAGAAATTTACAGTGGAGGGGGCGGGGTGGGGTGGGGTGGAGGACGCAGCTGGTACGGCCGCGTCGGTGGAAAAAGGAACGGTCCTCGAAGGTCGCAGCGGGCGGACTGGGTTTGAAGGACACCCGGAAGTCCGCACGCTAACTTAAATCAGACACTTGGGATGGTTCCAACTCTCATCAAAATAGTTACAAAAGTTAGAAGGATTAAAGCTACTTGTAACCCCTGCCCCTCCCCCCACACACACACTTTAATACCCCTCCACTGGACCCCCAAACGTCTCACTAGTTGTCAGCCAGTTTTAAAACCCATTTTTCTCCAGTGTGAGAAAATATCACGTCTTGCCTTCCTCTCAGAACCTTTTCCATATTCTGTGAAAAATCAGCAGAGGACTTTTTTTCTTGGATGTTTGATGAGATGTAACTGTCTCCGTGGTCCCATAAACCCAGGAGTTTAGTCCAGGGTTTTGCATTTGCCATACGTTTCTTCAAAGTGTCTCTTTTTGAAGTGGGACTACTTGACACCTCCTAGGGTGCGAAATTCGATGTCCTCCCAGGAAGTTCTGTCAGTGTAATCCACATAGGAATTTTGATCACTTTCCAGTCTCCACTATCTTTGTTTTTATAAATTTAGAGTACCCAATTCATTTTTTCCAATTAAGGGGCAATTTAGCGTGGCCAATCCACCTCGCCTGCACATTTTTGGGTTGTGGGGGCGAAACCCACGCAAACACGGGGAGAATGTGCAAACTCCCCACGGACAGTGACCCAGAGCCAGGATCGAACCTGGGACCTCGGCGCCGTGAGACAACGGTGCTAACCACTGCCCCATCATGCTTGCCCTCAGCCTCGACTACCTTTTGGTCCCTGTCTTTACTTACTTCTTAAAAAAACCTAGGTCTTCTTTAAAAAGTTCAACATGCCCATAGGTGGCTGGGGAAGCTGTAGTGGACTTTCATGACACTATGTAATATTAATTATAATAATCTTTATTGTCACAAATAAGCTTACATTAACACTGCAATGAAGTTACTGTGAAAAGTACTTAGTCGCCACATTCTGGCGCCTATCCAGGTACACTGAGGGAGAATTCAGAATGTCCAATTCACCTAACAGCCCGTCTTTTGGGACATGTGGGAGGAAACTGGAACACCCGGAGGAAACCCACGCAGACACAGGGAGAACGTGGAGACTCCGCACAGACAGTGACCTAAGCCGGGAATCGAACCTGGGAACATGATGCTGTGAATGGGACCCTGATGCTGAGAAGCAACAGCGCTAACCACTGCTACCATGCCGCCCTGTATAGTATACTGCTGGTGCCTCTGCCAGAATTAAGATTATTTAAAATTCATAGCATCCATGGAATTCCAACAGTGCAGTAGGAGGCCATTCGGCCCATTGTGTCTCCACAGACCCTCTGAAAGAGCATTCTACCTAGGTCCCCTCCCTACCTATCCCCGTAACCGCATAACCCCACCTAACGTGCACATCTTTGGACTGTAGGAGGAAACCAGACCACCTGGAGGAAACCCACGCAGCCAGGTGGAGAATGCGCAAACTCCACACACCCAAGGCTGGAATCGAACCTGGGTCCCTGGTGTTCTGAGGCCATGCTAACCACGGTGCCATTGTGACATATAACGTCATATAAGAGCAAAAATAAATTATATAATGCCTGCAACACGGCAACTATGGCATGGAGCTTTCCATGAAAGAACGAGTGTGCAGAAAGACTAATTCACAGTAAACAATATGACAACAAGGCAGCATGGTGGCGCAGTGGGTTAGCCCTGTTGCCTCACGGCACCGAGGTCCCAGGTTCAATCCCGGCTCTGGGTCACTGTCCGTGTGGAGTTTGCACATTCTCCCCGTATTTGCGTGGGTTTCGGCCCACAACCCAAAGATGTGCAGGCTAGGTAGATTGGCCATGCTAAATTGCCCCTTAATTGGAAAAAATTAATTGGGTACTCTAAATTTATTAAAACAATATGACAACAATAGATACAGCTTCAGGGTGTTATAGAGCTGGAAGAAAATTAAACGATGAGAGGGGTGTGTGGAGATCAAGGATCTTTGAGAACCACACACAGGTCTACTCTTATAACCATAGGTAAACTCCAGGACTAAGTTCAGCTTCGTATGATCTGTTGGTGATTAAATAAGCCACTAATAAGGTTTGTAAACCAATTATCAATCCATGTTGTTTTATGTTTGAAAAAAAATAGCAGATCATGATTTTTATTCCCAAACTCTTCATTTTTATGTTTGTCTATTTATGAGACAGTGGGGTTGGCATTGCTGAGATGTCATAAAATACAAAGAGAAGACATAGCAAATGTGTCTTGTCTAATGTCACTCATGTTTTCATGACAACATTAACTTGCATTTAATACATAATTCAATATACACAACTATCCCAAAGTGCTTCATGGAGATGTATTGAAAAAATGGATGCTGAGTTAAATGAGGCAATATTAAGAGGAGTTAAACAGTAAGGATGCATGATATTAAGAAGAATAAAGGTTTGGTTGAAAAGGTGGTGTTTTAAAGAGAGTCTTAAATGAAGAAGGTTTCCGAAAGAAAATCCAGTGCCTGAAGCCGAGGTGGATGAAGGCATGGCCACATCATTTACATTGTTTCTCCAGGGTTTCCAGAGATCTTTTACTAAGGTTACAGCGGCCAGTTCAGAGAACGCATGGGTAAATTCCAGCCCCTTGTGTGAGCTTGAACCCAAACCCTATGATCAGGTGGTGAAAGTGCCACCAACTGTACAAATCTGATTTAATTATTGCTGTGTCATATAATTTGACCATTTTGAAATATAAGCATTACTCATACATCTTGGACAATCCTTTGGGAATGAGGATGACTTACTTCCACCTCAGTTCAAGGAGTTCTGAGATTGCTGATACATCCAAAGTGCAATCTACAAGCTCTGCTACATGCGGGACAGTTGGTACTTGAAGGGCTGGATAGATGAGTTGTTTGAGTATTTTTTTAACGATCTCACCGACGCCTTGACTTTGCCTCTGTGAGAAATCTCTCAATGTGTTCAATACTTTCCAGTGAATGAACCTTCTCCAGCTCGGGTGGTCACAAGCCAGGAACTCCCATGAGTTGGTGGGGAATGTTTGAACTCTTCAGGAATGCTTTTATGATATCCCTAAAGTGTTTCCGTTCTCCTCCTGGGAGTCTCCTGCTGGGACCAAGTACTAAGCAATATTTGCTTTGGGGGTCTGGTCTCAGGCATATAAAAAACACGTCCTACCCAGTGGAGTTGGTTTTGAGTGATAAGTGTTTCAATGGTGGGCATGTTAGTTTGGGAGAGGATGCTGCTATTGGCCTGCATTCTTTGTCACTGGATTTGGAAGATCTTGCAAAGGCACCGCTGGTTGTACTCCAGTGCTTTGAGGTGTCTACTGTAGGTTGCCTAAGTCTCCAAGGCACATAGGAGTATGGAATTACTGCTGCCTCTAAACAGCAAGGAAGATTTTTGAGACCCTGATCCTGAAATATTCTTTTCGTCAGCTTCCACAGCAAAACACATTCCCCATTGATTAAGATAGGCAAAATCGTGGAAAAACTGGCCCATTTTCCATGATTTCGGAGCCAACTCTCGAAGAAAGCAGACATGGACAACATAATTCATCATCACCTTCAGCTGGCTTACTGAGGAAAAGAGTCTAGACACCTAAGAATACGGTAGCACAGTGGTCATCTTATTGGACTAGCAAATTATAGTAAGCCTGGGCTAATAACTTAGAGAATTGAGTTCAAATCCCACCATGGCAGCAAAGGATTTTAAATTGAGTTAATGAATACAATCAGCCTTGAATAAAACATCTAGAATTAGTAATGGTGACCATGAACTATCGAATTGTCATAACAAAAACCCATCTGGTCCACAAATATTCTTTCGGAAAAGAAATCTGTCATTGTTACCCAATCTGGCACCTATGTGACTCATAGATCCACAGCAATGTGGTTCATTCTGAAACAACCTAACAAGGCACTCCATTGTTGGGGTTGAGCAATAAATGCTGACCTTGCCAGTGATGCCCATGTCCTGTGAATGAATCAAAAAATATATTGTGCAATATTTCCGCTTGCTGCCAAATTGTCCGTAGTATCCATTGTAAAATGAGAGGCCCATTCTCAACCCTTCAAAGGGCACATCTTGTCCTACATGATTCAATGGACTGAAAAATCAAGTTCCTTTCTTAGATCAGACCAAATTAAAACTCGGTCTACAAAGAGTGCCACATTTTATTTTAAAAAACTGTTTTATTCAATTAATTAAGCAGGGAATTCCATAATCCACAACATGGAGTCAATCTCAAAAAAACATGTAACTTTATTAATCTAGCTGCACCATTGAAGACAGAATGGTATTTACATGGCTAATATTACAAGGAATAAAGTATGTTAGAATATGAATAAATAGTGCACACAATAGAACGTTACAATAGTTTTGTTTTGTTTTTCTGTTCATACAGAACTACACTAGAACAACATTTCAGCTATCAAACTATTGCTGTATTCACAATGTATATCAGAGAAACACAATGTACAATCTCTTTATAGAGCAGACAGTGAATCATTTGTGTATTCTACAATTGTGCTCCCCACATACTCTGCAGTACAGCCATAATGAATACTGTTATATTGGATAGTCAGTTATAAGGTGGAGTCCGCTAGTTGACACTGCTTGAGACAAAACTCGCAAAACGCAATAACATTAGAATTTCTATTGAGCTAAAAGCAAGAAAATAAGATCTGCTGTATAACAACTTCAACCTCCTTAAATGCTATCCAATATCTGTATACAAGGATGAATGCCAAAAACTACAACAGCTTATAACGTGAATACAGTATAACGTCTTATCAATTTAAAAAAATTACACATGACTTATGACTTCTAAAGTGTTTAATTCTTTACATTTTTGATGGAGAACAGAAATCACCATCTTACAAAGCATGAAATTCATCAAACTTTTCACCACCTCTTGATTTGTTGAATCTCTGGAGAACAGACAATGCAGGGCTTATTTCTCGATGGGCGTTTGCAGCTCTGGCATATCTTCACTTATATCTTTCACAGCTTCTACCGCCAAGTTTTCCAAGGGAAAAGAAATGATTCCTGCATCAGTCAGAAAGGTTGAACCCTGCCTCACGACAAGATTTGATCAGCCCGGGTGTGATAGGCAAGTCCAGTTCTATCGCCATTGCGAATGCAGCTGAGTGGATACACTGCTAACTATTCCTCAGCCCATGTCTTGGCAATGGATTTGTCACTTTCTGCTTATCACCACATGGGTTTGTATAAACAAGGGTTACATCTCACTATCCAGTGACACGAGAAAACCTTTCGTGCTGCAAAGCTTTCCACGCCGATTTGTTTGGGAAGCACGTTTGATTTAATTTTCAAAAGGCAACCGTCGAGCAGATTTTTCTGAGCTCTTTTGTGATTAATCCATCTCATCAAAGTTATCTAGCTTACTGTCACACGACCGTCTCCTATTCAGGTTCTTATTTTTTATCCCAGTTATTCAAGAAAGTTTTCAAAATTCTAGACACCAAAAAATTTAGAAATGCCAAGATCCCGCACAATGATTTTTGACTGTTCAAAACCATAAACAATGAAACATGGAACTGTCTTTTGTTGATTAACTTCCATTTCTCCAGACCAACACGGGTACACAGATGGAAAATGATTAAAACTGGGCCTTCGACACCTTGATCACCAACTCAATCAGATTTTTCTTTTAATTAAAAACTATTTTTATTCTCCTTCTTTTTCACATTTTCACCCAAATTTACACCCAACAATAAACAGTAATGAATGCAATGTCAATCCCCATATCAATAACAACGATCCCATCCTCCCACCAAACCCCCAAACATTAGCCCGCATGTTAACATAAACAAATGACCAAAAGGAATCAGGAATCACCCACAGTCACCATTAACACACAGTCCCCCTCCCCCCCAACCCTCCCAGCTCCCGCCTAATATTCGATGTAATCCAATTCTCGAAAGTGCATAATGAATAACGCCAATGAATTGTAAAACCCCTCTATCCTTCCCCTCAGTTCAAATTTGACCTTCTCAAGCGTCAGGAATTCCAGCAGTTCCCCCCGCCACGCCAGGGCACAGGGTGGAGAGGTTGATCTTCACCCTAACAGGATCCGCCTTCGGCCGATCAACGAGGCGAAGGCTACAACATCTGCCTCCGCACCCGTTTCCAACCCCGAATATGGCCTCCCGAGGGCCCAGTTCCAGTTTTGCATGCACCACTTTAGAGATTACCCTAAAAACCTCCTTCCAGTAATCCTCCAGCTTCGGACAGGACCAAAACATATGAACGTGGTTTGCGCCCCCCCCCCCCCCCCCCCGCAACGTTCACACACATCTTCTACCCCCTCAAAGAGTCAGCATCCTCGCCCTTGTATGGTGTCCTCTATACACCACCTTCAGCTGTATCAGCCCCAACCTCGCACACGAGGTGGAGGTGTTCACCCTCCGGAGCACCTCACACCAGAACCACCTCCTCCATACAGATTTTTCTTTTTATTCATTCCCTGGATATGGGTGTCGCTGACTTGACCATCATTTATTACCCATCTCTAATTGCCTTGGAGAGTACATTGGTTTGGTCAACTGGTGTATTGCATCAAGTTCTGGGTACCACACTTTAGGAAGGATGTCTAGGCAGTTAGTGAGGGCACAGGAAAGATTCGGGAGCATGGTTTGAGGGATGAGGAACATCAGTTTCAGAGAAAGACTGGAGAAACTGACTGTTCTTCTTGGAGAAGAGAAGTTTGGGAAGAGATTTAAGAGAGGTGTTCAAAATTGTGAGGCATCTGGGACAGACTAGATAGAAACTGCTCCCCTTGATGCAAGGATCAAGAACCAGACACACCAATGCCCTCTGGGAGCATGAAAGATAGTCAATTGGTGTGGTATTGCCAGAGGTGCCTGTCTGACAAGAACAAAAAAAGTGGGCCCAAATGTTCTCTATAGTAGCATGCACAGCTGGATTACAGTTCCTGAAAATGTAATTTTGTCTTAAAAGTGACAAAACTGGAGGTTATTTACAAACTTGTCTCTCCCGAGGCAAAGACTCGCTAACTGAATGTACATGAAAAATTCAGGTATACCCTTTGTACAATTATCTAGCAATTTAAATCAACGATTAGCAAGTCAAACAAATCTCACCAGAATTTACAATGTACTTTGCCAGTTCCCCAATGGGAGGATGACGTCAAAAATGGATCAAATACAGTATGTTATGTGAATGTTTATGTCATATTAGGCGTGTACAGATAAATGAGTGTACAAGTCCATAGAATCCATTGGATCCCTACAATGCAGAAGGAGACCATTTGGCCCATCAAGTCCATGCACCGACCTTCTGAAAGAGCACCCTACCTAAACCCAATCCCCTGCTCCAGCCCAGTTATCCCACCTAACCTGAACATCTTTGAACTGTGGGAGGAAATCGGAGCACCTGGAGGAAGCCCACGCAGACAAGGGGAGAAATGCAAACTGCACAGACGGTCACCCAAGGCCTGAATTGAATTTGGGTGCTTGGAGCTGTGAGGCAGCAGTGCCGCCCGTGCTCGGGTCAAACTCTTTTTCAGGGATATCATGACCAGATAGATGAGATCTACTGTTCTATAAAGGAGAATGATTGTTTAATTGACAATGAAAACAAACTATAATTAAATCTTTTCAGGTTGTTGATTAGCTGAGATAAACATTTAAATGGTTTACTGGAGTTTGCAACTGTATTGAAAGGAATAGAAGACCACAAACATTAACACACGTATTTGGCGGCGTATTTCTTCACTGCACACTATCTAGATGTTTTTATTCTCTGGCCAACGGGCCTGCTGTGAGAAAATACGTGGTTCCAAATCAGGAAGTAGGAGATAAGAGTGGTTTGAAATGTCTGTTGCACTCATTGATCGATAATCAAATGTTGCTGGGAAATGCAAGTGGCCAAATAAATGGAACATGTCGTCATAACTGACCAATGATGTTGGGTGTTGTTGCTTCATGCCAGTGACATTGACTGGCTGCACGGATGAGAACTGTTTATTCCAATTGATGTCATTTTGGATGTGACCTTTATAACACTTTATGTCAGGGACAAGAGGCCACATGCGTGACTGAGAATCCTGCAATGAACTAGATTCGTCTCTTTTGTGAAAGTTGATATCTTCATCAGGAAGAGACGACGAGTCTGGCAGATCCAAAAATATATAATTCTGACTGGAGTCGGTGGAACCCTCAGTTTCATTATTTGGCGTTCCTCTGTGTTGCTTGGTAATGGAGGACTCACTGAAGCGAGGCTTCTGACAAGCATTCTCTTGCTTTTCCACACATTTTGTGCCCTCACTTTCACTTATCTCAGAGACGATCTCCAGTACTGAAGGCAGGAGCTCATCATCAACAAGTTTGTCACAGGTAGGCGGCAAAGGCTGTGAAGAGAAAAAGGACATGTTTTTGTAATTTTATCTGTCCTCGATTTTTTTCCCTCAGGGATTTGTTGCATTTTAGTCTGGATCTTGTTAGTATAAAGTTCCATGAGGTGTTGGTTTGTCACTACCTCAACAAGTGGGCCATTCTTTATCTGCAGCAGAGTTCAAGCTAGGGGATATTGGGTGATGATTATCCTCCCTGGTCTTGAAACAGTCGGACTGATTACCTGCCCTTACTTAAATAAATGGCAAAAAATAAGCATCCTTGTTTTACATTCGTAACCCCCAAGATGTTACCCAAATGCTCTATACATTTCCTGATATTTCCTTTCCTATGCTCAAGGGCACTGAGGCCAGTTGGAGAGGTGGTTGCCGGACTGGCCTGTATTCGATCAACCAACTCAAAGCAATCCAGGGATTGCACGTGGAAATCTTTGAGATTGTGCAGATTGGTATCTCTGCAGTCGTGCATTTAGACACCATTAAGGGAGCACCAACGTATTTAAGCAGCTAAATATGAATAAATTATCTGTGCAGAAACCAGGAACTCTTTTGGTATGTTGGCTTCTAGTGGCCAATAACTACGGTCATTTAAACATTGAACATAGAACAGTACAGCACAGCACTGGCCCTTCAGCCCACGATGTTGTGCCGACCATTTATCCTAATCTCAGATCAACCTAACCTACACCCCTTCAATTTACTGCTGTCCATGTGCCTGTCTAAGAGTCGCTTAAATGTCCCGAATGACTCTGACTCCACCACCTCTGCTGGCGGTGCATTCCACACACCCACCACTCTCTGTGTAAACAACCTATCTCTGACATCTCCCCTATACCTTCCTCCAATCACCTTAAAATTATGTCCCCTTGTTTAATCATAGAATTTACAGTGCAGAAGGAGGCCATTCGGCCCATCGAGTCTGCACCGGCTCTTGGAAAGAGCACCCTACCCAAGGTCAACACCTCCACCCTATCCCCATAACCCAGTAACCCCACCCAACACTAAGGGCAATTTTGGACACTAAGGGCAATTTAGCATGGCCAATCCACCTAACCTGCACATCTTTGGACTGTGGGAGGAAACCGGAGCACCCGGAGGAAATCCACGCACACACGGGGAGAACGTGCAGACTCCGCACAGACAGTGACCCAAGCCGGGAATCGAACCTGGGACCCTGGAGCTGTGAAGCGATTGTGCTAACCACTATGCTACCGTGCTGCCCCAACCATGACAGCCATTGTCATGCCATTTCCACCCTGGGGAAAAGTCTCTGGCTATCCACTCTATCTATGCCTCTCATCACCTTGTACACCTCTATCAAGTCACCTCTGTGCCTTCTTCGCTCCAGTGAGAAAAGCCCTAGCTCCCTCAACCTTTCTTCATAAGACATACCCTCCAGTCCAGGCAGCATCCTGGTAACTCTCCTCTGTACCCTCTCCAAAGCATCCAGAACTGGACACAATATTCCAAGTGTGGTCTAACTAGAGTTTTATAAAGTTGCAGGAAAACCTCGCGGCTCTTAAACTCAATCCCCCTGTTAATGAAAGCCAACACACCATACGCCTTCTTAAAAACCCTATCAACCTGTGTGGCAACTTTGGGGATCTATGTACGTGGACCCCAAGATCCCTCTGTTCCTCCACACTTCCAAGAATCCTGCCTTCAACCCTGTATTTAGCATTCAAATTCGACTTCCAAAATGAACCACCTCACATTTATCAAGGTTGAACTCCATCTGCCACTTCTCAGCCCAGCTCTGCATCCTGTCAATGTCCTGTTGCAACCTGCAACAACCCTCAAAACTATTTACAACTCCACCAACCCTCGTGTCATCTGCAAACTTACTAACCCGCCCTTCCACTTCCTCATCCAAGTCATTTATAAAAAACCCAAAATAGCAGAGGTCCCAGAACAGATCCTTGAGGAACACCACTGGTCACCGACCTCCAAGCGGAATACTTTCCATCCACTACCACTCTGTCTTCTTTCGGCCAGCCAATTCTGTATCCAGACAGCCATACTTCCCTGTATCCCATGCCCCCTAACTTTCTGAATGAGCCTACCGTGGGGAACCTTATCAAATGCCTTACTGAAATCCATATACACCACATCCACTGCCTGACCTTCATCAATGTGTCTCGTCACATCCTCAAAGAATTCAATGAGGCTTGAGAGGCATGACCTGCCCCTCACAAAGCCATGCTGCCTATCTTTAATCAAACTATGTTTTTCTAAATAATCATAAATCCTATCTCTCAGAATCCTTTCCAATATTTTGCTCACCACAGACATAAGACTGATGGGTCTGTAATTCCCAGGGATTTCCCTATTCACTTTCTTGAATAGGGAACAACATTCACCTCCCTCTAATCATCCGTTACTACTCCAGTGGAGTGAGGACACAAAATCATCGCCAATGGCGCAGCAATCTCCTCCCTCGCTTCCCGTAGTAACCGTGGATATATCCCGTCAGGCCCAGGGGACTTATCTATCCTGATGCTTTTCAAAATTTCCAGCACATCCTCCTCCTTAATATCAACCTGTTTGAGTCTATTAACCTGGTTCACACTGTTCTCATGGGCAAGAAGGTCCCTCTTGCTAGTGAATACTGAAGCAAAGTATTCATTTAGGGGACAGCGGACGACATTCACCGTTTCCCAACGCCGATATTGTAATCGGCGATCGGGCGGAGAATCCTTTCTATAATGTTTTCTATCCTCTGCCGCCTACAGCATGGAGTTATCGAGTCATGCACCGCACGCCATTGGAACGGCGTTAGCGCATCACCTGAAGGTCCTACCCCCGATACTCCACCCCGATGGACCAAGTTCCCAACGGTTGACGTGTGGTCTCAACGGTCGGGAATCCTGCGTGGCGACTGCGGACTGTGTCCAGTGCCGCCACAATCAGCTGGGAGCCGCGAGGGCTGGGGGGACTGGTTGGGGGTGGCCAGGGGATGGCCAGGGGGCAGTAATTGGCAAGTCGGTTCCACGCATGGCCTGCGCCACGTTTTATAGCGCAACCGCTACAGGTCGCCGACGTGCACATGTGCGGCCACGGACCCGGCCATTCTCCAGCCGTTTTTTTTTGTGGGAGCCAGGAGCTTTACCCGGCGCGGCTGCTAGCCCCTCACTGGTCGTAGGATTGGTGAGGGTTCGGTGTTGATTTATGTGTCGTAAAACGCCACAGTTCCCACGTCAGCGTCGGCACTTAGCCTCCAAATCGATGAATCCAGCCCAACATTTAGTTCCTTCATACTCGCACCAGCTTTATTGATTACATCAGAGATGAAAACAAATGATGAAGCAGTGATGGATTTGGGAGAAGGAGGGTCTTAGTTTAGAATCTAATCCTGAAGTATAATGCCCTAAATTGGATATCATATTCTAACTGTGGCCTAACCAATGATTTGTTGTGCATTTAGTTGCCTGGGCTCTGGGCTTTGGAATTCCCTTCTTAATCCCCTCAGTTTTTCTACCTCTCCTCCTTTAAGACCCCCTTAAAACCTGTCTTAATGAATCTTTTTATGTGGCTGTGTCAAATTTTGATTGATATTGCTTCTGTGAAGCAGCATGGGACACTTTACCTTATTAGAGGTGCTACACAAATAGAATTTGTCACTACCAATTTATTTTTCTGCTCTCGGTGACTCCACTTATAAAACCTGGGATTCTATTTGTATTTTTACAGTTTTATCAATTTGTCCTCTAATTTTAAGGATCTATACTTTGTGTCGCTCTGATCTTCGAGTTCTTTAAAAGCTTTATATATTTTTTAAAGTATGTTTATCAGAATTTTTTCATAAAAAGCACAAGCTAGAACAAAAGAATGCAAGAAAATCACAAGCCAATATGAAAGTTAAAAAAACACATATTAAACATAATTAACTCAAATATTAAAACCACCCTAAACCCCCTCACGGCTGATGGTGACTAACTCCTTAAAAAAGGCAATGAATGGTTGCCACCTTACATAGAACCACTCCACTGACCCCCCATGATAGTGAATTTGACTTTCTCCAAGTGTAGGAACGCCATTAAGTCACCCAAACAAGCAGAGGCATTAGGCGGAATAGGGGATCACCAGCCACTCAATATTCGTCCCATCTCACTCCTAAACACTGACTCTAAAGTCCTCGCGAAGGCCTTGTTGAGGCAACTAGAGAGTTGCATACCCGAGGTAGTCACGGAGCATCAGGTGGGCATTGTCAAGGTAACTAACAGCGAACTTCAGATGCCTGCAGAACGTGATTATGACTCCAATCGGGGAAGAGACACCAGAGGCGGTCGAATCCCTTTACGCAGAGAAGACCTTTGACAGAGTCGAATGGAGTATCTCATGGAGGTACTCGAACGGTTTGGGTTCGGGCTAGGATTCACGTCATGGGTGAAGCTCCCATGGCAAGCGTACGGACAAACACCACCAGCTTTGGGTACTTTAGGCTACACTGAGGGACGAGGCAGAGGTACCCATTATCCCCACTGCTCTTTGCCCTGGTGCTTGAGCCACTGGCCCTTAGATCAGCGAAGGGGCGGAGAGGCACCCAGAGAGAAAAAAGAGAATATCGCTCTATGCAGATGACCCGCTCCTCTACGTCCCAAACCCCGTAGCCAGTATGGGAAGAATAATGGACCTACTGAGAGAGTTTGGAGCCTTCTCAGGTTACAATCTGAGTAAAAGCAAAATATTCCCCGTGAATCCGTTTGCAGTGAGAGGGGGGGGCGACCGGAGGTGGAGAAAATGCTGTTCAAGCTGGCCCAAATCAGATACCGATACCTGGGGATCCAAATAATAATAATAATCTTTATTGTCACGAGTAGGCTTCAAATGAAGTTACTGTGAAAAGCCCCTAGTCGCCATATTCCGGCGCCTATTCGGGGAGGCTGGTGCGGGAATTGAACCCGCGCTGCTGGCCTGTCTGGGTCTGCTATAAAAGCCAGCTATTTAGCCCACTGTGCTAAATCAGTCCCCTAATAGCCCACGACTGGACATGGATCCACAAATAGAACCTGTCGAGCCTAATGGGGGGAGATAAAGAGGGACCTGCTGAGTTGGAACTCATTCCCGCTCTCCTTGGGAGGGAGAGTGCAGTTTATCAAAATTAATGTACTGCCGAGGTTCCTCCCCCTGTTCAGATCCATCCAAATCTTCATCCCCAAGACCTTTTCCACCAACCTGGACAAATCAATCATGGCATTTGTGAGGGGTAAAAAGAATCCTTGGGTCCGAAAGAGGGACCCACAAAGAAGGAGAGGCAGGGAGGCCGGCGGTTGGGAGGGGGGGGGGGGGGGGGGAGAGAGAGAGAACTAGCTCTTCTGCACTTCCAGCTCTACCACTGGGCGGCCACTGCAGAGAGAGTACGCGGCTGTGTCAAAGACCCAGGAGCAGAATGGGTAAAATTGGAAGAAACCTCCTGCACGGGGAATTCCCTCTGTCCATGCTCCCATTCACCCCAGCCAAATACTCGAAAAACCCAGTGGTAGTGGCCATGCTCAGAGCGTGGAACCAACAAAGCCAACACTATGGATTGTTAGCATTGTCCACCATGGCCCCCATCTGTAAGAATCATAAATTCACCCTGGCGCCACTGGACGCATCCTTCAAAAGCTGGAGGCAGGACCAGGGGACACTGATGGAGGGAACCTATACATAGATGGAAGGATAGCAATCCTGGTGGAACTGACGGACAAGCTACAGCTCCCGAAAGGGAACAGGTTGCAATACATGCAACTGAGGAACTTCCTCCGCAAGGAGACAGCAACATTCCCTCAATGACCAGGATACCCCCTACAGGACAGACTCCTAACCGTAGGCGAGCTAGGGGACGGTAACTGTGCTGACATGTATGGATGACTACTGGAAGAAACAAGGTCACAACCGGACGAGACAAGGGAAAACTGGGAGGAAGAACTAGGCACGGAAATAGGGGGAGGACTCTGGATCGAGGCACTGCACAGGGCAAACCTCATCTCCTCATGTGCAGGGCTGAGCTTAACACAGCTAAAGGTATGGCGCACTTGACAAGAACACACATTAGTGGATTCTTCCTGGAGGTGGAGGACAAATGTGAACGGTGCCAGGGAGGCCCGATCAACCAATGCCCACATGTTCTTGTCATGTCCTGGACTTGTTGGGTAGTGGAAAGCCTTCTTTGAGGTCATGTCCAAGGTTGTGGGGGTGAAGGTGGAGCCATGCCCAAAAGTGGCTGTCTTCAATGTATCAGAGCAGCTAGAGCTCTTCACAGGGAGAGGGGCAGATGCCCCAGCCTTTGCTTCCCTTGTCACCCGCCTGAAGATCATCAGCGCCATCTAAGGCGATGAACTGGCTGTCCGACCTTGCAGAGTTCCCCAAATTGGAAAATATGAAATTTGTCATCAGAGGATTGGAAGAGGGCTTCCACAAAACATGGAAGTAATTTACCAACTTGTTTGAGGGCCTATTTGTAACCAGTAACCAATAAGGGAATGGGGGGGGGGGGGGGGGAGGGACATTGAAATAGAAAAAGAAGAATAGGAGGAAAAGAAGAGGGAGACAAAGACACAACCTGCAACACAGGGGATGCAGGGCACTGGGGCCAAAAGGGTACAGGGGAAGAGAGGGCAGTCCAGGAAGGATGCCCAGAGCAGCAACAGGAAAGGCACACATGGGGGACTGCAAGCATGCCCCTGGTATGTTTCAGTACCAGAAAGCCACACATCAATAGTAGAACAGAGAGGTTGAGTACCCGACCACTGGGGGCTTAAAGCAAACAGCAACCCCCCCACCCAAAACCTGCACATATGTTCTCCGGGTATTTGCAACAAAATGCGCTAACTCCCAGTTTGCACTATAGTTAGTACTAAACATTCTCAAAAGATCCCTTGTTACTTCTATTTGCTTCTTGTAACCGAGAAACATTCACTCTTGCCTAAATTGAATTTATACCTAGAGGAGGAACCGAAGGGGTTAAGCAACTTCATTATGCCTTCGATGCAGGAGCTGGATCTGTAATATAAAGAAGTAGGTCATCCACGTAGAGATACACTCGATGCTCCATCCCATCATGGCAAATACCCTTCATCTGACTAGAGGACTACAACGCTGTAGATAGTGGCTCTATTGCCAGGGCAAACAAGAGTGGAGAAAGTGCGCATCCCTGTCTAGCCCCTATTCAAGGGAAAATAATCAGAGTTCAAACAGTTTGCACAGACACTGACAGTAGGGACATTATATAATAGATGAATCCAGGAAGCAAATTTATGACCAAACCTAAAACTCCCAAGAATCTCAAATAAATACTCCATTCCACTTTGTTAAATGCCTTTTCAGTATCAAGAGATACTATCACCTCAGGTTCAGGGACTGGGGAGGGGTAAAGGATGACATTTAACAGGTGACATTGTCGGCCTTTCACAAAACCTTTTTGATCCTCCAACATTATATTTGGGACACAAAGCTCCAGCCGAAGTGCCAACACCTGAATGAAATGAAATGAAAATTGCTTATTGTCACAAGTAGGCTTCAATGAAGTTACTGTGAAAAGCCCCTAGTCGCCACATTCCGGCACCTGTCCGGGGAGGCTGGTACGGGAATCGAACCGTGCTGCTGGCCTGCTTGGTCTGCTTTAAAAGCCAGTGATTTAACTCAGTGAGCTAAACCAGCCCCTAGCAAACCTTAACAAGTAGCTTGATGTCTGCATTCAAAAGTGAGAGAGGATGGTATGAACCACACTATGTCCGGTCCTTGTCCCTCTTAAAGAACAAGGAAACAGCGACACCCGGGATAAGGAAACATTGAACATGTCGAAAGCTGCTTTAAGACCTTCTTGTAAAATTCAATTGGAAAGCCATCTGAACCAGGAGTCTTGCCCGACTGCATCAGCCCAATACATTTTAAAATCTCGTCAGGGCAGAACAGGGAGTCCAACTCACTGCTCTTTTCCACCTCAACCATTGGGATGGGTTGACTGTACAGAAAGTCGGACATGACCGATTTATCTGCAGGAGGCTCTGATCTATAAAGGTTGTGATAAAAGGATTTAAAAGCCAAATTATTCTGGAGAGCGGCAGAAACGAGGTTGCTGCCCGAATTGAGTGTCTGATCTCCCGAGAGGCCACGTGCTGTTTGAGTCGGTGAGTCAAAAGGCAACTGGCCTTCTCCCCGTACTCATAATAAGTGTTTCTGGAGTGTTGTAACTGACATACCACCCTGCTAGTAGACAATAGCTCGAACTGGGTGCGAAATTCTCCGACCCCCAGCAGGGTCGGAGAATCGCCTGGGGCCGCCGAAAATCCCGCCGCCGCCGTGGCAGAGATTCTCCGCCACCCGGGAAGTGGCGGTGGCGGGAATCTCGCCACTCCGATCGGAAAGGCCCCTGCGGTGATTCTCCGGCCCGTATGGGCCGAAGTCCCGCCGCTGGGAGGCCTCTCCCGCCGCTGGGAGGCCTCTCCCACCGCCGAGGTTTGAACCACCTCTGGTGGCGGCGGGATCAGCGGCGCGAGCGGGCCCCGGGGTCCTGGGGGGGGTGGGGGGTGATCGGACCCCGGAGGGTGCCCCCACGGTGGCCTGGCCTGCGATCGGGGCCCCCCTCTCAGACTCCAGGGCAGTGCCCTGGATGCACTCTTTCTCATCCGCGGAAGCGGAAGAGAAACCCACATCGCGCATGCGCCGGTGGTGACGTCAGCGGCAGCTGGCCGCTGACGTCACCGCCGGCGCATGCGCCGACCGGCGAAAGCCTTTCGGCCAGCCCTGCTGCCGGGGGCGCCGGTTTTTTGCGCCAGTCTTCTGGTGCCAACCGCTCCGGCGCGGGGCTAGCCCCCAAAGGTGGGAAGAATTCCCCACCTTTGGGGAGGCCCGACCCCGGAGTGGTTGGCGCCACTCCCCTACGCCGGGACCCCCGTCACGCCGGGTAGGGGAGAATCCCGCCCCATGTCTGTAATATTTTCCTACTTGCCAAAATATCTGGAGTAGGATCAAGCGAGTACCAGAGAGCAACCTCTGGAATGGAATCCAGTAGCCTCTGCTGCTCCAGCTTCGTTGTCTCTAATATATATGCTCTGTAAGAGATAGCTTCCCCCCTGAGGAGTGCCTTAAGAGCCTCCCACAGTGTGGAAGGTGAAATTGAATTGGAACTATTAGACTTTATATCGTCGTCTAAGGAGGTGGACGCACGCTCACAAATTTTTTATCAGCTAACAATGTAGTATCTAATTGGGTGGGGCCAGACTCTAAAAACAAAGCAATAAAGTGCGGGACATGGTCCAAAATAACAATTGCTGAGTACTTGGGTGCTACCAACAAAGGGAGAAAAACCCTTTCTGACATGTGAAAAAAAAAACAAGTCTCTATCGTCTGGGTCATAAAGCACCAAGAGCCAACCCTCCTCCATCCGAATCATAAAAGAAGACAAAGTCCTGGCCATTCTCGATGGAACAAGAAATTTAGGTTTGGAACGGTCTAATCTAGGATCCAAAACACAATTCAGGTTCCCATCTAAATAAAATAAGCTGATGTGAATTGAGGTTGGGGAGGGAGGCCAGCAGGGTGCTAATAAATTTTGTATCATCCCAGTTGGGGACATAAATGTTGACTATAACAACGGGAGGATGTTCAACAGGGAGCCATAAACAATAACCTATCGACTATTGGGGTCAACTACTATCTAAGAGGAAGAAAATTGGACTCTTTTCTTAATTAGAATCGCCTCAAGAAACTAAGGAAATTCGGTATGTCTACGTCGACTCTTAACAACTTTTACAGATGCACCATGAAAAGCATCCAATCTATCTGCATCACAGCCTGGTATGGTAACTGCTCAGCCCAAGACCATAAGAACCTACAAAGAGTCGTGAACACAGCCCAGTCCATCTCCCGAACCCGCCTCCCACCCATTGACTCTGTCTACACCTCCTGCTGCCTTGGGAAAGCGGGCAGCATAATCAAAGACCCCTTCCATCTGGGTTACTCTCTCGTCCAACCCCTTCCATTGGGACAGGAGATACAAAAGTCTGAGAAAATGCACCAACAGGTTCAAAAACACCTTCTTCCCTGCTGTTCCCAGATCCCTGAATGACCCTCTCATGGACTGAACTGATCTCTTCACGCATCTTCTCGACTGAGTAGTACCGCACTCCGTATGTTTTGCTCAATGCCTGTGTCTATGTATTTACATTGTGCATTTATGTATGTCCTATGTTCTTTCATGTATGGAACGATCTATCTGGACTGTACGCAGAACAATACTTTTCACTGTACCTTGGTACACGTGCCAAAAAATCAAATCAATTCAAAGATAAGTCTTATTGCCAGTGATGTTTGCATGATTAAATTGTCACCTTACTTGGGAGTATTTCTGAAAATCAGTGAGATATCCGTCAAGGAGCCTTTCCAGGTTTGGAATCTGTGGCCATAGTTTCTTCTTCACCTTACTGACAAAGAGGAAACATGATCATTGAAACAAGTTAGCATTTTGGCATATCATCATATCTTCTCAGTAGTGATCATCTTCTGATTACTGAATCTGGTCTGATTACTAAATATTCCCAAAACAACCAATTGCATTTCTATAGTACCTTTAACATAGTAACGCATTCCGAGGCTCGTCACAGAAATGTTATCAGGCACCGAGCTACATTAAGAGGTATTGGGACAAGCGAACAAAAACTTGGTCAAAGCCGTAGTTTTTAAAGAACTTTGTAAAGGAGGAGAGGGAGAGAGAGTTAGATGCAAAGGCGCTTAGAGAGGGAATTGCAGAGCTCAGGCTTAGGCACAGCCAAGAATGGTCAGGTGTAAGAAATGGGGGTTGCTCAGAACAGGAGGAACAGTATTCTCTGAGGGCTGTAGGAAGTTGTGGAGATAAGGAGGGGAAAGGCCAAAGAGGAATTTGAAGACAAGGATGATACTTTTAAATTTGAGGAATGTTTTCAGAACGCTGTTAATCACTTAAATGCTGCAAATCCTATCATCATCAAATAACAAAAATATTAAATGTTGATGACTTCCCTGGCGCTGATGATGCCTTAATGAACGGGACCTTCCTCCACCACAGTATTCCTCACAGTCCTAATGTCGCAGCCTTTAAAAATGTACTATTCTTTATTACAAACACTTTTAGTACAGGAAATTCACTCAATGTTTAAAGAAGGCCAGAGTGGAGATTATCCCTTCAGTACTGGGTGCTATATACACATGGAGTATTTCACTTCAAACTGCAATCATTGGCTTGAGATGATTCATCTTTCAAGTTGTCACGTTGCAGTGCCAGCGATGTTCAAATAAAACTTTTTAAAAAATGTTTCTATTGCAGTCTTGTAATTTGTGAAAATAATGCTGAGCCCCCCAAAGAAATCACTGACCACCAGCTGAAGATCTCAGCATGTCAGACACAGACGATCTTAACCTGTTGCTGGACATGATTTAGGGATAGAGTTTAAAAGAGAAAAAAAGAAGTCGCTAGTTATTTTACCAAGTGTGAATATCCACAGAGATTTGTTTATTTGGTTTAGAAGTGGTTTTGCTGGTGTGCCCGTAAATAGTTCATTTCACTGTTTCCCCCTTTAATTGTTTTTTGATGTCTTCACGGTAAGAGCATTGCCAGTGTACGATTAGGTCATTAAACATTTGTTTTGGCCAGCTTGGTGTTGGTCTCCCTTTACAAGTTTCTTCCAGTTGTAATAGTTCCCATTCCCCAGTTAGGTAAATGATAACTGCAGTGTTTATTTACATATAACTACAAAGCAGAGGTTACAAAGCAAAGGTCTGCAGCCTCATTGCTGCAAGTCAGTGTCCAGGATCGAACTGATATAGAAACCCCTGCTTGCTAGGGTGATCCCCCACCCTGGCCCTTGATTGGTTACCCGGGTCATATGACCCTCTCGGCAGAAGGCCCCATAAAGAGGACAAACATCTCATTCCCTCCCTCTCTAAATTAATTTATACGTCGATAATAATTAAGTTACTTGGTCTCCAATAATTAGAACATAACCACATGCATTCAGTCCATCATAAAACGAGTCTTTCAGGCGGTTTCCGATTTCTAGTGGAGCGGAGTAACTCCTCTGTCGGGGGTGCTTCCACTGCAGCATTTCATTGTGGGTGTCTCCGAAGTTGCAAAGCTCTGCGATCTGTCATAACTTGGTAAGATAACTTGCAAGTTTCCCCAAGGGCTCTCCCAGTTGAGTTAAACTTAAATCGCTGTAATATTACCGATGGCTTCAGGTGGTCGTGTGTTTTCACCAATTCAACTATCTCAATGAATGACTTGAAGTTGGGCACATTTGGGGATGTGAGGCTGTATATTAAAATGCGCTCAGAAGGATTGCCTCTCTCTTCATCTCCTCCTTATTTAATTGGCCTGAAAAATGTAGCCCAAATATTCAATGTATTGTGTGCAATCCTCCACAGAGACATCAAAACAATCTATCCATCCAAATAAGGGGATATCTGCAAACACTCTTCTGTTTTTCAATTTGAACTGAACTTCAACGGGTCTTAATCTTTGACCACTATTTTTATCCTCATCGCCAATGTAACATTTCCCATTCATCAGTTAGATAAATAACAACTACAATGTGTATTTACATATAACTACAATGCAGAGGCTTGCAGCCTTGTGGCACCGGGTCAGCTTCCAGGACTGAACTGATCAGAAATGCGTGCTTGCTAGGGTGACTTCCACTCAGTCCCTGATTGGTTACCTGTGTCACGTGACCCTCTCGGCAGATTGCCCCATATAGGGGACAAATACCACACCAATATATAACAAATTTTGGTGAAGGGAATGGATTTAAAATACAAAAATATACAAAGATCTTGGCTGGATTATGCAAGGCCTGAGTTTCAAACTGCTCCCTCAGTGAACGAGATGCCACATGGTCCTTTTGTCCATTGATTCAACTACTAAGTACATTGGCTTTGACAAATACTCCACATCATCATCCTTCCCCCACAACCTCCCCCTTCCAGCACATAGGTGCTATATGTTTTATTTTGAAGAAAAGCTCATGAGTCTGATTGCTCTTTGCTAACATTGGACTTATAGTGCAGATAGTGTGAATCCAAAGCCATTAGAAATTACACCTTTGAGGAGTTCTCATCATTTGACAGAATACGGTGGGTTACTAGATTGACGACATCCTTGGCTACAATATTCAGTCAATCTTCTAACTTAATTTTGAATTTCAGTTTTCTTGGCTTTTTATTTTACAATCTTGTCAAATTAAGTACCGTACTTAATCATGTAACATGTCATGCAGGGCCAAACGTGAGCTTCTGCATGTTCGTTTCCTATGGACAGAGTTTGAGCAGTAAATTATGGATTTGCGTGCAGCGGTTGTGGTGAATGTAACTCTGTAATTCACACTGTGATATATATATGAGACCATACGATTGTAAGCGCAGTTGCATTGCCCGACCACTAGGGGGAGTAGCTCTGGGAATGCTTAGGAGTTTGTACAGGGCTCCACCCTTGGCTCCGCCCACAGCTCCTCCCCCTGGACTGCTGTATAAATATCGATGCCCAGAGCCAGCCGAGCAGTTCATCGAGAGTTCAACGTGTAACAGGCTGGCTCTGTAGTAAGTAGATTAATACCACTGTTCATATCTCAAAGCACGTGTCTAGTGAATTGATGGTCTCATCAGCGGTACTATCTGATTTTCTATTACAATAATTTGTCATTTGTATGTGGAGGGATAGATTTGACCCCTCTGACTCCATGTTATGACAATTTGCCTGATGTTTACTTGAATATAGTGTGACATTACCTGTAGACATTTGGAAAGATGAGATAAGACACAAAAAGTGCTATCACCAACAGAAATGCAACACCAACAACAAGTGGCACTGCAGTCAGATCTGTAAGAAAAAGGGGATTTGAGTTAGAGGGGAAATGACTTGCATTCATACAACACTTGGTATATCACAAAGAACGGCATTTAAAATCTATATTGGAGTAGAGTTAATATTGTTATTAGGAGGTATATCTTTTTAGTAAAACAGTAAAAATATATACAAGGCCAAATGGTACAAACACTAATTTTATGTTGGAGAAACAGGGTACCCTCCCCTCATATTAAAATATCACAAACAGCAGAATGATTGACCACTTAATCTGTTTTAATTTGTTTTAGGTAGCATTGATTTGAGGGAAGAATGTTGGACGTGACACTTGGCGAATTCCATGTTTTGCTTTGGTACTGGTATGGATTCTTTAACATTTGTAACTGTCAAGATAGTTTACTTGGTAGTTAATTGGATACTAATTGAGTATTGAATTGTATTCAGGTGTTGGGCATTATAACTCACTTGAGCTCTGACACATGGGAGCAAAGCTAGGGGCTGCCTGTTTGTAAATGTTTATCTAAACTGGACAAGTAATATAAATACTGTGACTATAAGAGCAGGACTGAGAAACCTGTGGTGAGTAACTCACCTTCTAACTCCACAAAGCCTGGCTACCATCTACAATACGCAAGTCAGCAATCTAATGGAATATTCTCCACTTGCCTGGATGAGTGAAGTTCAATGACATTGAAGAAGTTCAACACCATCCAGGACCTGCTTGATTGCCACAATTGTAGTCATAGAATATCATAGAATTTACAGTGCAAAAGGAAGCTATTTGGCCCATCGAGTCGGCACTGGCTCTTGGAAAGAGCACCCTACTTAGGCCCATGCCTCCACCCTATCCCTGTAACCCCACATCACCTTTTTTGGTCACTAAGGTCAATTTATCATGGCTAATCCACCTAACTTGCACATCTTTGGACTGTGGGAGGAAATCGGAGCACCTGGAGGAAACCCACGCAGACATGGGGAGAATGTGCAGACTCTGCACAGACAGTGACCCAAGCCGGAATCGACCCTGGAGCTGTGAAGCAACTGTGCTAACCACTTTGCTACCATGCTGCCCTCAAGCATTCACTCTCTCCACCATCGGCGAACAGTGGCAATGGTATGTACCATCTAAAAGTTGCGTTGCAGTAGCTTCCAAACCCATGACCACCATCATCTGGAAGGATAAGGGGAGCAGATACCTGACAGCATCACCACCTGGAGGTTCCCCTTCAAGTCACTCACCATCCTGACTTGGAAATATATCTCTGTCGCTGGGGCAAAATCTTGGAACCCTCTCTCTAACAGTACAGTGGGTATACTTACAACACATGGACTGCAGTGGTTCAAGAAGGCAGCTCACCACCACCTTCTCAAAGGCAACTAGGGATGGGTAATAAATGCCGGCCTAGCCAGCAGAGCCCACATCCTGTAAATTAATTCAAAAAATCTCTAGATAAAAGGGATCATAAGTTATAGTTCTATCCTTCCCTGGCTATCTGGAGTAGAATGTTATTACTTTCCTTGCCTCTGTGTCAGTTTTTAGGTTCAAGTCAAACTTGTGTACTTAAATGTACACTTTGTTGAAGTCTAAAATATAATACTGAAGATGTGCTGCATTGTCAGCCTTCTCCTGTAGGGGTCCATGCCACTAGCATAAGTGTGACAGAACGGAACTCCAGCACCAAGGTGGAAACTCTCTCTCCCGAGTTCTGATCAGTTAGATGACCAGAGGGCACATCCACAGCAATTAGTCAGCAACAGCTGTGTGCTCCATCTACTCTGAGCAGAATGGCCCAAAGTCATGCTGTTGAAGGAGCTGGATGCCCTACTCATGGCCAAAACATAAAGATGAGAATATCCACAACCTCAAGGGGAACAATACAAAATTGTAAAAGTGAGCTTTCTCTTAGGAACTTCAATGGCCCTTTTAGCTCTCAAATTGATTGAGTTCCCTTCCTCAGCCAACAATGGGATCGTGGCTATAAATAAAATGTTCTGGGGAAACTTGGGAATCCTCCTGTACATATCCATTTGATATGGGCAGAAGATCACCTGCTGGTTCACCCGTCAAAATTTTGAAGGCCTGTCTAAATGGGCTGGAGTGCCTGTTTGGACTGGGTTCTCATTCCTCCTCACAATAAGGTTCTGTTCGAGTTTCCTTTTGGATTTGGCAGAAGAGTCATATTCAACTTGAACTATTACCTCAGTTCCTCTCTCCATAGATGCTTTTGTTGACTACTTGCAGATCATTCAATTTAATTTTGTTATAAATTGGGTTCTCCTCCTGCCTGAACCTCGGAGTTTGGGGGCCAAAATTCACAATCTCATTATACGAACTGATGCTTGATTTTTGCATTTCAGAACAAAAACATGCAGTTTGGAAAAACAGCCTTTTAAGCAGGTACACCAAAAAATATATTAAAGTCCAGAACGTGTCTTGACAATAATATTGGCATTGCATTATTGGGGAGTATAGAACACTTACGCATAGAGCCTGGGATTGTTGCAGTGAAAGTCTCTGACCAACTGCTCCAGTATCCGCTGTATGTGACTCCATTGGGCTTAGCTCTGAGTTGCATGTAGTATGTTTTGCTGTGGGGAAGATCCAACACCTCACTGTGCAATGGCTTCTGAATAAATAGTGTCTAGAAAGGAATAACAGGAAATCTAAGCATGGTCCCAGGCAGCCTTTACTTTCACGGTCTATACTGTCCATCAGACTGCCAATGACCAACTGAGATAATACAAAAGACTCAAATACTTTCTAGGTCTTTAGATTTGCTTTCACTCAGCATTGACCGTCGCTCTCCCAGTAACACATTTTGCTACCTTATTTTAATGCTACAACTAGCACCGTCTGTAGTCCTTCGCTATTTATGATTCCTCTATCGTTGTTGCAGTCTCTCCTCGTTCATCAACCACTGACCTTCTACTCTCTTCCAGCTGCTCCACCCTTTCTTATACACTCTATAATCCATCACGTTTCTCCCTCTCTTTGCTCTGAAGTAATCATATGGACCTTAAACGGCAACTCTATTCTCCCTCCCCATAGATGCTGCCAGACCTTTTTTTCTAAATTTAGAGTACCCAATTATTTTTTTTTCCCAATTAAGGGGCAATTTGGCATCAATCTAACCTGCACATCTTTGTGTTGTGGGGGTGAAACCCACGCAGACATGGGGAGAATGTGCAAACTCCACAGGGATAGTGACCCAGGGCCAGGATTCGATCCTGCGTCCTCAGCGCCGCAGTCCCAGTGCTAACCACTGTGCCCCATGCTGCCCTGATGTTGCCAGACCTGCTTGAGTTTTTCCAGTATTTTCTGTTTTTTTGCTTTCTAATTTTTGGAACATTTGCCCTGGTGCAAATCACATCGTGTGGCCATGATGACATCACATTAGCAGCATACGCTAATTTTAGACAAAACGTATTTCCATGATCTCACATAATAAGATAAAATACTTTTCCTATGTGGCTTTATTTAACAAACACAAGTCACAATTCAATAACTACAAACAGGTACCACATTCACAATGATCAAAACATATTTGCACCCTCTACTTTTCATCTTATTATTTTAACACCAAACACACAAAAAGTTCACATACACATGCTGCGCAAATATGGATTATTTTGTCATCAGAATTGTTATTTAGTAATCGGAAATACAATTAGCAATTAAGGGAAGGCAGTGGCATGGTGGTATTGTCATGGAACTAGTGAGGGCTGCTTTAGCTCAGTTGGCTGGGCAGTTGGCGTGTGATGCAGAACGAGGCCAACAGTGCAGGTTCAATTCCTGTACCGGCTGAGGTTATTCACGAAGGCCCTGCCTTCTCAACTTTGCCCCTTCCCTGAGGTGTGGTGATCCTCAGGTTAAATCCCCACCAGTCAGCTTGCTCAAAGGGGAAGCAGCCTATGGTGATTTTGGTTACTTTACTGAACTAGCAATTCAAGATCGTTCTCTGGTTGGAATCACACCATGGCGTTTAATTTTAAGTCAATAAAAAAAATCTGGAATTGAAAATCTAATGAAGACCATGTAACCATTGTCGGCTGTCCTAAATAACCATAAATGCCAGGGTGTCAGCAGTGCCAGGGCACCCTTCCCAAAGGGCATGTATCTGGGGCCTCCATTCCCCTGGGAGACCCCCACGGGCAATGTTCCGCCTGGTCCCTATTTGTGGTCTGCCACTTGGATACTGTCTCCATTTCTTGACTGTACTTTGGCCTCAGTGGGAGGCCCACACGCTGACTGGAAAATTCCTGTTGGTGTTTGGCAATTCAGTTTAATGGGCCCTTTAATTGCCCTGACGGTCTTTCCGCTGCTTGTGGATGGGCAACCATCATGCCAGCCCTTCTCCAATCCTCCTGGGTCAAAACTGGCCCACGGCCATGGCGGGAGATTGGCACGCTGAATGGTGGCGGGAAAATTGCAGGCCCATCCACCAATTGTCTTGCTTGTTTGGTCATTTAAATATTACTGCCACTCACCTTCCAGCCGCTGCCGTTTTCCTCAGAGTATCTGATCTGATACATCATTTGCCCTAGGAGCTCCTTGATTGGTGGCTCCCAAAAGAGACGTAGTTTCCCACCACCTGTGCTGACGTCAATCTTCACAATTTTCGGGGGATCAGAACGAACTACGCAGTTTAAATAAACGGGAACAAACATATTAATTTTAGTATGTTATCAGATCAGGAAACTGTTTCAAATAGCCCCATTTGAATTTACCTGAGCCACTGTCTACGTTACATACAGCACCCAGCTCGCAAGGAAGGTACCATCTTCTGCACGCTTCTTCACACAATATTAATCACTAACTTTAATTCAGGAAATCGAGGCAGCTCATTAAATTCGATAGAGAGACTTAAAGGTTGGCAGTGAGCTGAGGAAATCGGATGGCATTCAGTGGGCATGGGGGGTTGATTCTTAAATGCCCCCTCAAGGGCAATTAGGGATGGGCAATAAATGCTGGCACAGCCTGCGACGCCCACATCCCATGAACGATTAAAAAAACAGATGAAGTAAAAGAGTAGACAACAGAGAATGTAAAGTTAATAAATATTACACCTGGGTGGGAAAGGCCATAGGTAGCACAGAGGAGCTCTGAATTGTGAAGGAATGACAAAAGTTGATAGGTTAGCCGTTGAAATACAGTTAAGCTACGGAGGCGACAGAAGGGAAGGTTAGTGTAAACAAACACGTAGGTGCAGTACTCTAGCTGAGGTCCAACAATTGCATTCTAAAGGTTTAGTACAACCTCCTTGCTTTTGTACTCATTGGAGATATTTTATCCAGGGAGTGCTGTTCCTGATCGTAGAACTGCAAATGGATTTCTTGGCATGATGCTGGTACATAGTCCAAGTCTCGCATGTCTAGTGCAGAATGGGCAGGACCTTAGAACATAGAACAGTACAGCACAGAACAGGCCCTTCGGCCCTCAATGTTGTGCCGAGCCATGATCACCCTACTCAAACCCACGTATCCACCATATACCCGTACCCCCCCCCCCACATTAACCTTACTTTTTTTATTAGGACACTACGGGCAATTTAGCATGGCCAATCCACCTAACCCGCACATCTTTGGACTGTGGGAGGAAACCGGAGCACCCGGAGGAAACCCACGCACACAGAGGGAGGACGTGCAGACTCCACACAGACAGTGACCCAGCCGGGAATCGAACCTGGGACCCTGGAGCTGTGAAGCATTTATGCTAACCACCATGCTACCCTGCTGCCCCAGAGATTTTCAGTTTGGTAGGGGTAACACGTAGACAGCGCAAACGTTCACAGTGCAAGGTGGGTATTGATGGAGACATATATTGCGCGATTCTGCAGAAACATTTGTGTCATTTTGGGTGTGCTTAGCAGGGTGCTTATCGACGGCCGCATCGGCAAAATCTTGGCCGGTATTCAAAAATGAGACCCCACGACATTCTTGCCATTCCTGACTCCCTCACCGTCTGATTTGTTTGCCTCACGCCTCAACTGCTGTCCGCTCACAAGGGGGAGCTGCTTTTAAACACACTGTCACCACTCACTGCCAGTCAGCACACAAGCATGGCAGTGTGCAGACCTGCTCCTCGTTTTGGGGATGCCAACCTGGCCAGGCTTCCCTACGTCGTCGATGAGAGACGGGGTAGCCTGTTCCTCCAAGGATGTTGGAGGACCAGCAGCAGGGTCAGGAATGCTGCCTGGGAGTGGCAGCGGCTGTCAGTGCGGGCAGCAAGACCAGGAGGACCACCGTACAATGTCAGAAGATCAATTAGCTTCACTGAGTTGCAAGGGTAGGTTACCACCTCTCTCCTGGCATCAGTTCCGCCTGCCAACCCCCAAATTCCCAAACTCCTCCCTCCGCATAAATCACTGGCTGACACCTCATACCCTCTCCACCTCCGATCTTTGTGCTGGCTCCTCAGCGTCTTCTGGAACCTACCAGCATAACCCCTTCATATCCACATGCGGTGCCCACACACACCACCTGCTATAGATCCCCCTGATCAAGATTCGAGTCCTCACCCACTATGAGGAACCGGCCCTGGAAATCGTGGGGTTGACCGAAGAGAGAACAGTCGCTGACAGCGAGGTTGGCCTGCCCCATAGAGGTGAGAGTCAACTGCCCCTTCACTCAGATGACCTGTCTCAAGTGAGTTGTTCATCTCAGACAAAATATCCTTCCCTCTCACTGACCACATGCCCATTGTCTCACAGGATCACCATGTGATGAGGTCGGGCCATCGGTGTCGTTCCCTCCCGACCCCCGCCACCAAGAGACCACCTCAGAGGAGAGTTCCGTGGAGACCACCATCAAGGCATCACAGATGTCACCCCGACCTTCCACCAGCACAGAGACACACACCTCAGTGGGCGACATTAGTAGACAGACCTCTGGGGCACAACCTGATGAACACAGCACAGTCGTTGATTCACATCAGGTGGAGGTAGGACCATCCAAGGGAGTCGGAGGTCTGCTAGATCCCAGGACACAGCTGGGTACAAGTCAGATGCCGCGCTTCTGGACAAGGTTTTCCCAGAGCTGATAATGATGCTAGGACACAGCAGTGACAATCAGGAGGGGATGCCAATGAAATTCCAGTGACTGCATAGTCTATAGGAGGAGTCCCAAATGCTTCAGGTGCAGGAGATAGTGCCAACAGTGTGTGACACTGAGGCCAACACTGCTAGGGTGGCGACTGCAGTGGAAAGCCTGGAGCACAGTGCCCATGTCTAGAGTGGTGGTGTCCAAGCCATGGCTCAGTCTGTGACGCATATGGCTGAGATCCTTGACATCATGACCCAGTCATTGTGGGACGTGTCCCAGATGCAGGTGGATGTTGCTGAGGCACTGCAGAGCAGGGTCCAGTCACTGAGGAGCGTCGCAGAGGCCGTCAACACCATGTGACTAAAGCTGGCAGAGGCAGATGACTCGGGGGCCTCTGAAGCTCACTCCAGGTGCCTCTCCGTCCCATGGAGTTCCCCAGGGCCCTGCAGGCACCGTCGAGGAGGAGGCACTGGAGGCCAACCCGTGTCTGCCATCAAGGAGACAATGGCAGTCTCCAGTTCTTCCAATTCCCCCCTCCCTGACACTGGTACACCTCAACGGCAACGGGCAGAACAGGGTTGTACCGCAACGCCAATGAAACTAGTAAGTCGGTAGGAGCCCTCCAGCTCCCTGCCCTCCAAAGGAAGGCCACATGGCGCGGAAAGCAGCAGGCTGCCTCTGCCTCTGATATGCATCCTGGGTGTTAAGTAATGGGTTAAGAGACATTGCAATTAGTTGTCTCATTTATGTTAAGTGTTTAATGATTGTCTCATTTATGTTAAGTGTTCAATGATTGACACTTATATGTAAAGGGGCTTCAGGTGGACTCTGGAGCTTGTGATGATCTGTAGAATTCTGTGCAAAGTGAATTTGAACCATTAAAGGTGTGTTGGTGAAAAAGGAGCTGAAGTCTTGCCTCTTCATAACCACAGCATCTAGTACATGTTAACACTGGGGGCATACCTAGGCAAAGTACTAGGCCATGAAAGATCAAGAAGAGTGAGGAGCAATAAGTGGGCATTGGAGGATCTGTAGCTAGGGGGAATGTAAATGTAAAATGTTCACTATTGAAACATGTAACACCTGATACATGTGTAACTTCTGTCACCTTAATCTTCATAGCAGGCCTGTATTGGAGCGGAGGGGGGAAAATGGGGGAGAGGGCGACATTGGGCTGGAGGGAGAAAATAAGGGGAGGGGTGGATTGGGGGAGGTGAGATGTGGGGGAAATGGGGGAGCGAGAGAAGTGGCAAGATGGGAGGGAAATGGTGGGGCGGTTGAGCTGACGGTTACAGCCTTGGCCTCTGAGAACCTGGAGATAACAAGGGCCTCTCTGGTTATCCTGGCATGTTGGACCCTTGCCATTGCCTGTCCTCCATCCACCACATCCCCTTCTGGCCAATCCTCCAGCCCCTCCTGGTCAGCCTCGTCGTCCTCCTCAGATGAGGCCTCATGTCTCTCCTCCTCCTTCTCCACATGTTGCCCCACTGCTGTGACAGATTGTGGAGGGCACAGCAGACCATCACAAAGTGGGAGACCTTCTGGGGGGTGTAGTGCACCACCAGATCAGTCCAGGCATTAAAACCGCATTTTCAGCTGTCCGATGCACCACTCAATGATAGCACGTCTAGCAATATTGGTCTCATTATATTGGATCTCCGTCTTGGTCTCAGCCATGACCTCAGCAGGTATTCCTCACGAGCCAACTAATCATCCTGGAATGGTCCTGACACTGGGGATCTCCAAGTGTCCCAGGATGTAGCTGTCCAGCATAGTCCCTGGGTTGCGGACACACAAATGCATGATACAGAGGCGGTGGTCACACACAATCTGAACATTCAGGAAGTGAATGCCATGGAGTGCCCTTCCTGTTAATAAAGGGTACCCCCGACTCTGGTGGACTTCCGGTTGCGGCTATGACCAGCTAAGTCGCACGTTTGGCGGCTCCTGCTACAAAGGTGTTTTCGGGCCGATTGGAGGGCCCCAACGGCGCTGTAAGGACAAATCCCGGTGGGGGAAGGCTCCCTGAGGAGAACCAGACCAACTTTATGGTCGGTACCCGGAGTGGGGTGGTAAAAAAAGCAACAGCAGCTCCCCAAAAAAGCGGGGGAAGAAGACCAAAATGGCGGCCGGTGGCGCACCCGAGGAATGGAGGAAATGGGCGGAGGAGCAGCAGGCCGCTCTCCTGCACTTCTTTACGGAGCTGAAAATGGAGCTCTTGGAGTCAATGAATGCGACGACCACCAGGCTGATGGGAGCCCAGGCGACCCAAGAGGCGTCGATTCGGGAGCTGCAGCAGGAGATGACTGTGAGGGAGGAGGAGGCCACGGTCCTCGTGGGAAAGGTAGAGGTGCACGAGGCACTCCACCTGAAATGGCAGAGCCGTTTTGAGGAGCTGGATACCCGAATGAGGCGGAAGAACCTGAGGATCTTGGGCCTGGCAGAAGGCCTGGAGGGGTCAGACCTCCCGGGATACGTAGCAGAAATGCTGAGCTCCCTGATGGGGGCAGGGGCCGTCCCTTCGCCCCTGGAGCTGGAAGAGGCCTACAGGGTCATGGCTAGGAAGCCAAGAGCAAATGAGCCCCCGAGGGCGGTGCTGGTGCGGTTCCAGCGACTCAGCGATCGTGAGAGAGTGCTGGAGTGGGCCAAGAGGGAAAGGAGCAGTAAGTGGGAGAATTCGACGGTGAGGGTCTACCAGGACTGGAGTGCGGAGGTGGCTAAGCGGCGGGCCCGGTACAACCGGACGAAGGCGGTGCTACATGCAAAACGGATCAGGTTCGGAATGCTGCAGCCAGCGCGCTTGTGGGTCACCTACAGGAACCAACACCACTATTTTGAGTCCCCAGAGGAGGCGTGGGCCTTTGTACAGGAAGAGAAACTGGACTCGAATTAGACCCAGGGGATACTTGGCGGCCGTAGCCGCTCGGGTACTTTCAGCTGAACAAGCGGTTTTTTTTTTCTCGGCTGGGTCGGAACTGGGCAACTCTTATTGGAACGGTTTCCTTTTTTTTTCTTCTTTCCTTGTTTGGATCTTGAACTCTTGCTTTGGGTTTTTCTTCTGATGTTTTTTCCCCCCTTTGCCAACTTCCCTTAGCTATTGTTATTGTGGTTATTCATGGTTATTTATGGTTATTTATACTGTTTGGTAGAGGGCGACTGTTAAGTACATTGTTATTTGTTATCTATCTGTTATTTATAATGTTAAGTTGGGGAGGCGGGACGGGGGGGAGAGCAGATCGGGGATATGGGCTCCTAGGGGGGGTTCTTTACAGGCATGGACGAGGACGGGGGTGGAACTGAAGATGGCGGGGTGGGGTGTGGCAGGGCGAAAGCGCGGGCTTTCCTCTGTTTTCCCGCGCGCGGGGCAGAGGAGGGGGGAGGGGAGGAGTGCGGGGCGTGGCTAGCAATGGCGACCTTTCCCGCGTTGGAGCGGGGCCAGGGAGGAGTGGCAAGGGGGGGGAGGCCCTCCCCCCGAGCCGGGGGGAGTTGGAGTGTGGCAGGAGCAGCCGGGTCAGCGTAAACCAGCTGACTTACGGGAGTACGATGGAGGGTACATCGCGGCTAGGAGGGGTCCTAGCCTGGGGGGGGGGGGGGGGGGGGGGGGGGGGAAGAGGGGGGTTAGGGGGGAGGGGGGGGGGGGAGAGGGGGGTTAGGGAGGGACACCGGGTTGCTGCTGGAAAGACCAGAAACGGGAAGTGGAGGACTGGAGAGGTGGGGGGAGGGGGCCATCGCCATGGGGAGCGGGTCAGAAGGGGAGGGTCGACCCGGGGCGAGCAGGGAACAGGACATGGCTAATCGGCAGGGGAAGGGGGCGGATCGTCCCGCGACCCGGCTGATCACTTGGAACGTGAGGGGGCTGAATGGGCCGGTCAAGAGATCAAGGGTATTCTCACACCTGAAGGGACTGAAGGCTGATGTAGCAATGTTACAGGAGACCCATTTGAAGGTAGTGGACCAGGTTCGCCTGAGAAGGGGGTGGGTGGGACAGGTGTTCCACTCTGGATTGGACGCAAAGAACCGGGGTGTGGCGATTCTGGTGGGAAAGAGGGTGTCGTTCGTGGCGGAGGAGGTGGTGGCAGATAAGGAGGGTAGGTATGTGATGGTGAAGGGTAAGCTGCAGGGGGAGAAAGTGGTGATGGTCAACGTATATGCCCCGAACTGGGATGACGCGGGTTTTATGAGGCGCCTATTGGGCCTCATTCCGGGACTGGAGGCAGGGGGCTTGATCATGGGGGGGGACTTTAACACAGTGCTGGACCCCGGGCTAGACAGATCGAGCTCAAGGACCAATAGGAGGCCGGCAGCGGCAGAAGTGCTGAGGGGGTACGTGGAGCAGATGGGAGGAGTAGACCCATGGAGGTTTGGTAGGCCGAGGGCGAGGGAGTATTCCTTTTTCTCCCACGTCCATAGAGTGTACTCCAGGATCGATTTCTTCGTGTTGAGCAGGGGGCTGATCCCGAGGGTACGGGAAGCTGAGTACTCGGCCATTGCGATCTCTGATCATGCACCACATTGGGTGGATGTGGAAATGGGGGAGGCGCGGGACCAGCGCCCGCTGTGGCGGCTGGATGTGGGGCTGTTAGCGGACGACGAGGTGTGTAAAAGGGTCCGGAAGTGCATTGAGAGCTATCTGGACTTGAATGACACGGGTGAGGTGCAGGTGGGGATGGTCTGGGAGGCCCTGAAGGCAGTGATCAGGGGAGAGCTGATCTCCATAAGGGCACACAGAGAAAGAAAGGAGAGGCAGGAGAGGGAGAGGCTGGTGGGGGAGCTATTGGAAGTGGATAGGAGATATGCGGAGGCACCAGAGGAGGGGCTGCTGGGAGAACGGCGCAGCCTGCAGGTCAAGTTCGACCTGCTGACCACCAGGAAGGCAGAGACGCAGTGGAGAAGGGCACAGGGCGCGGTCTATGAGTATGGGGAAAAGGCGAGCAGGATGCTGGCACACCAGCTTCGCAAACGAGATGCGGCTAGGGAGATTGGGGGAGTGAA
The DNA here is from genome assembly GCF_902713615.1 of Scyliorhinus canicula. Taxonomy (NCBI): domain Eukaryota; kingdom Metazoa; phylum Chordata; class Chondrichthyes; order Carcharhiniformes; family Scyliorhinidae; genus Scyliorhinus; species Scyliorhinus canicula. Next base: position 30,028,993 of record NC_052149.1, on the reverse strand, counting down.
GGAGAGGGGCGGGAAGGTAGTGCAGAAGGGGCAAGAAGTGAATGGGGTCTTCAGGGATTTTTACAAGGAGTTGTATCGGTCTGAGCCGCCGACGAGGAGAGGGGGAATGGAGGACTTCCTAAACAAATTGAGGTTCCCAAGGGTCCAGGAGGGACTGGTAGAAGGGCTGGGGGCGCCAATAGGGCTAGAGGAGCTAGTCAAGGGAATAGGTCAGATGCAAGCGGGGAAGGCGCCGGGGCCAGATGGGTTCCCGGTGGAATTCTACAAGAAAAATGTGGACTTGGTGGGACCGGTACTGGTACGAGCCTTTAATGAGGCTCGAGAGGGGGGGGTTCTGCCCCCGACAATGTCGCAGGCTCTGATCTCCCTGATATTGAAGCGGGATAAAGACCCAGTACAGTGCGGGTCCTATAGGCCTATCTTGCTTCTGAACGTGGATGCCAAGTTGCTGGCAAAGATCCTGGCAGCTAGAATAGAGGATTGTGTGCCAGGGGTAATCGATGAGGACCAGACGGGGTTCGTGAAGGGGCGGCAGCTCAACACGAACGTGCGGAGATTGCTGAATGTAATTATGATGCCGGCAGTGGAGGGGGAGGCTGAGATAGTGGTAGCGCTGGACGCGGAGAAGGCATTCGATAGGGTGGAGTGGGAGTACCTGTGGGAGACGTTGGAACGGTTTGGGTTTGGGGAAGGGTTTATTAAGTGGGTGAAGTTGCTCTACTCGGCCCCGACGGCGAGTGTAGTGACAAACGGGAGGAGGTCGGAGTATTTCGGGCTCCACCGAGGGACCAGGCAGGGATGTCCCCTATCCCCCCTACTTTTCGCACTGGCGATTGAACCGTTGGCGATGGCACTGAGGGGTTCAGGGGGGTGGAGAGGACTGACTAGGGGAGGGGAGGAACATCGAGTATCGCTGTATGCGGATGATCTACTGCTGTACGTGGCAGACCCAGAAGGGGGAATGCCGGAGATAATGGAACTATTAGCAGAGTTTGGGGACTTTTCGGGGTACAAACTAAATTTGGGCAAAAGCGAGGTTTTTGTGATACACCAGGGGAACCAGGGAGAGGGTATTGGGAGACTCCCCTTCAAGCGAGCAGGAAAGAGCTTTAGGTACTTAGGGGTGCAGGTGGCAAGGAACTGGGGGACCCTCCACAAGTTGAACTTTTCCAGGCTGGTGGAACAGATGGAGGAGGAATTTAAGAGGTGGGACATGGTACCGCTGTCGCTGGCGGGGAGGGTGCAGTCAATCAAAATGACGGTCCTCCCAAGGTTCCTGTTTTTATTTCAGTGCTTGCCCATCTTCCCCCCTAGGGCCTTCTTCAAAAAGGTGACGAGTAGCATCATGAGCTACGTGTGGGCGCACGGCACCCCAAGGGTGAGGAGGGTCTTTTTGGAGCGGAGTAGGGACAGTGGAGGGCTGGCACTACCCAATCTCTCGGGGTATACTGGGCGGCAAATGTGTCAATGGTGCGCAAGTGGATGATGGAAGGGGAGGGGGCAGCTTGGAAACGAACGGAGAGGGCGTCCTGTGGCAACACAAGCCTGGGGGCCCTAGTAACGGCACCATGGCCGCTCCCCCCCACGAGGTACACCACGAGCCCGGTGGTGGCGGCCACCCTCAAGATATGGGGGCAGTGGAGGCGACACAGGGGGGAAATGGGAGGTCTGTTGGCGGCGCCAATAAGAGGGAACCATAGATTCATCCCGGGGAACCTCGACGGGGGATTTCAGAGCTGGTACAGGGTGGGCATACGGCAGCTGAAGGACCTGTTTATAGAGGGGAGGTTTGCGAGCCTGGGAGGGCTGGAGGAGAAGTTTGAGCTCCCCCCGGGAAACATGTTCAGATATTTACAAGTGAAGGCATTTGCTAGGCGGCAGGTGGAGGGGTTCCCCCTGCTCCCCAGTAAGGGGGCGAGTGATAGGGTGCTCTCGGGGGTCTGGGTCGGAGGGGGGAAGATATCAGACATCTACAAGATAATGCAGGAGGCGGAAGAAGCATCAGGGGAGGAGCTGAAAGCCAAGTGGGAAGGGGAGCTGGGAGAGCAGATAGAAGACGGGACGTGGGCGGATGCACTGGAGAAGGTCAATTCTTCCTCCTCGTGTGCGAGGCTGAGCCTCATTCAATTTAAGGTGCTGCATAGAGCTCACATGACGGGGACAAGGATGAGCCGGTTCTTTGGGGGTGAGGACAGGTGTGTCAGATGTCTGGGAAGCCCAGCGAACCATGTGCATATGTTCTGGGCATGTCCGGTGCTGGAAGGGTTCTGGAAGGGGGTGGCAAGGACGGTGTCGAAGGTGGTGGGGTCCAGGGTCAAACCAGGATGGGGGCTTGCGATCTTTGGGGTCGGGGTAGAACCGGGGGTACAGGAGGCTAGGGAGGCCGGAATACTGGCCTTTGCGTCCCTAGTGGCTCGACGAAGGATATTAATTCAATGGAAGGACGCGAGGCCTCCAAGCGTTGAAACTTGGATTAACGATATGGCTAGCTATATTCAGCTGGAAAGGATCAAATTTGCCCTGAGAGGGTCGGTACAGGGATTCTCCAGGCGGTGGCAACCTTTCCTTGACTTTTTAGATCAGAGATAGACGTTCGGGGTCGTGGCAGCAGCAACCCGGGGGGGGGGGGGGGAGGGGAGGGAGGGGAGTGGGGGCAGCAATGGTCGTGGGGGGACATGCACGACTGTAACGCGGGCAAGTCTGCTCGCTGCTCATGTCTGAAACTGTAGGCTGCCTTGTTTGTTAAGTTGTTGCTTGGGGGGGGGGGGGGGGAGGACTGGTGCGCGCGAGAGGGCGGGCGAGGGAGGGATATTCGCCTAGAGGGATCGTGTTGTAAATAATTTAAAAACTAGTAGGGGTAAATGTTTGTATGGAAAAACTCTTTCAATAAAAATTATTTAAAAAAAATAAAATAAAGGGTACTCCCTGATGCCCCGGTGCGCACAAGGCAACATGCGTGCCATTGATAGCCACCTGGACCTGGGCCATTCTGGTGATGGTGGAACATCCTGCAACCCAGGCATCTTAGTGGGCCTGGTCCAGCTCAAAGGTGATAAAGTCTGCTGCCTGGGCATACAGAACATCCCGGATGCGCCTGTGGGTTGTAGAAATGCCACACATGACCCAGTTTGAGCTATGGAATGAACTGATGGCATAAAAGTTGAGGGCTGCGGTGACCTTCACGGCCACTGGGAGTGTGTATCCTCCTCCTTAATGGGGCACCAAGTTCACAAGGATGTGGCACAGATGCCGCACTGTCTCTCTCTCCTCAGATGAAGTCTTCCACGGCACATGCAGTCTGTCAGCTCATTGAATGACCAAGGACACTGTACACCTCGGGCCATCACTAGCCTCCCCTTCTGAGTCCTCCCTCAGCCTGATTGACGGCCGGGTCTTCAGGGTGTGTGGTGACCTCCTGCACATGGGGTGCTGCCTCCGGCCGGTGTTGTCGCTGCTGCCTTCTCTGGCGCCTGGCCGCCTTGGCTGCCACCAGTAACGTGAAGGCAGCCACTGCGGGATTGACACCAGCAAACATTTGGAGAAGGAAATGGAACAATAATCAGTTCGGGCTTCCTTCCCAGGACCCTCAAATCCCCCAAGCCTCCCCCACCATTACATTTCGCACCTTCTCTCAGAGAGCCATCCATCAAGCTGGCAAACCTTGCTCTGCACACACACACCAGCCACATTAGGAGCTCCTAGACCCCAGATCTCTGGCAGAAACATTAGGGAGACTGTGCTCAGGTAGCCTCCCCTGATCCACACATGTACTATTTGGTTGCGAGAGGTTCCCTAGTGCTGAAGCCCAGCTCTGTTTGATAGTTGGCAGCTGCCTCCATGGTATCAAAGTTTGCTTGACGTGCAATGCACTAATCATCCTCTGAGGCATGGCACGTGTACCCTGCAGTAGGCACTTGAGAGTTGAGGAGTGTGAAGTGAATAGCCTTCTGCTGTGAAGCTAGTGGCTTCTCACAGTCAAAGGGAGTAATATTGAATTTCGGGATAGAAGCCACAGCAGGGCTCAGTCATTGAGGTGTTTGGTAGGACAGAGAGGCTGCAGCTGTGGTTACCTGTGTTATGGGTCTCCACAATATTTAAAGATGGCTTGAAGGCCTCACAGATGCAAAGCCGCACACTCTGCTGGTCCAGGGGCAACCCCAATCTAGAATGCTTCAGCCCCCTGACCAAACATAACCCTCCCCCCCACCGAGTACTGGGGCAGCAGCTCCGGTGCCCTTGAGCTGCATGCCAGAAAATGGAAATGGCTACTCACCTCCTCACTTCCCCTCACAAACCATCATGTCAGCTTCACATTTAAAAAAAGGAATACTAAACAATGCCCGCGTAATGTCTCGCTGGGGCATTGAGTTATTCCCCGGGAGGCCGCTGCGTTCAACTACAATCTTGCTAAGAGATTGAAATGAATAAAAATTAGGGTTAATGATAATCTACCCATCTTTGGGCGAGATCGGGAACTCGCCATCGGGAGTGGACCGGGTGAATCTCGATTTTGGCCTTTCCCGCTATTTACTTGCTGAGCCCAGATCCACGCTGAATGCTACACGGTGGTTAAATCGTGTCCATAAAGACCAATTCTGAGCTCACAGCGACGACCAGGCTTATAGGGATAGGTCAAAGGACATCAGCCCAAGGCTGCACTTGTAATTTGTTTAATTTTGTTTGCTTAATTTTAGAAGTTTGATCTCTTGTAATGCTAAGAGGCAATTAGAATATAATCATTCAGCAAACAGAGTAACTCTGAAAATTTGCATTTTGGCAGATTTGAGGTTCATTCAGAACAGGTGGACACATATGGTGGGAATTTGAACAGTTCCCCTTTGTAATGGGCCTCTGGCCTGTTTAAGCTAGTGTTGCCTTTCTTGCAGCCTAACCTGAGGTAGAATTGGCAGGGCGATATTGTCAATACTGATCCCACTGTGTTGAATTATAAACACTAATAATCCACACTGTATTGTACAACATGTGTTGAGCCTGTACCTTGTATCAGATCATGTGTAGTTGCGCGGCTCTACCCATAGGGGGAGATGAGAAGCTTGTACTGGGCTCCACCCTTGGCTCCGCCCATGGCTCTGCCCATGGCTCCTCCCCCTAACCAGAAGTATAAAGGTTGCTGTTGTGAGCCTGCCTGCCAGTTCATCAAGAGTTCATCTCATCACAGGCAGGCTCTGTTGTTAGACGATTAAAACCACTGTTCGCTTCTAACCACGTGTCGCGTGAATTGATGGTCTCATCAATTTAATCATCTTAAGAAACAGTAAGGAATGACCATGGAATCAGCCCTCAAACCTGAACGACTGGAACTAGACCCACAGGATGCAGAGGCGAAAGAAATCTTTTCACACTAGCTCCGATGTTTTAAGGCCTACCTGGCTGAAGCAAGCACTACAGAAACTATGGGGCAGAAACTCAGTCTACTGCACGCAAGGGTGAGCCATCATATATCTACTCAACTTAATTGTACCGGCTCATATACAGAGGCCCTGGCCCTGCTCGACAGAATGTACGTGAGGCCCGTCAATGAGGTCTACACGTGAGGGCAGCACGGTGGCCTAGTGGTTAGCACAACCGCCTCACGGCGCTGAGGTCCCAGGTTCGATCCCGGCTCCGGGTCACTGTCCGTGTGGAGTTTGAACATTCTCCCCGTGTCTGCGTGGGTTTCGCCCCCACAACCCAAAAAAAAAATGTGCAGAGTAGGTGGATTGGTCATGCTAAATTGCCCCTTAATTGGAAAAAATAATTGGGTAATCTAAATTTATAAAAAAAAAAAATGAGGTCTACGCGCGCCACGTTTTTGCGACTCGCAGCCAGCACCCCACGAAATCGCTAGAAGAATTCCTAAGAGTCTTAAAAACCTTATTCCGGGACTGTAATTACCAAGCTGTAAATGCTGCAGAACATAGGGAACTCGCTGTCCGCGATGTATTTAGAACATAGAACATAGAACAGTACAGCACAGAACAGGCCCTTCGGCCCTCGATGTTGTGCCGAGCAATGATCACCCCACTCAAACCCACGTATCCACCCCATACCCGTAACCCAACAACCCACCCCCCCTTAACCTTACTTTTTAGGACACTACGGGCAATTTAGCATGGCCAATCCACATAACCCGCACATCTTTGGACTGTGGGAGGAAACCGGAGTACCCGGAGGAAACCCACGCACACACGGGGAGGACGTGCAGACTCCGCACAGACAGTGACCCAGCCGGGAATCGAACCTGGGACCCTGGAGCTGTGAAGCATTTATGCTAACCACCATGCTACCGTGCTGCCCCGTATTTGTTGCAGGCCTCAGATCCAAATACGTGCGCCAGCGGTTGCTTGAGAAGGGGCCCCAAAACTTAGAAGACACTGTAGAACTTGCCACTACTATGGAGGTCTCGTTCCGCAGCCTCACCTCATTCCCCGCGGACTCCGCGACCCCGTCATGGGCCCCCGACCAGCGACTACCCCAGGCCTGCGCCGCGCTGCCACCCAGCCACTATGCTACTCCGGCCTGCCACTTTTGTGGTCAGCCCCAGCACCCGCGGCAGCACTGCCCGGCCCGTAACGCGACCAGCAGCAGCCGCGGTCGCAAAGGACACTATGCCAGAGTATGTCTGGCGAAGAATTGGCAGGCCCGCAGGCCCCATAACGCTCTGGCCCTGTACTCCGACTCCGCCCCCACCCACCACGTGCGACCCATGGGGACCGTCATCTTGGCAAACCCCCACCATGCGGCCGGCCACGTGCGACTCATGGGGCCGCCACCTTGGACGCCATCTTCCTCGCTGCCCACCACATGCGATCCACGGGGGCGGCCATCTTGGGCTCCATCCTCGGCAACTCAGATCGAAGACTGCGACCTCAGCGGGCATTCATCACGGGGCCACTCCAGCACAGCTGATCGAGCCGCCGACTACCCACAACTCAGCGCGGTCACGTTGGAGCAGTCACGTCCGAAACACCTCCACAACTCCATGATGACCGTTGAAATCAACGGGTAGAGTACACCGTGTCTCTTCGATTCCGGGAGCACCGAGAGCTTCGTACACCCAGATCTGGTAAGACGCTCTTCGCTCCCTGTTTTTCCTGCATGGCAAACTATCTCCCTCGCTTTGGGCTCCCACTCTGTTCACCTCCAAGGGCGCACCGTTGTGACCCTAACGATCCAAGGCGCTAGCTACTCTAATTTTCAACTATACGTCCTGCCCGAACTCTGTGCCCCACTTTTACTGGGACTCGACTTCCAGTGAAACCTCAAAAGTCTCACCCTCAGCTTCGGTGGACCCCTACCCCCACTCACCATCTGCAGCCTAGCCACGCGGTGAATCTCCCCCCCTCCACTCTTTGCCAATCTCACTCCGGACAGCAAACCCATAGCCACTCGCAGCAGGCGGTACAGCCTGCAGGACAGGGTGTTTATCAGAACTGAGGTCCGGAGGCTCCTACGTGAGGGGATCATAGAGGCCAGTAACAACCCCTGGAGAGCTCAGGTGGTGGTCGTCAAGACCGGGGAAAAATCCGCATGGTCGTGGACTATAGTCAGACCATTAATCGGTTTACGCTCCTCGATGCGTACTCCCTCCCCAGGATTGCAGACATGGTGAATCAGATCGCCCAGTATCGTATTTTCTCCACGGTGGATCTGAAGTCTGCATACCACCAGCTCCCAATCCGCCTGGAGGACCGCCACTACACGGCATTCGAGGCCGATGGCCGCCTCTTCCATTTCCTCCGGGTTCCCATTGGCGTCACGAACGGGATCTCGGTGTTCCAACGAGCAATGGACCGAATGGTGGACCAGTACGGGCTGTGGGCCACGTTTCCGTACTTGGATAACGTCACCATCTGCGGCTATGACCAGCAGGACCACGATTCCAACCTCTATCGATTTCTCCAGACGGCTCAGAAACTCAACCTCACTTACAACATGGAGAAATGCATTTTCCGCACGACCAGGCTAGTCATCCTCGGCTATGTCGTGGAAAACGGAGTCCTGGGCCCCGACCCGGACCGTATGCCCCCACTCTTAGAACTCCCTCTCCCTCATTGTCCCAGGGCCCTTGAACGGTGCCTGGGATTCTTTTCATACTATACCCAGTGGGTCCCTCAATATGCAGACAAAGCCCGCCCACTATTTAAGGCCACACTTTCCCCCTGTCGGCTGAGGCTCGCCAGGCCTTCAACTGCATCAAGGAGGACATTGCCAAAGCGGCCATGCGGGCGGTGGATGCATCCGTCCCTTTTCAGGTTGAGAGCGATGCCTCAGAGGTCGCTCTTGCAGCCACATTGAATCAGGCAGGGAAACCAGTCGCATTTTTCTCCCGAACCCTCTCCGCTTCAGAACTTCGGCACTCCTCGGTCGAAAAGGAAGCACAAGCCATTGTGGAGGCTGTACGTCACTGGAGGCACTACCTCGCAGGTAGAAGGTTCACCCTCATCACCGACCAAAGATCGGTTGCCTTCATGTTTGACACCTCGCAAAGGGGCAAAATTAAAAATGATAAAATCCTGATGTGGAGGATCGAACTCTCCACCTACAAATACGATCTCATGCATTGACCGGGGAAGCTCAACGAGCCCCCAGATGCCCTGTCCCGTGGCACGTGCGCCAGCATGCAGAGCGACCGCCTGAAAACTATCCACAATGACCTCTGGTCACCCGGCTCGCCCACTACGTCAAAGCCCGAAATCTACCTTTCTCCACTGAGGAGGTAAAGCCATCACCAGGGATTGCCCAATCTGTGCGGAGTACAAACCGCACTTCTATAGAGTAGACAGGGCCCACATGGTCAAGGCTTCTCGGCCCTTTGAACACCTCGCTATCGATTTCAAAGGGCCACTCCCCTCGACTAATAGGAATGTGTACTTCCTGAATGTCATCGATGAGTTCTCTCGCTTCCGTTTTGCTATCCCATGCCCCGATATGACTTCCCACACAGTCATTAGGGCCCTGCATAGTATCTTCACCCTGTTCGGTTTCCCCAGCTACGTACACAGCGACCGGGGTTCGTCCTTCATGAGCGACGAGCTGCGTCAGTACCTGCTCGACAAGGGCATCGCCTCGAGCAGGACTACCAACTATAACCCCAGGGGGAACGGGCAGGTGGAGAGGGAGAATGTGACAGTCTGGACGACCGTCCTACTGACCCTCCGGTCCAGGAATCTCCCGGTTTCCCATTGGCAGGAAGTCCTCCCCAACGCGCTCCACACTATTAGGTCCCTCCTATGTACCGCCACCAACCAGACCCCTCATGTGCGGCTCTTTGTTTTTTCCAGGGGCATTACCACGGGGGCCTCGCTCCCAGTATGGTTGAAGACACCGGGCCCGGTACTCCTCTGGAAGCACGTCAGGGTACACAAATCTGACCCACTCGTAGAAAGAGTGCTCCTACTCCACTCAAACCCCCAATACGCCTTCATAGAGTACCCTGACGGCCGTCAGGACACTGTATCCCTCCGGGACCTAGCGCCGGTAGGATCGAATCCCACCACTACCACCGCCGAGGTACCCCTCACACAACACCCCACCCAACTCGTCGCGTCCCACGCCCCCGCACCTACCGGGTCGCTACACATGTCCCACGCCCACAAGCTTCCAGCCCCCCAGTCTCCAGTCGAACCAGATGGGTACGGAGCTCGGACAGAATCACCCCCGGAGTCCGCCATTGTACCCCAACCAACCGTGATCGTCCAGCCACCAGAAGAGGCTGCAACCCCGGTGCTCCGCCGATCACAACGGACAACTCGACCACCGGACAGACTCAATTTGTAAGCCATCACCCCCGCCGGACTTGATTTTTTTCACAGGGGGTGAATGTGGTGAATTATAAACACTAATAATCCACACTGTATTGTACAACATGTGTTGAGCCTGTACCTTGTATCAGATCATGTGTAGTTCCGCGGCTCTACCCATAGGGGGAGATGAGGAGCTTGTACTTGGCTCCGCCCATGGCTCGTCCCCCTAACCAGAAGTATAAAGGTTGCTGTTGTGAGCCTGCCTGCCAGTTCATCTAGAGTTCATCTCGTCACAGGCAGGCTCTGTTGTAAGACGATTAAAACCACTGTTCGCTTCTAACTACGTGTTGCGTGAATTGATGGTCTCATCACCCACCTTGGGAGAACCTGACACAATGTATGCCTGCAGGTGTACAGAACCTGTCGGCACTAGAAGTGTGGCCCAGAGAAAGTGTCAGGCTGGTTTTACAGCTTGGAATATGAATGAAAGTCTGAGTTAGCCACTGAGGAATTGGCCATCTGAGAAAGGGACATCAAACCCGTCAGCCAGACCTTCTGCCTGTGCCCCCAAACTTTATATATCTCTGAACACTTCTCCCACTTATAATTTGAGAGCTCAGTAACAAATCACAGATTGCTTAACCCATAGAAATCGCATGTGGTTGAGTGGGTGGCACCCCTGCATCTGAATCAGAAAGTTGTGGGTTAGCATCTCACTCCAGATACATAAATGCAAAAGAATTCTGGATTGACAGGTCAGTGCAGTTCTGAGGGCATTCCGATTGTTGGAGCTGCTATCTTTCAGATGACATATTAGACAACAGTCCCATCTACATTCTCAGGTGCATGTAAAAGATCATATAGCACTATTTGAAAAACACTGTGTCCTCTCTAGTACCCTGGCTAACATTCACCCCACAATAAGTTCTAATTTATTTCACTGCTGCTATAGGAGCTTGCCGTGAGCAGATTGGCACCGGCATTTTCTAGAACAATGGCCACAATTCAAAAGAACATCGTTGCCTGTAAATGCCCTGCATTTGTGAGGGCGTACACATTAAGTTCTTTGTTTTATAGATTGGGAAGCGGGACAGAAGCGCACGCCTACTCCCTTGAATTGGTATTTACGTGTGCCAGAAGGGAGAGATGGTTACCACGACAGAGACATCACAAGATTATAGTAATTATGTGCACGGTAGACAGGTGTGGTCTGTGTAATGCGGTGTTACAGTACCCATGGTTACTAACTTACCAACATTTTCAGTTCTGAAAGGCTTTTTGTAAAACGTCTGTGTGTGATGTGGATAGGACGCGTTAATTATAATGACTGTCGTGTTCACTTCTGAAGTTGCAATCGTGCAGTGGTAGGCGAGGGCCGCACCTATGGTGGCGTTTCTTTGATTGATGCATTTTTTCCACTCCACCTTTCTGACGGAAAGATGAGTGACTTGTTAAATTTTTTTTTAAAAATAATTTTTATTGAGAAATTCTGATTTTATACAACATTGACGCACCTTAGTAAAATACCGAAAATAACAATAATATCAACAATCATATACATTCGCCCCATCCCCATGAACAACCCAGCATTTTAACAACAACGCAAATTAACACACTATAAAGTTACAGAATAAACACTACAATAATGCGCGCCCCCCCCCCGGGTTGCTGCTGCTATTGACCCAGTTACCTATCTCTGAGCCAGGAAGTCCAGAAAAGGCTGCCATCGTTTATAGAACCCTTGTATTGATCCTCTCAGGGCAAATTTGACCTTTTCCAATTTTATAAATCCCGCCATGTCACTGATCCAGGTCTCCACACTTGGGGGCCTTGCATCCTTCCATTGTAACAGAATCCTTCGACGGGCTACTAGGGACGCAAAGGCCAGGACACCGGCCTCTTTCGCCTCCTGCACTCCCGGCTCTACCGCAACTCCAAAAATCGCGAGTCCCCACCCTGGTTTGACCCTGGACCCAACCACCCTCGACACCGTCCCCGCCACCCCCTTCCAGAATTCTTCCAGTGCTGGGCATGCCCAGAACATATGGGCGTGGTTCACAGGACTCCCCGAACATCTGGTGCACCTGTCCGCACCCCCGAAGAACCTACTCATCCTAGTCCCGGACATGTGGGCCCGGTGCAGCACCTTAAATTGGATGAGACTAAGCCTCGCACATGAGGAGGAAGAATTGACTCTCTCCAAGGCATCCGCCCAAGTCCCGTCCTCTATCTGCTCCCCGAGTTCCTCCTCTCATTTAGCCTTCAGCTCCTCCACTGACGACTCCTCCACCTCCTGCATTACCTTATAGATGTCAGACACCTTCCCCTCTCCTACCCACACCCCCGAAAGCACTCTGTCCATCGTCCCCTGCGAGGGCAGCAAAGGGAATCCCTCTACCTGTCGCCTAGCAAACGCCTTTACCTGCAGGTATCTGAACATGTTCCCCTGGGGAAGGCCAAATTTATCTTCCAGTTCCCCCAGGCCCGCAAACCTCCCGCCAATAAACAGGTCCCTCAATTTGCTGATGCCCGCCCTTTGCCACCCCCTGAATCCCCCATCCGTGTTCCCCGGGATGAACCGATGATTGCCACCCAGTGGAGCCTCCATCGAGCCCCCTGTTTCCCCCCGATGCCGTCTCCATTGTTCCCAGATTCTTAGGGTCGCCGCCACCACCGGGCTCGTGGTAAACCTCTTAGGGGAGAGCGGCAACGGTGCCGTTACCATGGCACCCAGGCTCGTACCTCTACATGACGCCATCTCCATTCTTTTCCACGCCGCCCCTCCCCCCTCCATCACCCATTTACGCACCATTGACACATTGGCTGCCCAATAGTACCCCAGAAGGTTGGGCAGTGCCAGCCCACCTCCATCCCTTCCTCGCTCCAGGAACACCCTCCTCACTCTCGGAGTCCCATGTGCCCACACAAAACTCAGAATACTGCTAGTCACTCTCCTAAAGAAGGCCCTGGGGATAAATATGGGCAGGCACTGAAAAAGGAATAAGAACCTCGGAAGCACTGACATTTTGACGGACTGCACCCTCCCCGCCAACGACAATGGCAGCATGTCCCACCTCCTGAACTCCTCCTCCATCTGATCTACCAGCCTGGTAAAGTTATGCTTGTGGAGAGTCCCCCAGTCCCTGGCCACTTGCACCCCCAGGTACCTAAAGCTCTCCCCTGCCCGCCTAAGCGGGAGCCTACCAATTCCTTCCTCCTGGTCTCCAGGGTGCACCACAAACACCTCGCTCTTGCCTAAGTTTAATTTATAACCTGAGAAGGTCCCAAACTCGGCTAGTAACTCCATCACTCCCGGCATCCCTCCCACCGGGTCCGCCACATACAGTAACAGGTCGTCGGCATACAACAACACCCTATGTTCCTCTCCACCTCGCACCAAGCCTCTCCACCTCTCTGAATCTCTCAATGCCATCGCCAGCGGCTCGATTGCCAGTGCAAACAACAAGGGGGACAGGGGGAAACCCTGCCTGGTCCCTCGGTAAAGCCGGAAGTACTCCGACCTCCTCCTATTCGTGGCCACGCACGCCATCGGGGCCTCATATAGCAGCCTCACCCATCTAATAAACCCTTCACCAAATCCAAACCTCCCCAACACCTCCCATAGGTACCCCCCACTCCACTCTATCGAAGGCCTTCTCCGCATCCAGTGCCACCACTATCTCTGCCTCCCCCTCAATCGCCGGCATCATAATGACATTCAGCAATCTCGCACATTCGTGTTCAGCTGCCTTCCCTTCACAAAACCTGTCTGGTCCTCGTGCACAACCCCTGGCACACAGTCCTCTATCCTGGTGGCCAGGATTTTTGCCAGCACCTTAGCGTCCACGTTGAGGAGAGATATGGGCCTGTATGAACCACACTGCTGGGGGTCCTTGTCCTTCTTTAAAATAAACGAGATCAGCGCCCGTGACATCGTCGGGGGCAAAGTCCCCCCCTCCCACGCTCATTGAGTGTTCGCACCAGCAAGGGGCCCACTAGATCCACAAACTTTTTATAAATTCCACCGGGAACCCATCCGGCCCCGGTGCCTTCCCTGACTGCATCTGCCCGATCCCCTTAACTAGCTCCTCAGCTCAATCGGCGCACCCAACCCCTCCACCTTCTCCTCCTGCACCTTCGGGAAAGAAAGCCCGTCCAGAAACCTCTCCATTCCCCTCCTCTCCCCCGTTGGCTCCGACCGGTACAGTTCCCCGTAAAAATCCTTGAAGACCTCATTCACCTCTACCCCCTTCCGCACCACATTCCCACTCTTATCTCTCACTCCAGCAATCTCCTTAGCCGCATCCCGCTTACGCAGCTGATGAGCCAGCATCCTACTCGCCTTTTCACCATGTTCGTACACTGCCCCTTGTGCCTTCCTCCACTGTGCCTCCGCCTTTCTAGTGGTCAGCAAATCAAATTTAGCCTGTAGGCTGCGCCTCTCCCCCAACAGTCCCTCCTCTGGTGCCTCTGCATACCTCCTGTCCACCTCCAGCATCTTTCCCACCAGTCTATCCCTCTCACTCCTCTCGCTCCTCTCCCTGTGTGCCCGGATGGATATCAGCTCCCCACGAATTACTGCCTTCAGGGCTTCCCAGTCCATCCCCACCTGAACCTCCCCCGTATCATTCACCTCAAGGTACCCCTCAATACTTGCCCGGACCCTCCTACACACCTCCTCCTCCGCCAACAACCCCACATCCAACCGCCACAACGGACGTTGGTCTCGCACCTCTCCCATCTCCAACTCTATCCAATGCGGAGCGTGGTCGGAGATTGCAATGGCCGAATACTCGGCCTCCTCCACTCTCGGAATCAGTCCCCTACTCACCACGAAGAAATCTATCCGAAAGTAGACCCTATGTACGTGGGAGAAGAAAGAGTACTCGCGTGCCCTCGGCCTCACAAACCTCCATGGATCCACTCCACCCATCTGACCCATAAACCCTCTCAGTACCTTGGCCGCCGCCGGCCTCCTACCCGTCCTAGAGCTGGACCGATCCAGTGAAGGATCCAACACCGTATTAAAGTCCCCCCCTATGATCAGACCTCCCGCCTCCAGATCCGGGATCCGTCCCAACATGCGCCTCATAAAGCCCGCATCGTCCCAATTTGGGGCATACACACTAGCCAGTACCACCTTCTCTCCTTGTAGCCTGCCCCTAACCATCACATACCTACCCCCCTTATCCGCCACCACCTCCGATGCCTCAAACGACACATTTTTCCCCACCAGAATCGCCACTCCCCGGTTCCTCACATCCAACCCCGAGTGGAAAACCTGCCCCACCCATCCCTTCCTCAGGCGGACCTGGTCCGCCACCCTCAGGTGGGTCTCCTGAAGCATTGCCACATCCGCCTTTAGCCCCTTCAGTTGAGCCAGTACCCTCGATCGCTTTACCGGCCCATTCAACCCTCTCACATTCCAGGTGACCAACCGGATCAGAGGGCGTCCCGCCCCCCTCCCCCGTCGACTAGCCATAGCCCGTCGACTGCCCGCCCCAGGCCAGCACCCCCTGCTCGACCCCGTCCCCATAGCGACAACCCCTCACCTCTGTCCCCCCAGCCCCCACCAGCTCCTTCTTGACCCTACCAGCAGCAACCCTACCCCTCCCTTCCCCCCCAGGCTAGGAACCCTCCCAGCCGCGAACCGTCCTCCATTGTACTTCCGTGGGTCAGCTAACTTCTGCTGACCCCGGAAACTCCCGCCAATAGCCCGACCCCTCCCGAAGTGGGGTCATCCCCCAATCTATCCCTCCTCCTGGCATCGCTCCAGCGCGGGGAAGAACCAGTTAAGGCCCCGCCTCCCCCGTCACCATCTCCACCCCCCAGCCCCGCAGCACGGGAAACCAGAGGAAAGCCCGCGCTTTCGCACTGCCCCACCACACCCTTCTGACGCAGCTCCCAAATATCAGCCCCACTCCATACCCCCACTCCGGCATAGAATACAACATACCCCCCGACCCTCCCCTCAAGATACACAGCCCAAACAATGTCCCACAGCACAAAAACAAAAACATAGCAGAACAACCCCTCCGTAAATAACCATATCAAAATTGCAAAAGTACTAAACAAGAAGAAAACAACAGAAGAAAAAGAGAACACAGCAACAGCAGAATCCAGCACTAATATCTTACAGCCGACCTCGCAACCCCCAACCCCTAGTTCAAGTCCAGTTTCTCCGTCCGCACGAAGGCCCACGCCTCCTCCGGGGAATCGAAATAATGGTGCCGATCCAAATAGGTTACCCACAGGCGCGCGGGCGGCAACATTCCGAACTTTATCTTTTTTCTATAAAGCACCTCTTTCGTCCGATTAAATCCGGACCGCCGCTTAGCCACCTCCGCACTCCAGTCCTGGTAGACCCGCACTACCCCATTCTCCCAATTTCTGCTCTTCACCTTCTTGGCCCAGCGCAGCACGCACTCCCAATCACTGAACCGGTGGAACCTCACCAGCACCGCACGCGGGGGTTCATCTTCCTTGGGCCTCCTGGCCAGCACCCTGTGCGCTCCCTCCAGCTCCAAGGGCAGATGGAGAGATCCGGCCCCCACTAGCGAATTCAGCATTACAGCCACATAGGCTGTCAGGTCCGATCCCTCCAGCCCCTCTGCAAGGCCCAAGATCTGCAGGTTTTTCCGCCTCATGCGGTGATCCAGCTCCTCAAAGCGTTCCGTGACTTGTTAAATTAACTGCAGCAAAGTACGAATCAGAAAACCATTGGATGCCTGCTCATAAACCTTTGACAAAATTAGTGATTAGACACTTGTCCTGCTCTAACTTCTTCTCTCATTGCTCCTGCGGTATAAGCTGCCAGAGTGTAGCAATAGAAAGTGTTTCAAGCTGCATACAATGTCAAATAGCCAATCGAACAAGGTTCGGCCTATTAACTAGGTGGAAAGCCACGGAGAGAGTAGCCCATTTCCAGAATGGACTATTTTAAACTCCTCTAATCTACTCATAGTGCTTTGATATCTACTCCCCAGATTGGAAATCAATGTGAGCTGAAGCCCTGAGTGAGTTTCAAGGATGTATTTTTCCAGTTCGTCACTTAAATCTGCTGCTGACCACAAGGAGGTGCTGTGGATTCATCCTCTGAAAAAGCGGTGTTGGTATTATTAACTACAGAGAGCCCGTTGCCATTTTGCAATGGCCACATGGACATTTGCTCCATTTAGCTTGTCATTGACCACAAGGTGTCGCTTCACAAGTCTGATTCACAGCTCAAATAGAACATATTTTTTTTTCAGGTGATCCAGTTGTGAAAATGAGGCTCCCTTTTCAAATCCACAAGGAATCCGCTTGGAGAATTTCCTTGCCTTTCCGCAAGAGGTGCACAGACTGTAAGGGGAACTAATTACGTTGAAGTGCATTTTAAATCTGGAGCATCTTCAGAGAGCATGATAGGGAGGCAAAGAGAGATGGACTTCGTGTTGGAAATCAGACCAATTTCCTGTAACAGACGGTTGGAATGTTTAATTTTGGTAACCCTTTAAATTTGAAGATATTCCTGCTTCTAAACACTTTCCCCATGTTACTTACTGGAAGACGGTGTTTGGTTTCCAAGCCCGCCTCTCTTAAAGTGGATGCAAAAGGTTCAAGTGAGTTTATCAGATCAGTTTTGGCATCCACTTTCGGATAGACCAACCGGGAAATCACAAGAATACCTAATCACTTCATAGATGCTGTTCCCATGTTCTCAAGAAGTGTCACTTGTTTTTCCTCAGGAGCATTTGTTTATTTACTTTTTTTATCTAATGGAGCCTCAATCCTGTTCTTGAACAAATGCTCATTCACCTCTTTTATTGTATCAATAAATGCACCTACTTTTTGTTATACAAGTGATGGTTGATTCCTGGATTGCTACTATCCAAGAATGGTATATATGTTTTTTTTTTAATATAATTTTTATTGGAATTTTTTACAGAAAATATAAAACATGACAAACAATGAAATGCAACAAAATAACCCATAATAACTGTGACACCCCCAGACCGTATCGGCGCATGTATCACATCCCCCCACCCCCCAACCCCAATGAACAACAAAAGAACTTAAAAATATATTAAAATTAAATAAACAAACATAGTCATTGTCGCCCCCCCCCCTTTTCCCTCCCCTTTTCCCTCCCCCCCCCCCCCGGGTTGCTGCTGCTACTGTCCCTGTACCCTACCGTTGAGCCAGAAAGTCGAGAAAAGGCTGCCACCGCCTAAAGAACCCTTGTACCGACCCTCTCAGGGCGAATTTGACCTTCTCTAGCTTAATGAAACCAGCCATGTCATTGATCCAGGTCTCCACGCTTGGGGGCCTCGCATCCTTCCATTGTAGCAAGATCCTTCGCCGGGCTACTAGGGACGCAAAGGCCAGCACACCGGTCTCTTTCGCCTCCTGCACTCCCGGCTCCACCCCAACCCCAAACATCGCGAGTCCCCATCCTGGCTTGACCCTGGATCCCACCACCCTCGACACCGTCCTCGCCACCCCCTTCCAGAACTCCTCCAGTGCCGGGCATGCCCAGAACATATGGGCATGGTTCGCTGGACTCCCCGAGCACCTGACACACCTGTCCTCACCCCCAAAGAACCTACTCATCCTCGTCCCAGTCATGTGGGCCCTATGCAGCATCTTGAATTGGATGAGGCTAAGCCGCGCACACGAGGAGGAAGAATTAACCCTCTCCAGAGCATCAGCCCATGTCCCGTCTTCGATCTGTTCCCCCAGTTCCCCCTCCCACTTAGCTTTCAGCTCCTCTACTGACGCCTCCTCCGCCTCCTGCATAACCTTGTAGATATCGGATATCTTCCCCTCCCCGACCCAGACCCCTGAAAGCACCCTGTCGCTCACCCCCCTCGCAGGAAGCGAAGGGAATCCCTCCACCTGCCGCCTAGCAAATGCCTTTACCTGCAGATACCTGAACATATTCCCTGGGGGGAGCCCAAATTTCTCCTCCAACTCCCCCAGGCTCGCAAACCTCCCATCAATAAACAGGTCCCTCAGCTGTCTGATGCCCGCTCTGTGCCAACCCTGAAATCCCCCATCAATGTTCCCCGGGACGAACCTATGGTTCCCCCTTAATGGAGCCTCCATTGAGCCCCCCACTTCTCCCCTATGTCGCCTCCACTGACCCCAAATCTTAAGGGTAGCCGCCACCACCGGACTCGTGGTATACCTCGTAGGAGGGAGCGGCCACGGCGCCGTTACCAGGGCCCCCAGGCTTGTATCTCCACAGGACGCCCTCTCCATCCGTTTCCATGCTGCCCCCTCCCCCTCCATTACCCACTTGCGCACCATCGACACATTGGCCGCCCAATAATACCCCGAGAGATTGGGTAACGCCAGCCCCCCACCATCTCTACCCCGCTCCAAGAAGGCCCTCTTCACCCTCGGGGTCCCATGCGCCCAAACAAAGCTCATGATGCTGCTAGTCACCCTTCTAAAAAAGGCCCTAGGGATAAAGATGGGCAAACACTGAAAAAGGAACAAGAACCTCGGGAGAACCGTCATTTTGACGGACTGCACTCTACCCGCCAACGATAGCGGCACCATGTCCCACCTTTTAAATTCCTCCTCCATCTGCTCCACCAGCCTGGTAAAATTAAGCTTATGGAGAGTCCCCCAACTCCTGGCCACCTGCACCCCCAGGTATCTGAAACTCTTCACTGCCCTCTTAAATGGGAGTCTCCTGATTCCCTCCTCCTGATCACCCGGGTGTACTACAAATACCTCACTCTTGCCTAAATTTAACTTATAGCCCGAGAAGCCCCCAAATTCCGCTAACAGCTCCATCACCCCCGGCATTCCACCCTCTGGATCCGCCACATACAACAGCAGGTCGTCCGCATACAGCGATACACGATGTTCCTCCCCACCCCGAACCAGACCCCTCCATCTCCCTGACTCCCTCAACGCCATAGCCAAAGGTTCAATCGTCAGTGCAAAGAGCAAGGGGGACAGGGGGCACCCCTGCCTGGTCCCACGGTAGAGCCTAAAGTACTCCGATCTCCTTCCATTGGTAACTACACTTGCCATCGGAGCCGCGTAGAGCAGCCTCACCCATTTGATGAATCCCTCCCCGAATCCGAACCGCTCCAGCACCTCCCACAGGTACCCCCACTCAACTCTATCAAATGCTTTCTCCGCATCCAGCGCCACCACTATCTCAGCCTCCCCCTCCACTGCCGGCATCATAATAACATTTAGTAGTCTCCGCACATTCGTGTTGAGCTGCCGTCCCTTGACAAATCCTGTCTGATCCTCATGTATCACCCCTGGCACACAGTCCTCTATCCTGGTGGCCAGGATCTTCGCCAGCAACTTAGCGTCAACATTGAGGAGCGAGATAGGCCTGTATGATCCACACTGCAAGGGGTCCTTATCCCGCTTCAGGATCAGAAAGATCAGTGCCCGCGACATCGTCGGGGGCAAAGCCCCCCCCTCCCATGCCTCATTGAAGGCTCGCACCAACAGGGGGCCCACCAGATCCGCATACTTTTTATAAAATTCCACCGGGAACCCGTCCGGCCCCGGCGCCTTACCTGACTGCATTTGCCCGATCCCCCTGACTAGCTCCTCCAACTCTATCGGTGCCCCCAGCCCCTCTACCAGCTCCTCTTGAACCCTTGGGAAACATAGCCTGTTCATGAAGCTCTCCATCCCCCCTCTCCCCATCGGAGGTTCTGACCGGTACAGTTCCTAGAATGGTATATATGTTGAGATACATTTGAGACGCATCACGCTGGCCAAAATGCCTTCAATTGTTTCCACTTTTGCTTTCAACTCAAACAGCTTGTATAGTCATTCATATTCAACACAAGTTCCTCTTCCACTCATTTGCATAAGGCTGAACCAACATCCCACCTTCTCTAATACTAAAACAGCACTATGGATGCTCAATCTGAAATAAAAATAGAAAAAGCTGCAAATACACAGCAGGTCAGGCAGTATCCGGGGAGAGAGAGACAGAGTTCACCTTTCAGGCCAATGATCTTTCAACGGAATGAAACACCAGGCTAGATTCTCCACCATGCGGTGCCAACTCCTCAGATCACAGCCCCTAAGAGAAATTAGTGGATGGCTTGCAGCTAAAGATGCTGAGGGGTTTAAATACAGGTTAATGCTTTTCTCTTTCCAGGATTGGACACATGGGGCTGGACTCTCCGACCACCCGCCGGGTCGGAGAATCGCCGGGGGCCGGCGTGAATCCCGCCCTCGCCGTCTCCCAAAGTTTCCAGCACTGGAGATTCGGCGGGGGCGGGAATCGCGCCGCGCCGGTTGGCAGGCCCCCCCCCAGCAATTCTCCGGCCTGCGATGGTCCGAAGTCGCGCTGCTGTAATGCCTGTCCCGCTGGCATGAATCAAACCACCACCCTTACCGGTGGGACTGGCGGCGCGAGCGGGCTCCGGGGTCCTGGGGGGGGGCAGGGGGGCGCGGGGCAATCTGGCCCCATGGGATGCCCCCAAGGTGGCCTGGCCCGCGATCGGGGCCCACCGATCCGCAGGCGCGCCTGTGCCATGGGGGCACTCTTTTCCTTCCACGTCGGCCATAGACTACTCGATGGCCGACGTGGAAGTGACCCCCTCCCCTGCGCATGCATGGGGAAGACGTCAGCAGCCGCTGACGCTCCTGCTCATGTGCGGACCTCCACCGGCCGGCGAATTCCCTTCGGCCCCGGCTGGCTTGACGCCAAAGGCCTTCCATGCTAGCCGGCGGGACGGGAACCACTCCGGCGTGGGCCTAGCCCCTCAAGGTGAGGGCTTATCCCCTATAGGTGCAGAGGATTCCGCACCTTTGGGGCGGCCCGACGCCGGAGTGGTTCACGCTGCTCCATCCCGCCGTGACCCCCCTCCCCGCCATGTAGGGGAGAATCCAGCCCATGGTGTTTCCTCTGTCTGAACCAGCAGGTGTATGCTCAGGTCAGTGTTACAACAGTACTTTTTTCACGGCCCCTGCCTGGACTGCTCTCTTGCTTCCAGTCAGGGGTCTCTTTTCTGGGGGGGATATTGGGGGGTGGGGGTCCCTTTAGTTAAGAGGTCTCAGGGGGTCTCTAGGAGGTGGGCGGGTTGGGTCACGGGGGAAGGGAGAGAGACCCAGAAAATCTGGAAGTGTGAGGCTGCTTTGTGATGCGGGAGGAGGAGGGGGGTGGGGGCTGCTCCACGATGCGGGGGTGGGGGTTGGGGGGATGTTTTGTGATGCTGGGGTGGGGGTGGGTGGGCGGCCGCGGAACCTCACTAACGGATCGCCCACTCAAAATGGCAGCCCAAAAGCAGAATACCCTCGGGAATCCCTCATATTCGTCACTACGCATACATTCTCATGGCGAGAGGGACTGAACTGGGGCAAGATTGTGTGTTTCTCAGGCGCGTGCCGTTTGCTACCGGAGGGATTCTATCCTCTCGCCGCTTGTTAATGGGATTTTCCATTCAAACCACCCCACTCCGCCATGACACCTGCTGGCGGGGTGCACTGCCCGCGGGAGAAGGGAATCCCAATGACTGCTTGGAGTGCAAATCAATTCCAATTCAACTCTGGCAGGAGAACACTAACTCCCGAATGGAGAATCCTGGGCACCATTTGTCTCCACAGATACTGCCTCACTTTTTGTTTTTATCCCAATTCCTCTGCCTTCTGAACCCTAAATGCCCTATTCTCCCAATTCCGTCCCTCGTTAGAATTGGGAGATCAGTATGGATCATGAGGAACTCAGATGGTGCCCTAAGCTAGGTCATAGATTTTGGTAAAGTGGGTTCTGAAAGTCTTTCCCTGCCCACCACTATCCTATAGTGATGTACCCCAACCCTACCCCATCCCACTCCAGTAACATAGGAGTTGCCTTCATGGATTCTGAATATCAATATTTATACAGCAGAATTACCTCGTCTGGTAGTACAAACTGTAGAGAGCAGCAGACTCTGTTTTATTCACTTTCCATTGGCACGTTATGGTTTGTAGGTCAGGGGTTGAACAGCGTAGATTTACTTCATCTGAAAACAAAAGAGAGGCTTTCAATCAATGAATAGACAAAAGAGAGGACGCAACAGGAATATGAGATTTGTCTGTTAGCTTTGAAAAAAAATTACATTTTACCCGAAAGGAAATATCATGCATGTTAGAAAGATGTGCATTTTGTAATTATTTATCAGGTGTTACAGGGTCTGTATTCCTTGTTTGAAAATACTGTAATTCTTATGGGACTGGTTTAGCTCAGTTGGCTGGACAGTTGGTTTGTGATGCAGAGCAAGGCCAACAGCATGGGTTCAATTCCTGTATTGGCTGAGATTATTCATGAAGACCCCACCTTCTCAACTTTGCCCTTTGCCTGAGGTGTAGTGACCCTCAGGTTCAATCACCACCAGTCAGCTCTCTCCCTCAAAGGGGTGACTGACCTAATTTTTGTAATATCTGTAAAGAGCTAGGAACTAATTGTTATGGGGAAGTGTTCCAGCAGGCCACATTTCGCATTTGCACTAGAGGCAGCATGGCAAAATTTAACATAATGTGTTTCTGATCTTTCCAAGTTTGAATTGCTGTTATTAACAACATCTGGAAACCAAATGATAACAAGGAAACATTGAAGTAGTCTTTCCGAGTAAGTCTACGCTTCTTTTTTATACCCCTGTGCTGTATGCAAGAATAATAATAATCGCTTATTGTCACAAGTAGGCTTCAATGAAGTTACTGTGAAAAGCCCCTAGGCCAGGGGTGGGCAGACTACGGCCCACGGGCCTCATGCGGCCCGCCAAAGGTCTTTATGCGGCCCACCAAGTCATAAAAAAAAAAAAAAAAATTTTAATTTAAAAAAAAAAAAAAAAATTTTTTAAATTAAAAAAAAAATTAAAAAAAAATTTTTTTTTTAAGGTTAATGGGGGGGGGGGGGCTGTTGGGTTACTTACTGGTATAGGGTGGATACGTTGACTTGAGTAGGGTGATCATTGCTCGGCACAACATCGAGGGCCGAAGGGCCTGTTCTGTGCTGTACTGTTCTATGTTCTATATGAGGCGCCCAGAATCATAACCGGGTGAAGTAATTATTTTACTTAATATACTATGCGGCCCTTTAAACTGGTGAATTTCTGAATGTGGCCCTTGCACGGAAAAGTTTGCCCACCCCTGCCCTAGGCACTACATTCCGGCGCCTGTTCGGGGAGGCTGGTACGGGAATTGAACCCGCGCTGCTGGCATTGTTCTGCATTACAAGCCAGCTGTTTAGCCCACTGTACTAAACCAGCACCATGGGGACTGAAAAGTGTTAACACTTAGCAGTGATTTGCTTTTAAGTTACCTGAAGAATAGGGAGCTACAGCTGATACTGTTTCTGACCAGGAGCTCCAGAAACCGTCCAATGAAATGCCATCAGGTTTGGAGCGCAGACGAACCATGTACCTAATTCCAGCCTCTAGGTCCTGAAGATCATGCTGCTGTTTGCTACTGACTGTCTCATTCTGAAAAAAGAGATTGGTTGGTAATTAACCAAGCACTTAACAAAGACGGTAGCCTGGGGGACTGGGGTTTTAAATTTAGCTCACATGCGATGGGATTAGGTCACTTTCCTCCCATGGTAATAACAGGGTTAGAGAAATTACACAACACTCTCTGCAACTGTAGCACCAGGATTGTGCGATGTGTAGTAGTGGTTTCAGGAGCTGGATTTGATTTCACCAAATCTGGGCATTTGTGTAAATGTGAATATTTCACAAGATGTAAGTGCAAATCTGCTTCTGTGTGCTTCGATTTATTTATTTAAATTTAGAGTATTCAATTCATTTTTTCCAATTAAGGGGCAATTTTGCGTGATCAATCCACCTACCCAGCACATATTTTGGGTTGTGGGGGGGGGGGGGGGGGGGGGGGGGCAAAACCCACGCAAACACGGGGAGAATGTGCAAACTCCACACGGACGGTGACACAGAGCCAGGATCGAACCTGGGACCTCAATGCCGTGAGGCAGCAATGCTAACCCACTGCGCCACCGTGCTGGTCGTGTGCTTCTAATTATGTAGGTGCTATATTTTATTTATCCTGCATTCCAACCTTTAGACCATCCACACCGTACAGGACTGAAGTTGGACTCCATTTGAATAATCCAAAAGAAACAATTTATTTTTCAACTCCGACAATATGACAAAAAAACAGACTCTGATCTAAAAAGTGTAAGCACCGGGAAGAAGCTTTGTGAGGCGGAAGGGTGGTGAAGATAAACAAAGAAACCAGAAATCTTAGCGAAAGGGTCAAATGAGGATCTTTTAAATATCGAAAAATAAACAATGACCTGTTTGAAATCCCATTTTTAAGGCTTTTATGGTCCCACTCTCTAAGTGAAACATAGAAATGTAGAAAATAGGAGCAGGAGTAGGCCATTTGGCCCTTTGAACCTGTTCCGTCATACAATAAGACCATGGCTAATCCATACTCTGGCACTCTTTCCATACCCCATGATGCTACAAGAGTCTAGAAATCTTTCTATTTCCTTCTGAAATATATTCAGCGACTTGACGTCCACAGCCTTTTGTGGTAGAGAATGCCACAGTTTCGCCACCCTCTGAGTGATGCTTCATTGTTTTACTGAAGAACTGGCACAGGCATGATTGGATTGGATTTGTTTATTGTCACGTGTACCAAGGTACAGTGAAAAGTATTTTTCTGCAAGCAGCTCAACAGATCATTCAGTACATGGGAAGAATAGGGAATTAAACAAAATTCAAGAAAATACAGGAAAATATATAATAGGGCAACACAAGATATACAATGTAACTACATAAGCATTGGCATCGGATGAAGCATACAGGGTGTAGTGTTAATGAGGTCAGTCCATAAGAGGGTCATTTAGGAGTCTAGTGACAGTGGGGAAGAAGCTGTTTTTGAGTCTGTTTGTGCGTGTTCTCAGACTTCTGAATCTCCTGCCCGATGGAAGAAGTTGGAAAAGTGAGTAAGCCGGGTGGGAGGGATCCTTAATTATGCTGCCTGCTTTCCCCAGGCAGCGGGAGGTGTATATGGAGTCCATGGATGGGAGGCAGGTTTGTGTGATGGACTGGGCTGTGTTCATGACTCTCTGAAATTCCTTGCGGTCCTGGGCCGAGCAGTTGCCATACCAGGCTGTGATGCAGCCAGATAGGATGCTTTCTATGGTGCATCTGTAAAAGTTGGTAAGGATTAATGTGGACATGCCGAATTTCCTTAGTTTCCTGAGGAAGTATAGGCGCTGTTGTGCTTTCTTGGTGATAGCGTCGACGTGAGTGGACCAGGATAGATTTTTGGTGATGTGAACCCCTAGGAATTTGTAACTGCTAACCATCTCCACCTCGGCCCCGTTGATGCTGACAGGGGTGTGTACAGTACTTTGCTTCCTGAAGTCGATGGCCAGCTCTTTAGTTTTGCTGGCATTGAGGGAGAGATTGTTGTCGTTACACCACTCCACCAGGTTCTCTATCTCCCTCCTGTATTCTGACTCGTCGTTATTCGAGATCCGGCCCACTATGGTCGTATCGTCAGCAAACTTGTAGATGGAGTTGGAACCAAGTTTTGCCACGCAGTCGTGTGTGTACAGGGAGTAGAGTAGGGGGATAAGTACGCAGCATTGCGGGGCACCGGTATTGAGGACTATTGTGGAGGAGGATAGGCTGAATAGCCTTCTTCTGAGCTGTATCACCTTATGATTTTATGTAAGAGATGGGAATGAAGGTGAGTAATTGTATCTTCGAATCTTCCAGGTTACATGAAGCTTTCAGCAACTCATATGGTCCGTTTTATGAGGCAATTGTTAATGTAATTATTGCCTTTGGTTTTACCTTACTGTTAATGTACCAACTAATGTACCAAGTTTACCCAGACTGATTTCTGGGATGGCGGGACTGACGTAAGAGGACAGATTGAATTGATTAGGATTGTAATCGCTGGAGTTCAGAAGAATGAGGAGGGGTCTCAGAAACCTGGAAAACTTAACAGGACTAGCCAGGGCAGATGCAAAAAGGATTTCCTGATGGTGGGGGTGCCCAAAACCAGGGGTTACAGTCTAAGGATACAGGGTAGCCCATTTAGTACAGTGATGAGGAGAAATTGCTCCATCCAAGAGATGCTCTTGCATGGTAAGATGCCATAGGGAAGGGAGATAGTGTTGGGAGGAGAGTGAGCAGTGGAGCAGGATATTACGGAGGAAACGGTCTTCTCAGAATGTTGAAAAGGGAGACCAAGAGGAGATGTGTTTTTAAAAAAGTGGGCAGCACGGCAGCATAGTGGTTAGCACAATTGCTTCACAGCTCCAGGGTCCTAGGTTCAATTCCTGGCTGGGTCACTGTCTGTGCGGGCTCTGCACGTCCTCCCCGTGTGTGCGTGGGTTTCCTCCGGGAGCTCCGGTTTCCTCCCACAGTCCAAAGATGTGTGGGTTAGGTGGATTGGCCATGCTAAATTGCCCTTAGTGTCCAAAAAAGCTAAGTGGGGGTTGCAGGGATAGGGTAGATACGTGGGCTTGAGTGGGTTGCTCTTTGTAAGGGCCGGTGCAGACTCGATGGGCCAAATGGCCTCCTTCTGCACTGTAAATTCTATGAAATTCTATGAAATCACCCAGAGAGCAGTAAGCCTGTGGAATTTACCACCACGGAAAGCAGTTGAGACCAAAATATTGTATGTTTTCAAGAACAGTCAGATATAGCACTTAGGGCGAAGGAGATCAAAGGATAAGGGGGAAGGTGGAATTAGGCGATTGAGGTGGATGATCAGCCATGATTGGAATGAATGGTGGAGCAGGCTTGAAGGACCGAATGGCCTCCTCCTGCTCCTATTTTCTCTGTATCTGTGGGTGCAATCCAACGGCCACATTATGCTTGAAAAGCAGCTCACCACGGTGCAGCGTGGCTGTTGAAAGCCAGGAGACCCCGCTCGCCAGGAGCTACCCGGTTCGCAACACCTCACGGCATTCAACGTAATCTCGCAAGACGTTGCGATGTAAATCCCAGTCCCAATGGGTGGGATCACCTTTTAGCAAATCTGCATATTAGAGTGAGGCAGTAAGCCTCACTCTAATGTGCTGATTCCCGAGGTACCTGAGATTTTGGCATTCAACCCGTTCACCTCAGAACCTCGGGCGAGTGCCATTCAGAACTGGTCCCCGCAAACAGGGACCAGATGGAACAGCACTCGTGGAGTTCTCCAAGGGGATCGGAGGCTCACAGCTGGGGACCCTCCCATATTGCGTTCAGGCTGGGGGAGAAGTCGAGGAGTGTTTTGGGGACCTTGGAGATCGGAACATCATTTAAAAATGGGGTCCCGATCGCTTGCTAAAATGGGGAGTTCCGGTGAGCGGAGATCCCCACTGTACAAAACTAGGCTATGTACGGCCTTGGCTGTGCGTTCCCCATTCAGGCCCCTTATTCAATAGGAGTGCTTGCTCGTGGACTTTGTTCCCTTTTGGGAGAATCACGCGCAATGTCTATATTTGTAAGTGCACTCTGAAATAAAATGGATCTGGGCAAGTTGTAATTGTAATCAGTCGATGCTTTTCATATCATAGGATCTACGTACCTTTTCCGAGGCATATCCAGATTTATCCTTCCAGTAGCTAATTTCATACTTTAGAAATTCGTTTATATCAGGATTTCTTGGTGGGACCCAGCTAATCCGGAGCTGATGTGGATTTCCATTTAAATACACTGCCAGGTTAGAAGGTGGGTCCAGGAGAACTGGGTGATGAGATACAATGAGAATATTTAAACCAACGTTCATATTTTAATCAGTTAATAATTTTTACAAAAAAGTATGAGAATACCTGCAGCTATCATTATGGTAATGTTGTTGGGGAAATAAATGATATAATACCATGGCACCTACATAGCAATACTTAGACACAAACCAAAAACTTGCAGCTTATTGATGCCAAATACCCAACAGCAAGGTTGGGTCAGAAAAGATATATATACACATTATTTATCCATCTCTCAGCCTCTTATTGTGAACATTCAAACAAGAAGCAGGAGTTGGACTTCCAGCGACGGCCATGCAGTGAGTGGTCGCACATTTGGTGGCTCCTGCATGAGGCGGAATTGTTTGGTCCTTGTTACTTGTTCAAGGGGTGTTTGCTGGCTCAAAGCACAGGAACAGACAGAGCTCAGGATTCTCCTCTGGGTGGGTATGTCTCAGTCCTATCAAACAAGAAGTGCAACTGTAAAGGTGCAACAGTCAGTCCAGGAGCTTTCGAGGAGTGCGATAGAAGGAAAGATGGCGGAGAGCTCTGTGGCGTCATTGCCCGCTCAGTGATCCACGGAACAGTTGGTCGAGTTTTTGACAGTCAAGTTTCGGCAGCGAAGACAGGAGGCCTCACAAGATCTAGCTAAGGTGGCTGACCCGATTCAGGCAGCCATTGAGAGAGTGGGGCAGAGGTTGAAGGCACTTTTATAGTGCGCAGCTCCAAAAAGTGGAAGTCAGTGGTGGACCATGAGGACTGGCTGGCCTCGTTGGCAGCAAAGATTATGTTGGTGGCTAAAGGACAAAGAAAGCTGAGGGAAAAGGTGGACGATTTGGGAACCGGTCGAGGAGGCAGGATCTTCGGATTGTGGGATTGTCCAAATGCATAGAGGGAATGCAGGCCACAACGTATGTAGCGAACGTGCTTGGGAAACTGGTGGGGTCTTCATCCAATCCCATTGTTTGTGGGGGGTAAATTTGCAGAATTGGAGGAGCTTGAGGAGGTGCACTCGTTGCCGAAGGGGAATGAGTTCAAGTACCTGCAGGTGAGGGGCTTTTTGAGGAAAGTGTTGGGTTCATTCCTGTGGCTACCGCCTCCAGCGCTACAGGACAAGCTGCTGTCCAAGGATGAGATAGGTGAGGACAAGGTGTAAGATATATATGAGGAACTGAAGGGGAGCTCCAGTGGAGGAGATCCGGCGCAAGTAGGAGGAGGAGTTGGGAGAGGCGATGCAAACTGGGGTGTGGAGTGAGGCGTTGCAAAGGATAAACTCATCCTTGTCATATGCAAGACTGAGTTTCATACAGTTTAAGATGATACAAAGGGCTCATATGACAGGGTCTAGGATGAGTTGTTTTTTTTTCCAGGGATGGAGGATAGGTGTGGTCGGTGCGCAGGGGGTCCATGTGTTTTGGGCATGTTCGAAGTTGGATGGGTTCTGGAAAGAGTTTGCGAATGTAATGTCAAAGATTTTGGGAGTGGAGGTGGCACCAAGCCCATGTGAAGGAAACCAGCTACTTCTGATAGCTAAAAGGATCATTCATTTAGCCATTTTGATGTAAATACTAAAACACAGTTCAAAAATCAATTTTAAAATGGATCCGATCATAAGACTGCAAACACAACCTCAGATGACAGAAGTGTATAGCTTGCAATAATAAAAGCATGGATTTCGAAACATTTGCAGCCTAACCAGAAGCAAATGAAACAATTCTACTGAAGGTCAAAATGAGGACCATAGTTAACATTAATCTACCATTGTTCAAAATGTGAATAGTATAGCAGTCAGCAAATACCAGGCCTGATAATAAGTGTAAGTTACATTCTAGCACACAGAAAACACCCAAAGATGCAACATAGTCGTATCTATGTTGCACATTGATGATTGACAATAACCATCCAATGAAGTGCATTTGAGATTCATCCAAGCCAATCAGCACAATACAAGGGTAGGAACAGATGGATTCAGATTGATAACATTTTCCTTAAAGATAGAGGTCCAGGCAGCCATTTTCATTCCGGAATCAGTCTATACTATATGCTTGACTATCTATTATCTTATTTTGTATTTTCATATTTCCACTCTAACTCTAAAGTCTGCACAAGCTGTTTTGCTTTGAGCAATAAACCATTACCATATTTTGAAAGTTCAATTTGTTTGTACACTACTAAGTTTAATTATATCTCTTAAAGTCTTCTGCTGGCAGGGGCTTTTTTTGAGAATATTTGATTTGTAACCACAAGAGGATTTCAAACACCCAATTATAATCAATAGACGCAATAAAAGATTTAATTACGCATCCGAGACGTGTAGTGCAAATTTCTACTGAGTTAAGGTGTATACGAGACTACAGCAGGGTAGATTTCTACAACGTGGGTGTCGGTATTTGGAGTGTCAGAGTCTCCAGGAATGCAGGTGGGAAGAGAGGCTGTCATGGTAGCCTTTGCCTCCCTGATAGCCCAGAGGCGGATCTTCTTGTGCTGGCAGGGACTCGGAGCCGCCGAAAGCGGGGCATGGGTTAGCGACTTGGCAGAGTTCCTCCACCAAGAAAAAAAAACAAGTTTTCCATAAGAGGGGCGGAAGAGGGATTCTCCACAAGATGGAGGCTGTTCATCGACTTCTTTAAGGGACACTAACATGTCAGTGAGGGGGGGGGGAGGGTTTTGTTTGGGTTGAGGGTGCCTGGGGGGCGGGGGGGGGGGAGGAAGGAGGGGGTGGAGGGAGTGATCTGGTGAATAGTGGTAACTGTGCACGGTTATCGGTTGCTGTTGCTGTTTGCTCGTTTTTGTTCTGTCCATATCTGAAAATACATCCAATAAAATTTATTTTTAAAAAAGGAGTTGGCCATTCACCCCTCGAGCCTAATCCACCATTTAATAACGTCATAGCTGATCTGATCGTAACTTTAAAGCTGCACCCCACCTACCCCCTGATGGCCTAACACCCCCTTAATTACCAAGGCCCGATCCACATCTGCATTACAAATATTCAAGGCTTCCATTGCCTTTTCAGGAAGCGAGTTCCAAAGACTCATGACCCTCTGAGTGGAAACCAATTGCAAGTTCACTGTGCTAATGTCCTTCTAACTACAAATTATTTCATATAATCTTGATAAAGTTTGCTCCACTTTTTAATCAGAGGGTCCTGGTGTTTTGAATGTTTATCTCAATAAAATATCCAGTCCCAATACTAACCGACTGGTATTTCGGGCTCGGAAGAGATAGGATGCATTATTAGGGTTAGTTACAGTAACCTAAGCTCTAAGTATAAACAGTGCGCAGCCTAGCCTTGAAATACCCTGCTCAT
The DNA here is from genome assembly GCF_902713615.1 of Scyliorhinus canicula. Taxonomy (NCBI): domain Eukaryota; kingdom Metazoa; phylum Chordata; class Chondrichthyes; order Carcharhiniformes; family Scyliorhinidae; genus Scyliorhinus; species Scyliorhinus canicula. Next base: position 29,997,270 of record NC_052149.1, on the reverse strand, counting down.
AGTCTCTTGCCACAAATTCTGTAGAATTCTAGGTTTGGCCTTGCGACCAAAGAGGATATTAAAATGGAGCCATACCAATGGATTATTTTACCATCCATCCATCTTAATCTTCCCTTGATTCAATATTTGTCCTTCCAAATTGCTGATGGGATCATCCTCCACCATCACCCTAGAGTAGTCTCTCGAACCTATAATATGCACCCTGAAGTCTGAACACAACAGACTCAAATATACTTCTATACAAATAACTGTTCTGGTTGTGTACATCATCATATCTGGCTTGTCCTTCTCAGGCAATATTCTGTCTCCCTCCCTACAGCATTATTCCGAAGTATTTCTGAAAGATTAGCAAAAATCCCAGACTCATTCTAAATGAGCAACCACCTTCTTTGACACTATATGCACTTTAAGCCTTCAATTCCTGCATAAAACACTAAGGACCGGATTTTCGCTACCGAGGTGGGTAGCTCGAGTTGGGAAATTTCCCAACATGCTGAACCACCTCGGTAGAAAGTCCTTGTATGGTGTGATCTTTGCTCCAGGAATGCTTGTGTTCGGTAGTTGGGCCTACCATCCCCCGAAAGCAGATCAGAGGTGGCCGCACCTGCGGCCAAGCTGGACAATTAAAGACTCGCCTTCACACTCTCACACTCCCACCCACCCTCCATTGCCTTTTATAGTCCTCATATCAACTCATATTCCCACCCACACCCAGTTACCCCAAATGCCCTTCCACGCCCATTCACTCAGTGTACACACCATACTGAACTAATGAACCGCAGAGTAACAATGGAATATGTGGGAGTGCTGAGAAATAAAATATTCAGAATAGGATTGTTCATACAATCCTATAAAAATGACAATCAAACACATCATTAAAGCATTAGCTCACTGTGCTAAATCCCTGGCTTTGAAAGCAGACCAAGGAAAGCCAGCAGCACGGTTCGATTCCCGTAACAGCCTCCCCGAACAGGCACCAGAATGTGGCGACTAGGGGCTTTTCACAGTAACTTCATTTGAAGCCTACTCGTGACAATAAGTGATTTTCATTTCATTTCAATGACAGAGGCAGCAAACATTACACAGCACTTAAACTTGCCCAAATAAACTTTGAGACATTGACAAAAGAGATCACAGAATGAACAATTTATTATCACCACTTAAAGATGCTGATAAAGCAAAGTTGTGTCAAAACAGAAACCTCTGCTGAGATAATAATTTTAAGAGACTGGGCTCTCAACCAAGCATACACAATGAGGTACCCAGTTCCATTGAAAGAGTTCTTACATCTGCCCTGATTATGATTCTAGTAAATCAACACTGCATTACCGTCAAGGCCAATATCACAGGTTAGTTTTTATACCAATGTTAATGATGTGCAATTTTTAAAAAAATTTTTAAAAATAAATTTAGTGTACCCAATCATTTTTCCAATTAAGGGGAAATTTAGCGTGGCCAATCCACCTAGCTTGCACGTTTTTGGGTTGTGGGGGCGAAACCCACGCAGACACGGTGAGAACGTGCAAACTCCACACGGACAGTGACCCAGAGCCGGGATCGAACCTGGGACCTCAGTGCCGTGAGGCGGTTGTGCTAACCACTAGGCCACCGTGCTGCCCTAATGATGTGCAATTTTACCTTAACAACAGGATTCTCAATTTTCCACTTGCCAGATAGCATGACTGACCTCAAGTAATAGCCAGAAATTTCTAATGCTAATTCAGAATGAATCAGGTAGTATACAGCCTGGACCATAGAGCCATTGATCTAAAGCACATAAAAAGCTCTTTGGCCCATTGCGTATGTGCCAGTTAGAAACAACCTCCAGGTATTCTAATCTAATCTAATCTTGTGTGCCTTAATAATAATAATCACTATTGTCACAAGTAGGCTTCAATGAATTTACTGTGTCCCTTGTCACCACATTCCGGCGCCTGTTCGGGGAGGCTGCTATGGGAATTGAACCTGGCATTGTTCTGCATTACAAGCCAGCTGTTTTGCCCACTGTGCTAAACCAGCCCCTTGGCATCGCAAGTGCACATCTAAATACTTCTCCGATGTTCTGAGGGTCTCTGCCTCCACCATCCTTTCAGGCAGCGAGTTCCAGACTCCCACCACCCTCTGGGTGAAAATGTTTTTCCTCACATCCCTTCTAAATATCCTGCCCCTTACCTTAAATCTATGCCCCCTGGTCATTGATCCCTTTACCAAGGAGAAAAGTTTTTTCCTGTCTACTCTACGCCCATCATAATTTTATACATCTCAGTCATGTTCCCCCTTAGTCTCCTCTGCTCCAAGGAAAATAACCCCAGTCTATCCAATCTCTCTCAGCTAAAATGCTCCAGCCCAGGCAATGTCTCGGTAAATCTAATTTGAAGAGTGAAACTGTCTATATATCGCTCCTCTTCCACCACCAGTATTACACTCTGACATTTCCTGCCATAGAATCAGAGAATATCTACAGCTCAGAAGGAGGCCATTTGGCCCATTGAGTCTGCATCGACCCTCTGAAAGAGCACCCTACCCAGGACCACTCCACTGCCCTATCCCTAAGTATCCCTTAGGTTACCTCACCTAACTTGTACATCCCTGGATATTAAGGGGCAACTTAACTTGGCCAATCCACTAACCTTGCACTGTGGAGAAAACCAGAGCACCCGAAGGAAACCCACGCAGATATGGGGAGAAAGTGCAAACTCCACACAGACACCCAAGGCTGGAATCGAACCCAGGACCCTGGCGCTGCGATGCAGCAGTGCTAACGACTGTGCCACCGTGCCTCCCATTTCTTGCCTTGCTATTTTTTGCCTACGTGTCTATTTTAGACCATGGGCATGATTATCCATTTGAGAGAGGCAGGGCATGATTTAACTGAATGAGAACAGAGTCCCAGGACGAGCGCGTTTAGCTGGCTGTTTCCGCAGTGCCCTGATGAGGCTGCACTTAGTCCCGTTTCCTGCACTGAGTAGCCCTGCTAGTTGGGAGAGATTGCATAGTTTTTTTTAAAATTTAGAGTACCCAATTATTATTTTTCCAATTAAAGGGCAATTTAGTGTGGCCAATTCACCTAATCTGCACATCTTTGGGTTGTGGGGGTGAAACCCATGCAGACACGAGGAGAATGTGCAAACACCACACGGACAGTGACCCAGGGCCGGGATTCGAACCCGGGTCCTCAGCGCCGTAGGCAGCAATGCTAACCACTGTGCCACGTGCCGCCCGAGATTGCATAGTTCTCAACCATCCCATGTTCGACCCACCAAAGCCCCAACTCATCTATAAGGGGGTCCATGGGGGGCCTCTCACACAGCCCGTTGCAAGGCACCCCTGGGCCCAATTCCTGGGGTGGGAAAAATGCCAGCCTGCCACCTTTGCACTGATAGCCTGGCAGTACCACCCAAGCACCTTGGCACTGCCAGGCTGGCTCCCAGGTTGCATTGCCACAGTACCAGGCTAGCAGTGCCAGGGTGCTACCCTGCCCAGAGGGCAAGAACCTGGAGGCCTCCAATCCCCTGGGAGACCCCAATGGTTTGGCTCAGTGGGCTAGCCAGGTGGTTTGTAATGCAGAACAAGGCAAGCAGCGCGGGTTCAATTCCCGTACAGGCTACCCGAACAGGTGCCGGAAAAGCGACTTGGGGCTTTTCACAGTAACTTCATACTTGTAACAATGAAAGATTCTTCTTATTATTATTCTGAGTGCTGTTCCATCTGGTCCCCATTTGTGCAGTCCCCAGCACTGAACGGTGCTCGCCCAAGGTATCCAAGGTGAAGGGATTAGATCCCAACACCTTGGGTACCTTAGGGAACTGCATATTAGAGTGAGACTAGCTGTCTCGTTCTAATGTGCAAATTTGCAAAATAGTGATTTGGCCCACAATGAGCGGGATTCAGATCGCAACGTCGGGGGATCTCTCGGCATCTACCGGTGACACCATGCTGCCTTTCGGGCACAATGCGGCCGGTAGATCATCCTCTTGGTGTTGATGCCGGGACTCAATTGCTTGTGGTTAGTTTTCACGTGGGTGGGGGGGGGGGGGGGGGATTTGTGTAGTGATTCAGGTCATGCTAAAGAGCAGGCACTCTGCTGGAGCAAATTCAGAGCAACTCCCAGCCACTGGGACCGGGGTTAGTACTGAAGAGCCTGGCAGCTGCAGCTGGTTTTAAACACTCCACTTACCACACACTCACTGCAGCCACCAAGATATCACACAGTAAACCTGTCCCCCCCCCGCACCCTCCGCACACGCGGTCGGGAGTACAAGGTGGACCCACAGCTCTATAAGAAGCAGAGGGACATCCTCTTCCCCAGGCTGAGCTGCAGACTCCAGCCTACCCTCCTGGACAGCGCCTGGGAAGTGGTGGCAGATGCAGTCCGTGCTGCTAATCTCATGAGGAGGACACAGTTGGTGATCCGGAGGGGTGGGGGTTACTGGTAAGGCCTTGAGAGGGGCAGAGAATCAGGGAGATTTTCAAAGCTCGCGGTGCAGGCCTCCTCTGTTTGAAGTGAATGCTGCTGACCCCCTCTGCATCCTCTGCGATGGTGCAGCGCTTCTGAGGAGTAATAACACCTGACGGGACCCTGATTGAGCTTGGCCACGCCCATCTCCTTGATGAAACTGCTGGGGTATCAGGATGTCCATAGGAGTGGCTTGGGTGGGCTCCCAGATGGCCAGTGGCCTTCTGAGCATTCGAAAGATACCAGGCAGCAGTCAGCAGTGTGAGCAGTCAGGAACCTGTAGGCAGCGCCAAAGGGGTGCGTTTGAAAAACAGACTGCAGCAATGGTGGTCTGAGCCAGGCCATCCCAATCCTGAGAGGGACACCCCGAGTCCATGTACTCAGCACCAAATCACTCCCCACTGCTGCCTGGGCAACTAGCCCCGCTGCAAGCCCGATGATTTTCAATGGTGCTTCAGTGTTTTTATAGCCTCCTGCTCCCCCTTGACAGCCATGGCGTTTATAAATATTCTAGTAACTTGCATCTACGAGACATCCGTCTGCGAGGGGAGGAACATCGCAGAAGGGCAGACCATGAAGAGTCCAAGCCGCTAATTACATTTAAATGCATGGAAATGTGGGTTTTGCATGTCACTGCTGGTGCAGGACGCAAACCTCGTTTTCGCCACTGGGGAGGGACTGGAGCATGGCACCCGATCAGACGGCGGGCACAATCCTCGATTTTTGCCAGGTGCTGGATTCTCCGCCCGATCGCAGTTCGAGTTTCTGGCATCGTGAGGCGGAAAACCCGGCCCCATATTTTTGACAGACCTCCCTACTCCTCTACTGTAGCCTGACCTGCTTCCTGTGTGTGGTGGTTTGGGTCATTTTATTGCATTAAAGATGCTTCTTGTTGCTGTTGGCATAAACATGGCTTCTGAGTTTCCCTGTGCCAAAACTACTAATTCCTTCATTTTCCACTGCATGCGCGGTGGAGGGGGTCGCTTCCGCCTCTGCCATGGTGGAGGCCGTGGCGGCGGCGGAAGAAAAAGAGTGCCCCCACGGCACAGGCCCGCCTGCCAATCGGTGGGCCCCGATCGCGGGCCAGGCCACCGTGGGGGCATCCCCCGGGGTCCGATCGCCCTGCGCCCCCCCCCCCCCCAGCACCCCGGGGCCCGCTCGCGCCGCCTACTCCCGCCAGCACAGAGGTGGTTTAAACAACGTCGGCGGGAGAGGCCTGACAGCGGCGGGACTTTGGCCCATTGCGGGCCGGAGAATCGCCGCGGGGGGTCTGCTGACCGGCGGGGTCCGATTCCCGCCCCCGCCGATTCCCGGGTGGTGGGGAATTCTGGCCACAGCGGGGGCGGCATTTACGAAGGCCCCGGGCGATTCCCCCGACCCTGCAGGGGGTCGGAGAATTCCTCCCCTTATGTTCTCCATGAAACCAATCTGCTGCTCCTTCAACCGTATTCCCAATTCATTCCTAACCACCCAGCTTTTCTTCCTGGCTGCCCATGCTAGCTGATATTGTTAACAGTTCTGTCTCTTCTGCAGTTGTCCCTTCTTTAAATCATCAGTCTCTCCTCAAATAAAAACCCTTGACCCTACTGTCACCGATCCTCCTTTGCTTTCCAAAGTAAATTTAACATGTTGTCGCTTCCCAAATCAGTGTCCATCTTTCCTGGACCTATATGTTTGAATAGCTCCAGTCAGGTATTTATGTCCTGAAATTGTTCCCATTAAAGTCGCAAATACCATCCAACGTGACTGTGACACCTCTTCCTTCTTGACCTGTCTGCTGTTTTTGACACAATGGAGCACACCATTCTCCTCCCATGCTTCTCCAGTGTTGTCCAGCTGGGTTGGAATGAGTTCACCTGGTTGCAATCTTACATATCTAATCATAGTCAGAGTTTCACTTCCAATAGCTTCTCTCCCCCTTCCTGCACAGTTACCTCTCATGTCCGCCAAGGATTTATCCACATGTTGTTCCTCGGTGACATCATAGGAAAGCAGAGCATTACTTTCACCTATATGCTGATGACATCCAGGTTTACCACACCATCAACTCTCTCAACTCCACTATTGCTAAATTATCAAACGCCGCTGACACATAATACTGGATACCAGACGTTTTCTACAAATTAATATTGGGAAGACTGGCCCCGTTTTGTTCAGTCCCTACTCCAATCCTCGTTCCCTCACTGCTGACTCCATTCCTCTCTGTGGCAAGTGCCCGAGACTGAACCAGACTGTTTACAAATCTGTTTGCACCAATATAAGGTTCTGACTACATGTCCCCACCATCACTAAGACTGCCTTTATCCACCTCCGGATCACTGCCCCTGTATTAATTCATCTGCTGCTGAAAAACGTATTCATGTCTTCATTACCTCAAGATTTGATGATATATTCCGAAGCACTTTCGGCTGGTTTTCAATTCTACCCTCTGTAACTTGGGGGTCATCCAAATTCAGCCACTCGGGCCCTTGCAGCCCTTACAAGTTCTGTTCTCATATCATATTCGCTGACCTTGCTAATACCCTCCAGCCCCATAAATCTTTGGGATGTCAGCACTCATCCAATTCTGGCTTCTTTTGCATCCCTGATTTTAATTGCTTCACCATTGGTGGCTGCAGGTGTCTTCAGACACCTAGCTCTGAATCTCTGGAATTTCCTCCCTAACGTTCCTTGACTGTCTACTTCTTTTTTTCTATGTTCAGGCACTCCTTTAAACCTTTCCCTTTGTCCAAGCCTTGGGCCAATTTCCTTTATGTCAGCTGATGCAGCGTGATGCCTAATTTCACTACATCACTCTCCTGTGAAGCATCGCGTTGTAGGCACTTTATAAATGCACGTTGTTGTTAACATACGAATGCCAAATTCTTTGCCTGGGATGATAGTACAATCCACTCCTGTTGTTCGCAGGGGCTTCCGTTCTTACAAAATCTCTCAAAGGGTGAAATCAAGAACAGCGAACTTGCACATGTGCCGAGATGGTTCATGAGCAGTGCCCGCTTGCCACGTGGCAAAGATGAGAGTTTTACAGTCTGGCAGTTTAACCTGAAAGTCCAAATTGCGGCTGGGCAACATTTTGGGACTGCAAAACCCGATTTGGCCTACAGACACTTTCATGCAGGTAAACAAATTTGAGGAGTTGCGAATGACAGGAGTTGACCGCCACCTGGCAAGGCTGTTACATCAGTATTAAGCTGTGTCCACTGAGTGAAAGGAGAGGAGGAGTAAGACTGTCACTCACCCACTGATTCAATCGACACGTGTCTGATTTTAGACACATTGGTAAACGATTCACTTAGTTCGATAACAAATGGTTGAAATAGCAGAATGTCCTCTTCTGGGATAACGCAAACGTGTCGTACTATATTCCCGAGAACCAGGTGTGAGGTTGTGTGACAAGGTTTCTGGATTATTTGACTGTAAGGGAAGAAGACATATCATATGGAATCTTGAGTGTTTCATCAATATACAAAAAGGTTCAAAGGTTGCCTCGAGAGCATGGATGAGACCAGCTGTGTCAATTTCTGGTGCTAAACCCCTCTCCTTTTTAGTTACATTATCAGAAGAATTATCATCACATTTGTTAGCACTCTATGTACTCGAATACATGGATACATTTGACAGCACTCTGTGTGGGTAACTGACATTGTGTGATAGAGTAAAGTCTTTGCACTTCAGTAACCCATCTTACACCTCTCCTGATTTTTATTTCCATTTGAGTCATTTTCTATTAGCTGTTTTACAACATCACACAAGAGTTAAAAGTAACCCTCTGGGACATTCTGTGAAATATCGAGTTATACACCTACCTGCCCAGTAACCAAATTTTCCTAGGCCCTTCTTCCAAATATAACCCAAAATAGTACTGTGATATAAAGGAAAAATGAGCACTGTGCTGCATTTCTTCAGTGAGGCCTGAGAGGAAGTTCAGGTACTGGGATGTTCATCCCAGGAAATCTAATTTCCAATGTGTCCGTCTCAATTATCCATGGACAATGGCAGGTGAGGAAAACATTAAAAAAACATTTGGAGTACCCAATTCTTTTTTTTCCAATTAAGGGGCAATTTAGCGTGACCTATTCACCTACCCTGCACATCGTTTTGGGTTGTGAGACCCATGCAGACACGCGGACAGTGACCCGAGGCCGGGATCGAACCCGGGTCCTCAGTGTCGTGAGGCAGCAGTACTAACCACTGTGCCACCGTGCCGCCCCTTGGTAGGTGAGGAAAACTGACTCTAATATATGAATATTAACAATATTGATAATAAAGTGGGACAGATAAAATGATGACATCCAATCTGCTAAAGTACCTGAAACATTTAGCGGGGAGGGTGGCATAGTGCTACTGTCAGTGAATCAGTAATCCAACAGCCTAGGCTAATACCCTGGCAGCACAGGTTCAAATCCCTTCTATCAAGGTAGTCTCGGTAATCGAGACAATGAAAATATCATCCATATTCACTAAAAGCCCAAATGGTTCACTAATGTCATTTAGGGAAGGTAATCTGCAATCTTACCTGGTCTGACCTACATGTGACTGCAAACCCACAGCAATGTGGTTGACGAGCAAGCCACTCAAGTTCAAGGGTGGTTAGAGATGGGCAACAAATGCCGGTGAAACTAGAACTAGGGGGCATTGCCTCAAAATAAGGGGGAGCAGATTTGAGGAGGAACTTCTTCACCCAAAGGTTGTAAATCTGTGGAATTCCCTGCCCTGTGAAACAGTTGAGGCAACCTCGTTGGACGTTTTTAATCAAAGATAGATAGGTTTTTGAACAGTAAAGGAATTAGGGGCTGGTTTAGCTCACTGGGCTAAATTGCTGGCTTTGAAAGCAGACCAAGCAGGCCAGCAGCACGGTTCGATTCCCGTACCAGCCTCCCCGGACAGGCGCCGGAATGTGGCGACTAGGGGCTTTTCACAGTAATTTCATTGAAGCCTACTCGTGACAATAAAGCGATTTTCATTTCATTTCATTCATTAAGGGTTACGGTGAGCGGGTGGGCACGTGAAGCTGAGTCCATAAAGAGATCAGTCATGGCGTACCACAAGGATCTGTTCTGGGGCCGTTGCTGTTTGTCATTTTTATAAATGACCTAGAGGAGGGCGCAGAAGGATGGGTGAGTAAATTTGCAGACAATACTAAAGTCGATGGAGTTGTAGACAGTGCGGAAGGATGTTGCAGGTTACAGAGGGACATAGATAAGCTGCAGAGCTGGGCTGAGAGGTGGCAAATGGGGTTTAATGTGGAGAAGTGTGAGGTGATTCACTTTGGAAAGAATAACAGGAATGCGGAATATTTGGCTAATGGTAAAATTCTTGGTAGTGTGGATGAGCAGAGGGATCTCGGTGTCCATGTACATAGATCCCTGAAAGTTGCCACCCAGGTTGATAGGGTTGTGAAGAAGGCCTATGGTGTGTTGGCCTTTATTGGTAGAGGGATTGAGTTCCGGAGCCATGAGGTCATGTTGCAGTTGTACAAAACTCTAGTACGGCCGCATTTGGAGTATTGCGTACAGTACTGGTCGCCTCATTATAGGAAGGACGTGGAAGCCTTGGAACGGGTGCAGAGGAGATTTACCAGGATGTTGCCTGGTATGGAGGGAAAATCTTATGAGGAAAGGCTGATGGACTTGAGGTTGTTTTCGTTAGAGAGAAGAAGGCTAAGAGGTGACTTAATAGAGGCATACAAAATGATCAGAGGGTTAGATAGGGTGGACAGCGAGAGCCTTCTCCCGCGGATGGAGGTGGCTAGCACGAGGGGACATAGCCTTAAATTGAGGGGTAATAGATATAGGACAGAGGTCAGAGGTGGGTTTTTTACGCAAAGAGTGGTGAGGCCGTGGAATGCCCTACCTGCAACAGTAGTGAACTCGCCAACATTGAGGGCATTTAAAAATTTATTGGATAAGCATATGGATGATAAGGGCATAGTGTAGGTTAGATGGCCTTTAGTGTTTTTCCATGTCGGTGCAACATCGAGGGCCGAAGGGCCTGTACCACGCTGTATCGTTCTATGTTCTATGATCTTATTGAATGGCAGAGGAGGCTCGAGGGGCCAGATGGCCTTCTCCTGCTCCTAGTTCTTCTCTTCTTATGACTTGCCAGAGATGATCACATCCCATGAAATAATGAATTTATGAAAAGCTCCTGCACTCGATCAAATATGAGGCGCTGTTAGACCTGGGGGACATAACAGGGGATTGGTGAATGCAGAGTCACCGACTCTCAAGGTAGGCACTTCATAATGGTTCAAGTATGTGTTAAACTGAACAATTCCTCTGAAGGTTTCCAATCACATTTTCAGTGGCACAACATGTGGGAGAAAGCGACTATCAACCAAAGTGACTATCAACCAGCAAAGCCTGATTGGATAGCAAGCAAGATTCCACTAATCATATTTGCAGGCATTGCTATCATTATCAAGCTACAAATATAGTGCAGTGACATCTGCTGTAAGGGTGCCTGCTACTAGACACACCACACAGGCTGGCACATGTTCTGGTCAGCTTTGGCCTCAAGTCAGTCAGCAACTAACTCACTGTGCAAAGTAATTTCTGTGCAAAGTAATTTCTCAGCAATGCAGTGCACACAAATAAGCTAATATGATGACGTACTCAATGCTATAGAAGAACTTGTAAGTAGAATTTGTCTTCTCACTGTCTTCCCAGAAACAGGTCAGGTCATCTAACATACGAGTGAAACATTTCAGTTCTTCAGCTTGTGAGACTAATGATGCAGTGCCTGTGGGTAATACAGGAAACATTACTCTTTTGTTTTATTACATACATTATTTGAAAATGACATTGTTTACCCAGTATGTATAGTCATAAGGAATGGCAAGGATTTTTTTTCTCCATAAATTTAGATTACCCAATTAAGGGGCAATTTAGCATGGCCAATCCACCTACTCTGCACATTTTTGGGTTGTGGGGGCGAAACCCGCGCAGACACGGGGAGAATGTGCAAAATCCACATGGACAGTGACCCAGAGCCGGGATCGAACCTGGGACTTCAGCGCCGTGAGGCAGCTGTGCTAACCACTAGGCCACCGTGCTGCCCAGGAAAGGCAGGGATAAGAAAAGGACATTTGTTTCATTTGAACTCAGCCTTCTCGGAGATTATGGGGGCAATTTTTTTATTTAAAAATTTTTTTTTATTTTAATAAATTTAGATTACCCAATAATTTTTTCCAATTAAGGAGAAATTTAGCATGGCCAATCCACCTACTCTGCACATTTTTGGGTTGTGGGGGTGAGACCCACACAGACACGGGGAGAATGTGCAAACTCCACACGGACAGTGACCCAGAGCCGGGATCGAACCTGGGACCTCAGCGCCGTGAGGCGGTTGTGCTAACCACTAGGCCACTGTGCTGCCCTTATGGGGGCAATTTTAACCTATATCACCTGTGCGGAAAATAATGGGATTGGGGCAACATTGGTTTTACACCCAGTCCAATTTTATACTCTTTGAAGGTGGAAAGAGCAATGTTAGGTGGGGTCTAAAAATCAGCAATCCACCCAATACCATGGACTTCCCGCTCAGGGAGTTAGATTAAAATTACTAAACCTCCCATCATATGGTAAAAATTCTTCAGGATTTCTTCTGTTCCCGCCATAAATTGGAGATTTGGAGGAAGATTATCAGACACCATAGATTGAGTCCCGAACTGGAATTGCACCTTGACTGATGAGGCGAACACTAAAGGAAAGAAATGTTAGTGGTACCCAGCTGTGTTTTGAGTAGTTGCATTTCTTCCCTCAATGTTAATAAAATATAACGGGATGCCAAAATGAGAGCGTAATATTCTAGAGGAAGGAGATCTCTTGAAATGAATGTCCTTCTCTCAAATTGGCAGATTATTATGAAAAATTGACATACCTTTCATTTTTGTCTTCTAATCCTTCTTTCTTGGTGTTCTTTGAAGTAATAATTCTAGGATTATTTTATCAATACATTTCAATATTAGTGAACATTTTAAGTAGTGTCCTTCTGTGAAGAGAACCTAACCAAGTCAGGACTATATTTGACTCTGGTCAACATTAATATTTGAAGAAAATTCAGACTTTGCTGAATGCATCCAATTTTTAAAAATGTACTACAATCTATTGAAGATTACTAATCCACAAGGTCTTAAATGATTCAAAGTAAATCTTTTCATTTTTGAAGGTATTAAACACAAGCAAAGAACAATTGTTTGTAGCAGCCTCATTGGAAACCTTTCAGCCTTTATATCCATTACTATGTCACTAAATGTTACGATTTGTTATTTCATGTTGAAGCACCATAAAAGCACAAAATTACATCATCATAGCATTGTACATTTGAGTTTAGCCATGATTTGATAAGAATATAGAAATAGAAGCAGGAGTAGACCACGGCCTGTCAAGTCCACTCCCCCATTTAAAGGCTGATCTTGAGCTTCAACTCCACTTTCCTGCCCACTCCCCAAATCCCTTGGTTCCCCTAATGACCAAAGGTCTGACCACCTCAACCTTAAATATATTCAACGATGGAGTGTCCACAACTCCCCGGGGCGAAACCTTCCAAAGATTCACAACCCGTTTGAATGAAGATATTTCTCCTCATCTCAGTGCCATTGGTCCCTTATCCCAAGGCTGAGCCCCCAGTATTCTAGCTCCCCCAGCAAGGCAAAACAACCTCTCAGTATCTACCCTGACAAGCCTCATCGCAATCTTGTATGTTTGCTTGCCTAGCAAGCATTAATCCATTCTTCCAGAGTTATACCACTCATTAAAGTCTTTGACCATCTCCATCTTTTCCCATATTTCTATTGGGTAAAATGACAAACTTTGTTGACTCAAAAAAGACTGGAGTAACATGTTTGATGCAGCAACACAGACAGCTTTGGTTGACCACTGTCATCATTGAAATGAAATAGTAGAGAAAAAGTTCAATGCATTGATGTTTTAGTCAGGTACGATAGTCACTCTATTGGATTGCATAATTGATTGCTGTACCTTCAGGCTGAATTTCTCCATTCCTTAGAACAGTACAGCACAGAACAGGCCCTTCATGTTGTGCCGAGCCATGATCACCCTACTCAAACCCACGTATCCACCCTATACCCGTAACCCAACAACCCCTTAACCTTACTTTAATTAGGACACCACGGGCAATTTAGCATGGCCAATCCACCTAACCCGCACATCTTTGGACTGTGGGAGGAAACCGGAGCACCCGGAGGAAACCCACGCACACAGGGGGAGGACGTGCAGACTCCACACAGACAGTGACCCAGCCAGGAATCGAACCTGGGACCCTGGAGCTGTGAAGCATTTATGCTAACCACCATGCTACCCTGCTGCCCCTTGTATGAGTATACCCAGGTTCCTTTGAACATCAGTATTGGCAAACTTCGCAACTTTAAAAAAAAGTATTCTGCTTTTCTATTTTTATGAGCAAAGTCACATAATCCATCTGTCACCTTTCTTAAACTGTCTATCTATTTGCAGCCTTTTTGTTTCCTTCTCCCCACTTTCATTCCCACCTAACCCTTTCTATTGTTTCAAACACAACCTGATATTTTCAATTCAAGCTATTCTGACCACCTTTTAACGCATGTTTTTGTTACTCACATATAAATGCCTTTTGTTTGCAGTTAATTTGTTATGTGTAAGATGTGTACACAATCTGATCTGATTTAAACCAGATCTATTGGATAGTTATTAAATATAAATAACAAAAATAACTGTTTGCAGTGGTTTGATGAGACCTTTGGGACTAAACACGCTTAAAGATCTTCTGTTACTTTGGCAACCTCTTACACTCAACAGTATGTCTTCAACCATTTAAAAAGTTTGCTATTCAGCTTACCTTCCTGGAGGAAGTTCCAACTCTCCAAACCTGTCACAGAGATAGTGTTTAAATACATATACCCCCCAAACAGGAGCCACACGGCACAGCGACACATTCTTCCCTACAACAATAAAGGCATTTCTGTCTCTCTGCCCTTGCTTGCAGGACTGACTCAGAACAGGAGGAGTTTGCAAGTTGAAGTGGGAACAGGCACATCCTCAGGAAACTGACAAGGCGTGGCATGGGTCTGCAATTCAGGGTGCGTCCACGCCCTCAATAAAATCACTCCAGATGTTCAGCGACCAGGACCAATGCTGATCACCCAATGCTGAAACCATTGCTTATAAGATAAGGGAGCTGGGTAAGATTTCTAGGACTTCACTCTATCTGACAGGGGCAGCTTACTGCACTTGACTTTTCAGAGTTCCTAGAATAAAAGGAACTGTACTCCAGAGAATTAGAGCCCCTATCCAACATATCAGTATAATTGTGTTTGCATGTGCATAACTGAGCAACTCTCTGGTCTGTGCTCTCAAAGTTGATCACATTTACTGATTGGCAACTTGGGCACAATAGCTCATATAATGGTCTTTTTAGTGAAGGAAGCCCAGAGATGTCGATGGAGAAAGGGACCCCAAGGAAGCAGCCTTATTTGAGACACTAAAATCAAGAAGAGGCAATGGGGAAGAAAATATCGATGCAGCGGAGAAACAAAAGCATTGCATCTTATTTGCAATATTTGGTCTTGATTTGATGTTTGGAGGGACTTGAGGGTAATTGGCAGAACACGTTGTTTGCACTGGAGGTGAGGGAGCTGGCAGTGCGGTATGATAGGGGTAGATAGAGAACAAGAATGGCACACAAATTTTCTGAAGTAGAGGCTGGAGCTGTCATTGGAGATACATGTTTGTGTGTGCAGCAGCCGGCTCACTATTTTTCATCTCTCTTTTTCCTTCTTTCTCCTTGTGCGCAAGGGTCCAATTTCAACTTCCAGTCCTTCTGGCCACACCATTTCTCCTGTTGTGATGACAAAAGTTGGTCAGATCTCTCTTCGGTCTGGTTATCTGCCCAACCTTTAGAAGTACTGCTTCAATCTCACAACGCAATAATTTAGGTGCAGGGAAAGGTCTCTTATTCTTTCTTTCAGTTTTCTTTGGGGGTTCCTGTTGGTCATTGTCCACATCAACAAGCACTGCCCTTCTCGCCTAGCAAGCACTGATCCATTCTTCCAGAGTTACAGTACTCATGAAAGTCTATGACCATCTCCATCTTTTCCTATATTCCCATTGGTAAAATGACATACCTTGTTGACTCAAACAAGACTAGAGTAACATGTTTGATGCAGCAACACGGACAACTGGCTTTGGTAGACAACTGTCATCATTGAAACGAAACAGTAGAGAAAAATTTCAATGCAATGATGTTTTAGTCAGGTAAGACAGTCACTGTATTGGATATACTCTGCAGATCAGGATTTTTAGTGTAGGACACAATTTATACCAGAGCAATAACCTGCTTATGGGTGCTTAATTTGGGTTCCGCCAGAGTCACTCAGCTCCTGACTTCATTACAGCCTTGGCTTGAACATTGGCAAAAGAGCTGAACTTCAGAGGTAAGATGAGAGTGACTGCCCTTGACATTAAGCCTGCATTTGACCCAGTATGGCATCAAGGAGCCCGAGTTAAACTGGAGTCAATGCGAATCAGGGGGAAAACTCTCCACTGGTTGCAATCATACCTGGTACAAAGGAAGATAGGTGAGGCGTTTGGAGGTCAATCATCTTAGCTCCAGGACAGGGCAGCACGATGGCACAGTGGGTTAGCCCTGCAGCCTCACGGCGCCGTGGTCCCAGGTTTGATCCCGGCTCTGGGTCACTGTCCGTGTGGAGTTTGCACAGTCTCCCTGTGTTTGCATGGGTTTCACCCCCACAACCCAAAGATGTGCAGGTTAGGTGAATTGGCTACACTAAATTGCCCCTTAATTGGAAAAAATGAATTGGGTACTCCTAAATTTATTAAAAACATTTTAAAAAAAATCTTAGCTCCAGGACATCACTGCAGGAGTTCCCCAGGGTAGTGTCCTAGGCCAAACCATCATCAGTTGCTTCATCAATGACCTTCCTTCCATCATAAGGTCAGAAGTGAGGATGTTGTGGATGACCGCACAATGTTCAACACCATTTGTAACAACTCAGATATTGAAGCAATTCATGTCCAAAATACAGCAAGACCTGGACAATATCCAAGCTTAGGCTGACAAGTGGCAAGTTACATTTGTGCCACACAAGTGCCAGGCAATGACCATCTCCTGCTAGAGAGATCTAACCACCGCCCCTTGACATTCAATGACATTACAATTGCTGACTTTCCACATTTTGAGGAATTCCTTTTCTTTCTCCAAACCTAAAATGGAAAGTGCCAGCTGTTGGACTTAGTTCAGTAGGTCTTATTAAGTTATTCATAGTCATAGGTAATCATTTATTAATTACAAGAACTTTCATACATAGGTACACAAAAGGTCCAAGTTAGAAGCTGTCTCCATGCTTGCTTCTACACATTCAAGGGATGCGGACATCGCTGTCTGGGCCAGTACAGCCCATCCCTAATTGCCCTTGAATTGAGTGACTTGCTAGGTCATTTCTGAGGGCATTTAAGAGTCAACCACAATGCTGTGGATCTGGAGTCACATATAGGCCAGACTGGGTAAGGACAGCAGATTTCCTTCCCTAAAGGACATTGGGGAACCAAGGCTACACCGATTCCTAGGTGTGGGACATGTGTTTTCTTAAATTTCTCTATAAACGGTACTGTATTTAATCCCAGGTTAACCCTATATGCACCAGACCCTCTTACTTGCAACTGTGGAATTTTACTATGGAAGAGGGTCATCAATGCTGAACTGCGTTGAACAGTCAGGGCAAAAAATATTGGGGCTGAATACCTATAACTCTTCCAGCTCATATCTGGTAGAAGCCTAGTAATTTTGGAGCCTTCCCCCTGCAGTCTCAGGTATCTGAGCTATGCCCAATTTTGCAGTCACTTTCCCAGATTATGCCAAGACATAGAACATAGAACATAGAACATAGAACGATACAGCGCAGTACAGGCCCTTCGGCCCTCGATGTTGCACCGACATGGAAAAAATCTAAAGGCCATCTAACCTACACTATGCCCTTATCATCCATATACTTATCCAATAAATTTTTAAATGCCCTCAATGTTGGCGTGTTCACTACTGTTGCAGGTAGGGCATTCCACGGCCTCACCACTCTTTGCGTAAAAAACCCACCTCTGACCTCTGTCCTATATCTATTACCCCTCAATTTAAGGCTATGTCCCCTCGTGCTAGCCACCTCCATCCGCGGGAGAAGGCTCTCGCTGTCCACCCTATCTAACCCTCTGATCATTTTGTATGCTTCTATTAAGTCACCTCTTAACCTTCTCTCTAACGAAAACAACCTCAAGTCCATCAGCCTTTCCTCATAAGATTTTCCCTCCATACCAGGCAACATCGTGGTAAATCTCCTCTGCACCCGTTCCAAAGCTTCCACGTCCTTCCTATAATGAGGCGACCAGAACTGTACGCAATACTCCAAATGCGGCCGTACTAGAGTTTTGTACAACTGCAACATGACCTCATGGCTCCGGAACTCAATCCCTCTACCAATAAAGGCCAACACACCATAGGCCTTCTTCACAACCCTATCAACCTGGGTGGCAACTTTTTGGGATCTATGTACATGGACACCGAGATCCCTCTGCTCATCCACACTACCAAGAATTTTACCATTAGCCAAATATTCCGCATTTCTGTTATTCTTTCCAAAGTGAATCACCTCACACTTCTCCACATTAAACTCCATTTGCCACCTCTCAGCCCAGCTCTGCAGCTTATCTATGTCCCTCTGTAACCTGCAACATCCTTCCGCACTGTCTACAACTCCACCGACTTTAGTGTCGTCTGCAAATTTACTCACCCATCCTTCTGCGCCCTCCTCTAGGTCATTTATAAAAATGACAAACAGCAACGGTCCCAGAACAGATCCTTGTGGTACGCCACTCGTAACTGAACTCCATTCTGAACATTTCCCATCAACTACCACTCTCTGTCTTCTTTCAACTAGCCAATTTCTGATCCACATCTCTAAATCACCCTCAATCCCCAGCCTCCGTATTTTCTGCAATAGCCGACCGTGGGGAACCTTATCAAACGCTTTACTGAAATCCATATACACCACATCAACTGCCCTACCCTCGTCTACCTGTTCAGTCACCTTCTCAAAGAACTCGATAAGGTTTGTGAGCATGACCTACCCTTCACAAAACCATGCTGACTGTCCCTAATCATATTATTCCTATCTAGATGATTATAAATCGTATCTTTTATAATCCTCTCCAAGACTTTACCCAACACAGACGTTAGGCTCACCGGCCTATAGTTACCGGGGTTATCTCTACTCCCCTTCTTGAACAAAGGGACCACATTTGCTATCCTCCAGTCCTCTGGCACTATTCCTGTAGCCAATGATGACCTAAAAATCAAAGCCAAAGGCTCAGCAATCTCTTCCCTGGCTTCCCAGAGAATCCTAGGATAAATCCCATCCGGCCCCGGGGACTTATCTATTTTCACCTTGTCCAGAATTGCCAACACTTCTTCCCTACGCACCTCAATGCCATCTATTCTAATAGCCTGGGTCTCAGCATTCTCCTCCACAATATTATCTTTTTCTTGAGTGAATACAGACGAAAAGTATTCATTTAGTATCTCGCTTATCTCCTCAGCCTCCACACACAACTTCCCACCACTGTCCTTGACTGGCCCTACTCTTACCCTAGTCATTCTTTTATTCCTGACATACCTATAGAAAGCTTTTGGGTTTTCCTTGATCCTACCTGCCAAAGACTTCTCATGTCCCCTCCTTGCTCGTCTCAGCTCTCTCTTTAGATCCTTCCTCGCTTCCTTGTAACTATCAAGCGCCCCAACTGAAACTTCACGCCTCATCTTCACATAGGCCTCCTTCTTCCTCTTAACAAGAGATTCCACTTCTTTGGTAAACCACGGTTCCCTCGCTTGACCCCTTCCTCCCTGCCTCACTGGTACGTACTTATCAAGAACATGCAATAGCTGTTCCTTGAACAAGCTCCACATATCCAGTGTGCCCAACCCTTGCAGCCTACTTCTCCAACCAACACATCCTAAGTCATGTCTAATGGCATCATAATTGCCCTTCCCCCAGCTATAAAAGACGATGGCCTTTCCCTGAATTTTCATACATTGGTGACGTCTGGATGGATCAGGGAGCCACTAGCTTGAGTACATAAATTTCAATTGGCAGGTTCAAAGTAGACCGGGCTTGTCCAACCTTTTCATGAAGGGGGCCACATTTTCTTCTTTTTTTTTCTCACTCAAGGAGCAAATTTCAGCGAGATAAGGTTTGGTACGATATTTGAGTTTCAAAGAAACCTTGAAGTATAAAGAATAGAAACAACCTGCTGAGCAAAAGTAAAGCAATGTCAAAGCAATAGGTTGCTCATTAAAAATAGAGCCATTCATAAGGATGGCCATTTTGAGTGTGAGAAGAAAGTGTGTGGGTCTGGATCAGTCCCAGTTTCAGGGTGCTTCACTTACCGCGTGAGAGGTATGAACATGTGTGGTGTGTGGGAGTGAGAGGTGAGTGAGAATCCTGAAACCGGGTGAAGGGGGGGGAAGGGGGTGGGGGGCTGTATAATACGCACCCAAAACCAGAGTGATTTCCTCATCGCTGATGTATTATCAAGCGTGATGATCACAGCCGGCGTTTACGACGTCTTTGCACCAGTTTTGAATGATACGCTATGCGGATGAGCTTAAAAGTCGGAACCCCACCAGCACTACAGTAATCTTTTTTTTCCATAAATTTAGAGTACCCAATTATTTTTTTTCAATTAAAAGGCAATTTAGTGTGGCCAATCCACCTAACCAGCATATCTTTGCGTTGTGGGGGTGAAACCCAGACAGACACGGGGAGAATGTGCAAACTCCCCACGGACAGTGACCCAGAACGCTATAGTAATCTTAATTAGAGGTATAATTAAGGTTGTTAATGACACAATTAACTGCCACAGTATATTCTGAAGGCAATAATACAGCCTTACAGTTAGAATCACACTAGGAATCAAACAGAGAATCTGTTTTTCATGGGCAATCTTGTTATGGCGGGTTTAAAAGCTACAGCTGGGCATAGAGTTTCAGCTTTGCCGTTATTACATCAGCGACTGCAGGTTGTGCTAATTTGAATAAGCAGACTGAAATCATTTGAGGTAGAGGCCTTTTTTCAACTGTGGAACACTCTACTGAGTGCTAGATTTTGTCCCTCCCCGTCTTACAAGGCTATAAATATCGGTGACATATGGCTAAGACCTGGCAGTAAGAGGAAGAACGGCAGAATGGCAGGTGAATGGAGGGGACAGAGCCAAAGCGCCATAGCCTGAGATTCTGGAGCCACTCAGAGGTCAAGGTGACGGTCGCCCTGAACTTCTATGCCATGGGGTCATTCCTGATGCTGAGTGGGGACCTGTCAGGGATCTCCCAGACCTCTGTACACAGGTACATTCGCGCCTCATGGATGTCCTATATGCTCGGGCAGCGCATTATATAAACTTCAATACAGAGCAAGCCCACAAGGTCGCTAGGGCAGCAGAGTTCGCTGCCATCACAGGCATGTCCCAGATCCGGGGGTGATCGATGGAATACCTGTCTTCTTACAGGCACTGCCGCATGAGGGGATGCCCTTCAGAAACTGGAAGAGCTTCCACTCCATGAATGTACATCTGGTGTGTGACCAAGTCTTTGCCCGGTATCCAGGCAGTGTGCATGATGCATTCATCCTGGCGTACTCGATGGTGCCCAACAACTTTGAGGCGCTCCCTTGGGTGAGGGGTTGGCTTTTTGGCGGCAGGGGTTATTAGCTGCGGTTGTGGCTAATGACTCCTCTCCAAAGGTCCCAGACTAATGCGGAGAACCACTACAGTGATGCCCACGCAGCGACCAGCAGTGTTGTCGAGTGGTGCATTGGCGTCTTGATGATGCGGTTCAGGTGCCTGGACCGGTTTGGTGTTGTCCTCTAATATAGTCCTAGGAGGGTCTCGCACATCGTCTTGGCCTGCTATGTCCTCCACAACATTGCGTTACAGAAGGGGAATAAGCTGGAGGAGGAGGAGGAGGATGAATGCCAAGCCTCGACTGATGAGGAGAATGTGGAGGATGGCCAGGAGGTTGCACGAGGCACGCATTAGGGTCGCTGCGCAAAGGACAACCTAATCGCACCCGGGTTCGCTGACTAGACAGTCTTGCCACTGGCATCTCAACCATTCCGTCCCACCCTCACATACCCCTCCCCCCACCATGGGCACCCACCCCCTGCCTGATCTCCACTCCCCCACCCCAGGATCTGTACCCCCCTCCGAACTTCCTATCTGCTTCGCCACAGGGGGTCGGCCCTGGGTCGGTAGCATCAGCAGGTCTGGTCCATGGGACGAAGGATGATGACGGCCCGCAGTGTGATGGACTCTGGTGCTCTGCATAATTTTACAGAGTCTGACTCCTGCCCCGGTGTCACAATCCACTGTCCTCCCGGGTTCTTCCAGCATGCATGCTGGCCATTCCATCACATGAGAACGTAGACCTCCTGGGATTGAGTAAAGGGTGGTTGGCGAGGAGTGATTATTGGGGTGGTGATGGGTCACTCACCGTGTAGGCTTTACCATATGCCCCCCCCCCCCCCCCAATTTCTGGCCTAGTCCCATGTCGCCTCTGTGGGTGACTGCAAGGGGGGGAGGGGGGGGTGGGGAATGTCGTACTGTATCTGGAGTCCTGTACCTACACTTCACATCACCGACATCCCAAACCAATGTTGGGTCCCCAAGCTGCACATCAGATGTGGAGGCAACCTGCTGCATATCCAACCCTGTGACCTGAGTGCCCTTTCGTGGTTTTCCTTGGAAGCAACCGGGCCTGCATGGGCCTGGCCATCTTCCGGGTGTCACACGTGGCGTGGTGCCACCCTGTTCTACCCGCTGTCCATCGGATGTGCCAGCGACAAATGGGGGTGATTCGGAGGTGTTGCTTTGTGCCAGCACCTCGGCTGCAGGAGTCACCAGCGTGGGCACCGCACCTCCTCCTCCCTCGGGGTGCCTGATGCCCTCCAGCTACTCCTTGGGATGGCGGTGCGGCTGGAGCAAACTCCTCGGGCTCCGCCGTCACCTGACGCTGCCAGGCCTGGCGGCCCGCTCTCATCTTGACCAGAGTCTCCATGCTCGCGGTCATGGAGTACAGGGACTGGGCCACATCCCTCTCGGACTGTGCTAGGCCCCATTGTGACTGGCTCAGGTCAGTTAGCGCCAAGCCAATGCCCTCGATGCCCGCAGCCATGATCCGATGCGACTGGGCGATGGTCTGGAGCGCCACAGCAATGTCTATGTGGCCCTGGTATATGACCGCCTGTGACATGGCTGCCCTGTCCTGTGCCTCAACCACCACCTGCCCAGAGTGCCCCAGGCCTTGGACATCCTGACCCATGGCTGTGACCCTCACATCCAAGGCTTCCACAGTTGAGTGCTTATACGGAGGTCTAGCTTGTCAGGCTCTCTGGTGTCATTCCCAACCGCACCAAATTTGATGCCGGTGTCAGTTGGAATTGCACTAGTGGGGCGATTGCTGGCCCATTGGCATGTCCTGAGTGGCTCTCATCGGGACCGTGGACCCCCCCCCCCCCCCCCCCCCCCCCCCACCATCTGCCTCTGCACCCCCCATACCCCCCACATTCAGTCCAGGCATCAGCACCTAGTCTCTCAAACGGAGAATCTAGGCCACTGTCTCTCTCACAGACGCTGTCTCTCTCATCCACCCTCTTTCACCACCCACCCCACCCCCCACTCCTGGCAGTGAGTCTCTTCACCCCTGGCTCTCATCCACCAAAACTCCCCCACAGGCACCAGCAGCATGACTCAGCAATGGGTGAAATTCTCAGT
Source organism: Scyliorhinus canicula (assembly GCF_902713615.1). Classification (NCBI taxonomy): domain Eukaryota; kingdom Metazoa; phylum Chordata; class Chondrichthyes; order Carcharhiniformes; family Scyliorhinidae; genus Scyliorhinus; species Scyliorhinus canicula. The sequence goes on along the minus strand of NC_052149.1, from coordinate 29,973,987 downwards.
TTGGGACACTGTGTTGATGCAGGGACTGAAATGTGTTCGGTTCACGTTTCCCATTGGGCGCTCTATTTGTGGAGCAATTCAGGTCATGCTAATTGGCCAGCAGTCGTCTGTTGTGAATTCTGAGCAATTCCCGGCTCAGCCAGCATTCTAACTGCTGGGGCTGGAGTTAGTGCGATCGAGCCTGGCAGCTGGAGCTGTTTTTTTTCTTCTTTTAAAATTTTTTTTAGTGTACCCAATTCATTTTTTCTAATTAAGGGCCAATTTAGCGTGGCCAATCCACCTAACCGGCACATCTTTGGGTTGTGGGGGCGAAACTCACGCAAAGACAGGGAGAATGTGCAACTCCCATGGACAGTGCCCCAGGGCCGGGATTCGAACCTTGGTCCTCAGCACCGCAGTCCCAGTGCTAACCACTGCGCCACCGTGCCACCCCCAGAGGTGTTTTTAAGTGCTCCACTTACCGCACACTCACTGCAGCCACCAAGATGGCTCACAGAAGACCTGCCCCCCCCCCCCCACCCCCGAAGTTGGGAGTTTGGATGGACCAATCGCTCCATGTCAATGAAGAGCAGAGGGAAATCAACCATGATTGAATGGTGGAGTGGACTCGATGGGCCGAATGGCCTTACTTCCGCTCCTATGTCTTATGGTCTTATGGTCTTATGGTCTCTTCCCCATTGTGGGCAACAGACACAAGCCTGCCCTCCTGAACACTGCATGGGAGGTGGTGGCAGTGGCAGTCGGTGCTGCCAGTCCCACCAGGAGGAGACAGCAGGTGAATGGAGGAGTGGGGGTCACTGGTGAGTCCTCTGCCCTGAGAGGGGCAGTGTGCCAGGGAGGGTTCCAAAGGCTGCAGTGCAGGTGTCCTCTGCTTGGGGTGAGCTCTCTTGATTCCCTGCTTCCTCTGCAATGGGGCAGCGCTTCTGAGGAGCGCTGACACCTGGTGAGCTCCCTAATTGAGCTTGGCCCTTGATGATGCAGCTGGGGTATGAGGATGTCCAGAGGGGCAGACTGGGAGGGCTCCCAGATGACCAGACGTTTTCTGAGCATTTGAAGGACACAGTCAGCAGTGTGAGCAGCCAGGAGGCTGTAAGTAGCACCAAGGAGGTGCGTTTAAAAGACAGACGGGGTGCGTTTAAAAGCAATGGCAGTCTGAGCCAGGCCACCCCGAGGGGGGCACCCCATGTCCATGGATCTGGCACCATGTCACTACCCACTACTGTCCCCAGCCTGGATGACCAGCCTGAGAGTTTTCAACAGTGTTTCAGTTTTTTTTAGCCTCTCAGTCCTCCTCCGCAGCCATGGCACCAAGTCCACATTTGTAAATACTTGTAGTAATTCATGCCCGCGAGACATCCGTCTGAGAGGAGCGGAGCATCATGCTTGGGCGGAGCATACTGTGTCCAGCCTGCTAATCACATTTAAATGCAGGCAAATGCTGGTTTTGCATGCCATCGCTGGCACGTGGGCTGCAAACGTCACCAGCAGTGAAGGACCAGAGAATGTGCCCTAATCGGCGCCGGGTGCAGACCTCAATTTTGGCCAGATGCCTGATTCTCTGCCCAATAGTGGTCCACGTTTGCCATGTGGCGGAGTATTTTGCACAGTGTCTGTGTCTATTACCACACTGAAAACAATATCCAACAGATGATGAAAGTCTGCATTGAAAAATACAGAGATGCAGCAGTCAGGCGTTTGGGGGAACTGTAGCCTTTCTGGATTGATAAATGAAGTTTCAGCAAACTGCCTTCATGCTCCATAATTATCATTAAATGTTGCTATAGGCAGTTCCATAAATGAAGTCCAGGGCTGTTTACCAAACACAATTTTATCATGATCAAGGCACCTTTAAATGAGTGGCCAAACCGTGACATCAAAGAGCAAGTCGCAGTGAGATCAAACATCAGAATAGGTTTGAAAATCGGTTAAGGTTGAGGCAGGAGGCTGCAGAGTGAGTTTAAGTGAAGGAAATGGAACTTACTCGCTGATCTATCAGAACTGAATGCGATCTGCTAGAAGATTTGAACAAGTTTACTTTGTGAAGAGGGCACGAAGAATGGTAACATCATCAACCTGTAGAATCACTGGAGCGTTGCTGATAATGGAAGATTTGCCTCAATCTACTTTTCTTGTAATTTGTGAAGGACTTTACAAACTCAGTTAATATTGCTGCAAGGCGGGATGGAACAGTTGTGTTTGTTGTCACGAGTAAATCTCCCATCTCATTCCTCATGGGTAGTCAGGTGCCTGGAGCCTGATCTCTGATGGTTAATCAGTCCCATTGTCAGGTCTTTTCTCAGAGTCTCTGACTGACCAGCTCTGCCAGTCTGTGAGTTTAGCACTCAGGCATTGTTAGGATAAGTACAGTCTCCTGCTTGGCATCATTGGTATTGTTTGAGATATCCTAGAGGCTGGGCAATAATAATTGTTTGATAAACACACTTAAAGCCCAAGGCAGACATTTAGGGCGAGATTCTCCCAAACCGGGAGAAATCGTAAGGCTGGCGTCAAAAATGGGCGGGTTTGACGCCAGCCTCCGCCCCCCCGACCGGGAACCGATTCTGGTCCCCGGTCGGGGCTAGCATCCCGCGGCCGTGAACTCCGGCATCGCGGGCTTAACAAATTTCGCTAAGCCCACTTGCCAGAGTTTGCGACGGCTGACGCGTCACATGACGTCAGCCGTGCATGCGCGGATTGGAAGACTCCAACCTGCGCATGCGCGGATGACGTCATCGCGCATTTGCGCGAAACCCGCGCATGCGCGGGCCGGGATGCCCCTCAGCTGCCCCGTGAATGGATACAGCGGGGCGGCGGAAGGACAAAGAGTGCGCGGGGTAAGTACCCGCTGCCCGTGATCGGTGCCCACCAATCGCGGGCCCATTGCACCCTTGGCACAGCCATGGTACTGCCGTGCCAATCGGTGCCATGGTTCCCAAGATCCGAACTTTACGGCCGTTTTTCGAACGGTCAGACCAGGTGTGTTCAACGTTCCTAAAAACGGTCGTACAGGACTTGGACTGCGGCCCATCGGCCAGCTAAGAATCGCTGCTCGCTGTAAAAAAACGGTGGGCAGCGATTCGTGTCGGGAGGCGGGCATGGGGGGGGGAATAGCGGGAGGGCGTCAGACTAGCATGGCCGTAAAAATTTACGACCCCCGCTATTCTCTGCACCGTCGTGACTGCGGAGAATCGCCCCCTTAATCCCTGCTTTCTGAATTATAGAATAGAGTTGAACGGAACTGGTTCATCTTCCTTGGCCATTCTCTCGGTAATATTGTGTTCAAAGGTCTTGGCTCCAACAACGTATATAGACCAGCAAGAAATTGATTCTGCTCCAACTGAGGTTCCCAACAGAACATTTTATCTCTCCTACCTCTGGCACTACTACTGGTGTGTCCGGCTGCCCCAAAGTCAAGAAACACAATCACTCTTTCTAAACAATTGGAACCGTTCTGCGCCAGGAAAGGGTGAAATGGAGATTGTAAACTATCCCATCGCCATTGCCCACCCGTCATGTTCACTGGCCACTAACCACATGGAAACCAGAGATCAGACATCACAATAAGTTAGTGAACTTTGTGCATTTGAAGCAGGAGGCTGTACATCCAGTTAAAGTGAAATAAATTGAACTGCACAGATAGTTATTACTTGATTGATTGCTCTAGGACTGAATCTGACCTGCTAGAAGTTCTGAACAAGTTAATTTGTCAAGGGAGCATGATCAACAGCAATGTCATCGACTAGGATCATGGACAGGAGGCTTGCAGACATTGTTGCTTTGTGTCATAATTTGTGAACTCAATAACAAGAAATGTGATCAGTAGACCCACAAAGCTGATGGCGGGTTGGGTGGATTAGTTGAAGTAGCTGTTGTTAGTAAATCTCCAATGTTGTTGCATATACATCATAGGGTTTTGGAACTTGGGAATTGATGGTCACACATCCCAACTCTCAGGTAATTCCCTGTTGTCCCTCACTGACTAGCTGCTACCAGTCCTTGGATTTACTGTTCACTCCCTGCTCTGTAAATGGATACAACTAGTTAACATCATTGGTAGGAAACTTCTGTAAGGGGCAACAAAGAGTCCACACCAAGTTGTAGAGAAAAACAAAACTTACTTTATTTAACACGTTATCTAGTATGAGTATGTACAGCTCCAGTAGATCCCTACTGAGGATCTCTACTGGGTCGTCTCTAGTCGATGCCTGACTCTCGACTCTATTTATATAAAAACACATGAGCTTTGTTAAGAGTCCCTCTCCCCTTATCGGGGAGGGGGGCTTCATATTCTGCAATCTTCATGGAGTAGTGGATCATCCCTACTCTGTAAACTTGTGTGGGATAGTAGAGATAAAGAATACCGTTGCTGCCCATCGTTCATACACCATGTTCTCTGGGATGTGACCACATGTTCATTCTACTGCAGGAAGTCATTGTCCCCGAAACAAAACCCAAGGATGTTTATCAACACAATTTCATCAAGAATTTCCCCCGTCAACTGGTTGAGTCAGATTGTGACATCACCGAGGAAATCTCACACTCAGTGAGATCAAACATCATAATGGCCTCATAAACTGGCTAAGTTCGAGGCATGAGGATGCAGGAAGTGAAAGAAATGGAGCTGCACTCAAACTGGTTGATCTCTCAATGACTGACTATTGTTGACTAGAAGATTTGAACCAGTTTACTTTGTGAAGGCAGGAGTGGCAACACCATCAATTGATGGTAGGTTCAATGGAAAGTTGCTGATGTTGAAAGTTTTGTCCCCACATAGTTAGCTTCTAATGAGATTGGTGAAGGATATTACTCAGTCAGTGAACATTGCTGCGTATTAGGATGGCAGAACTGTATTTGTTGTGACATGTAATTCTTCTGCGTAATTTCTCAGAGGGATATGGTTGCATGGAGCCTGGAGCCTGATTTCTGTTCGTTAATCACCCACGCACCTGGGGCTCTCCTTGGAGCTTCTGCCGGTCCAGCTCTGCCAGTCTGTGGGTTTGGTGTTCATGCACTCTTCTGTAACTACATTCAACCACACTCAGCATTCATTGGCATCGTTTGAGATATTCTAGGAGTTAGGCTGACTGGATGCACTCTAAATTCCTAGGTAGATATTTACCCTCACCTACCGCTAATGTACTGTCAACCAATACTTCTGCTCATGTGCAAGATGCAACTTACTTGTGTGAGACTTAAACAGACCAGTGCAATTACTGGGCAGACTCCTTGTCTACGAGCACATTGAAAACATTATGAAAAAAAAAATGAAAATCGCTTATTGTCACGAGGAGGCTTCAAATTAAGTTACTGTGAAAAGCTCCTAGTCGCCACATTCCGGCGCCTGTTCGGGGAGGCTGTTACGGGAATCGAACCGTGCGGCTGGCCTGCTTGGTCTGCTTTCAAGGCCAGCGATTTAGCCCTGTGCTAAACAGCCCTTGATATCCAACAGATAGTGGAGGTGCAAACTGAAAACACTGAGATGCAGCAATGAGGGCTTTGGGGATGACTTCCGGTGACGGCAATGCGGAGCTAAGCCACACATTCGGCAGCTCCCGCTGAAAACGGACATTGGGGCTCTTTTCAGGGCCCCCAACGGAGCTGTGTCGGCAAATCCCGACGTGGGAAGAGGACAGGAGTCGGCCCCTACGGTCCTATGGTCCGGACCAGGAGTGGGGGAAGGAGAAAAACGGAGAAAGCACCCCTGAAAAAGCGGGGGAAGGAAGACAAAATGGCGGCCGGCAGAGGCCTTGAGGAGCTGAGGCAGTGGGCTCAGGAGCAGCAGGCGACTCTGCTGCGCTGCTTCCAGGAGCTTAAGTTGGAGCTGCTGGAGTCGCTGAAGGTAACCAACAGGGAGCTGATGGAGACCCAGACAGCCCAGGGGGCTGCGATCCGGGAGCTGCAGCAGCAGGCCTCCGAAAGGATGAGGCCGTTGCCGTCGCGGGGAAGGTGGAGATGCACGAGGCGCTCCATAAAAGATGGCAGGGGCGGTTCGAGGAGCTGGACAACCGGTCGAGGAGGAAGAATTTGCGGATCCTGGGCCTCACGGAGGGGCTGGAGGGGTCGGACCTGGCGGTCTATGTGGCGGTTATGTTAAACTCGCTGATGGGGGCTGGGTCCTTCCAGGGGCCCCTGGAGTTAGAGGGGGCCCAGAGAATTCTGGCTAGGAGGCCCAAGCCGAACGAGCCGCCGCAGGCAGTGTTGGTGCGGTTTCATCGGTTCATGGATCGTGAGTGTGGGCCAAGAAGGAGCGGAGCAGCAAGTGGGAGAACACAGAGGTGCGGATTTTCCAGGACTGGAATGCGGAGTAGGCGAGGAGGAGGGCCGGGTTAAACCGGACGAAGGTGGTGCTCCATAGACAGAGTGTGAAATTCGGCATGTTGCAGCCGGCGCGTCTGTGGGTCACCTATAAGGATCGGCACCATTATTTTGAGTCCCCGGAGGAGGCGTGGGCCTTTGTGCAAGCCGAGAAATTGGACTCCAACTGAGGGTCTAAGATGGGGGATGCTGTATAATACTGTATTTGTATTTGCTTGGTTTAATGTAAGATGTGGGTTGGCCTTAGGGTGGGTGTGGTGATGTCGATTTGTCTTTTCTATATGGGTTTTTCTGTAGGGGTCTGGTGGACGGGTTCGGGCAGGGGGGTAAACGGGGAGTTCGGGGAGCTGGTGGGGTGGACTGACAATGGGAGTTGCCCTGGAGGGGCCGGGGCCGGGGCCGGGCAGGGCGAAAGCGCGGGCTTTCTGCGGGTTTCCCGTGCTGGGAGATGGTGGGGGTGGGGTCGGGGCTGAGAAGCGCGGGTCGTTGCTGGCTGTTTTCTTTTCCCGCGCAAGAGCGGGGGGGGGGGGGGAGGAGGACCCATTGACGGACACGACGGAGGAGGGGTAGTCCCACGTGGGGAGGAGTTGGAGGTAGGGCGGGAGTCGCCGGGGTCAGCAGAAGTTAGCTGGCTCACGGGAGTGCTATGGAGGGAGGGGCACGGCTAGGAGGGGTCCTAGCCTGGGCGGGGGGGGGGGGGGGGGGGGGGGGGGGGGAACAGGGTTGCTGCTGAAACGGTCAGGAAGGAGCTGGAGGATGCAGGGGGTTCTGGAGGGGGGGAGTTGCCGCCGTGGGAAACTGGCAGAGCGGGGGACGCTGGCCGGGGGTGGGCAAGGGATGGGGTATGGCTAATCGGCAGGGGAGGGGGGCAGGGAGCCCTCTGATCCGGCTGATAACCTGGAATGTGAGGGGGCTGAATGGGCCGGTCAAACGGGCCCGGGTATTTGCGCACCTGAAGAGGCTGAAGGCGGATGTGGCCATGCTCCAGGAGACACACCTGAGAGTGGTGGACCAGGTTCGGCTGAGGAAGGGATGGGTGGGCCAAGTATTTCACTCAGGGCTGGATGAGAAGAGTAGGGGGGTGGCGATCCTGGTGGGGAAGAAGGTATCATTTGAGGCTGACAGTGGCGGGAGATATGTGATGGTGAGTGGTAAGCTGCAGGGGGAGCGGGTGGTGTTGGTGAATGTTTACGCCCCAAATTGGGACGATGCGGGGTTTCTGCGGCATATGTTGGGCTGCATTCCGGACCTGGAGGTGGGTGGCCTGATCATGGGGGGGGGGAACTTCAACACCGTACTGGATCCCCCATTGGATCGATCCAAGTCCCGGACGGGTAGGAGGCCGGCGGCGGCTAAGGTGTTGAGGGGATTTATGGACCAGATGGGGGGGGGGGGGGGGGGGTGGATCCCTGGAGGTTTGCGAGGCCAAGGGCCAGGGAGTACTCGTTTTTCTCCCACGTACATAAGGCCTACTCGAGGATTGATTTTTTTTGTCCTGAGCAGGGGGTTGGTTTCGAGGGTGGAGGATGTGGAATACTCCGCCATTGCCATTTCAGATCATGCCCCGCACTGGGTGGACCTCGGGCTGGGGGAAGAGAGGGACCAACGTCCGATCTGGCGCTTGGAGGTGGGGCTGCTGGCAGATGAGGAGGTGGCCGAGAGGGTACGGGGGTGTATTGAGAGGTACCTTGAGGCCAATGACAACGGGGAGGTCCGAGTGGGGACGGTCTGGGAGGCATTGAAGGCGGTGATGAGGGGGGAATTGATCTCCATCCGAACCCATAGGGAGAGGGGGGAGCAGAGGGAGAGGGGGAGACTGATAGGGGAGATGGTGCGGGTGGATAGGAGATATGCGGAGGCTCCAGAGGAGGGATTGCTGGGGGAGAGGCGTAGCCTTCAGGCCAGATTCGACCTATTGACTACCAGAAAGGCGGAAGCTCAGTGGAGGAAAGCACAGGGGGCGGTGTATGGGTATGGGGAGAAGGCGAGCAGGATGTTGGCACACCAGCTCCGAAAGCGGGATGCGGCCAGGGAAATTGGGGGAGTGACGGATAAGGCTGGGAAGGTGGTGCGGAGGGGAGTAGATGTTAATGGGATCTTCAGAGACTTCTATGGGGAATTGTACCCGTCGGAATCCCCGGTGGAGGGGGGTGGAATGGGGCGCTTCTTGGACAAGCTGCGATTCCCGAGGGTGGAGGAGGAGCAGGTGGAGGGCCTGGGGGCGCCGATCGAACTGGAGGAGGTGGTCAAATGGATAGTGAGCATGCAGTCGGGGAAGGTGCTGGGGCCGGACGGATTTCCGGCGGAATTTTATAAAAGGTATTTGGACCTGTTGGGCCCCCTGTTGGTCCGGACCTTTAACAAGGCAAGGGGGGGGGGGCTTTGCCCCCAACTATGTCATGGGCACTGATTTCCTTGATCCTGAAGCGGGACAAGGACCCTCTGCAGTGCGGGTCATATTGGTCGATTTCGCTGCTAAACGCCGATGCTAAGCTGCTGGCAAAGATCCTGGCCACTAGAATAGAGGATTGTGTGCCTGGGGTCATTCATGAGGGCCAGACAGGGTTTGTGAAGGGAAGGCAGTTGAATGCGAACATGCGAAGGCTCCTCAATGTCATTATGATGCCGGCCATGGAAGGGGAGGCGGAGATAGTGGTGGTATTGGATGCGGAGAAGGCCTTTGATAGGGTTGAGTGGGAGTATTTGTGGGAGGCGTTGGAGAGATTTAGGTTTGGGGAGGGGTTTATCCGGTGGGTGAGGCTGCTCTCCAAGGCCCCGATGGCGAGTGGAGCCACAAATAGGAGGAGGTCGGAGAACATTCGGCTGTACCGGGGGACGAGACAGGGGTGCCCCCTGTCCCCCTTGCTCTTCGCGTTGGCGATTGAGCCCCTGGCCATGGCATTGAGGGAGTCAGGGAACTGGAGGGGCCTGGTGCGGGGTGGGGAGGAGCATCGAGTGTCGCTGTGTGCGGATGACCTGTTGCTGTATGTGGCGGACCCGGTGGGGGGGATGCCGGAGGTGATGAGGATTCTTAGTGAATTTAGGGGTTTATCTGGGTGTAAGTTGAACTTGGGCAAGAGTGAGTTGTTTGTGGTGCATCCGGGGGATCAAGAGGAGGGGATTGATAGGCTCCCACTGAAGCAGGCAGGGATGAGCTTCAGGTACCTAGGGGTCCAGGTGGCTGGGAGTTGGGGGGCCCTGCACAAGCTCAACCTCACAAGGTTGGTGGAGCAGATGGAGGAGGAGTTTAAGAGGTGGGATATGTTACCGCTGTCACTGGCGGGGAGGGTGCAGTCCGTTAAGATGACGGTGCTCCCGAGGTTTTTGTTCCTGTTCCAGTGCCTCCCCATCCTTATCCTGAAGGCCTTTTTGAGGAGGGTCAACAGGAGTATTACGGGATTTGTGTGGGCGCATGGGACTCCGAGGGTGAGAAGGGTGTTCCTGGAACGGGGCAGGGATAGGGGGGGGGGGGGGGCTGGCGTTACCCAATCTCTGTGGGTACTATTGGGCTGCCAACGCAGCGATGGTGCGTAAGTGGGTAATGGACGGGGAAGGGGCAGCATGGAAGAGGATGGAGATGGCATCCTGTGTGGGCACGAGCCTGGAGGCGCTGGTAACGGCGCCGTTGCCGCTCCCTCCAACGATGTATACCACGAGCCCGGTGGTGGCGAGTACCCTCAAAATTTGGGGTCAATGGAGACGACATAGGGGAGAAGTGGGGGGCTCGATGGAGGCCCCGATACGGGGGAACCATCGGTTTGTCCCAGGGAGCATTGATGGCGGATTTCTGGGCTGGCACAGGGCAGGGGTTAGGAAGTTGAAGGACCTGTTTGTGGAGGGGAGGTTTGTGAGCTTGGGGGAGTTAGAGGGGAAGTTTGGGCTCCCCCCGGGAAACATGCTTAGGTACATGCAGGTGAGGGCGTTTGCCAGGCAGCAGGTGGAGGGGTTCCCCTTGCTGCCCCCACGAGGGGTGCGGGATCGGTTGCTCTCGGGGGTGTGGGTTGGAGGAGGGAGGATTTCGGACATATACCGGGTAATGCAGGAGGTAGACGAGGCCTCGGTGGAGGAACTGAAGGGTAAATGGGAAGAGGAGCTGGGTGAGGAGATTGAGGAGGGGACGTGGGCGGATGCCCTGGAGAGAGTGAATTCCTCCTCTTCCTGTGCGAGGCTTAGCCTCATACATTTCAAGGTGCTGCATAGGGCCCACATGACTGGGACGAGGATGAGCAGGTTTTTCGGGGGAGAGGTCAGGTGTGCTAGGTGCTCGGGGAGCCCAGCGAACCACGCCCATATGTTTTGGGCGCGCCCAGCGCTGGGGGAGTTTTGGAAGGGGGTAGCAAGGACGGTGTCGAGGGTGGTGGGATCCAGGGTCAAGCCAGGCTGGGGACTCGCAATTTTTGGGGTTGCAGTGGAGCCGGGAGTGCAGGAGGCGAAAGAGGCTGGTGTTCTGGCCTTTGCGTCCCTAGTAGCCCGGGCAGAGGATCTTGCTCCAATGGAAGGATGCGAGGCCCCCAAGCGTGGAGGCCTGGATCAATGATATGGCCGGGTTCATTAAATTGGAGAAGGTGAAATTTGCCCTGAGGGGATCAGTACAAGGGTTCTTTAGGCGGTGGCAGCCTTTCCTGGACTTCCTGGCGGAACGGTAGGGAAATAGGCCGGCGGCAGCTGCAACCGGGGGGGGGGGTGGATGGGGGGGTGGGGGGGGGGGGGGTGGGGGGTGGGGGGTGGGGGGTGGGGGGGGGGGTAGGTGGAGGGGGGGAGTTTTGGATCGGTGGGAGGGAGAACATGGGTTTGTGGGATGTGGCGGGTGTTATCTCTTTCCCTTTAGTTGTTTGGGTGTTCTTTTGTTTTTTTCTTTTGTTTGTAGTTGCTTTTGAAGTTGGGTGGGTATTGTTCTTGGGGTGTTACCGCGGTTGTTTTGTTAATAGAGTTGAGATGTTTATATTTTGTAAAAACTTCAATAAAAATTATTTAGAAAAAAAATTAAAAAATGAGGGCTTTGGGAGACCGTTGAATTTCTGGATGGATTAATGTAGATTAATGTAGATTAACTAGTGCATAGTGTTATTGTCACGGGATTAGTAATCCAGGGTAATGCTCTGGAGACCCGGGTTCAAATCACAACTCGGCAAATGGTGAAATTTGAATGCAATAAAAATAAACCTGGAATGAAACCATTGTTGATTGTCATAAAAACCCATCTGGTTGGGCGGCGCAGCGGAGCAGTGGTTATTACTGCTGCCTACGGCGTTAAGAAACCGGGTTCGATCCCGGCTCTTGGTCACTGACTGTGTGGACTTTGCACATTCTCCCCATGTCTATGTGGGTTTTACCTCCACAACCCAAAGACGGGCAGGTTAAGTGGATTAGCCACACTAAATTGTCCCATAATTTTGGATCGGCGCAAGCTGGCAGGGCCGAAGGGCCTGTTCCTGTGCTGTAATTTTCTTTGTTCTTTATAATCCTCATGACAATACTTCTCTGCTTCAATACTTCTTCTTTCCTTTTGATTAGTTATGTTGCAAAAATTTTATCTAAAGTGCCATCATTAACCACACTGATATATTGCTGAGCATTTCTTTTTTTTTAATATAATTTTTATTGGAATTTTTTACAGAAAATATAAAACGTAACGACAAACAATGAAATGCAACAAAATAACCCATAATAACTGTAACACCCCCAGACCGTATCGACGCATGTATCCCATCCCCCAACCCCCCAACCCCAATGAACAACAGAAGAACTTAAAAATAAATTTAAATTAAATAAACAAACATAGTCATCGTCCGCCCCCCCCCCCAAACACCTTTTCCCTCCCCCTTCCCCCCACCCCCCCCGGGTTGCTGCTGCTACTGTCCCCGTACCCTATCGTTGAGCCAGAAAGTCGAGAAAAGGTTGCCACCGCCTAAAGAACCCTTGTACCGACCCTCTCAGGGCGAATTTGACCTTCTCTAGCTTAATGAAACCCGCCATGTCATTGATCCAGGTTTGCTGAGCATTTCTGACATGTGTTGTTGTCGATTCATGTAAAGTCAAGCTCGGGCTAATACGCCTGTAGTCACTAATGCCACGTACAAAGGGTGATGGATTACAAGTGTTGGGAAACTCAAAGGCTAAGCAGTATGAACAATATAAGCATCTATTTTCTTTGTTATATGTTAGCCATTTTCTTGGGACTGAGTCATTCATAATTTTCCTCTCATATTAACGAGCATCAAATGGCAGATCATCAAGTGGCTGAAGTGGATGTTCAGCAAAAAACTGTTTTAGCTTTGCTCGTGATGGATATTGGAAGATTCCAGTAATTGATCTTTCATTTTCTTGCGTAGGTTCATTTACAGGATGTGCTTCAGAAACCAAGTCATTTATGCTTGAAGGAATATCTGATTCCCTGTCACTAGTTGAAGCTATGTGTTCAGATGTTGCAACTACAGGCAGTACAGATACCAGAACAAGGAAGCCAGAAGAAATATTGGGCCTGGGTTGATTAGTAATGGGTGCACTTGTATTTGCCTCTACATTCAAAGTAGCTCTTCTCTGTTCTTGCAACTCGCATGTCATTGCATAATCACCATAAGCATTGTTTCTTGCTTCTTTATTATTTGTTGCAGAACTGGATATTGATGTGGATTGTGCTTGTGGTATTATAAACTCTGTAATAGGCCTGCATCGCTTGGCTGATTCCTTCCTTTCTGCTGCTTTTTGTTCTTTGCGTTTTAGTGACCCAGATTTATGCTTTTTCTTTTCCATGCTGGTAGGGGTAATATTCCTGAAATAAAAACTTAATTAAAAATAGCCCACATTGGGGAAAATAAATATTGATGATTGCAAGAATAACGCCAGATAAACCCCTACTTGATAAAAAATATAAAATAACTTACTTACACTTCAATATGAAAATGAAAATGAAAATCGCTTATTGTCACGAGTAGGCTTCAATGAAGTTACTGTGAAAAGCCCCTAGTCGCCACATTCCGGCGCCTGTCCGGGGAGGCTGGTACGGGAAAATAGGCTATGTTCATTAGTCAATACTACTGTGGCCTATGCAGCTTCAGAAGAGGAGACAATCCACTGTCCAGTGTTCACACCAGCAAGCAACTGAGACAACTGTTGAAACTTAGAAGTTTGGTCCGACTATAGTAAGACATTAAGAATGGTCCCACGACCAAAGTTAACATGTCCAGTTTGATACCAGTGTAGTGTTACAAGCCGCAACCCTTTGAGTTTACCGATCACTTCAATATCTTTGACCTCATGATTCACGGTCAAAGGTACCGCTTCTCCTTTTTGGTGACCTCACGACCGTATGTACTGCTTGATATCCTTTCAAGTTGCCGACCATCTCAAATCACGAACTGTAACTTTATCTTTAAATTCACACACTCTTGCTGAAAACGTGGATTTCCAACTATGTCCGACCCGGGTGAACCATCCCCCCCCCCCCCCCATCCACTCCTTTTCACATCCATTTAACACTGCTTCGTTCCTTCATACACTGAGTGATTATTTGTTTGTTTCTTTATTGCATTTTTATTTGGTATTGCTCTTTTTAAAAACAATTATATTTTATTAAGTTAGAATACAAATCTTAGGAAAGAAGTTGGAGATTTATTTATCTAATTAATTATAATTTTTAAGGGCCCTTCAGAGATTCACGGGCCCCTTCTTGGCTCTCCGGGCCCCGGACCGATGTACCGGCTGAACCAAGACTACTGCTTGATATCCTTTGAAGTTGCCGACCATCTCAAATCACGAATTGTAACTTTATCTTTAAATTCACTCACTCTTGCTGAAAACATGGAATTTCCTTAATTATGCCCGACCCGGGCCCCCCTATTCCACATCCTTCCACTACCTCCCCTGCTTCATTCCTTTTCATGCACTGCTTATTTGTGTCCTGTTCTCTTTTTTTTCTTATTCCTTTTTATTACTAAAACAGTTGTCTGTGTTTGTTTCTTTATTGCATTTTTATTTGATATAGGGGGCCCACTTCATCAGGGGCCCACTTGCCACCGGGCAAGCTGACACCCTGGCCAGTCCGCCACTGGCCTCATTCCCACAGTGAGGATCAGAGTGGAGATCAAATAGCACAATAGGTTTGTAAGCTGGGTATGTTTGAAGCAGGAGGCTGTACAACCAATTTAAGTGAAGGAAATGAAGCTGCACAGATTAAATTACTGGTGATCGATCTCGGATTGAAAGCAATAAGCTGTAAGATCTGAATCAGTTCATTTGTGAAGGAAGCATGAATGCCTTAAACGAATAGATTCAATCGAGGGTTATCAACATACCATCTTATGAAAAATTACTGATGTTGAAAGGCTTGACTACACGTGGTAATCTTCCCTTGTAATTTGTGAAAGACATTACAAACTCAATTAATGCTGCTGAAGATTAGCAGTAAATCTTCCATATCGTACTTCGTAAGTAGTCGATTGCCTGGGGCCTAGTTTCTGATTTTTAATCAATCCTACTCCTGCGAGGTTATCCATTTTGGTAGCAAAAACGAGAAGGCAACTCATTATCTCAATGGCCATTAATTAGGAGAGGGAATGTGCAACGAGACCTGGGTGTCCTTGTACACCAGTCACTGAAAGTAAGCGTGCAGGCACAGCAGGTGGTATAGAAGGCAAATGGAATGCTGGCCTTCATTGCGAGATATTTGAGTACAGGAGCAGGGATGTCTCGCTGCAATTATACAGGGCCTTGGTGAGGTCATGCTTGGAATACTGTGCGCAGTTTTGGTTTCCTTATCTGAGGAAGGATGGTCTTGCTCCAGAGGGAGTGCAGCAAAGGTTTACCAGACTGATTCCTGGGATGGCAGGACTGATGTATGAGGAGAGATTGAATCGGTTAGGATTGTATTCGCTGGTTGCGCAGTGGTTAGCACTGCTACCTCACGGCACCGAGGAGTCGGGTTCAATCCAGGCCCTGGCTTCACTGTCAATGTGGTGCTTGCACATTCTACATTTGTCTGCGTGGGTCTCACCCCTACAACCCAAAAATATGCAGGGTTGGTGGATTGCCCACATTAAATTGCCCCTTAATTGGCAAAAAAATGAATTGGACACTTGAAATTTATTTAAAAATAGGATGGCATTCGCTGGAGTTCAGAAGAATGAAAGGAGATCTCATTTGGACCTATAAAATTCTAACACGACTCGACAGGGTGGATGCAAGAAGGGTGTTCCCGATGGTGGGTGTGTCCAGAACAAGCGGTCACAATCTGAGGATATGGGGTGGACCATTTAGGACAGAGATGGGGATAAATTGACTCATCTTGAGAGTGGTAAACCTGAGGAATTTGTTACCACAGGAAATAGACCAAAACATTGTTTGCTTCCAAGAAGAATTTAGATATAGCTAATGCACTATCACTTCCTACAAAGACGAGAGTAGTGAATAATCGAGGCTTTATTGAGCAAAGATGTGTTGCCTCCTGTAGCTGCTATCAGAATGGGAGCAGCACCGGCGAGTACACACAGTTAGATGCCGCCTACTGGGTGGAGCCAGCAGGCAGGGATTTACCCATGTACCTCCAGTAAATGAGTCTTACCGTACTACATCTTATACAGTTAGTGGTGACTACCACATTCACCCCCTGTTAAAAAAAAGTCTGGCGGGGTTGGTGGAAAAATGTTACAAGTTCAGTCTGTCAGGGGCCTTGATCCTCAGCTGTGATCGCCGCAGTCCTTGTGGTGATGTGGGCACCGACTTGGTCACCTGTGACTCCAGGAGTGTGTTGTCCTCATCTTCGTCGCCCTGAGTGGAACCAGTGGGAGGACAGATCCACCTGGGGCAGGGGCTGCGGTGAGGTGTGCTGAGGGGAGGGTGAGTGGCGCAGGGGCAACCGGAGGGGGGGTGTCGGAGGGGGGGCCATGGGTGGGGATCCAGCGGGTGCCAGGTCCCGGAGGGGGACTATGTCCTGGCACCCGTCGGGGTGCGCCACGTAGGCATACTGTGGGTTCGCGTGCAGGAGGTGGACTCTTTCGACCAATGGGTCTGACTTATGGGTCCGCACATATTTGCGAAGGAGGACGGATCCAGGAACTGCCAGCCATGTTGGGAGCGAGACCCCGGAGGTGGACTTCCTGGGGAAGGCAAAGAGACGTTCATGGGGGAATTCGTTAGTTGCGGTAGAGAGGAGCGATTGGATGGAGTGGAGCTCTTCGGGGAGGACATCCTACCAGCGGGAGATCGGGAGATTTTTAGACTGTACGGCCAGCAGGACGGCCTTCCAGACCGACCGGTTCTCCCTCTTCACCTGCCCGTTTCCCCGGGGGTTGTAGCTGGTCGTCCTGGTCGAGGCAATGCTCTTGCTGAGCAGGAACTGACACAACTCATCGCTCATAAAGGAGGATCCCCGATCGCTGTGAACATAAGTGGGGAAACCGAACAGGGCGAAGATACTGTGGAGGGCTTTAATGACCGTGGCAGAAGTCATATCAGGGCATGGGATGGCGAAGGGAAAGCGGGAGTACTCATCGACCACGTTCAGAAAGTACGCGTTGCAGTCGGTGGAGGGGAAGGGCCCTTTGAAGTCCATGCTGAGGCGTTCAAAGGGACGGGAGGCCTTCACCAGGTGCGCTCGATCTGGCCGGTAGAAGTGCGGTATATTTACCGTATATTTACGGCTGATCTGTGACTGAATGTAATCAGCTGGAATATCTGAGCAAGTTTACTTTGCAAAGGGAATGAACAATGTCATCAACCCGTAGACTTAAGGAAAGTTGCTGGATGTGGAAGGTTTGTCTCAACGTCGTTATCTTGTCATTTGTGAAGGACCTTACAAACTCAGCTAGTCGTACTGCACAGTAGGATGGAATAGTGATGGAACCATCAATTCACGAGACACGTGCTTTAAGATATGGTAAGAAGTCTTACAACACCAGGTTAAAGTCCAACAGGTTTGTTTCAAACACGAGCTTTCGGAGCACGGCTCCTTCTTCAGGTGAATGGAAAGGCTTGTTCCAGAAATGTTTATATAGACACAGTCAGAGATGCCCCGGAATGCGAGCACCTGCAGGCAATCAAATCATCAAAGATGCAGAGAGAGAGGTAACTCCAGGTTAAAGAGGTGTGAATTGTCCCAAGCCAGTTCAGTCGGTAGGCCTCTGCAAGTCCAGGCTTGTTGGTGGGGGCCGAATGTAATCCACATCATGGCTTTAAGATATGAACAGTGGTTTTAATCTACTTACTACAGAGCCAGCCTGTTACCCGTTGAACTCTCGATGAACTGCAGGCTGGCTCTGGACACGGTTATTTATAGAGCAGTCTAGGGGGAGGAGTTGTGGGCGGAGCTAAGGGTGGAGCCCTGTACAAACTCCTGAGCATTCCCAGAGCTACTCCCCCTAGTGGTCAGATAACGCTACTGCGTTTACAATGATATTGGTAAATACAGTGTGAATTACTAAGTTACGTTCACCACAAGTTGTAATTATGGTCATGAGTAAATCCTCCATGTCATTCTTCATGGTTTGTCAGGTGACTGGAGCCTGATCCCTGATGGCTAATTAATCCCTTAGTCTGCGTTCTTTCTTAGAATCTCTGATTGATCAGAGCTGCCAGTCTGAGTTTGGTACTCAGGACCTGTTCTGTCTCAACATTCAGCTACTTAACATGTAGAGTGGTGGGTGCGTGGAATGCACTGCCCGTGGAGGTGGTGGAGTCAGAGTCATTAGGGACATTTAAGTGACTCTTGGACAGGAACATGGACAGAAGTAATTTGAAGGGGTGTAGGTTAGGTTGACCTTAGATTAGGATAAATGTTCGGCACAATATCGTGGGCTGAAGGGCCTGTACTGTGCTGTACTGTTCTATGTTCTATGTTCTATTAACATCATTGGCTTTATTTGAGATATTCTAGAGATTTGGCTAAAATTATTAATGTTTGATAGACCATCTCTAAAGTCCTAGGCAGACATTTAAACCCTATGGTCTGCATTATGGAATATAGCTTAATGGAGCTGAATAATTTCTGGACATTCTCTTAACATTGACTTGTTGAAATAACTCTGCTTCAACATCATATATAGTTCAGCAAGAATTTATTCTGCTCCAACTAAGTAAGCACTGTTTGGCTGCCTTACCTCTGGCACGAAACCAGACTCAGAGGGTCCTGATCAATGGTATCCAGCACCACTGATATGAGCGGCAGTATCCAGCTCTACACTGCTTTGAAATATAACATGGAAATATTGGAGCCATCCTTAGAAAATGAAAAATGGAGAAGGCAAATATCCCCATTACCGTTGCCCACTGGCCGTGTTCACTGGGCTGTAACTACATGGAAACCAGTTTTTAAAAATTTTACTCATTCTCTCCTTGTGATCGAAATGGAATCGAAGGGTGTTTGTCCAACCCTTTCGTCACGGTGAGGTACTTAGCTGGTTGTGTCAAACCCTGACACCACAGAACAAGCCTCACATTCACAATGAGCATCACAGTGAGGTCAAACACCACAATAGTTTTGTGAACTTTATGTATTTGAAGCAGGAGGCTGTACATTCAGTTTAAGTGAAAGAAATGGAACTGAACAGTTGCTATTATTTGGCTGATCATTCTGGGACTGAAACTGATTGGTTAGAATTGTGAAAGAAGCATGGCCAACATCAATATCGTGGACCAGTAGATTAGACAGGAGGCTGCGGAAATGGTTATCTTGTTTTGTTATTTTTGAATGTCATAATGTGATCATTAGACCCAGCCGATTAATGCAGGTTCGGGTGGATTAAGTGAATTTGCTCTTGTTAGTAAATTTTCAATATTGTTGCTCATATGTTATAGGGTCTTGCAACCCAGTTACCAACGGTTACCGCATTCCCACTCTCAGGTATCATTGATTGGAGATGATTTCCATTGCCCAATGATTATCAAACACAATTTCAAGGTTTAGCCCCTCTAACTGGTCAAGTCAGATTGTGACATCACAGAGCAAGTCACACCCTCACAATGTGTATCGCTGTGTGATCAAACATCACAATAGTCTGATAGACTGGGTACGTTTGGAAGCAGGATGAGACTGCACAGTAAAACAGTTTAGGTACAGTAAGAAGTCTTACAACATTAGGTTAAAGTTGAACAGGTTTATTTGGAATCACTAGCTTTCAGAGCGTATCTCCTTCATCACTTGGTGAACGAGCTAAGCTCTGAAAGTTAGTGATTCCAAATAAACATGTTGTACTTTAACCTGGTGTTGTAAGACTTCTTACTGTACCCACCCCAGTCCAATACCAGCATCTCCACTTCATGGCTACAATCAGTTTAGGTAAAAAACATTAAGCTGCACTCAAAACTGGATGACCTTTCTCGGATTGAAAGCGATTGCCTCCTAGATCCAAGCCACTTTACTTTGTGAAGACAGCGTGAACAGTGACGATCAAGCCACCTTTAACTGAACGGTCAAACCATGACATCACAGAGCAAATCTCACCCTCACAATGTTCACCAGGGTAAGATCAAACATCATGATAAGTTTGCAAACTGGATACGTTTGAGGCAGGAGGCTGCACAACCGGTTCTTTCTGAATGCTGAATACAGGGTTAAAGGCAGGATTCTTGGATGTGTGGAGGAAAAGAGGGATCTGGGGGTCCACGTACATAGATCCCTCAAAAGTTGACACCCAGGATGATAGGATTGTTAAGAAGGCGTATGGTGTGTTGGCTTTCATTAACAGGGGGATTGAGTTTAAGAGTCGCGAGGTTTTGGTGCAGCTTTATAAAACCATGGTTAGACCACGCTTGGGATATTGTGTCCAGTTCTGGATGCTTTGGAGAGGGTGCAGAGAAGATTTACCAGAATGCTGCCTGGACTGGAGGGCATGTCTTATGAAGAAAGGTTGAGGGAGCTAGGGCTTTTCTCACTGGAGCGAAGAAGGAAGAGAGGTGACTTGATAGAGGTGCACAAGGTGATGAGAACAGTTAAAAGTCTTACAACACCAGGTTAAAGTCCAACAGGTTTGTTTCAAATCCTTCAGGAGCAGTGCTCCGAAAGCTAGTGATTCAAAACAAACTTGTTGGACTTTAACCTGGTGTTATAAGACGTTTTACTGTGCTCACCCCAGTCCAACACCGGCAACATCAAGGTGATGAGAGGCATGGATAGAGTGGATAAAGCCAGAGACTTTCCCCGGTGGAAATGGCTGTTACAAGAGGACATCATTTTAAGGTGATTGGAGGAAGGTATAGGGGAGATGTCAGAGTTAGGTTCTTTCCACAGAGAGTGGTGGGTGCATGGAGTGTACTGCCAGCAGGGGTGGTGGAGTCAGAGTCATTAGGGACATTTAAACGACTCTTGGACATGCATATGGACTGCAGTAAATTGAAGGGGTGTAGGTTAGGTTGAACTTAGATTAGGATAAATGGTTGGCACAACATCATGGGCTAAAGGGCCTGTACTGTGCTCTACTGTTCAATGGTCTGTGTTCTAGGACTGGACGTGATCTGAACCAGTTTATTTTGTGATGATAGCATGAACAATGGTAACGTTGAAAACCAATAGATTCAATGGAGGTTTAAGAACGTAAAAACATACAATTGTCTGTTCATATTTGTTGATTTGTCTCCACATGTTATGTGCCATATTTCATAGGTCTCAGATGTCTGGAACCTGGTTGCTGATTGTTAATCAGTCCCCCACTCTTGGTTCTCTCCTGACTGACCAGTGCTGCCAGTCTGTGAGTTTGGTGGAATTTTCCGGTCCTTTCCCTGTCTGAGGGGTAAAATGTTTGGATGGAAAGAGGTGTAGGAGTGCCAAGAGAAGGTGTAACTCCTCTGGTTTGGCTGCTGGATGGATCCACGGCATTTCCCGCAGCAGCCTGCATAGCTGCTGTAAATACGTAATTCTGCTTGTATGCATGTGGAAATGTAGCTTGATTGGTTGAGAGTTAAATAGACTAGTGCGATTTACGTGACACTAGGGGCGTGTTCAACCAAAGCATTTCTAAATCATTTTGGGTGAGTTTCGTGGGGTGCTTCTTACCGGCTTTTTGGGTGAGATCCACACCATTATTCAACCACACTTAATCATTTTTTTTGGGGCTTGGGGAGTTTCTTCCTGGTCAAGCCCACACTTTGAAATTTTTTCAACACCAGGGAAAACATTTTTTCAACACCTGCACTCGCTGGTGACACCGGCTCCTCAACGATCAGGGCGACATTTTGAAAGGGTGCCCTGATCTCTAAGTGTGCTTGAGGGTCCATCACACACCCCACTCACAGACCATTTCGCTTCCCCTCACACATGGGCAATACCCAACGTTCACCCCTCCACCCTTCATACCCTCCTTCATCCCCTGTTTCATGGGAATGACACCCCAGACCCTTGGCAGTGCCACCATGGCAGCCAGGTCACTGTCACCTGGGCACCCTGGCAGTGCTCCAGCCAGCCTGGCAGTGCTACCCTGGCACCTTGGCCAAGATGCCAGGCTGGAAGTGTCAGGGTGTCCGGGTGCTAGTGGCACAGCCAGGGGGCCACTTTGCCCTGTCCCTGACCACCATGGGGTCTCCAAAGGCCTAAGAACCCCCCCCCCCCCACCCAGGTGCCGTTAGCCTGGTCCGCATGTGTAGACTAGTATTAAACAGTGCCTTGTCCAGGCCTCCCAGGCAAGGCCGTTAGTTCCTGGGCTCAGTAGAATCCGGCGCAGACATATCTAAATAAGTCTAATGGCTCATTCAAAAATATGCTGATCGGATGAGATCCAGATCACAGAGTCTCGCGAGATTCATCATCTCAAGTTTTGAGAATTGCGCGGTGTGGCTTCTCACGAGATTCATCAGCTTTGTTGCACTAGGTCAGGTGCGATGAGGCTGGTAAATTGACCCATTGTATTTGCCTATTACCAAACTGAAAACAATGTCCAATGGATAGTGGAGGTGTGTACTGAAACACACAGATGCAGCAATGAGGGGTTTGGGGGAACTGTAATCTTTCTGGATGAATGAGGTTTCAGCAAATTAGCTTCATGCTCCATAATTCTTTCCAAATGTTGCTATAAGCAGTTCCCAAAATGAAGCTCAAGGCTGTTTGCCAAATACAATTTCATCACGATCAAGGCACCTTTAACTGAAAGACTAATCCATGACATCACGGAGCAAGTCACCGTGGAGATCAAGCATCGTAACAGATTTACAAACTATGCACGTTTGAGACAGGAGGCTGCACAGCCAGTTTAAGTAAAGGAAATAGAGCTGTCCAGATGTATTTACTAGTTGATTATTCTGTGACAGAACACGATAAGCAGGGAGTGTGAACAATGGTAATGTCATGAACTGGTAGATTCGATGGCAGATTGTTGATACTGGAAAGTTTCTCTTACCCCGGTTATCTTGTAACTTGTGAAGAATTTTGCTGTACACAGTAAGATGGAATAGTTGTATTTGTAGTCATGAGTCATGGGTTATCAGGTGCCTCTGAAGGAAACCCACTGGTTCTGATAGGTAAAAATGTTAATTAATGATCCTTTGATTATAGAGTTTAAAAACTCAGTTCAAAAGTCATTTTAAAATGGATTCCTTCATGACACTGCAAAACTGTACAAATTTAACATCAGGTTACAAAGCACATAGCTTGCAGAAATAAGTCAAAGCGAAGGCACAGCATTTGAAACAGTTTGCAAATGAGCTAAGCAAATGCAACATTTCTATTGAAGGTCAGGTTGACATTAGGGTACATATGAGCCTTCCATTGTCCGAAAGAAGGATAAAGTGCATACCAGTCCATGATAAGAACAGATTTTTGCATACCAATGCCCACTAAAGAGTTCACAGATGCAACATGGCTGATAATTCTTTTTTTTTTTAAATTTTAGAGTACCCAATTATTTTTTCCAATTAAGGGGCAATTTAGCGTGGCCAATTCACCTAACCTGCACATCTTTGGGTTGTGGGGGCGAAACCCACGCAGGCACGGGGAGAATGTGCAAACTCCACACGGACAGTGACCCAGGGCCGGGATTCGAACCCTGGTCCTCAGCGCCGTAGGCAGCAATGCTAACCACTGTACCACCGTGCTGCCCTCTGGCTGATAATTCTAAGTTAATGTTGCATATTGAAGATTGACAACCCAATTATCGAACCAAATAGATTGAAGACTCATTCAAACCAATCAACATGTTACAGGGATAGGAATAGATTGACTTAGACTGATAACAAATTCCTTACAGGTAATAGATTTAGGCTATTATTTCATTCTAGAATCATCTTATACTATTTGCCTAGCTATCTACTATCTTTATTTTGTATTTTCATATTTCCATTCTACTTCTAATCTGAGCAGCTGTTTTGCTTTGAGCAAAGAAACCATTACTGTATTTTGAATTCCAAGTCGTTTGTCAATTACTAAGTATAATTATCTCAAGTAAAGCCTTCTGCAGGGGCCTGTATTGAGAATATTTGATTTTGTAATCACAAGAAGATTACTCTCTTTATAATCAATAGATACCAGTACAATTTAATTTTGCATTCGAGAAGTCTAGTGCAAATTCCTGCCTCGTTAATTGTATAGGAGAATACATTAACACAAGGGCACTCTTCATCACTCTTACCTTGGTTATCTTGTAATTTGTGAAGGATTTTGCAAACTCAGCTAATACTGCTGTCCACAGTAAGATGGAGGGGGCAATTCCCGGGCCAGATAATCGGAGCAACTGCGCCACGACGCCCCGATGCCGGCGCGCGATTCTCCGAGGTGCGGAGAATCAGTGCCATTTGCACCGGCGCGTTTTGCGCAGCGCTGGCCGCGGGCCGCTGGAATTGGCGGGGCCGCCAATTCTCCTGCCCGGATTGGCTGAGCAGCCACTCCGACACGACAGAGGCCCGCCGGTGCTGTTCACCCCGGTCGCTGCCGGCGGGAACTCTGCGGGAACGCTCAGAGGGGGAGGTCTGTGGGGGGGGGGGGGGTCTTCTTCACCAGGGGGGCCTCCGAAGGAGTCTGGCCCGCGATTGTGGCCCACCAATCGGCGGGCCAGCCTACCCCCCCCCCCGGGCGTACTTTCCGCCGCAGCCGGCCCCTGAACACCAACCCCATGTGCAGGATTGAGCAGGCCCAACTGCGCATGTGCAGGATTGAGCTGGCCCAACTGTGCATGTGCAGGATTGAGCTGGCCCAACTGCGCATGTGCGGGTTGGCGTGGTGCCCATTTGGCGCTGCGTATGGAGGCTGGAGTGGCGTGAACCGCTCCAGTGGCATGCTGGCCCCCTGTGGGGGCCAGAATCGGTCGTGCCCGGGCCCTGTTCGCGAACACTTGGCCGCCATATCAGAGAATCGCCCCCGGAATAGTTGTATTTGTGGTCTTGAGTCATGGGTTATCAGATGCCGGGAGCCTAATCTCTGAATGTTAAATCAGTTCCACTCTCAAATCACTGCTCGGCGTCCCTGACTGACCAATGCAGCCAGTCTGAGTTTGGTGATCATAACCATTGTATTCAGCTACTTATATGATTTGCATTGTTTGAGATATTCCAGCATTGGGCTAAAATGATGAGTGTTTTCTAGATGACTCATCCAAACCAATAAACATGTTACAGGGGTAGGAATAGATTGACTTAGACTGATAACAAATTCCTTAAAGGTAATAGCTTTAGGCTATTATTTCATTCTAGAATCACCTTATCCTGTTTTCCTCACTATCTACTATCTTTATTTCGTATTTTCATATTTCCATTCTACTTTTAATCTGCACAGCTGTTTTGCTTTGAGCAAAGAAACCATTACTGTATTTTGAATTCCAAGTCGTTTGTCAATTACTAAGTATAATTATCTTAAGTAAAGCCTTCTGCAGGGGCCTGTATTGAGAACATTTGATTTTGTAATGCACTCAGCCAGACATAGCCTCAGGAAGACTGACGTTTATTGTAAACTACTGTTCTGCGCATGCAGCTTAATTCTGTGAGGCTGAAACAGACTATAGGCCCATTTTTAGACAGTGTAAGAATTAATGTTCCCCAGTGTTTAAGTTAGAATTGGAGCTTTGTTTAATAGACCACACTTATTGTTTGATTGACGGCACAGTTATATAAAGGGAACACAACATAGCACTGTGGAGTTAAAGGAGAAGTGATTGTAGAACACAATAACATTGGAGTTGAAGAAGTCAAGATTTGCTTTCTAGTTCTTATTACAGAGATACCACTGGAGCTTAACACTGGGAACACTGAGATGTAGCATTGAGGGATTTTGGGGGGACTATAATTTGTGGATGGATAAATGTTGCTATCGGCAGTTTCCTAAATGAAGTGTAAGGCAGTTTGTCAAACACAATTTCATCAGGATCAAAAGCTACCTTGAACTGAGTGGCAAAACAGTGACATCACAGAGCAAGTCTCACCCTCGCAATGTGTATAACATTGAGATCAAACATCACAATAGGTTTGCAAACTGTATATCTGAGGCAGGAGACTGTATAAATGAAAGAAATGGAGCTTGCACACGTACTTACTGGCTGATATGCAATCAGCATGAAGACCTGAACAACTTTACTATGCAAAGGAAGCGTGAACAATACCATCAACCCATAGATTTAGAACATAGAACATTACAGCGCAGTACAGGCCCTTCGGCCCTCGATGTTGCGCCGACCTGTGAATCCACTCTAAAGCCCATCTACACTATTCCCTTATCATCCATATGTTTATCCAATGACCATTTAAATGCCCTTACATGGAAGCTTTGTTTCAACATGATTATCCTGCATTTTGTGAAGGATCATATAAACTCAGCTAATAATATTGCTGCAAGGTGGGATAGAACAGTTGTGTTTGTTGTCATGAGTAAATTCTCCATCTCATTCCTCATGGGTAGTCAGGTGCCTGGACCTTGATCTCTGATGGTTAATCGGTCTCTGACTGACCAGCTCCGCCAGTCTGTGAGTTTAGTTCTCAGGCACTGTTGTGTAACTACATTCTGCTGCTTAACATCATTGGTTTTGTTTGAGATATTCTAGAGGTTGGGCAAAAGGTTTTCATCTTTGATAGACACACTCTAAAGTCCCAGGCAGACATTTAACCCCTGCTATTTGAATGACAGAATAGAGCCTAATGGAATTGGTTCACCTATCCTGGCCATTCTCTTGGCAATGGCTTGTTGAAATGTCTTGGCTCCAACATGTAAATAGCCCAGCAAGAATTAGATTCTGCTCCAACTACGGTTCCCATCAGCACTGTTTGGCTCCATTGCCACACTGAAACCAATATTCAACAGATGGTAGAGATGTGTACTGAAAAACACAGGTGTAGTAATGAGAGGCTTGGGGATTGTCATAACCCCAACAAGGACCATGGGGAAACCTTCATTGATCTCCCAGTGGGATTCGTGAAGTGATGCACTATCAATTACGACGAGACGAGAGTAGAGTGTAATCAAGGCTTTATTACGCAGAGATGTGTAGCCTCCCATAGCTGCTGCTGAAATGGCTGCTGCTCGGAGAGCCCACACGTTTATACTCCGCCTACTGGGCGGAGCCAGCAGGCACGGATCTACCCCTGTACCTGTAGTACAGGAGACTTACCGTAATACACCTAATATGCGATATATATACAACAGTGGTGACTGCCACATTCACCCCTGTTAAAAAAGAGTCCAGCGGTGGTGGTGGAAGATTATGTAAATGCAAATGTTGTACAAAGTCAGACCATCGGGCGCCTTGATCCTTCGTTCCGAGCGCCACAGTCCTGGTGGCGATGCAGGCGTCGGTTTGGTCGCCGGTGACTCCGGGAGTGTGTCGACCTCATCTTCATCCCCAGGTGGGACCAAGGGGAGGACGGATCGTCCTGGAGCGGGGCCTGTGGTGAGATGCGCTGGGGTGAGGGAGGGTGGCGTTGGGACGGGGGGGGGGGGGGGGGGGGGGGGAGGTGAGGGGACCCAGCTGGAGCCAGGTTCTTGAGGGAGACTGTGTCTTGGTGGCCGTCGGGGTATGCCACGTAGGAGTACGGCGGGTTCGCATGAAGTAGCTGTACCCTGTTGGCCAACGGGTCCGCCTTGTGGATTCGCATGTGCTTGCAGAGAACGGGTCCTGGAGCTGCCAGCCACGTTGAGAGCGAAACCCCGGAGGTGGACTTCCTGGGGAAGGCAAAGAGACGTTCATGGGGGGTTTCATTAGTCGCAGTGCACAGGAGCGACCGAATGGAGTGAAGGGCGTCGGGGAGAACCTCCTGCCAGCGGGAGGCCGGGAGATTACTGGACCATAGGGCCAGCTGGACGGCCTTCCAGACTGTCCCATTCTCCCGCTCCACCTGCCCGTTTCCTCGGGGGTTGTAGCTGGTCGTCCTGCTCGAGGCAATGCCCTTGCTGAGCAGCTCATCGCTCATAAATGAGGATCCCCGGTCGCTGTGGGCGGAGGCAGTGAAACCGAACTGAGCGAAGTTGGTTGAGGGCTTTGATGACGGTGGCAGATGTCATATCGGGGCATGGGACGACGAAGGGGAGTCTGGAGTATTCGTCGACCAAGATAAGAAAGTACATGTTTCGGTCGGTGGATGGGAGGGGTCCCTTGAAATCCACGCTGAGGCGTTCAAAGGGGTGGGAGGCCTTCATCAGGTCCATTTGGTCTGGCCGGTAGAAGTACGGTTTACACTCCGCGCAGACCTGACAGTCTCTGGTGATAGCCCTGACTTCCTCGATGGAGTAGGGCAGATTGCGGGCCTTTATGAAGCGAAAAAACTGGGTGACCCCTGGGTGACAGAGATTGCCGTGAAGGGTCCGGAGTCGGTCCACTTGTGTGCTGGCACATGTACCTCGGGATAGGGCATCGGGTGGCTCGTTGAGCTTACTGGGGCAATACAAAATCTCGTAATTGTAGGTGGAGAGCTCGATCCACCACCTCAAGATCTTATCATTTTTGATCTTGCCCCGTTGTGTGTTGTTGAACATGAAGGCAACCAATCGTTGGTCAGTGAGGAGAGTGAATCTCCTGCCGGCCAAGTAATGCCTCCAATGTCGCACAGCTTCTACTATGGCTTGGGCCTCCTTCTCGACGGAGGAGTGCCGAATTTCGGAGGCATGGAGGGTGCGTGAAAAGAATGCCATGGGCCTGCCTGCCTGTTTGAGGGTGGCGGCCAGAGTGACGTCTGATGCATCGCTCTCGACTTGGAAGGGGAGCGTCTCGTTGACCGCGTGCATCGCGGCATTGCCGATGTCGGCCTTGATACGGTTGAAGGCCTGGTGAGCCTCGGCCGTCAGTGGAAAAACGGTGGAGTGAATGAGTGGGCGGGCCTTGTCTGCATAGTTAGGGACCAACTGGACGTAGTACGAGAAGAACCCCAGGCATCATTTGAGGGCCTTCGGGCAGTGGGGAAGGGGGAGTATCATGAGGGGGCGCATGCGATCGGGGCCGGGTCCTAGAACTCCATTTTGAACCACATAGCCGAGGATGGCTAATCGGTTAGTGCTGAACACGCACTTACGTAACAAAAGTGTCTCTAATTAGAAGTTCAGAATGTTCAATGGCCAAAACAGCCTTGCAATCGCAGTCCCTCGCCAGGGCGTGCAGGGCACGCCAGAAATCTTCCACAGACTCACCGGGGAGATGATGCTGCGTGGACAGGAGATGCCTGACGTAGATTTTGTTGGTCTGCTGAGTGTAGTTCTCCTTCAGTAGCGCCATGGCCTCAGTGTAGGTAGGCGCCTCCCGGATGAGGGGAAAGATATCGGAGCTCAGCCGCGTGTACAGGATCTGGAGCTTCTGTGCCTCTGAGAGGGGTTCTGTCGCAGATCCGATGTATGCTTCAAAGCAAGCTAGCCAATGTGCAAAGGCCGACTTGGCATTGTCTGCTTGAGGGTGCAGCTGCAGGCGATCAGGCTTGATGCAGAGATCCATTGTTGTAAAATCTCCACGTAATAAATTGATGCACTATCAATTACGACAAGACGAGAGTAGAGTGTAATAGAGGCTTTATTACGCAGAGATGTGTAGCCTCCCGCAGCTGCTGCCAAAATGGCTGCAGCTCGGAGTGCACACACATTTATACTCTGCCTACTGGGTGGAGCCAGAGGGCAGGGATCTACCCCCGTACCTGTAGTACAGGGGCCTTACCGTAATACCCTTGTATGCGATGTATATGCAACAGTGGTGACTACCACATGCAGTACAAGCTCCTTAGGACGGGGATGGAAGCCTTTCACCTGGGGTTCGTGATGAGCAAAGGTTAAATGCATGCCCAGATCAGGATCTGCTAGGGTTGCATTGGGAGTGAAATACTGCGTTATGCAGACCATTGTAAATAAATCTATTTTACGTTTACCGCCAACATTCTCTGCGTCATTACAGGGGTGCTAGTTTTTCTGGGTGGAAGAATGAAATTTAGCAAAAAGCCTTCATAATTATTTCTAAATGTTGCTATAGGCACTCACCTAAATAATCTCTGATGGTTAATCAGAGTAGAGTGTAATAGAGGCTTTATTACGCAGAGATGTGTAGCCTCCCGCAGTAGGTTAGGCAGGAGGCTGTCGACACTGTTGCCTTGTATTATCATGGTAAGGGAGAAACGAGAAAATTGGTTTAGAAATGGGGTCCAAAAATAAAGCAGATAATTTAAAGATTTAAACAGATTGAAGGAAAATGCCTGAACTCAAAGGGATTCGCCCATACCTGGCTGAGTCACATGCTCCCATTCAGACTTAAACCTGTTAGGGAATGCATTGTGTGATTCACCAAGGACACATTGGGCGGGAATCTCCTTTCTGGGGACTAAGTCGCCACGCTGGTGGGAAAACCGCCGTTAACCACTCTGGCGTCAACAGCCCACGAAAGTGCGGAATTTTCTGCACTTCCTGGGGGGCTAGGTGGACGCCGGAGGGGTTGGCGCTGTGCCAGCCAGCGCCGAAGGGACTGCGCGAGTTAGCGTATGTGCTGAAGGGCCAGGGTGATCTCTTGCATGTGTGGAACTGCCGCCGTGGTTCCGCGCATGCGCAGACCGGCCGGCGTATTCTGGTGCATGTGCAGGGTGTTGTCTTCTCTGCGCCGGCCATGGCGGAGCCCTACAGGGGCCGGCGCGGAAGGAAGGGGTGCCCCACGGCACAGGCCCGCCCGCAGATCGGTGGGCCCCGATCGCGGGCCAGGCCACCGTGGCCCCCCCCCAGGGCCGGATTCCCCTGACCCCCCCCCGAGGACCGCCCCAGCCGACTTATCTGCCAGGTTCTGCCGTGTGGGACTATGTCTAATCCATGCCGGCGGCACTGGCCAGAAATGGATGGCCGCTCGGCCCATCGGGGCCCGGAGAATTGCCGGGGGGGGCGCTGCCATCAGCCCATGACCGGCGTGGCGTGAACCCTGCCCCCGCCAGAAAACCAGCGCCGGAGAATACGGCAGCCGGCATCGGGGCGGGATTCGCCCCCCCCCCCCCCCCCCCCCCCCCCCCCCCCCGGGGAATTCTCCGACCTGGTGGGGGTTCCAAGACTCCACTGGTTTTCTTTCGGGACATTCCTACATGACCAACCAATATCCCATTAACAGAGTCTGGTGACCTAATTGTCTATTGATGGATGGTAGTTCCATATGAATGGCATAAATCTAATCTTTTGTGTAAACAGGAATGGGCTATCAGTCAAATAATGAGAATAGATTCAAGCTTGGCCACCTCGGGAGAGAAGTTTTGTTTTATGGGCTGGACAGAGCTTTGAGAACAAAGGCAAAGCAAATGGACAGCCAAGAAGACAGGTCAGGAAACCTGAAAGCAGAAGGTTGTGGAGAGTAGCCAGTCTGGTCATGAAGCCTGCTAACTTAAAGATGTAAGCAGCCATGGAACAGGTCATGAAAAGTTGCCACACAGAGCGAAAGCTTTGAAAAAGGGTTCTGAAAGAGATGTCAAACAGAATAATAAGATTGCTTCCCAAATGAAAGGGCTGACTTTGCTTGGATGTGTAAGTTGAACGAGAGCTGTATTTTAATGGAATCTTGTGTTAAAGCTAAGAAACTGCATATAATGTGTCAGTGTTAGAAGTGAAGTTTGAAAGTTTAAATATTTTATTTTAATAAAGTTTTGTTTATAAAATAACAAAGCCCAAATTTATATATTATCACTCCCAGAATTAGTCTATCTTTTCTGCACAGTCTTAAAACTTAAAAACGTTACACGCCTGGTTTTGTATCTTAACCTTTGTTGAGACCAGGCATCCGTAATAGTATCATCGTAACCTGTGAATATAATTACAAGAAATGTGATCACTGGACCCATTAAGTGAGTGCAGGGGCGGGGCGGATTAGTTCAGTGGGTGGGCACTGTAGTATAGTGGTTAGCACTGCAGCTTCACAGCGCCAGGGACCTGGGTTCGATTCACGGCTTTGGTCGCTGTCTGTGCAGAGTCTGCACATTCTCCCCATGTCTGCGTGGATTTCCTCTGGGTGCTCCAATTTCCTCTCACAAGTCCCAAAAGATGATGCTGGTTAGGTGAATTGGACATTCTGAATTCTCCCTCAGTGTACCCGAACAGGCGCAGGAGTGTGGCGACTAGGGGATTTTCACAGTAACTTCAGTGCAGTGTTAAGCCTACTTGTGACACTAATAAAGAATATTATTATTATTTCTTCCAGATGGTGTTTGACATGGAGGGATGAGGACGTTAAAGAAGAAGACAGGACTTTAGCGAGAATTCTATAACTTAGGCAAATGAAGGCTCATGTTTGACCTGATGCCATGAGATTTCATGGGGTCCGAAATGAGACTTCAAATTTTCCAGGGTCATTCATACCACTGTGCTGCCTCCTTAAGACATTGACAGGGATGATGGTAAAATATCTCTGGGATGCTGCATGATGGATGTGATTCTGTCAGTAATGCTGAGCTCAGGCTGATGGTTGACTATTCTGTGGAACAGCTCTCCCGAGTTTAGCACAAGTCCCCATATGTTTCTGAGGAGCATTTTGCAGGATTGACTGAGGTGAGTATGCGTTAGTTGTGTTTTCCAAATCCAGTGCACAGGTCCGTTGGGTGGCCCGGCCAATATTATTCCTCTTGTATAATTCTGAAGTGATTTTTGATACAACTATGGAATCTGCTGGGCCATTCATAATGGACCTGGAGTCTCACATACGCCAGATTGGGAAATTACGGCAGTTTCTTTCACCAAAGGTCATTAGTTGGGTTTTCAGATCAGTCTGATAACGCGATGGTCACCATTACTGAACGTACGTTTTTTTCAGACGTTTATTTCACTAACCAAATCCAAATCCACGGTGGGATTTGATCTCGCGTCTCCTGATTATCAGTCCAGTGCTCTGGATAATACATCCAGTAACGCAACCACTAAGCCACCATACCGGTGATGAAAGCATTGGGATCAGATCCCAGTTAATTAAAGGAGCTTACTAGCTGGCATTTAAAATAATGACATTGGAACAGTTTGTGTTCAATTATATGACAGAGAGGACAACACATCAACAGTTTTCTAATCATTGATGAATGTTGAGGAAGTTGTTGGAGATACTGAGTAGGACTGGGGATCGATGGAGTCCAGGATCCGAGGCCTTGGGCTGGATTCTCCGTTTTGGAAATTAAGTCCACACGCCGGCGTGTAAACGATAGTCTTTTACGCCAGGGCAACTTGCGCAAAATAGCCACCGATTCCTCGTTTTGCTGGGGGCTAGCAGGGAGGCAGCATAGGGCTAGCAACTCTAGCTGCCGATATGGCACTGAGCATTTCCAGTTCCGTGGCCCCGCATGCGCACGGCGGCGGTTTGCAACGGCCACGTCCCGCTTGATGGCGGACTCAGCCCACGGAGCCGGACTGCAAAAATAGTGCCCCTCTTCGGCCACTTGCGCGCCCCGGACCGCCTGCCCACAGTGCCCCAGCCCCGAATGAAGCCCCCCCCTGCCCGTGGATCGGCCCTCCCCCGACTGTGGCGGTTCCGGACGCGATTTCGGCATCGGAGATTGGACAATCCAGCCCCTTGTGTTTGGCTGCAAAATAGGAATGGAAAATCACTGCCCAATTCATAATCTAAGTGGAACCAGAGTGATTTCCTGGGCCAATCCCCTATTAACTCAGGAAGTCGGAGAGGAAATTCACAGAAACCTATCTCTACTTAATCTATTTTGGCAACTCTGCCAGGAATTAACATGGTCTCGACTGGGCTGGCAAGCCTATATATTAAAACATTGCAGCTGACTCTCTTTTTTTTGTATGTGCTTATGTTTCATTTCAGTGACTTAAATACAAGTAGTTTAACATCTGGAAATAAACGAGGAAGGAAAAGTAACTAATTGTGTGTGTGGTCTGATTTCTGCACCGATCCGAGAGAGGAACAGATAGAGGAAGAGATGGGTTCACAGATGGTGGATTGCAGCCTGTGGATTGTCACTGGGAACCATTACTTACTGGGTAAACTCAATGGGACACAGACCTGGCAAGGTCCAATCTGCACACTATAAATATACAATAACATTGGCAACTTAAAGACCATCAGGCTGATCAACCTTGTCCCATCCAGTTAAAAGTGATCAACACATACTGTGGCAGGATTGTTGTCTCCTGGGAATGGACAAAGAAATGTGACCACTTCTAGAAAACTGAACAATTCTTCCCCATTCCTGAGGCTCCATGAGAGTCAGGTAACCATCTAAACTAACCATTAACTCTTTATGATTGGCCATGTTTTCTCAAGAACTTTTCAAGGGACGATAGTGGCCTCACACTCACCACATTGTTCGATGATGTATCTGTGGACATGGACATCCATCTCCATTTGATTGGTTGATTGATTTGATTTACTGCCACGTGTACTGAGGTATAATGAAAAGTATTGCTCTATGTACAGTGCAGACAGATCGCGCCATACATGAAAAAACATAGGACATACGATAGACACAGTCATCGGGCAAAGCATACAGAGTGTAGTGCTACTCAGTAGAGAAGGTGCGTGGAGAGATCAGTTCACATCATAAGGGAGTCATTCAGGAGTCTGGTAACAGTGGGGAAGAAGCTGTTTTTGAACTTGTTAGTGCATGTTCTCACAAGTAGCCAGCAATAATGTCAATTTTCAAAAGGAAATTGGATACTTGAAAAGAAAAATAAATTACAGGGATATGTGGAAAGCATTAGGAGTGGGATTAATTGGATTACTCTTTGAAGAGTCCTTTCAGATCCAGTGGGGTGTGAATGGCCTCCTGTACTAGATTTAGACTTAGATTTATTGCCACGTGTGCCGAGGTACAGTGAAAAGTATTGTTCTGTGTACAATCCAGGCAGATCGTTCCATGCATCACAAAACATAGGACATATGATAAATACACAATGTAAATACATAGACATTGGGTGAAGCATATATAGAGTATTACTAACAACAGTAGACAAGATGCATAGGATGATCAGTTCAGTCCATATAAGAGGTCATTCAGGAATATGGTAACTGGGGTAGAAGCTGTTTTGGAATGTTCGTGCACGTTTTCAGGCTTTTATAAGTTCTGCCTGATGGAAGAGGTTGGAAGAGAGAATAACCCAATTGGGAGGAGTCTTTGATTATGCTGCCTGCTTTCACAAGACAGCAGGAGGTATAGGCAGAGTCAATGGATGGGAGGCGGGTTTGTATGATGGACTGGGATGTGTTCATGACTCTGTAGTTTCTTACGGTCTTGGGCCAAGCAGTTGCCATACCAGGCTGCGATGCAGCCAGATAGGATGCTTTCTATGGTGCATCTGTAAAAATTGGGAAGAGTCAATGTGGGCATGTCGGATTTCCTTAGTTTCTTGAAGTATAGGCGCTGTTGTGTTTTCTTGGTTGTAACATCGACCTGGGTGGACCAGGGCAGATTGTTGATGATGTGTACACCGAGGAATTCTACTATTCTATGATTCAATGGCTTTTCAATCTTCTCACTATGAGCGTGTTATGTGGAAAGGGTTGTGTGTGTGCCAGCTCCCCAGAGGCTGGGGCTGCAGCCAAGAAAGGCATATACCCTGAAGGAAAAAAACGTTCAGATCAATATTCCTATTTCCTCGGTTTACTGATGTTCCATTTTAAAGTATACAAGGCCAGTTCAGACCAGTATTCTTATTTCTGCATTTTAGTATTCTTTCCTTCTGTGTACAGAATAAGAGAGATGGGCATGAACACAAGAGAAGCTTGTTCATTGGCAAGCCTCGCACAGAACCTATTGTCAGTGTTGAGGAACATTGAGGTGTCTGGCTCCAACCAAGTACAGGGTATTGTGATGAGCTTGCAGCCAACCCTGCCCAGCATTGAAAAGGTGCACAACTCCATTTGAATACTTGTAGATGCAGACAGGATGTGTTGGCTTCCGTTACAGCACAGGCATAAGCTACCCAACATCTATGTACTGCAGTGGAAACTCAGACTTAGATCATAGATCACGTTTGTTACCATGCAGCTCCACTTGATGCCATGTAAACTCATACTACTGCCAACGTAGTAATCTCAGGATTGCTACCAGTGCCACAAGACAGTCAGAGTAGAAATTCAAGAATAGTCAGAATGAATACATGGCTTGAGAGATGGTGCAGGAGGGAGGGGTTCAGATTTTTGGGACATTGGAACCGGTTCTGGGGGTGGTGGGACCATTACAAACCGGATGGTCTACACCTGGGGAGGATTGGAATCAATGTCCTAGGGGGTGCTTTTGCTAACACTGTTGGGGAGGTTTTAAACTAATGTGGCAGGGGGATGGGAACCAGATTAGGAAGTTAGAGGTCAGTAAAGAGGCAGCAACTAAAGCCAGTAAGGTACTAGATAATAAATTCAATGTGACTAAGGGGAAGAATAGACAATGAAGAGATGATGGGCGCAAAGGGATAGGTGGTCTGAGGTGCATTTGTTTTAATGCGAGAAGTGTAGCAGGTAAGGCAGATGAACTTAGGGCTTGGATTAGTACCTGAGAATATGATGTTATTGGTATTACTGAGACTTGGATGAGGGAAGGGCAGGACTGACAACTGAATATCCTAGGGTAAAGATGCTTCAGGAGGGATAGAGAGGGAGGTAGAAGGGGTGGAGGAGTTGCATTACGAGTCAGAGATGATATCACAGCTGTGATTAAGGAGGGAACGATGGAGGTTTCGAGCACTGAGGCAATATGGGTAGAGCTAAGAAATAGGAAGGGTGCAGTAACATTGTTGGGACTTTACTACAGGCCTCCCAAAAGCGAGCATGAAGTAGAGGTACAAATATGCAGACAGATTATAGAAAAATGTAGGAGCAATAGGGTGGTTGTGATGAGAGATTTTAAATTCCCCAACATTGAATGGGACTAATGTAGTGTTGGAGGCGTAGATGGAGCAGAATTTGTAAGGAGCATCCAGGAAAGTTTTTTAGAGCAGTATGTAAATAGTCCAACTTGGGAAGGGGCCATACTGGACCTGGTATTGGGGAATGATCCCGGCCAGGCGGTTGAAGTTTCAGTTGGTGATTACTTTGGGAATAGCGATCACAATTCCGTAAGTTTTAGAATACTCATGGACAAAGATGAGAGTGGTCCTAAAGAAAGGGTGCTAAATTGGGGAAAGGCCGAGTATAACAAAATTCGGCAGGAGCTAGGGAATGTGGACTGGGAGCAGCTGTTTAAGGGTAAATCCACATTTGAAATGTGGGAGCCTTTTAAGGAAAGGTTGATTAGAGTGCAGGACAGACATCTCCCTGTGAAAATGAGGGATAGAAATGGCAAGATTAAGGAACCATGGATGACGAATGGAATTGTGAGACTAGCTAAGATGAAAAAGGAAGCATACATAAGATCGAGGCGACTCAAAACTGATGATGCTTTGGAGGAATATCAGGAAAGTAGGACAAATCTCAAACGCGCAATAAAGAGGGCGAAAAGGGGTCATGAAATATCTTTGGCAAACAGGGTTAAGGAAAATCCCAAAGCCTTTTATTTGTATATAAGGAGCAAGAGGGTAACCAGAGAAAATATTGGCCCACTCAAAGACAAAAGAGGGAATTTATGCGTGGAGTCAGAGGAAATGGGTGAGATTCTTAATGAGTACTTTGCATCGGTATTCACCAAGGAGGGGGACATGACGGATGTTGA
This sequence comes from Scyliorhinus canicula, assembly GCF_902713615.1. Classification (NCBI taxonomy): domain Eukaryota; kingdom Metazoa; phylum Chordata; class Chondrichthyes; order Carcharhiniformes; family Scyliorhinidae; genus Scyliorhinus; species Scyliorhinus canicula. The sequence continues at coordinate 29,936,697 of NC_052149.1, read as the reverse complement.
AGCTAGGGATGGATGTTTAAATACTCTAGGTCAAGTCATCATAAGGAAGGGGGAAGTTTTGGGTATTCTAAAAGGCATTAAGGTGGACAAGTCCCCAGGACCGGATGGGATCTATCCCAGGTTACTGAGGGAAGCGAGGGACGAAATAGCTGGGGCCTTAACAGATATCTTTGCAGCATCCTTGAGCACGGGTGAGGTCCCGGAGGACTGGAGAATTGCTAACGTGTCCCGTTGTTTAAGAAGGATAGCAGGGATAATCCAGGGAATTATAGACCTGTGAGCTTGACGTCAGTGGTAGGCAAGCTTTTGGAGAAGATACTGAGGGATAAGATCTATTCACTTATCAGTGATAGGCAGCATGGTTTTGTGCAGGGAAGGTCAGGTCTTACAAACCTAATAGAAATCTTTGAGGAAGTGACAAAGTTAATTGATGAGGGAAGGGCTGTAGATGTCATATACATGGACTTCAGTAAGGCGTTTGATAAAGTGTCCCATGGCAGGTTGATGGAAACAGTGAAGTCGTATGGGGTTCAGGGTGTACTAGCTAGATAGATAAAGAACTGGCTGAGCAACAGGAGACAGAGAGTAGTGGTGGAAGGGAGTGTCTCAAAATGGAGAAAGGTGACTAGTGGTGTTCCATAGGGATCCGTGCTCGGACCACTGTTGTTTGTGGTATACATAAATGATCTGGACAAAGGTATAGGTGGTCTGATGAGCAAGTTTGCAGATGATACTAAGATTGGTGGAGTTGCAGATAGTGAGGAGGACTGTCAGAGAATACAGCAAAATATAGATAGATTGGAGAGTTGGGCAGAGAAATGGCAGATGGAGTTCAATCCAGGCAAATTGGATGATCTAATTCAAGAGTCGACTATATGGTCAATGGAAGAGTCCTGAGGAAAATTGATGTACAGAGAGATCTGGGAGTTCAGGTCCACTGTACCCTGAAGATGGCAACGCAGGTTGATAGAGTGGTCAAGAAGGCATACAGCATGCTTGCCTTCATCGGACGAAGTATTGAGTACAAGAGATGGCAGGTCATGTTACAGTTGTATAGGACTTTTGTTAGGCCACATTTGGAATACTGCGTGCAGTTCTGGTCACCACATTACCAGAAGGATGTGGATGCTTTAGAGAGGGTGCAGAGGAAGTTCACCAGGATGTTGCCTGGTATGGAGGGTGCTAGCTATGAAGAAAGGTTGAATAGATTAGGATTGTTTTCATTGGAAAGACAGAGGTTGAGGGGGGACCTGATTGAGGTCTACACAATTATGAGAGGTATGGACAGGGTGGATAGCAACAAGCTTTTTCCAAGAGTGGGGGTGTCAATTACAAGGGGTCACGATTTCAAGGTGAGAAGGGGAAAGTTTAAGGGAGATGTGCGTGGGTAGATTTTTACGCAGAGGGTGATGGGTGCGTGGGACGCTTTGCCAGCGGAGGTGGTAGAGGCGGGCACAATAGCATCACTTAAGATGCATCTAGACAGATATATGAACGGGCAGGGAACAGAGGGAAGTAGATCCTTGGAAAATAGACGACAGGTTTAAATAAAGGATCTGGATTGGCGCAGGCTGGGATGGCCGAAGGGCCTGTTCCTGTGCTGTAATTTTCTTTGTTCTTTGTTCTTAACATGGTGGAAAGAGCAATTTGACAAGGAAGTATACTGTGAAAGATCTGACACTGTAAAGTTCTGAAGAACAAAGAGACCTTGGCCGGTTTGTCCATAGATCTCTGAAGGCATAAGGGCAGGTTAATAGGGTGGTGAAAAAGGCATATGGGACACTTGCCTTTATCAATCGGGGCATAGATTACAAAAGCAGGGAGGTCATGATGAAGCTGTATAGATCTCTGGTGAGGCCACAGCTGGAGTATTGTGTTCAATTCTGGTCAACACATTATAGGAAGGATGTAATTGCACTGGAGCGGGTGCAGAGAAGATTCACCAGAATGTTATCTGGGATGGAACATTAAAGTTGTAAAGCGAGGTTGGATAGGTTTGGCTTGTTTTTTCTGGAGCAGAGAAGACTGAGACGTGACCTGATTGAGGTTACAAGATTGAGGGGCTTGGACAGGTGGGTAAGGAGCAGCTGTTCCCCTTAGTTGAAGGGTCAGTTACGAGGGGACACAAGTTCAAAATGAGGGGTTGGAGTTTTAAGGGGGGAGTTGAGGAAACACTTTTTTACCCAAGGGTGGTGACAGTATGGAATGCACTGCCTGGAAGGGCTGTAGAGGTGGAATACCTCACATCATTTAAAGAGTACTTGTGGGCAGCACGGTGGCTCAGTGGGTCAGCACTGCAGTCTCACGGCGCTGAGGTCCCAGGTTCGATCCCGGCTCTGGGTCACTATCCATGTGGAGTTTGCACATTCTCCCCTTGTCTGCGCGGGTTTCTCCCCCACAACCCAAAGATGTGCAAGATAGGTGGATTGAACACGCTAAATTGCCCCTTAATTGGAAAAAATTAATTGGGTACTCTAAATTTAAAAAAAAACAAAGAGTACTTGGATGAATACTTGGCACGCCATAGTATTCAAGGCTATGGGCCAAGTGCTGGCAAGTGGGATTAGGTGGGCGGGTGAGAGCCTTTCATGCATTGGTGCAGACTCGATGGGCCGAAGGGCCTCTTCTGCAGTGTAGTCTGCGATTCCATGATTCTATGACTGGGTACCGGTGCTGAAAGAAACATGCAGGCTCTTTATAATAATTCAGCAATCTGTCCTCCAAAAGATTGCAGAAGTGCAGCTCTGTGGGGAACAGCTCCATTATGCAAGGACCTGCCATCCTCTCTCAGAGGATCAGCATTCGTGCTCCCACCGCTGCCACTCTGTGAGTGCGCTTGTTCCTGCCTCTCACCCAGTCAGCCCAGACTGCAGCTGTGCTGAAGGGATGCAGTCTAAAGCTGGGTACTTCACACAAAAACTTTCAAGAGCTTTTTGTCTTTGACCAGACCCATCCCTGTGTCCAGAAGCACCTATCCCAATAACTGGACATCTCAAAACAATTTAGAGCCAATGAAGTACATTTGAAGTGTAGTCACTGCTGTAATGTAGAAAAAGAGGCAGCCAATTTCACACAGCAAATTCCCCACAGACAGTAACGTGATAATGAGCATGTAATTTGTTGTTTTGTGATGTTGGCTGAGATAAATACTGGCTGGGATATCGGAGATAACACCCCTGCTCTTTGAAATTGTGCCCTGGGATTCTTTGTACCCACCTGAGAGAGTGCTGACAGGGTTACGTGTTCTCTCATCCAAAGGTCGCACCTTTAATGGTGCAGCACCCCTCAGAGCGGCAGCCTTGATTTTCACATTCAAGACCTGCAGTGGGCTTTGAACACAACCTCAGGCAGAGTGTTACCAACTGAGCTATGCTGGCTGATGCTGCAATGTCGGAGGTGGCATCTCTTGGATATGACAGGATAGCAAGACTCCGTCTGCTCTTACACATGAATGTAAAAGGTCCCATGGCAACATCTTGAACAAGAGTAGGGGAATTATCCTTGGCATCGTGGCCAATGATCATTAACCTCAATTAACATCAGTGAAACAAATTATCTGCCCATCACCATATTGCCATTTGCAGCAGTTTACTGTGAGCAAATTGGTTGCCACTTTATCTACAACATAACTATGACTACATTTCACAAGTGCTACATTGGCTATGAAGCACTTTGGACACTCTGAGATTGTGGGAGCCACTACATAAATGCAACTACATCCTTAGAGAAGCTTTCATCTTGCATTCTAAACAGGCGTTCAGTGTATCAAGCGTATTGCTATATAAAGACACCAGGGCCGGGATTCTCCCGCAATTGGTGGGACGGCCCGGCACCAAGAGCGGCGTGAACCACTCCGGCGTCGGGCCGCCTGGATGTTGCGGAATCCTCCGCACTTCCGGGGGCTAGGCCAGCGCCGGTGGGTTTGGCGCTGCGTGGGCTGGCGTGAATTGGCACATGCGCAGAACCACCGGCATGTTCTGCCGTATGCGCAGAACCGCCGGCGTGTTCCCTGCACATGCGCTGGGGGTTTCTTCTCCGCGACGGCCATGACAGAGCTCTACAGAGGCCAGCGCGGAGGGAAAGATTGCCCCCATGGCACAGGCGCCCGCCTGCAGATCAGTGGGCCCCGATCGCGGATCTGGCCACCGTGGGTGCCCCCCCCCCCCCCCGGGGCCGGATCCCCCCGCGCCTCCCCCGAGGACTCCGCTAGCCGCCGTCCAAGCCAGGTCCCGCCGAGATGGACCATGTCTATTTCACGCCGGCAAGACTGGCCGAAAACGGGAGGCCACTCGGCCCATCAGGGCCCGGAGAATTGCCGAGGGGGCCGCTGCCAACTGCCCCCGACCGGCACGGTGTGATCCCTGTCCCCGCCCAAAAACCGGAGAATTCGGCAGCTGGCGTCGGAGCGGTGGGGCGGGATTCACGCCGCCCCCCCTGGCAATTCTCTGACATGGCAGTGGGGCCAGAGAATCCCGCCCCAGATATTCAGAGTGGGGACAGTTGCTGTCCATTTGTGTGAATTAACAGTCCGCAGTGTCGACACAAAGTGTGCACCAAATCTTCAATCAATAGGAGAGTGATTTGCGTTCAGTGTTCTGAGGGCTCTTCCTTCTTGATTGTGTGGGTAGGTACCCAGCGGGCTTCACGGTAGCACAGTGAATAGCACTATTGCTTCACAGCACCAGGGTCCCAGGTTCGATTACCGGCTTGGGTCACTGTCTGTGTGGAGTCTGCACGTTCTCCCTGTGTCTGAGTGGGTTTCCTCCAGGCACTCCGGTTACCTCCCACAAGTCCCGTACTTGTTAGGTGAATTGGACATTCTGAATTCTCCCTCTGTGTACGTGAACAGCCGCTGGAATGTGGAGACCTGGGGTTTTTCACAGTAACTTCATTGCAGTGTTAATGTAAGCCTATTTGTGACAATAAAGATTACTAAAAAAAAAAATTATTAAGCTGAAGTGAAAGAGTACCACTGATGACCCACTATTAAATCAAGCTTAATATCTATTTTTCTGAAGTTCCAATACGGCAGGTACTGCTTACACAAGTTAACCAACATTTAAGTAAGCATGTCTGTTGCATATTCCGAACTTTTAACTGCATGCATTCATTTTTGCACCATACAAATGTAACTGAAGATTCACTCTACACATTTGCCATTGAGCATCTTTGGGCATCCCTGGGTGATATCGAATTATGAAACCTTTAAAAAAAATTGCAATGCAGACAATTGTTGTAAATTCTGCCATATTCATATAATTTTTTAATACAATTCATGGAAGTAAGTGTTAAGGGGGAGGGGGGGAGGGGGAGGGGTGGGATCACAGTGGGGTGAGGGGAATGAAGCCCAGCGCAGGGGAGGCACGAGTGGAAGACCAGTCCTCGTCCTGGTCCACAAAGAAATGCTACAAAAACTCTTGCTGAACCTCTGCTGACCATGGATTCCCTGCCGCACAGTTGTAGTCTGGGGGTGGGAGTGCAGTCATCACAGTTTCTACACTTAGGCCTCAGGGTTAAGGCTGTCATAGTTAAACAAGGACAACAGTGGCTTGAGCTGGTTAAGGGTGGAAGCCATCGGTTAAGTGTTCAGCTCCATTGTAAATTCCCTACTCAAAGAGCATGAGGGGTGGGGAAGGGGATAGTTGGCAGTCGGGGAGCCAACATTCTCCCCACTCTTTCCAATTGTTCATTAGATCGCAAACAACAACAGGCTACCTACCTAGCCCAACAGTACTGAGTTCAAACCTATTTCCTTTCTGCTAGTTTGGTAGGAGCCTTGAACTTGACACATTTTCTTTAATGCTACACAGATGGTGCTGAGTCATAGGAGGGAGAGACTAACTGGATTTTCATGTCACAACTGCTATCCTACGTCTCGATTCCAATTTAATTTTTTTCAATACATCCAGTGGTAAAATAAGTGGGATGGAAACTGGATGGGCTTTTGAATGGAGCCTGACTTCACAGGAGTACACAGCAAGCTCTAGGCATCTTTCTCTGTTAGGGAGAGAGAGAGAGCGGGGACAAACAGTTCTAATTTGTGGGTCAGCACTCCACATCAAGCATGGCTAACCAGGAATCTCTCTCACTCTTATTTACCTGCCATGGGCATGTTAGAAGGATTAGGAAAGTTGATGAAGTTGTTTGGCTACATCATGAATGGCCAACAAGTCCTCGAGGTGGACGTGAACACATAGGGCGCAATTGTACGGCTGCCCCATAAAAGCGGCTCACCATGGTGCAATGTGAGCGATAGAAGCCGGGAGACCCCGCTCCGTGATCTACCCAGCACGCAAAGCCTCACGAGATCTAAAGCATTCTCGCGATACATTGCAATGTAAATCCTGCCTGTTGTGGGCGGGATCACGTTTTAGCAAATCTGCATATCACAGTGAGGCAGCTAGTCTCACTTTATTGTGCAGATTCCTGAGTTACCTGAGGTGTAGGATCAATCCACTTCACCTCAGAGACCTTGGGTGAGTGCCATTCTGTACTGGTCTCCAGAAATGGAGACCAGACAGAATGGCACTCGGGGGGGGGGGTCTCCAAGGCTCCTGGTGCATGCCATGCCCTATGGGCAGGGTGGTGTCCAGGCAGGACCACCTGGCACTAACAAGGTGCCCAGGTGGTGGTGCTAAGCAGATAATTTTTGTGTGCTGGCGATCGGGCTGGGGGTGTCTGGGGACTCTCCCATAATGCATTGGGGCTTGGGGGGGATCGTTTTGGGGGCCTTGGAGATCTCCTGCTACATTGAGGAATTCCGGCATGCGAATCTCCTCAGTGCCCAAAAAGGGGCTATGTGCGGCCTTGGGTACGCATTGCCTAATGAGGCCCCTATCAAATGCGAGTGGTGTTTTATAGCCTTGTATTTCTCAGTGCTGCGAGCGCCGGGAAACACACGGTTAAACGCGCTCGCTATGGGACTTTGTTCCCTTTTAGGAAGATCGCGTCCATAGTATCTGGCTCAGAGGCACTACCCATTGTGCCATTGAAGGCGAGAGGTTGTGCCAATGCGTGGCTGTTGTATTCTCGATGTGTACTGCAAAGCGAAAAGGTATGGAGGTGCCACACTGTTGGATTACTTACATATACGATGAGTGGTTTGTTAAATGTTGCTGATACAATCAAAGATGTATAACTGAAGTGAGCTCAAACAGCACTCTGCTGACATTGCTACAGATCACATGACATGACACCAGCAGGGATACATAACAATGGCAAAACGAATTTCCTGCAACTCTGATAAATGCTGATGTGCTTGTCGCTTTAAAAGGGAACACTGTGTTGAGGTTAATTTGTTCACTCAGTTGAGACGACAGATTTGTGGAAGTGGCCTCACAGCTCAGTGACCAGAAGGAGGAAACTGTCAGGAAACAGAGCATTAATCTGCTAACTGATACTCCCTCTGAATTACAACTTTGTGTTGACATGTTATCTTTTGCTTCCGATAAGATTGCAGGAGTGGGAGGAAAACATAGATCCCTGAAAGTTGCCACCCAGGTTGATAGGGTTGTGAAGAAGGCCTATGGTGTGTTGGCCTTTATTGGTAGAGGGATTGAGTTCCGGAGCCATGAGGTCATGTTGCAGTTGTACAAAACTCTAGTACGGCCGCATTTGGAGTATTGCGTACAGTTCTGGTCGCCTCATTATAGGAAGGACGTGGAAGCTTTGGAACGGGTGCAGAGGAGATTTACCAGGATGTTGCCTGGTATGGAGGGAAATTCTTATGAGGAAAGGCTGATGGACTTGAGGTTGTTTTCGTTAGAGAGAAGAAGGTTAAGAGGTGACTTAATAGAGGCATACAAAATGATCAGAGGGTTAGATAGGGTGGACAGTGAAAGGCTTCTCCCGCGGATGGAGGTGGCTAGCACGAGGGGGCATAGCCTTAAATTGAGGGGTAATAGATATAGGACAGAGGTCAGAGGTGGGTTTTTTACGCAAAGAGTGGTGAGGCCGTGGAATGCCCTACCTGCAACAGTAGTGAACTCGCCAACATTGTGGGCATTTAAAAGTTTATTGGATAAGCATATGGATGATAATGGCATAGTGTAGGTTAGATGGCTGTTAGTTTTTGGACCATGTCGGTGCAACATTGAGGGCCGAAGGGCCTGTACTGCGCTGTATCGTTCTATGTTCTATGTTCTATGAAAGTACTCACCCCTCACAGTTCATCCTGTCATTGATATTCTTTTTAACAATGCAGTTTGATTTTCATTGATGGAAGTCCATACATCTCTGCTCCTGATGATAAAGTTATACTGGTTTACTGGTTACATTGCACTTGTGTCATGTTTAGGGTGGGTAAGAATCGCCATCCATAGCTTTCCCTTGTGTGTAGAAAAGTATATTTGTGACCAGGAGAAAGAGGCTGAGAACGACAAAGAGGGAGTTAGATTGTGGGCCACAGTGCCCTGAACTTTCATCCTCATGGGTGAATAGGAGGAGTCTGGGAAATTCCCAGCTTAGAACGCAAAGGATCTTCATTCCTGGAGGGGGTAGGTGTGGGCTGGAGTCAGGTGCTGAAACAAGCTGCTTTAATGGGTGCCTTGGGAATTGTCACAGCTAAGCTAAAAACACAAAGACAATCCATCGTCACCCCGCTTTCACCCTCCAAATTCCATGTCCTGTCCATGCCACCTCGTGCACCCCACCCAACCCCGTGATCCTCATGCCACCTCTGCCCCTCGACCCACCTATGTCATACCCCTAGGAGAGTGGTGCACGAAGGATAAAAGAGGGCAAGAAAGAGCGAGACTGAGAGCGGAGCCGGGAGGATAAAAGAGTGTGAGAAAGAGCGAAACTGAGAGCAGAGTTTGGGAGGATAAAAGAGCACAAGAAAGGGCGAGACTGAGAATGGAGCCGGTAGGATAGAAGCGAGTGAGAAAGAGTGAGACAGAACGGAGCCGGAGAGATAAATGAGTATGAGAAAGAGCAAGATTGAGTGGACTCAGGAAGATAAAGGGGTGTGAAAAAGAGCAAAACCAACAACAGAACTTGGATTATAAAAGAGAGCAAGAAAGAGTGAGACTGAGAATGGAGCCGGTAGGATAGAAGCGAGTGAGAAAGAGTGAGACAGAACGGAGCCGGAGAGATAAATGAGTATGAGAAAGAGCACGATTGAGTGGACTCAGGAGGGTAAAGGGGTGTGAAAAAGAGCAAAACCAACAACAGAACTTGGATTATAAAAGAGAGCAAGAAAGAGTGAGGCAGAACGGAGCCGGAGAGATAAATGAGTATGAGAAAGAGCAAGATTGAGTGGACTCAGGAGGATAAAGGGGTGTGAAAAAGAGCAAAACCAACAACAGAACTTGGATTATAAAAGAGAGCAAGAAAGAGTGAGGCAGAACGGAGTCAGGAGGACAAAGGAATGCGACAAAGAACGAGACAGAAGGGACCCGACCCGATAAAGGAGTGTGAGAAAGAGCGAGACTGTGAACGGAGCCGGGAGGATAATGGAACGTGAGAAAGAGTGTGACTGAGAACAGGGAGGACAAAGGGATGCGAGAAAGAGCGAGACTGAGAATGGAAATGGGAGGATAAGGGAATATGAGAAAGAGTGAGACAGAATGGAGCCTGGAGGACAAAGGAGCAAGTGAAAGAGCAAGGCTGAGATGAGAGTCGGGAGGATAAAAGCGAGCGAGAAAAAGCATGACTAAGAATGGAGCCATGAGAATAAAGGAGCACGAGAAAGAGCAAGGTCGAGATCAAAGTCGGGAGGATAAAGGAGTGTGAGAAAGAGCGAGACAGAACGGAGCCTGGAGGATAAAGGGGTGTGAGAAAGAATGAGACAGAAGGAAGCCAGGGAGATAAAGGAGTGCTGTAGTGATCTATGTATGTGTTAGTTAATGTAAAGTAATACAGACAAATGATCACTAGATGTCAACACTAACAGGACCTATGAAAAGAAGTTTCCCGCTCTTTCTTGGTGTGTGTGAGTTAGTGTGGGTAGAGAGCAGCTAGAATGAAGATGTGATTGGATCAGAGTGCAGTGTGTAGCCATCTAAAATAGCCACCTGCAAAGGACCATGGGAATTGTGGTCAACTTGGACACAGACAAGTACACAGCCTCTGTGTATTGTGCAAAGAATCCAGACCTGACCAAAACTTATATGCATTAAGAGTCAATCAACATTTCCCCCAGAACAATAGAGTTTGAATCAGGGAGTTACAACAGTAGCAGACTAACTGGCGCCACTTCCCCTTGTTTGGAAAGGCCTACGTGCCTAGGAAAATGATAGCTAGGACCCGCCCAGCCACCGAGGTATCCGCCCCCTAATTGGCCAGGATCAATAAGGGTGATCAAAACCCTACGATCCATTGGAGGTGGAGATAGGACCGCCCAAATGGGCACGAAAGAGAAGGATAAGAAGCCCTGCACACTAGGGATCAGCCTCTTTTGGACCGGTCTGTGTGCGACAAATTGCAGCATATCAACTAGCCAAGTTCAAGGACCCGCGATCGCTACCTGAAGGATGAGCCCAACCGAGAAGACTTCCAACCGACCCACGTGGACACAGATGAAGGCCTTATCTCGCACAGTGCCGGTCACCCCAAAGTTAAGTAAAGGTCATCTTAGTTATTAGGTCTAGTTTAGTGCGCAGTCGCGTGTATTATTGCATACAGAAATAAGTCTTGTCTTATTAATAAACTGTCTTTGAACTAATATACTGGTTGTGTGGTCATTCGGTCAATATAAGAAACAGCTTGTGGTTCACATAGAAAGAAGTCAACAAGTGTATTATAATTATAATTGTTAATTTAATATAAAGTTACTTGTTTTACTGCTTTAGTATTGAAGTGGTAGAACTCACTAGTTTATTATATATTACTCAATAAACATTTTGTCATCATCTGGAAGACTTTGACTTTCTCATCAGAATTCAAGACAACTCGGCAAGACAAAAGAGTAATATTTATATTACAATTTAGTAATATAACATGGTATCATGTCAAAACAAGCTTTAAGAAAGACGAGTAAGAAAATTAGAAAAGAAAAGATAAAGCTCTGATATTAACTGTTCGACTGCGGAAGTCATCGCAGCAAACAGATCCTCGACTGCAAATCGATTCAATGGACCAAGTGCTGGCTCCCAGACATCTGAAAACTACCTGTAGGTAACTTAAATCTTAACTGGAAGTTATTTAAACAACAATTCCAGCTCTATTTAGAAGCTCACGATTTAAATACAGCCTCTGAAGCTAGACGCATAGCTTTGCTTCTGTCCCTGGCAGGTCAGCAAGCTATTGAAATTTGTAATTTGTTTATTTTTGCTGAAGGCAAAGATAAAAGTAAATTCGGAGTGATTGTCGCAAAATTTGATGATCATTGCAAAATGCAAACCAATGAAATCCTGGAGTGATTCAGGTTTCACAAGCGTTTACAAAGAATCGAGAATCCATCACTAGCTTCATCACTGATCTTAAACTTCTAGCCCAAGCTTGTAATTTTGTGGATTTGCATGACTCTATGATCAGAAATCATGTAATATGGGATAAAGGGTGAAAGTCTCAGAGAAGACCATAAGACCATAAGATATAGGAGCACAATTAGGCTACTCGGCCCATCGAGACTGCTCCGCCATTTAATCATGGCTAATATTTTCTCATCCCCATTCTCCTGCCTTCTCCCCATAACCCCTGATCCTCATATTAATCAAGAACCTATTTAACTCTGTCTTAAAGACATTCAATGATTTGGCCTCCACAGCCTTCTGTGGTAAAGAGTTCCACAGATTCATCACCCTCTGGCTGAAGAAATTCCTCCTCATCTCAGTTTTAAAGGATCGTCTCTTTAGTCTGAGATGGTGTCCTCTGGTTCTAGTTTTTCCTACAAGTGGGAACATCTTCTCTTTGTCCACTCTATCCAGGCCTCGTAGTATCCTGTAATAAGATCCCCCCTCATCCTTCTAAACTCCAACGAGTACAAACCCAGAGTCCTCAACCGTTCCTCATATGACAAGTTCTTCATTCCAGGGATCATTCTTGTGAACCTCCTCTGGACCCTTTCCAAGGCCAGCACATCCTTCCTTAGATACAGGCTCTATTACAGCAAAATGAAGTAACTTTAAAATTTGCTGTCGAAAAGTGCATTTCAAACGAGCAGAGTAAAAATCAATACTTAGAATTTTGTCCACGAGAAAAAGGTGCGAAAGTCCACCACAGGGTTGAGAAAGTTAAAAATGTGTCGCAGGTAAAAAAGAAGCATATTCGAGACGGCAGCTATCTTGCGCGTGCATATTCCAACTCGGGACATGCGCAGTTCGTACTGAAATGCGAGACTCCGCAAAAGTAATCTGCGCATGCGTGAACATCACTCATGAGTCAGAGAGATACCATGACGTGCTACAAATGTGGTAACGTCCACTTAAAGGGAAATAGTCCTGCTCAAGGAAAACTCTGTTTAAAATGTTCAAGATTAAACCACTTTGCTTCTCAATGCAAATCATCAGCACATTTTCTTCCAACTGCGCAGAAAAATATTATAACGTAAAATCAATTGAAAAACATGAAAGAATGGTAGCATGGTAGCATTGTGGATAGCACAATTGTTTCACAGCTCCAGGGTTCCAGGTTCGATTCCCGGCTTGGGTCACTGTCTGTGCAGAGTCTGCACATCCTCCCCGTGTGTGCGTGGGTTTCCTCCGGGTGCTCCGGTTTCCTCCCACAGTCCAAAGATGTGCAGGTTAGGTGGATTGGCCATGCTAAATTGCCCTTAGTGTCCAAAATTGCCCTTAGTGTTGGGTGGGGTTACTGGGTTATGGGGATAGGGTGGAGGTGTTGACCTCGCCCGGAGGGTAAAGGAGCATGAGAAAGGGCGAAACTGGGAACAGAGTCGGGAGGATAAAAGGAGCGTGAGAAAGAGCAAGATTGAGAGTGGAGCCAGGGTCATGGAGCGTGAGAAAGAGCGAGACAAAGAACAGCAGTGGTGATAAAAGATCGCCGGAAAGCATGAGACTGAGACCGGAGCCAGGAGGATAAAAGCGAGTGAGAAACAGTGAGCCTGATAGCAGAGCTGGGAGGGTAAAAACGCAAGAGTGAGCCTGAGAGCAGAGCCAGGAGAATAAAAGCGCGCAAGAAAAAGTGAGACTCAGTAGAGCTGGGGACATAAAAGAGCGCAGGAAAGAGTGAGACTGAGAGTGGAGCCATGATTATAATGAATGGTGGAGCAGGTATAAAGGGCCTCCAACTGCTTCTATTTCTAGGTTTTTATGTATTCCAAGCTCTGCCTTTCCACCAAACATGTATGTCCCTTCATGCCCCTTGTGCGAAGTTCTGCCCTTCCAACCGCTTCCCATAATCCCTTAAGTACCCTATGCCAAGCTCCGACACTGTACTTTTGAAAAATGAGGGGGGACTCTCATAGAAACCTATAAAATTTTAACAGGACTAGACAGGGTGGATGCAGGAAGGATGTTCCAGATGGTGGGGAAGTCCAGAACCAGGGTTCAGTCTAAAGCCATTTAGGACTGAGATGAGGAGAGGTTTCTTCACCCAGTGAGTGGTGAATTCACTACTACAGAAAGCAGTTGAGGCAAAACATTGTGGGCGAGATCTTCCAGCTGTTCACACCAGTGGGATCTTTCGGTCCCACCGATGATGCACCCCCGGCATTTATCTAGACGATCCTGCTCCTGATCAACGGCAGGCCATCTCCCACTGCAAGGGAACACCTCACAAGGAGCCCAGCGAATCTCACCCTGTATGTTTTCAGGAAGAAGTTAGATAGATCCCTTGGGGCTAATGGGATCAAAGGATGGAGGGAAAAGGTGAATTATCAGCCATGATTATAATGAATGGTGGATCAGGTACGAAGGGCCAAATGGCCTCCTTCGGCTCCTATTTCCTAGATTTCTATGTATTCCAAGCTCTGCCTTTCCACCTAACGTCTATGTCCCTTCATGCTCCTTGTGCCAAGTTCTGCCCTTCCGCCCGCTTCCCATAACCCCTGAAGTACCCTCTGCCAAGCTCTGGCATTTCCAGCCCTAATGACCCAATGGACATTTTGTAGAACCAACGAACCCTCTAGTTTAAGGTGGCATACATAAAAGAACTACAAAACGGCACACACTGAGAATTTGCTCCAGTTGTAAAAAAACATCTTAAGCACCAGCTAAAAGTGTCAGTCACCCAGCCTTTTCAAGTTTCAAAAACCATAAACCACACAATAGCTGTCTCAGCCAAGCATACATAATGAGACTTGGCAGAGAGCCCAGCTAGTTATTAAAATACCAGAACAACAGCTCCCCAGGGGAAATATTGTTTGTTGGCAGCTCAGGTTCTTTGATCCCTGTGGTGTGCAGAACTTAGCCTGGGGGCATGGGGGGGGGGGGGGGGGGGGGGGGAGACAGTGAGTGATTGGGCGGTTGGAATGGGGGGCTCGAGGGGGACGTTTTGAACTTACCTTCTGAAGTCGTTTGAGGGGCTGTGAAACACAACTCTTCAAAACGTGGCCTGCTTCCATGGAATTTGCAACGGTGTAAGAGATGCCGATCTCTGCAATGCAGCCGGTCAGGTCGGGAATGCAGGGTGCAAGCTTTCGACAGGAACCAGCATTTGAAGGCACTCCCGAGAATTGTTCAGCCCAGAGATGGGGTTGGGAATCCCAGAATCAGGACCCGCCTGCCATTTTTAAAATGTTCCTGAGTCAACAGAATTAGGTGAAAAATCCAGGCTTGTGAGAGGGAGTAAGACAGTACTTGGGATGCCGTAAAGAAATGATAGCCACAAAAACCTACTTGGAAAATAAAATTTGGATGTTTAATTTGGGGATGGCATAGTGACACAGTGGTTAGCACTGTTGTCTCACGGCACCAGGGACCCTGGTTTGATTCTGACTTCAGGTGACTGTGTGTGGAGTTTGCACGTTCTCCCCATGTCTGCGTGGGTTTCCTCTGGATGCTCTGGTTTCCTCGCACAGTCGAAAGATGTGTAGGTTAGATGGATTAGCCATGCTAACAATTGCTCCTTTGTGTCCAAAGGTTAGGTGGGGTTATGGGGATAGGGTGGGGGAGTGGGCCAGTGCAGAGTCAATGGGCTGAATGGCCTTCTCCTGCACTGTAGGGATTCTATGATTCATGTTGCATGCAGGATTTTGTTTGAAAAATTATGCGAAGGTAAGTGCGGTTAATGCTGAGGAATGAGACTTTCCATTTGGAGCAGCTCATGTCAGCATCAAGAACTCCAAGGTTGAGTGCAATACAACAAGTAAAGTTCCCTACTCTATTCTCATGAGACTTGGCAGATTTTTTTCTTCATCTTGTGACCTTGCTGAGTTGATACCCTTTTCCCATTTGTCCCCAAATGTTTGTAAAGTTACCCATTGGTTAGCACTGCTGCCTCACAGCAGCAGAGACTGGGGTCAGTGGCTGTGTGGAGTTTGCGCATTCTCCCCGTGTCTGTGTGTATTTCCTCCGGTTTCCTCCCACAGTCCAAAGACGTGCAGGTCAGGTGGCTTGGCCATGCTAAATTACCCCCTTAGTGTCCAAAGGTTAGGTGGGGTTACAGGCGGGGTTATGGGGAGTGGGCCAAGGTATGGTACTCTTTCACAGGGTCGGTGCAGACTCGATGGGCTGCATGGCCTCCTTCTGCACTGTAGGGATTCTATGAAGTTCTAGTTCAGAGTTTTATTGCCTGTAACAAATTAGATGCTAGCCATAGCTCCAAGACTCACCTCATTTCTACCATAGAAACGAAGGTGTGCGGGGAATTTTAACCTGGACGAGTTTGTGGCTCTAGGTCTGAGTGGAGAGTTAAATCTGCCAGAGATGTATGTTGGGAAGCTGGTTCCACTTGTGCTGAGGGGTTACTTTGGAGTAACTTTACATACTTTGGAGGTGTTATCCACAATTTGAAGCTCTGATATGTCAAATCAGCATGGATGCCGTTCATATGCTGTCCTAGTTTAGACTTTATCGGAACTGGCACAGCCCATAGGTGTACCAGCAATCTGCTGCTCACCGACCTTCACCTCCACAAGAGAGAGTTGCAAAGCAGTGAGGTGCAGCTCACAGGATAGGATGTACCAGCACATAGCATGTACATGTAGGTCACGTTTCCTTGACAATTCTAAACACTTCTGTCTGACACATGCTGTCCAGGCTGAGGCATCAGTTGGCGGCAGACACTTGCAGCTTGCTGAAGGGTTCTGCCAGAGTCAGTTGAAGGGATCTTGCAGTTCGTGGTCCAAGAATGCAAATGATGGGCGATTGATGGCCTCTTTGTCAGGGCCAGCAATTATCTCAACTTTGCCTGTGACACTCCCAGTCAAAGTGAGGGTTTGGGGCTCTGGCTGGCTTCCCACAGGTGCAGGGCGTCATCAACTGCATATATGTGACAATTAAGACAGTTCAGATCACCTCAGAGCGTTTGTCCAATGCAGGGGAGTCTGCTCCATCAATGCCCAACTAGTGTGCGACCATAACAAGATGTTGATGTAGGTATGTACGAAATTCCTGGGCAGCTTCCATGATGACTTTTGTCCCTCAGCAATCTCTCTTCACTTATCCATTTGCATCTTAAAGTAGAGTTACTGGTCAGCCTGCTTGGAAGTCAGGGATGCCCCCTTTGAACTTAGAGTAATGAGGCCCAGCTGTGAGAAACAGATGAATGCCACGTTTAAAAAAAAATAAAAAATTTCGAGTACGCAATTAATTTTTTCCAATTAAGGGGCAATTTAGCGTGTTCAATCCACCCACCTTGCACACTTTTGGGTTGTGGGAGCGAAACCCACGCAAACACGGGGAGAATGTGCAAACTCCACACGGACAGTGACCCAGAGCCGGGATCGAACCTGGGACCTCGGCGCCGTGAGGCAGCAGTGCTAACCACTGCACCACCGATGAATGCCAGGTTTTTCATCAAACAAGCCATTGACATGTTGAAGTTATGTTTCTGCTGCCCGAATAAATCTGGAGTCACCCTTATCTACTGACTCGCACAGGATCTCCAGAATAGTTGTGGTGCTTTACACTCTGCATGATACTGTGCAGCAGTAATGTTTGGACCCAGAGGAGGAACAAGGCACAGAGTACAGAGCATCTTCAAACAATTCAATGAGAAGGAGGCAGAAGATGATCCATGAACTGCACCACCAGTGGCGCCAGTGTCTGGGATGACCTCACCATTGTGATGTCCACTGAGATTCCACCAAGGCACACAATCTGTCAACCAGTTGTAAAAGTCACTTTTTATCCTAATCCTCCACCCCAAACCCAACATTGCCACCAGCAGAAACCAGTCCTGCAAATAAGTAATCATCCCTTTCACGCCCTCCCCACACCACCCCCACCATTGCATGCTGACCTCAACTACATTCAATGGAAAAGCATGAAGGCCCATTGATGGATAAAAGACCTGAATAACTACTGTCAAAATAAGAATGTTCTCATTATCCACATGATCATATTTCACTGGCTGTTGACATCAAGTCAACATGATTGAGTATGCCCTGCTATGTTAGCCTGTCTGATACTTAATTCGCTCGTTAAATATCAGGAAGACCCTGATCTGACCACCTCCAACAGCCAGGCATGCTGAGGGACCACAGATCTCCAACCCACTGATCTCCAACACTTTCTCTTCACGAGCTGTCAAGATCAAGTTGGCTTTAGGACCATCTCCAGTACCCTGTTTCTCCCTCAGATTCTGAGCTCTGTTCTCCTGCAAGAAGGGTAATAGGAAATCTATGAGTGAGAGTATTGATATATGTTGAACAGATAGATGGAGAACATTTGCTGAGAAGTGTGACTCTCGCATAAAGGCTTGACATTGTAAAACAAAGGGAATGAGTGTCAGCGTTGGCCAAATATGTAGGGATGTGTGGATGTTCATAGAGAGGGATGGGTGCACTTCAAGGTGTGTTGATGCCAGAACTGATGTGCTGAAGGGGCTGGGTGATATGCAAATCAGGATGTCAATGAACGTGCCATTTCCTGTACCTTTCCTGCCCTGATTAGGTCACTGAACCACTTCCTGTGTTAGATTCAGGAGGGCGGCACACCTGCTAGTTGTACTAACCCTCACGAGATCCCAATTGATCTCCTCGTGGGCTTATGGAATACGAGCACCTCCCATAGTGGGCGGAGTCCCACCAGCTGGGGATCGTAAAACCTCCTTATTAAAGCCAGCCCGGGTTGTGACCAGCTTCATCAGAAGTCCCGGTTGGGGCCTTTGGACTGTAAGCCAAGTCGTGGCCTTTGCTTTCGTTGTTAAATTAAAATGATTTTAAATTTAAATTCAATTGATAAACCTGGAACTTACCTTCTCGGGCCTCCTGAGTGAGCTTTTATAATGGTGACCTCTTGTCACCATCTCCACCATCTTGTTGTCCCCAGTTTGCATTTCCCTCCTGTTGCTAGGGAACAGTATCTCTTTCTGGGTCCTCCCAGCAGTACACCCATGCAGGTGTCGCTGAAAGCAGACACAACCTTTTGACTTCTGATCTTTCATGGCAACACCGTTTTCTCACCCCTCCTCGCCTTCAGCTGCTTAAGTTTGAGTTTTGGGATTCAGATTGTAATGTGTGAGTTGTCATCTGCTGATGTTAATTAGATGGGAAAAACCTGGAAACCATTTGTTAAATAACTAGCTGTGTTAAAAAAAATTCAAAAGATGCACCTGACACAAGTTAAATTGATATTATTCTGCTTTATACTAACATATGCTAGCACTTTTGTACTGCATCTTATCAGCTTGAAACTATTTATTTCAGGATCTCCACACATAGAAATTCAGATGATCACATAGATGCATTTATTGAACATCAGGGAAATTAATTTTGTTTACAAGTAAAACTGAGGTGCACGTGGTTGAATTGTAGCCCTAACTTTGAGAAGCCTTATGTCACTGAAAAGGAATATTCACACAAGCTCAAAAAACCAGCATCATAAGGACAGACCAGAACACATTAAAACTTCACTATTTGGGATTCAGCAAATCACAGGGGAGATAGTGGTGTGGTGCTAATGTCACTGAGCTAATAGTCCAAATGCCCAGGATAATGCCCTGGGGACATGGGTTCAAATCCCAACGCAGCAACTCGTGGAATTTAAATTCAATTGATAAATCTGGAATATAAAGCTAGTGATGGTGCATGACATTATTGTTGATTTTCATAATAAAAACAATCTGTTTCACTGATCCCCTTTTGGGGAGTGGGGAGTGGGTGGTGGGTGGTGGGGGGGGGGGGGGGGGGAATCTCCCACCCTTACCTGGTTTGGCCTACCACAGAATCGTAGAATCCCTGAAGTGCAGAAGGAGGCCATTCAGTCCATTGAGTCTGAGCACACTACCTCGTTCCATTCCTCTGCCCAATCCCGTAAACCTACCTAACCTGCACTTCTTTGGACATTAAAGAGCAATTTAGCATGGCCAATCCACCTACCCCGCTCATCTTTGGACTATGAGGGGAAACTGGAGCACTCGGGGAAACCCACGCAGACACGGGGAGAACGTGCAGACACCGCATAGGCAGTCACCCGAGGCTGGAATCAAACCTGGGTCCCTGGCGCTGTGAGGCAGCAGTGCTCACCACTGTGCCACCCTGTGTCTCCAGATTCACAGCATTGTGGTTGACTCGTAACTGCCCTCCAAAATAGCCCGGTGAGCCAAATCAGTTCAAGGGCAGTTAGAGATGGGCAACCAATGCTGGCCTTGCCAGCGGTGCCCAAATCCCATAAAAGAATTAAAAAAAAGAATTCTTCCCAGAATCCCTGGGGCATTCTGTGGCAAACAGAATCTGCTGGACATGAAGTCATAGGCCTGGTGTTACAGGCTTCAGGTGTTCTCAGCCAGTCACCTGCTTTCCAAGCCAACGGCAGGCCCCAGAAGTCAATGTTCTGATCCAGAATAGTTAATTGCTCCAGCTGCACATTATATACACATGGACACAATATCCTTCACATTTGTGCTTATGTAGTATTTATAATGTGGAGATGCCAGTGTTAGACTGGGGTGGGCACAGTAAGAAGTCTTACAACACCAGGTTGTTTGGAATCACTAGCTTTTGGAGCGCAGCTCCTTCACCAGGAGCTGCACTTACAGTAAGAAATATATTGTGTATGTTTTAAGTGTACTGCAAAAGACCAATTATATTGAAAGCAATGTTCAAACTGCACACATCCAACTGACCGACACCATTGCTACTGTTGTATTCCACTCAGTCCTCATGTTCTTACTGTAACATGGCAGTCCAGCTTTTACATTTGACTTGAGAAATGTTGCGATGTTCATGGGATGTAAATACGCCATTTCCACAGCTGATTACCAGGTGATGTTAGACAGGCAGCTTTGACCCAAAACTTGGGAGTTCTTGCAAAGATCCCCATTCCATCACTCGGATTCGACACGGTTATCTTCTCTGTTATGGGGTTAAGGGACAAGTCCTAAACTCACGACGATCTTTATAATGCTGCAGAAGTCTTTTCATACGTTACTCTAGGTTGTTGGCTCATGCCGCGTGCAGTCAAGTTCAAGCTTCTTTTGCTGTCTCTTTGAACAGGGACTGTAGACTGTGTGACAGTCTGTGAGCATCATTAGCAGGAACTATATGACCTCGGATAGTGCTACTATTTGCATGAGTCCAGGGGTAGCCTCTGTACTTCACACTTTTTCTGCTGTGGCATCTATTCCAGCGTAAGTGAAGTTTTCAAACAAAGCTGTGTTCACGTAAGCCTGTGGGAAAAAATTAGCATGTTTAAACGATAAACTAAATGTATAATTATCTTCCACTGCCTCCTCAAAGCACTGACATCTCGCTGGGTATGATGCTGTAAGCAATGGTCACTTTCTTGTACCAAGTGGCAGTGGATAAAGGTGGATTATATGGACGTAGAAGGCATTACAGCCAGGGCCAATCTGCTTAGCAGCTGACATTCACAGATTCACCCTCTAGTTAGCTTCACTGTTCCCCAGGCTACCTGAAAACCACTGAGACGAGTATGTTAAAATGAGCTTGGTCAGCCTGTATCAGGGTTTGAACCTCGGGATTTCCTGGTATGTCTACCACAGCCAGCCTGCCACTCAGCTCCTCACAGGGTTAACTCACAGCCTCAATAGGGAAGCTTTTTATTCTATATTTTTTGCTGTGGGAAGCTTGCCGTATGAGATAGACTTTCTCGTTTGATGTAGCCAGTGCGTGAGCCAGAGAGTAAATCTTCATCCACTGTGCATCAACCAGAAAACTAGTAGGACCACACGATTGCAACATGTCTAATCCCCACACACAATTGCCTTTTTGAGTACGATTGTTGATTCAGAGATAAATGCGGTCAAAGCAAGAGTCATTTGTGTTGCGTTTCACAACCACTTGGGGGATAGGGTCCGAGTTGCCAATTTTGTTTAACACAAGACCATTGCTACACCAACGACATCACCAGTTTGGGTGAAATTCAGACCGTGATTCCAGATCTGACTGTTCTATTCCACCCGCTTTCCTCACAGGGAGGAATTTTCCAAAGAAATTTCTAGTGTCAGCTTGACTGAAAACCGGTGCGTTTCTCTCCAGAAACAGACAGGTTTTCTTCTTGTAAAAAAATATTTCTTTATTCTCCTCCTTTTTCACATTTTCTCCCAAATTTACACCCACCAACAATAATCAGTAACAAATATGTCAATCCCCATATCAATAACAACGCATCCTCCCACCAAACCCCAAACATTAGCCCGCATGTTCACATAAACAAATGACAAAAAATATTCAGGAATCACCCACAGTCACCATTAACACACACTGGCCCCCTCCCCCCAACCCTCCCAACACCCCTCCCCCAACTATTTTTCGATGTTATCCAGTTCTTGAAAGTTCATGATGAATAATGCCCATGAATTGTAGATCCCCTCCATCCTTCCCCTCAGTTCAAACTTAACCTTCTCAAGAGTCAAGATTTCCAACTAGTCCCTCCCGCCACAGCAGTGGAGAGGCTGCCCTCCATCCTATCAGGATCCGCCTTCGGGCGGTCAACGAGGCTAAGGCTATGATATCTGCCTCTGCACCCGTTTCCAACCCTGCCTGGTCCGACACCCCGAATATGGCCACCCGGGGGCCCGGGTCCAGTTTCACGTGCACCACTTTAGAAATTACACGACATACCTCCTTCCAGTAATCCTTTAGCTTTGGACAGGACCAAAACAAATGAACGTGATTAGCGGGGCTCCCTCCGCAATGTTCACACACATTTTCTACTCCTTCAAAGAATCGGCTCATCCTCGCCCTTGTGAGGTGTGCTCTGTATACCACCTTCAGCTGTATCAGCCCCAGCCTCGTGTACGAGGTGGAGGCATTTACTCTCCGGAGCACCTCACACCAGAATCCCTCCTCCATATCCTCTCCTAACTCTTCCTCCCACTTTGCTTGGATTCCTTCCAATGGTGCCTTCTTCTCTTCCAAAATAGCTCCGCAAACTGCTGCCACTACCCCCTTCTCCAGTTCCCCCTGTCATCCGCACCTCCTCCAGCAATGTGGAGGCCGGCTCCTCTGGGATGTTCTGTATCTCCTTTCTGGCAAAGTCTCGAACCTGCATGTATCTAAACATTTCTCCCTGCTCCAGCCCATACTTCACTTCCAGCTCCTTCAATATTGCAAACCGACCCCTAAGAAACAAATCTTTCAGCGTCTTAATCCCCTTCTCTTCCCATTTCCAAAAATTTCCATCCCATCTCCCTGGCTCAAATCTGTGGTTCCCCTGAATTGGCATTTCCCTTGACCCTGCCCCCAACCCGATGTGTTGGCGAAACTGCCTCCAACTTTTCAATGAAACTATTATTACCGGACTCCCTGAGTACTTCCCCGGGGATATCGGGACCGGTGCTGTTGCTAGTGTTTTCAATCCTGACTCCCTGCACAAACTCTCAACCATTCTGACCCACTGGGAGTCAACCTCTCTGACCCAGCTCCGCACCTTCTCCACATTCCCTAAAGGTAAACATGCAGGTTGAATCTGTGATTAAGAAAGCGAATGCAATGTTGTCATTTATCTCAAGAGGGTTGGAATATAAAAGCAGCGATGTGCTACTGAGCCTTTATAAGGCTCTGGTTAGGCCCCATTTGGAGTACTGTGTCCAGTTTTGGGCCCCACATCTCAGGAAGGACATACTGGCACTGGAGCGTGTCCAGCGGAGATTCACACGGATGATCCCTGGAATGGTGGGTCTAACATATGAGGAACGGCTGAGGATCCTGGGATTGTATTCATTGGAGTTTAGAAGGTTAAGGGGAGATCTAATAGAAACTTACAAGATAATACATGGCTTAGAAAGGGTGGATGCAAAGAAACTGTTTCCGTTAGGCGAGGAGACGAGGACCCGTGGGCACAGCCTTAGAATTAGAGGGGGTAAATTCAGAACAGAAATGCGGAGACATTTCTTCAGCCAGAGAGTGGTGGGCCTGTGGAATTCATTGCCGCGGAGTGCAGTGGAGGCCGGGACGCTAAATGGCTTCAAGGCAGAGATAGATAAATTCTTGATGTCGCGAGGAATTAAGGGCTACGGGGAGAATACTGGTAGGTGGAGTTGAAATGCCCATCAGCCATGATTGAATGGCGGAGTGGACTCGATGGGCCGAATGGCCTTACTTCCACTCCTATGTCTTATGGTCTTATGGTCTTACATTCACCGCCCAGTAGTAGTACATCAGGTTCAGAAGACCCAAACCCCCTGCCTGCCTTCCCCTCTGTAGTTGCACTTTGCTAACTCTGGCCACCTTCCCTCCCCATATGAACAACGTGATCCTTCCCTCAATCTCTCTGATAAAAGCCTTTGGCAGGAATTTTAATCCCCTGTACCCGACCTGCCAGTGACCAAGGGAGACTGTCCCACCTTGCCAGATCAACTTTCACTCTCCCCACCAAACTAGAGATGTTGTACCTGCGGAGCACCCCTCCCCCTCCCCCCCCCCCCCCCCCCCCCCCCCACTCCCGGGCAACCTGCCCTCCCAGGCACCTAAAGTAAGTCACTTCGGAATGGCAGTCCCCACAGCCCTGCCTCCACCCCTGACCGAGACACCACAAAATACTCTTGTCGATATTATTTAGTTTGTATCCCGAGAAAGACCCAAACACTCGAAGCAGCTCCAATATTCCCCCTATTGACACACTCGCTTCCGACAAGTATAACAGTAAGTCGTCAGCATATAAGGACACCCTATGCTCTATTCACCCCCCCCCACCCACCCCGCACTATTCCTTTCCATACCCCCGAATTTCTTAATGCGATAGCCAACGGCTCAACGCGAGTGCAAACAGCAATCAGCAGGGGGGGAACATAGGATATCCCTGCCTAGTCCCACGGTGGAGAGAAATGTATCTCGAGCTGATGCTGTTCACAGCCAGGTTTTCTGACCAGATCTTCTGACGTTCTGGCAAAAATAAAACCGGGGAGCGTGGTTTGCGCTGTCACTCTGGCAGGGTGGTGCCCGATAGAGCCAGGAAGGCTGACACCACAGCGCCATCTTTAAAGAGTGCCCCAATCTGTTAAAAAGAACATCCCCTTCCCAAACAAACTTTCCCTCCACCACAAAATTATTGGGGAGCATTCTTCCCCCATCTCCTCCCCCATCTCAATGTCGTTGGCACGCACCCCTTCCATCCCAAACAGAGAAGGGTAAATCCCCCATGGAGGAGGGTTATCCCCTGGCAGTGCCCCCAGTGCCAGGGAGCACTGCCAGGGTGCCCAGTCTCCACTCTCATCCCTAGCGGTTCCAGGCACCTACTAATAATAATCGCTTATTGTCACAAGTAGGCTTCAATGAAGTTACTGTGAAAAGCCCCTAGTCACCGCATTCAAAATACTTAACATTTTCGTTTTTGCTCAAGATTAATTCGGCGCATTTATATGAAACTTTCTCACCACGTTCGGGGAGGCCGGTACGGGAATTGAACACGCGCTGCTGGCCTTGTTCTACATTACAAGTCAGCTATTTAGCCCACTGTGCTAAACCAGCCCCTAACCTCTGCATCCCTATCGCGGTCATCGCAACTGGTTTTCATTTTTGCAAACCTGTGGCGACGTGATGTCACGCCATCAGGGGGGGTGGGGGGGGGGCAAGATTCTACGAGGCTGGGCGCTACAGCTTAAAGCCATTTAATTATACTAAAATCTATTTAAAATCAGATTTAAAATCATGCAAATCAGGTTCACACCCTTCCTAGGCGGCACCTGATCACATCACTGGCGGGGGGGGGGGGGGACGGGGACGCGGGGAAGATCGTGTCACTGACCCCACGAACTCCAGCAAGGTTTGACGTTACAACATTTTCTCAGAGTACATGACGGCGCCACCGCCCAGGGAATTTCAGGGCCACTCAATCTGCTGTCACAAAGGGAATACAGTGCCTTTGGCCTCCTCGGGTAGATAGCTGGGCTGCCATGACTGAGAACCCCGTACTCAGGGAGCTGACAAAAAGACAAGAGGGAAATACAACTATTCAAAGGAAAAACCTTGACTTAAGCCTGGGCAAAATCTAAATGGTTCCTAAATTGAGATTTTCACACATCACTCCTTTATATGCCTGCACACATCAAGCACAACAGCTGCTGTGTAACCCAGAAGAGGTGCCCTTTGGGCTTACAATAAACACTGTTATATCAATACCAGCTGCATGACTGATGGTCCGTTAATAATCCCAACTACTTTCCATCAGCTTTCACATCAAGATGCGTTACCTTTCTTGCTTCAAGCATTCGGTTCAGTTGCACTGAAATCTGTGCAAAGGTCGGTCGCTCATAGGGCCGGTCCCTCCAGCATTGCCTCATGAACTCATAGCTAAGGAAGATTCAAACAAACAAAGATGCACATTTACACTGATGTACATAAAACTGCATCCGACCTTCCCATCGAATTTTAAAGTGACGCAGCAAGAAATACAACACAGCCCAGAAGGTCGGCTTGAGAGTTTCTCGTTTCGTTAATTGTGAACCTTCACCTGCTTGTGAAATGCATGAACTCAGATAGATGATTTGAGAAAGAATCACTGTTAAAGGGAGGTGAGAAAAGTAGGAAATGAGGTTTTAAACAGAGTATTGCATCAAAAGTAAACAACAACAACTTACATTTATATAGCACCTTCTATGTAATGAAACGTACCAAGGCACTTCACATGAGCATTATAAAATAAATGATGCCACTGAGTTACACAAGGAGCTATTACGTCGAACCACCAACTGTTTGGTCAAAAAGATAACTCTTGAGGAGTGTGTTAAAGGTAAAAAGTGTGGTGGGGAGGTTTAGAGGTGTAAGGAGGGTATTCCAGAGCTGGGGTCCAAGATAACAGAAGGTCCGAGTGCCAGTGTTGGAACAGTTAAAGTTGGGGCATGCGCCAGAGGCTAGAATTAAAGGAATGGAAATATCTTGGAGCATTATAATGCTGAAGGAGACCGGCAGCCAATGCAGGTCAGCGAGCACAGGGGTGCTAAGGGAATGGAACCTGCTGTGAGATACAACCCGGGCAACAGCAGAGTTTTGGATGACTTCAAGTTTACAGAGGTAGAATATCAGCAATCAGCAAGAAATGCATTGGTATAATCAAGTCTAGACGCAATGAAGGCATGAATGAGTGTTTCAGCCCCTGATGGGCTGGGACAGGGTGGAGTTGGGCAGTGTTGAGAGGTGGAAATTGGCGGTCTTAGCGGTGGCATGGACATGAGGACAGGAGATCAAATGTGACAAAGTTGCAAACAGTTTGGCTTAATTTCAGACTGTCGTTGAGGAGAGGGATGGAGCTGGTAGCTAAGGAGCGGCATTTGGAGCAGGGACTAAAAACAATGGTTTAAATCATCCCGCTATTTAACCGGAGGAAATTCCTGCTCGTCCAGTACAGGACGTCAGATAAGAAACCTGATAACTTAGCAATAATGGAGGAGTTGTGAGAGGCGATTGTGAGTTAAAGCTGTGTATCATCAGTGTACATGAGAAAAGTAACACCATGCCTTTGCATGATCACTGAAGGATAGTAGATAGATGAGAAAAAGGGCAAAGGATAGATTCTTTGGACACTGGAGGTAACAGCGTGGGAGCAGGAAGAGAAGCTATTGTACCTGATTCTCTGCCTATGTTTATATAGATAAGAATAAAACTCTGAGAGTAGCTCGATGATACTGCAGCGGTGTTGGAAGAGGATGGGGTGGACGACCATGTCAATGGTTGTAGACAAGTTGCAAAGGATGAGGTGGATGGTTGTCACCTTTGCTACAACCACACAGGATGCCACTTGTGACTTTGATAAGAGCCACCTTCTTTCCTGTGGCAGGAGCGGAAACCTGATTGGAGGGATTCAAGCATGGAGTTCCAGGAAAGATGAGAATGGATTTGGGAGGTGACAACACATTCAAGGACTTTGGAGAGGAAAGGGAGTTTGGAAATGGGATGGTCTTTTGCAAGGATGATGGGGGCAATGGTTGGTTTTGGAGGAGAGGGTTTTTTCTTCGCAAAGTATTTATAAAAACTACGAGAATTCCCCATTGATGAGTGGATTTAAAGACAAGGAGAGAGTATATCTCATTGGAGGGCACATACCCTATAATAGATGATAGATATGAATTCCAGATAAATTAGGATGAAATAGTGGGCGGGATTCTCCCAGTCCTTGGCCGGGCCGGAGAATCCCCGCGACCGGGCCACACCACCCCGACGCCAGCACGCGATTCTTCGCAGAGCCAGCATGGTTGGCGCGGCGCCAGTCGTGGGCCGCTCTACGCTGCCGGCCCGCCGATTCTCGGGCCGGGCGGCTGTCGTGGAAACGCTGGGTCCTGCCGGCGCCGTCCACACCTGCTGTCAGCCGATGGGAACTCAGCGTGGAAGGGTTGGGTGGCGGCCTGTACTGGGGGGGGGGAGGGGGGCTCTGACCCTTGGGGGGGGGCAGGGGGGCTCCGATGCGGCCTGGCCCACGGTTGGGGCCCACCAATCGGCGGGACGGCCTCTCTAGCTGGGGGACTCATTTCCGATGTGCCGGCCCCTGTAGTCCTGTGCCATGTTGCATCGAAACCGACACGTTGAAGGAAGCCAATGCACATGCGCGCATTGGTGCCGGAGCCACTGCGCATGCGTGGATCCCGCGGCGCCCAGTTTGCGCAGGGATCGGCAGCTGTAGCGGCATGAACCGCACCAGAGCCATGCTAGTCCACTGTAGGGGCCAGAATTAGTCATGGGAGCGGCCCATTCACGCCGTTGTAAAACGCAATGGCGTTTACAGTGGCGTGGAAACTCTGCCGCGGGATGAGAGAATCCCGCCCCACGTATGGGAATTTAGTTATCCCTTCAATTCTTTGCATGCAGCCTTTTGTGCCTATAAATACACACCTTGCAGCAAAAACAATCTAAAAGAGGACACTGAAAATTCTCACAAATCATTGTAAGATTTAAGAATGACCTTTAACTGTAGAACTATAGAACCGTAGAATCCCTACAGTGCAGAAGGAGGTCATTTGGCCCATTGAATCTGCACCGACCCTCTGAAAGAGCACCCTACCTGGGCCCACTCCCCTGCCCTAACCCTGTAACCCCACCCAACCTGCACATCTTTAAACACCCAGGGGCAATTTAGCATGGAAACCGGAGCAGTCGGAGGAAACCTACTCAGACACGGGGAGAACGTGCAAACTCCACACAGACAGTTACCTAAGGCCGGAATTGAACCTGGGTCCCTGATGCAGTGAGGCAGCAGTGCTAAACACTTTGTCACCATGCCACCCCAAATAACACCTTTAATATTTTAAAAAGTATTGAAAGAATGGAGGAAGCAGACATTTGAAAGGAATCTTCACCAATGTAAAACAAAAAGAAGGAGGTTAAAAAGTTGTTTGAATTCAACTCAACAGATTGGGATTACAGAGTGAGTGTGACAACTGTAAATATGAGAGGATTAGCCTGTGGTTACTCACACTTCATCATCACAGTTCAGGGGTTTCTCCATTCGGAAGCCTTGAGGTAATTTTTCATAGAGTTCTGCACATGTCATTCCACAATACGGTGTTCCACCTACAATTGACCAGACATCAATTAGTGCAAAATAAATACAGAAACTGGTCAGATTTTTAAAAAATGAAGAAACTTACATAAAAGAGCAAGATCTATAATACAGGTAACCAGCAAGTTTGAAAAGAGTAAGAGGGGAGACAGTTGTGTACTTATGATGTTTCTGGACTAGTAATAGAGAGAACGTGAGTTCAAATCTGTGATGTGGCGAGAGACAGAGAAGTTGGACGGAGGGAGAGGAGGCACAGGGACACACACACCACACACACACACACACACACACACACACACCACATACACCACACACACACAAGAAACTAATTCTCCAACATACTAGAGAAATGGAGGGCGGATCTCACTTACCAAGGCTGACAATCTCCCATAACAACACTCCAAACGACCAGCTGAAGAAAGATCAAATTCATGTGTGAATTGTTTACAAACCAACTGACAGACAACATAATTTGAACAACGTATTCAGAAATTGGGTGCTGACAGTGGGGAGGACCATGCTGACAGCTCCAAGCAGTTAGTGGACACCCCTGGTGGGATGTCCTAAATGAAATGCAATGTTTCTGAGCTATAACTGAATCTCATTATGGGTCAAAAATTGAGTATTTTGTCCTTATAGTTTATAGTTGCCGACTATGTAATGTGCTTTGCAGTTTAAATAATAGGTCCTTTTATAAGCCTTAGAATGGTTTGAATCACTGTATGTGCTGACCTATGAAGATGGCACCATGTAGATGATACAATTCCTGAAAGAGCACCCTACCTGGGCCCACTCCCCTGCCCTAACCCTGTAACCCCACCCAACCTGCACATCTTTGAACACCCAGGGGCAATTTAGCATGGAAACCGGAGCAGTCGGAGGAAACCTACTCAGACACGGGGATTGTATCATGCAGCAGTAACTTTGTTGTGAGGCATTGCATACCATTCAGTAGGCCTTAATGAAGTCTTTGTAATCTTAAGTAGGTTAACGGTATGTATTTACTACAAGAACTATGTACATAAAGGAATTGTATCATGCAGCAGTACCTTTGTTGTGAGGCATTGCATACCGTTCAGTAGGCCTTAATGAAGTCTTTGTAATCTTAAGTAGGTTAACGGTATGTATTTACTACAAGAACTATGTACATATATACAGTGTTCAAGTGAGGAGGTGTCTCCATGCTTGCTTGTACACACAGCTCTATCCAACTGATTTCTGGATTCCTGATCATGTGTTCTTTTACGTCACTATGGGCACTACTGTACTCAGTCCCACATTAACCCTATATGTGCCAGACCCTGATACTATAACCTCCACTCCAGCAGCAATCACACATTGAATTACAGGCTCTGTTACTTGCCTGAAGACTCATGGTGGCATTTTCCCTACATTCTATGCTTGCCACTTGCTCGCCCCTGCGCTCCAGCCTTGGCACGGGCTGCGAATAGACTGAGATGCTAGTGGAGGCTTCCAGAACTTTTGTCACCTTAATTTTACCTGGGGCGCAAATTTTCCTCCCATGGTTCCCTACACTGAAACAAACTGAAGCAACAGAAATAGGGTGGGAAGTGAGAACTTAAGTGGGTTGGTGCAGACTCGATGGGCCGAATGTCCTCCTTCTGCACTGCATGTTCCATGTTCTAAATCCGGGGAACACTTTGTCCTATTTTGAGTATCTTGTGCTGCTCACCATTGAATGCAAACCGCGGTTGAATGGACACCAGCTGCTTCCTGAGAAAAGTTATCTTTACTTGCATGGTTCCGACTGAGAGTCTCAGTGAACAGAGTCATATTTCCTGTAGAATCAGTGATAACAAAATATAGAAAATGCTACCCAGGAGTTCAGGCCTACTCTGCAGTATCAGCATTTAATCATTGCAGTATGTCAGCCCTATCTTAGATGTACATACTGAAATATAAATATGCCCCTGGGTAAGGAGATTTGATCATTCAATTGAATAAGGTGCTGAACATTAAGGAGACAGGTGTTGGAAGAAAAGGCAAGGTGACAGCTTGGGTTTCTGGGCATTTTCTTTGTTAGGAAAATACATAGCCAGTTATGCTGTGAAGATTAAATCTGTCGGATATTAGGAGCAGGACATTGTGGATTGGTTTGAGGTTAACTGAAAGAGGCAGGAGGGGATTTTACCTAAATAACGGATAACTAAAGGGTCAGGTGCATAGTGGGAGGGAGAAATAACAGAGGCAAGGATTACCTCAGCGCTCAATGATAGGGAATGCAAAATAATATTCTGTGGTGTACACCCGGTGTTTAGGAAAGGAAGATGTAAGACCTGAAAGCAAAGCATTCGGATTCATTTCTAGAGGAATACAAAATGAAATTAGAGAGGTAATGCTGAATATATTGAGAACCAAGGTTCCCGTCTAGTGTAGGCCTACCCCTGCTCTGAGTAAAATATTCATGGTGGCAAATGGATGAGACCCTTAAGTGACCATTAATTGGGGAAAGGCAGGAAGGCCAGCTGCTGGATGTTACATTACACATTTGGGGCACTTTTTATTCTTTCATGGGATGTGGGTGTCAACAGCAAGGCCACATTTGTCGCCCAAATTGTCCTTGAGAGGTTGGCGGTGGGCTGCCTTCTATAACCTCTGTAGTCCATCTGGTGCAGGTATGCCTACAATTTCCTGAAGGTGGAAAATTCCAAGATTTTGACCTACAAGAATGCAGTCAGAATGGAAAGCAGGCCGCCACTGGGGTGGGATTATTAAAATGTAAAATGAGTATCAGAGATTTCTTTCCACAAAGAATGATCAGCACATGGAATGAACTCCCAGGTATACAAAGTAAAAATCCCAGGATACTTTAAGTAACAATCAGGCGCTGGAATTACAGAAGCTGGGTGTTTCTCAATGTACCCAGATGAACTTGTCAAGCAGCAACTTCCTGCCATGGATCCCAGTGCTTTGGAACAGATTTACTGGAGCAAAGGAAGCTGCACGATGGCCCAGTGATGGTGACCAAAGCCAGCTACAGCCTAACAGCAGGGATGGCCAGAATCCGTCTCCCTGCACCTTTTCAAAAGTGATGGGTGGAATTCTCCAGCCGCCTCTCCCCACGCCCGTGGGGGGCGGGGGGTGGGGGGTGGGGGTGGGGGGGGGGGGTGGGGGGGGGGGGGGCTCTCCATCGTCCGCAGATGATATATTCTGGTCCCGGTGATAATTTACATTTCTCAGTCAAGGAACCCGCAACAGCGACTTCCCATCAGTGACAAAGGCGAGAGAAATCCGCCTGCTATAATTCTGTTCCATTCTCCCTTTTTAAAGTATATCATTTGGTTGGGGTTTATGGGAAGCCGTAGTTCCCCCCCCCCCCTCCCCCCCCCCCCCCCCCCCCCCCACCTTATTGCCCATAATCTAGAACATAGAACATTACAGCGCAGTACAGGCCCTTCGGCCCTCGATGTTGCGCCGATGTGTGAAACCCCTCTAAAGCCCATCTACACTATTCCCTTATCGTCCATATGTCTATCCAATGACCATTTGAATGCGTTTAGTGTTGGTGAGCCATTACTGTTGCAGGCAGGGCATTCCATGCCCTTATTACTCTCTGATTAAAGAACCTACCTGTGACATCTGTCCTATATCTATCTCGCCTT
The DNA here is from genome assembly GCF_902713615.1 of Scyliorhinus canicula. Taxonomy (NCBI): domain Eukaryota; kingdom Metazoa; phylum Chordata; class Chondrichthyes; order Carcharhiniformes; family Scyliorhinidae; genus Scyliorhinus; species Scyliorhinus canicula. Next base: position 29,904,119 of record NC_052149.1, on the reverse strand, counting down.
AATTTAAAGCTATGTCCCCTCCTGCTAGACATCGCCATCCGAGGAAAAAGGCTCTCACTGTCCGCCCTATCTAATCCTCTGATCATCTTGTATGCCTCAATTAAGTCACCTCTTAACCTTCTTCTCTCTAACGAAAACAGTCTGAAGTCCCTCAGCCTTTCCTCATAAGATCTTCCGTCTATACCAGGCAACATCCTGGTAAATCTCCTCTCCACTCTTTCCAATGCTTCCACATCCTTCCTATAATGTGGCGACCAGAACTGCATGCAATACTCCAAATGCGGTCGCACCAGAGTTTTGTACCCAATCTCCAATTTAGTAACTCCGTTTTCGGAGCCATAACATGGAGAGTCCTAGGGCAGAGAAGAAAACCCAGGCAAAATCTAGGCAAGGTTCTGGAGAGGTAGGACCCAGATGAGAGCGGTCACCGGGGAATGAGCCACCAGGAGGAGATCACAAGTCAGAATCACCAGGGAGGGAGAAAATACCACTGGGGAGGGCAGGCTGAAGAAGCGTCGGGGAGCAAAACTGCTCCTGTTGTCAAGATATAGGTAGCTAGGGTGAAGGGGAGGTCCAGTGGGTCATTGTAGGGGGATGGAGGGAATGTTAAGGCAGTAACTCCATGCTGCGAATCAAAGATAATCCTTTATAGCAGTGGCATTCTGCTTGATGTGGCTGAAGAGCTGGTGTGGTGCCCATGAATCAGTGCTGGAGTGCAGCCTTGGAATATCAGTGGAACCGAGTCTCAGGAAAAGAGATTAGACCATCAGGAGGTGAACAGTCTGTGAGGTTATCTGAGTCAAAGCGACCGGTGCGAGAGTTCAGAAGCTAGATCTATAAAATAAGGACTTAAAATCCCTCGGGAGGGAGACAGAGGGTTTTAGAAAGTTTGTGTAACTCGCAGTGCACACTGGCATCTGGGTGGGTTGCTAAGAAATCCATGGGATCTGTCTTGGTTGCATTTGCCATTTATTGTGCAGTGTGGTGTATTTGACCACAGTTTGCCTGTTAGTTCATATGTTTATGCTGATTGTTAAAATATAAGATAAATATTTTCTGACTTTGCGTAATGAAGGTAATTTTTTTGTTTAAATACTGTGAAATATTGTGCTTTTATTCTCAAAGTGAGCACCTGGGGTTTCTAAAATTTTCCACGTTAAACAAAATGCTACCGGTCCCCATGTGGAACATAACAACTGTTTGCTGCTGTGTATTGTTTAAATCGCTGAGGAAATAGATGTTGTTTGCTGTAAAATAGGCTGCCTGTTGTGAGTCTTGTCTTAAGTCCTACCCAGCCCCTAACTCACTGGCTGCAAGTGGAGCCAGGATACACTCTGAAGAAGAGCCTCGAGTCAGTGACCACTGCATAAACATCTGTATGTAGTGACAGGGGACTGGTTTCAATTAACATTTCTGTGAAATTTCAAAGTGAAATTACTTTTGGTATAAACACAGAATAATCTGTATATTTGAATATGTATTAATGCACAAAAGCAATAAGCAAAATGTTAGTACAATGTTACAAATCATGGTTTATTTCACAGTAAGAAGTCTTACAACACCAGGTTAAAGTCCAACAGGTTTGTTTCAATCACTAGCTTTCGGAGCACTGCTCCTTCCTCAGGTGAAGGAAGGTAGTGTTTGAAACAAACCTGTTGGACTTTAACCTGGTGTTGTAAGACTTCTTACTGTGCTCACTCCAGTCCAACGCCGGCATCTCCACATCATGGTTTATTTCAGTTAGTTTGATATAAGTAAAAGCAGAAGGTGAATTCTTCCTTTGGTAATAATTGGGAAACATTTTTTCTTACTAACTGGCGATTCATGAACAAAAGTTTATTCTTAGAAATCATGGGTGCAGCTTTCAATTTCATAGTAAAACCAACACTATCTCATCAGCCTGTTATACACTCCCCATGATGTTACTTTCTTCTTAGCTCAGTGGAAACGAAGATTGGACAGGGGTTACATGGATACCTGCTATTGTCTCCCTCTACACACACAAAGTTGAATGTCTAACACATTTCCATGGTTCTATTCTCCCTCTTCATTGCCCCAGGGTTGCTAATCATGGCTCATGCCGCAACATCACAATGGGATGCAAGGCAGGGCAAGGCAGAACACCCTAAGAACTACCTCAGCCTCTGCAGAGATTGGACCTATGATGCACTGTTCTGCATCACACTATAGTCAACTGAGCCAATTGAGCCCTAGCCAGCTCCAATAGAAGATTGTTTGTTCATGTTTTGCCTTAGAAGGCTTCAAATCTAGATCTTTGGCTCCAGTAGCCCATTAGAGAGTAATGTTTCAAATTGGCATGAACAGAATTACTCCAAAATACCCTTTCTAATTACTGGTTACTCACACATCACTTTTTGTTGTATAGACGCTGTAATTCAAGGACTCAATTGCCATCCATCGTACTGGGAGACGCCCCTAAACAATTCAAAGGAGAATAAAATACTATCCTGAGTAAGGCCCATTACAGAAGAATCATTTCAAGTCAAAGTACAAAAATATGATGCATTCTTTTGATAAAGAGAAAAATCAAACATTTATATGAAATTGAGGAATTGGTGTTATGTAGCCAATTTGCTCACAGCAACACCGCACAAAACATATATTAACAGTTAATCTACTTGTGTTTGTTGAAGAAAACATGTTGACCAGAAGAGCAAGAGCATTTCCTTCTCTGCTGTGAACAAAACCATAAAAACATTAACATTCGCATGAACCACGGCAACAAGTAGATGTGGCCTTAAACACAGAATCGTTACAGCAGAGAAGGAAGCCATGTGGCCCATCGTGTCAGCACTGAATCCATATGAGCAACTTGCCTCATCTCATTTCCCGCCACTTCACCCTGTAACCGTGCACATTCTTCCTTCTCAGATAATAACCAAGTTCCCTTTGAATACTCTGAGTGAAGCCGCCTCTACCATGTTCATGGGCAGCACATTTCAGAACGTAATCATTCTCTGTGTGAATGTTGATAGGCGGGATTCTCCGGTTCCCCAGCGGTTCTCGGCGGCACGCCGTTCACTGGCGGCGGGATTCTCTCTTCCCTCCACTTGTCAATGGGATTTCCCATTGAATCCACTCCACGCTGTCAGGAAACACGCATACGGGTGCGTTGCCAGCAGGAAATGAGATTCCTAACCTTTGGAGAATTCCGGCAAATATCTAATCTGAGGGATGGCGCTCAGAACAGTGCAACACTCTTCAAGAGAGCAATGATATGTTCACACAGATAATATGCTGGAACCATCATCAGTACAGAACAATATGGTCACATCATTCACAGCAGGCTTTAATGAGGGTGAAATGCAATAACAAACTTCTGGATAAAATACTGTTGTATTCAATCTTACCATGGTCTTTTTTACATACACCTCTTCCCCACGGGACAGCCCAAAGTCTGCAATTTTAGCCACAAGATTGTCTCCCACTAGTACATTCCTGGCTGCGAGATCCCTGTGGATGAACTGAGAAAAATCTTGCATCAGATTTGGAAAAAGGAGTGAATTTCAACAATAAGCGAGGATCTAAGGTCAAATCAGTGTGCGACTCTGATCACTCCCCGTGTGAAATGCATTTTGGTCGAAAAAATGTGAAAGCAACTCATTATCTAAATGGTGAGAGACTGCGGGCGCTCCGATACAGAGGGATCTGGGTGTCCTGGTGCATGAGTCACAGAAAACGAGCATGCAGGTGCAGCAGATAATATGGAAAGCAAATGGAATGTTGGCATTTGTAACAAAAGGAATGGAGTATAAAGGAAAGGAAGTGTTGTTGCAACAATACAAGGCATTAGTAAGACCACCCCTGTTGTATTGTGCACAGTTTTGGTCCTCTAATTTGAGGAAAGAAGCAGCATTGTAGGCAGGAGGTTCACTAGATAGATTCCAGAGATGAGGGGTTTGTCGTGTGAGGAGAGATTGAACAATTTAGGCCTATACTCTCGAGAGTTTAGAAGAATGAGGGGAGATCTAATTGAGGTATACAAGATGCTGAAAGGCATGGATAAAGTAGACGTGGAGCTGATGCTTCCTCTTGTGGGGAATTCTAGACCGAGAGATCATAGTCTTAGGATAAGAGGTAGCAAATTTTAAACCGATATTGAGGAGAAACTACTTTTCCCAAAAGGTTGTGAATCTGGAAATTGCTATCCCAGAGTGTGGTGGATGTTGGGTCAGTGAGTAAATTTAAGGAGGAGTTGACAGATTTTTAATTGGTAATGGGTTGAAGGGTTATGGAGAATGGGAAGGACGGCGGAGTTGAGGCCACGATGGGATCAGCCACGATCACATTGAGGGTGTTAGGCTTGGGAGGCTATATTGCTTACTCCCACTCCTAGGTCATGTGTTCTAGGGAGGAGCTGCTCCGGTTGATTTTGCAATCCAGCTCTTGGCCTGTAACATTGGAGGTAGCAGATGAGGAACATATCAGCCATGATAGAATGGCGGAGCAGACTTGATGGGCCGAATGGCCTAATTCTGCTCCTATATCTTCTGAACTTCTGAATTTATGACTCAGCCTCAGTGATAGTCGGATAATCATCCAACGTGGCAAAAACAGGTTTGAAAATGGTAATCTGTGTGAATTAATTGTTCCTATTTGTGGGGAAGCCTGTGCGCAGGGCTCTCTGTGCAGGTATCGCCAGCTCCAAACAGTGGGAATGTCAAATTAATTCTGCTTCGGACATCGCAAACATGTTCTTTAACTGTGCGACCTGTCAACGCTTCCAGCCAGTGCAGAGTAAGGAGACACTTCAGCAGCATGAAATCGAAACCTCTCCGTGGTCCAAAGTTGGCATTGACCTCTTTCATGCAAATGGTCATGATTACGTGTTAATCATGGATTATTTTTCCAATTACCCTGAAGTCGTGAAGCTCTCAGACCTCACATCTCGGACCGTCATCAATGCCTGTAAGGAGACGTTCTCCATGGCATGGTATCCCACTCAATGTCATGAATGACAATGGCCTGTGCTTCAGCAGCCATGAATGGTCTGTTTGCTCAGTCGTATCAGTTCAAACACGTCATTTCAAGCCCACACTATTCGCAGTCAAACGGAAAAGTTGAGAAAGGGGTGCACACAGTAAAGCAGCTCATCTGCAAGGCTGCGGATTCTGCGCCTGACATTCACTTTGCGCTGCTTGCGTACAGGGAGACCCCACTGTCGACTGGCATGTCGCCGGCTCAACTCCTGATGAACAGGGACCTGCGAATGACACTTCCAGCAATACACTTGCCCAACCTGGATCACCTCCCGGTGCTGCAGAAGGTGCAGCAACTCCAAGACCGGCAAAAACAGGGCTATGATGCTCATGCCACCGATTTGCCCGTGTTATCCCCGTCAGACACTGTTTGGGTCAAGATCCCTGATGGAGGTTGTTCAGCACCAGCTGTCGTTGTTCGCCAGGCTGCCCCCCGCTCGTATGTTGTGCGTCTGGCTGATGCTTCTGTTGTGCGACGAAACAGACGCAGGCACTGCGCACAATTGCATTCCCGCAACCACATTCTCCTCCGTTTCCTTATTTTGTTTTGCCACCTCCTGATACCTCGACTCACGAGGCCACCAGTCAGGCTTCAATCCAGCCCATCAAGGCGCTGTCATCCCCACCACCAACCTCTCCGGCGGTCGACAAGGATCAGACGCAAGCCACAGAGACTGGGCTTCTGAACATTTGTTCTGTTTGCTATGTTCTGTGTTCTCGCATTAGACAGCTGTTTTCACATGTACATATGTTCACATCCACTGCATATATATATGTTAATATTGGCCTATTCTTGTAAATACGTTCACATATGTCATCCAAAATTTTAAGAAAAGGGGAGATGTCATGATATGCAGGCACACACATAATGATATACAGGCAGACATAGACAAGCAGCTAATGGACACAGAGAACAGGACACGACCAATAAGCAGGCAGGACACTCAGGGGTGGGATCTGACTATAAAAGACACGAGGCACTCACACTCTGCCTCTTTCCACTGATGAACATCTAGAGAGTCAGTCAAGGGTGTTGTTACAATCTCACACCTCCACCACGTGGCTAAGAGCTAGTCTGGTTCAGTCAGACAGAGTAACCACACTTAAGTTAGCAGAGAGTCGAACTCACAGAGAACTGTGCTAACTGTGCTGTTAGTTCAATAAACCTGATTGAAATAACTTCAAGGTCTGGAGTATCTTTCTGATCTAAGCTGCATCCAGTTGCAGCCAGTGTTATACCAGTGTACTTAACACGACAAAAGCCAGTATACCTCTTAATACAAAGGTAAAGTATTGCAGGTGCTGGAAATCTAAAATGTAAGAGGTAATACTGGAAATATTCGGCAGGCTGGGCAGCGTCCAGAGAGAGAGAGAAACAGTTAATGTTTTAGCTAATAAACTATCTTTTTCATCAATTTGAATAATGTAAATATGACTGGTTATAAGCAGGTACTGGCACAACCAACCCACAACACAGTGCAACCTTGTGCACTCGTACACTGGCGATTCATACTGGCATGTCGTACACATCCAGTCCACAGCAAATGTATATTGATGATGCTGATGTGTGAAAATACACGGAACATACACACACCATTAAATTGCAAGACTGCAGTTAGCAGCATCAGCTGCCACCATAATCATGCCATGTAAATAAATAAAAAATGCAAGACCTTCAATATTATTGGTCACCTGTTTCTCGCTCAGGTACTGCATTCCCTTAGTCACGTCAGATGCAAACTGTAGCAGCTGTTGAGAGGTCAGCGTCGACGCAGTACCGTGCTCCTTTGCAAATGCCGGATCAGTTTCCAGAACTCTGCTCTTCCTTAGAAAATCCAAAAGGTTTCCAAATGGGGCATATTCAATAGCGATGTACAGGTAACCTGGTCAGTCGTACAAGAATCACAACTAAGCCATCACATCAACTCCACAAAATTATTGTGACAGATGCCTACGCACTTCTTGATCTAACCCTCGACTCTTGCATACATTCTGACCTATCCCTTATCCCTAGACCACTTCTTGATCTACTTTTGACTCTGGCACACTAACTCAGTTAACCCTTAATTCTTCTATACTAACTCACTTAACCCTTATTTTCTGTACTCTGTCTAACCTGATCATTAATCCATGTACACTCTCTAATCTAGCTCCTAATGCCTTCATACTATCTGACCTATCATTGACTACAGTATGCTAGCTGGCCTAACCCTTGACTGTGGCACACCATCTGAGCTACAACCCCCACCCGTCTTCCACACACTTCCTGATATAGTCTCCAAATAAATATATTGTTGTACGTTGTCTATGTGGGGCTTTCATGATGTAGTGTTTAATGCTGTGTGGTTAACAGTGATTGTGAAGGGCTATTTGTGTGCAGATCTGTGCACTGAGCCCCATTTGACCATTTCTGAAATTACATCGGGTTTGATATACTTCTTCCTATTGCTGAGTTCTGTGTTTGATTTTGTTTTGGCCTCTGTGTAGAAGTTGGAGGGTTTCAATTCTTACCTCTGTTCTCACAGGCTCCCAGCAGATTGATAATGTTGGGATGTTGCCCCAGTTTGCACAAAACTTCCAGCTCTCCTGCAAAGTCTCTATGATCATTCTCAGAGGCAAATTCTGTGGGAAGTAAAAGTTGTTACATTCTTCTGCCATAGCACTATCCAATAGAAATTACATGGCATTATGCTACAGTCACACTCATTTATCGATATGCACTAATTTTAGTAAAAAAAAATCTTTGGGCGGGATTCTCCATTAGGCGACACCAAAATCGGGAAATGCGATTGGGCGGAGAATCGCTTCCTACGCCAGAATTGCAGCAGGCGCCGATTTGATGCCAAATCGCAATTCCCCGTCACTTCGAAAACAGTGTCAATGCTTTTCACTCCTCACGCACAGTGGACACCATTTGCATATCATTAGCGGGCCCGACCCATTATTCGGCGCGGCCTCTACGATTCTCTGCCTCCGATGGGCCGAATTCCTAACAGCGTGGTTCACTTGTGCTTTTAAAAATCGTGAAACCGGTGTGGCGGCTGCTGAGGGAGAGAGGGGGTACGGAAGGTGTCCAACATCGCCATAGTTTGTTGACAGTTGTGCCGCTGGCCGAGGGGGGGCTTCTGCCCTGGCGGGGGGAGTAGTGGGGGGGGGGGGGGGGGGTGGCCAGGAGGTCGGCTGTAGAGTCGGGGTGGATGGGCACGGAGCACGATTGCTGCAGCTGGTAAGGCAACCATGCAACTGCGCACACCGCTAACAGCCCACTTTGAACCTGGTGCTACGGGTCATATAGGTGTCCCCCCAGAGCACTTTTGTGTGTGCCCTCTAGCTCCAGACGCTCCAACCGCTGCATGGGTGCACTCCATCACAACCAGTGCCATCTTTTTGGCTGGGATAAGTGTGTGTGGGGTATGTAGTGTGTTTGTGCAGCAGCAGCTTGTCAGCCTCCGAAGTGTCAATCATAGACCCAGTGAATCCCGGACCGTTTTTCATTAGAATAGATTGTGTTCCACACGGCTCCGGTGCTAGCCCCTTAATAGTCGTCAAATTGGTGCAGGTGCGGCGCCGATTTGTCTGTCGTGAAAGTCCACAGATTCTCCGTTTATGTCAGCACTTAGTCTCAGAACTGGAGAATCCCGCCCAATGTGTCCACTTACTCAGTATAGATGAAATGTGTAAGTACTTAAACATCCACCAACCCTCAGTAAATAAAGGAATAAAAGACAGGCCCAGATTATTGCCATGATGGAGAGGTTCTCTGTCGTGGCGAAAATACCAGAATTGGCCGGAAATCCTAAGTCACGCCCCCGAACACAGAATTTCCTATTTTCACAGCAGGGACAGAACTGGAGACGAGCCTGGGGTTCACACCTACCATTTTATGAAGGCAGTTGGCCATTTTAATCACCAGCTGCCTCCAGGGACAGCAGATGTTCCAGAAGGCAGCTCACCACCACCTTCTCAAGTGAAATTAAGGATGGGTAGTAAATGCTGGCCTAGATGCTAATGAGTAAACAAAAGTGGGAAACACGATGTGTGCAGATTCAGCCTGGTAAGAGAAGGTGATTCATTTAGATAGCTAGAATACCCAACTGGATAGATGAGGTACCCCATTGAATGTTGTCCTGGGACACCTTTGGGAGAGGTATGGCACATTTTGTGATAGTTAAAGCTAAACATGATTGCATGTAAAATTTGCATGAACTCATTGAATTGTCAATGCTGTCAAAAAACTATCAAGGTATCGAAGAACTTTCAAAACTGGGAAAGAACTATCAAGAAACAGTCAAGATACGTTTCAACATCATTGGAACTGTCAAAGCTGTCAATGGATTTAACTAAAGTTTTAAATAAAGGCTTGGCATTTTTCAAAAAGTGCTTGATATTTCATTCTGTCAGTTTACATAAGCCTGAGTGTAATAATTATAGGATTAATGCGGGAATGTCATATATTACAAATTAACATTACCACACGAGGTGCCTGTCAAGTGAACAGTTTGATTGACAGCTCCAAGTGGTTATGGAACAGAAGTATGATAGAATTTACCCTGCAGTTTGAGAGGAAGAAGGTGCAATCAGATGTAACAGTATTACAATTAAATAAGGTAACAACAAATACATGAGGGAGGAGCTGGCCAGAGTTGATTGGAAATGGAGCCTCACACGGAAGACAGTGGAATAGCAATGGCAGGGGTTTTTGGCGATTATTTGGGAGGCACAACCGAAATTCATCCGAAAGAGGATGAAATATGCCACGGGGAGGACAAGGCATCAATGGCTGACGAGGGAAGTCAAGGACAGCATAAAAGCAAAAGAAAAAGCATACAATGTGGTGAGGATTAGTGGGAAGCCAGAGGATTGAATAATCTTTAAAAGCGAGCAGAGGCCAACAAAAAAAGCAATAAGCGGGGAGAAGATGAAATATAAGTGCTAGCAATATAAAGGAAGATGGGAAGAGTTTTTTTTCAATATATAAACGTTAAGAGAGAGGCTAAAATGGACATTGGACCACTGGAAAATGTGGCTAAAGAAGTAGTAATAGGAAACAACGAAATGGCAGAGGAACTAAATAGTTACTTTGCATCAGTCTTCACGGTGGAAGACACCAATGGGATGCCAGAGCTCCAGGAGAATCAGGGGGCAGAGGTGAGTGCAGTGACGATCACTAAGGAGAAGGTTCTGAGGAAACTGAAAGGTCTGAAGGTGGATAAATCACTTGGACTGGATGGACTACACCCCAGGGTTCTAAAAGAGATAGCTGAGGAGATTGTGGAGGCATTGGTGGTGATCTTTCAGGAATCACTGGAGACGGGAAGGGTCCCAGAGCACTGAAAAGTGGCTAATGCAACACTGCTGTTTAAGAAGGGAGGGAGGCAGAAGGCGGGACAATATAGGCCGGTTAGCCTGACTTCAGTCATTGATAACATTTTAGAGTCCACTATTAAAAATGAAATCGTGGAGTACTTGGAAGTACATAATCAAATAGGAATGAGCCAGCACAGCTTCGCCAAGGGGAGGTCATGTCTGACAAATCTGTTAGAGTACTTTGAGGAAATAACAAGGAAGTTAGACAAAGAAAAACCAGTGGACGCGATTTATTTAGGTTTCCAGAAGGCCTTTGAGAAGGTGCCGCATAGGAGACTGTTAAATAAGTTAAGAGTCCATGGTGTTAAGGGTAAGACCCTAGCATGGATAGAGGATTGGCTGACTGGCAGAAGGCAGAGAGTGGGGATAAATGTGTCTTTTTCAGAATGGCAGCCGGTGCCTAGTGGTGTGCGTCAGGGATCGGTTGTGAGTGGGGGCATGGGTTAACATAAGTTGGCATGAAGTTGGCAAAGGGGTTATAAAGGCCATGGGGGTATGAAGGCCATGGGATTTAGTAAAGGGGCATGGGTTGGCAGAAGGGATATGAGGGGTCATGGGGAGTGGGGGGGAGGGGGAGCCGAGTGGGAAGCATGAGGTGATATAGGGTCGCAATGCCGTAGCATGGGGGGATGTTGGGATTGAGTGAGTGAGGGCTGGAATGCTGCTCTTTGTTTTAATAATTTTTAATATTTATATTTAAAACTACAACACCACTTTCACTTCACCACGTATTGAACAGCAGGGTTTGATTGTTGCGCCACTCAATTCCTTTGCCAAAGATTAATTTTCATTGCTTGTATACTATTTGTTTAATTGCTCATGGGATGTGGGCATCAGTGGCAACGGCAGCATTTATTACCCAACTCTAAGGTCCTGGTGAGCTGCCTTTTTGAACCAGTCAGTCCATGTGATACACTGTGGGAGTCATTAATTTGTTTTTTGCCACTTCTATTACTCACAAAGTCTTTGCAAAGTCTTAGAAGTTTTAATCGAGCCGCCATTATATCTTTGCCTCATTTTGTCCCTTACACATAGATGGCCGCTGCCCTTTAAGAGTACCCAGCACCCACATCAGCCTCACTCCAGCAGGTTTCAATGTAAGGCCTAATATAAACGGGATACTCACCAAAATAATGCAAAAGAAGATTATGAAGACTAAAACCCTGTCAGAAAGTCTACATGAATGAACATTACAGTTGTATGGACAGAGCTGCTGCGAGGCGTGCTATCGAGCACAAATGCTCCAAATTGCACTGGTTTTGAGAAGTGATTATTTTCTTCTGTTTTTCTGCTCAGGCTCAATTGCACAGAGCCAAACACAAAATCTGGCATGGATCAGCGTAACTGGACAGAGCCTTTAAAAAGTAATAATTTCCCCCCTAAAAATCTTGCTTTAAAAATATTCTGTGATGTGTTTAAGAGTGGTGTAACTTTGTAAAGTTCGATTAATACAGCTTGAAAAATGCATTCGTCGCAAAGGGTAAAGATTTTGAATCACAGCAACAACCCACCACCAGCGAGTAACACAATTTTAAATAACTGAAGATTACTACAGTACTGAACAATGTGGAAAGCTATTTTCTAGTTAGGTTGGGGCGCAGTATTCCCGTTCCTTGGTAATCCTTGAAAGAACGTTTATACAAATCGTTCAAAATGCATCTATTAGTAATCTTGCTCCCAAACATTCCAGCTTCATTCTTAGATCCTTCTTGAGGGATTGGAAACAAGGACAATGAACAGAAACTCCCAGTGTTGATTAATTCACCCTGACAGTGTGACCAGTTTTTTGGGCAGGGCTGAATTCCATCTTTAAAGATGGAAAGAATTGCAGAAACTCCAATTGCACTGAATGCAATTTGTGCTTCAAATAACGGAGATCTTTAGCTCCAATTACGTTCAATGAAGCAATGCAATCATGCATGAACCTTAGCTGTCATGCCCCCCCCCCCCCCCCCCATTTTTTAGGTTCTAAATGAAGAGGTACCTTTTAGCATTTTAACTGCAGCATTCATCTTTAATCCATCCTTTTTAATCAAGGCTTTGATGACCTGCCCGAAATTTCCTTCTCCAATGACGTCCTCGAATTTGATGTCATCCCATTCTAGAATGGGGTAGGTGAGTGGCTCGGACTGTGGCTTTGGCCTGCGTGTGAGCGTCAGAGTTCCAGAGTTAAACTGAAGGACCGTCTCTTCACCCTCAGGACAAATTAAACAAAAGGTTACCTTACTTGATGTCCTTTGGTTAGACGGAATTGTATAGCATACAACAGCAGAGATTTCAATGATTCATGCAGGTCTTTTTAAGTCCAGGATGATGAGTTATAACAATTAATATGACAGTACATGTATGAAAGGGTTTCAACAAGAAAACAGTCCTTAAACAATCCAGATCAGCACTGATGTTCCCTTGATGGAAATGGAGTCACTGCTTTGAGGTTAACTTAGAATTGCTAGCTGATGGACATGCAGATGGCGGCACGGTGGCACAGTGGTTAGCACTGCTGCATCGCAGAGCCAGGGACCCGGGTTCGATTCCGACGTCAAGTCTGTATGGAATTTGCACGTTCCTTCTGTGTCTACCTGGGTTTCCTCCAGGTGCTCCGCTTTCCTCCCACAGTCCAAAGATGTGCAGGTCAAATGGATTGGCCATTCTAAATCGTCCCTTCATGTCCAAAGGATTAGGTGGGGTTTTGGGGTTACAGGGCTAGGGCGGGGGAGTGGGCCAATGTGGGGTGCTTTTTCAGAAGGTCAGTGCAGACCCGATGCGTCGACTGGCCTCCTTCTGCACTGTATGGGTTCTATGATATAGTTTAAACAATTACAGGCCATGTAGCAAATGACAACATGACTGACTTTATGGATTAGTCTTAGTGTGATCCAGCGACAAAGAACTAAGAAAAGTATAGCACAGGAACAGGCCCTTCGACCATGCTTCCCATCTAAACTAAAATCTTCTACACTTCCAGGGTCCATATCTCTCTATTCTCATCCTATTCATGTATTTGTCAAGATGCCCCTTAAACGTCACTATCGTCCCTGCTTCCACCACCTCCTCCGGCAGCGAGTTCCAGGCACCCACTACCCTTTGTGTAAAAAACTTGCCTCGTACATCTCCTCTAAACCTTGCCCCTCGCCCCTTAAACCTATGGCCCCTAGTAATTGACCCCTCGACCCTGGGAAAAAGTCTCTGACTATCCACTCTGTCTATGCCCCTCATAATTTTGTAGACCTCTATCAGGTCTCCCCTCAACCTCCTTCGTTCCAGTGAGAACAAACCAAGTTTATTCAACCTCCCCTCATAGCTAATGCCCTCCATACCAGGCAACATCCTGGTAAATCCCTTCTGCACCTTCTCAAAAGCCTCCACATCCTTCTGGTAGTGTAGTGACCAGAATTGAACGCTATACTCCAAGTATGGCCTAAATAAGGTTCTATACAGCTGCAACATGTCTTGTCAATGTTTATACCCAATGCCCCGGCCAATGAAGGCAAGCATGCCGTATGCCTTCTTGACTACCTTCTCCACCTGTGTTGCCCTTTCAGTGACCTGTGGACCTGTACACCAAGATCTCTCTGACTGTCAATACTCGTGAGGGTTCTACCATCCACTGTATATTCCTTACCTTTGTGAGGCAATAACAGGTCTGCACACATTCTTAATGCCCACTTCCAGAATGCAAAAGTCATGCCATTCATTGAAAAAAAACCCCAAAGGTTTGTGGATTAAAACAGTCAGAAATTCTTTTCACAGCCTATTCGGTTTGTACCCCTTTCCTCAATGTTGCTTATTTTGGGAAGGCTGATGATCAACTTAGATGTAGAAAAACAAAAGGAAGAGAAAAAAGAGAAAAGAGGAAGAAAAGACAGACTTGAGGGACAGAAAGGGGAAAAAGTATAAAATGTCAAGAGTGAAAAGAAAAGATAATCTGCGCCATGGAATCTCATTCTTTTGTTTAAATTACATTCAGTCTCACTTTGAATGTTCTGCTTTTGTTTTTCCTCCTTTGCTTGCCAGTGAAAAATGTATAAAGCAAACAGGAAAAGCAAGAAAGAGTGAAAAAGAACAGGAAGAAAAACAAGGAAGTGAGAGAAAGAGAAATGGAATGGGGTTTTTGAACTGTTATCAGGAATGACCAATTAAATATGGCCAAAGCTAGGTTTCTCGTGATAAAATTCATATTGAATAGAAATCCTGGATTTGTAGCAAATGTGCATTTTCAAATTTAGAGAGATTATAAACAACAGCATTGGGAGATTTACATGGAATATTGAATCTGAAGCGTCAATTTGAATAAAACCATCTGACAGCAGATGTTAACTGCTGAGCAAGTCAAATCACAGAGGGAAACTTGACTGGCGGGCCATAACTCTTTTTCTTAATTCTGAAAATGAGAAGAAACCTACTGATCTCAGTTGCATAGAATTACAAGATTGTTTTGGGGATTTTAAAAATGAAAAGATTTATTAACAGGAGGAAAATAAGACTTCAGGACACAATTTTGTACAGTTAAAAGAGTCTTACAAAGAATCCTGCAAAAAAATACCACTTGGGCAGAATACACAAGGAAACACTTTCTTGGCAACACCCTTAAAAAAGTGTAACTATAAAAATCCAGTAATATTATACAGGGCAAAATTGCTATCACTTTAGTAAAGGTATGCCACACAACTTCTCACTCACTTCCATTCTGATGTGGAAATCCAACAATACTCATAAACAAGACTGCTTTGTGCTGTAAAGATTATTCTGGCTTGACTGGATGGCAAATTCAAACTTTACACCTTTTCCCAGCACAGAGCTGTTCTCAGGAGGTCATTCCCATACAGCCGACAGAATTCAAGTCACCATCTCTCCTTAAATACCCTTTCCCCCTTCATCTTTGATTCCATAGTCGTGACAATAAAAGGTTATTATTATTATAGTCCTCAGCATCTCTTTGAACTCAGCTTTTCCACAATTGCAAAAATCTTTCAAGTTTCCATACAGCACCCCTTTTTGGGTCAAATAAAATGTAATAACCTCCTTTTGTTTGCTGATTAAGGTATTGCAAGTTAAAAACGTTTATTTCTCCCCCTTTAAACTTAGCAGCTGAAAAAACAAGTACCCATCTATCTCCTAATGCAAACTTCTAAAATTCTACTTCTGACTTGACCATGGCTTCATTACAAATGCATACATTTACACCTTCACTGCTTTCATCCTTCAACCCTTCCAGACAAACTGACTCCATTAGCCTTTCCCCAGCTTAACTAAATAATTTACACAAACACGCACACACATGTACACAGGCACACATGTTCAGTACACATACAGCCTTCTTTGCAGAATAACACAATATTCCCCCCAAATATTAAAAATAACATCCATCCTTACATCAATAAAGTATACTGTGTATTTTGCTTATCCTGAGTGGTACTTACAGATCCTGATTGGTAAGTGAAGGTTCGACGTCGCTGGAAGAGGGTTTTACGGACACAGAAGAGGCCCAAAAGCGCAAGGAGAATGGTTAGACAGGTCACAGACACGGAGCCCACAATGGCCATCAAGAGTTGCTGGTCACCACCAGATGGCTGTTCCAAATTCCTTGAGACCTGAGCCACAATTGAAGTAGCTGAGGAAAAGGAACAAAACCAATGTGAGGAAACAAAAGTATTTTTTCTTAACTTATCTCTATATCTTTTATTCCTCATATGTCATCAGATTTCTCCAATCAATTGACAAAGAATCCTCCAGGTCAAAGAAAAAGAGTAGAGCAATTGGACTGGGGCCTTGATTTTCCGCCTGTCGGGCACGCACATGTGGCAGGCTTGGAAGTGGGCGCAAAACACTCTTATGCCCTTGACTGTCCCCGGAACTTGATTTCAGACTGGCTGGCTAATTAACAGGCAGCTATGATGAAACGCCATTGCAAAATGTTCAGTGCTGCTGGGAAGGGGAAAAAGTGCGCCAGCGCTGAGAAAAGGGACAGTGCGGGTCGGTGCTTCTAATGTACTCCGGCATGGGGACAGCTGCTGCGTCACTGTCTCGGGGGTCTGCAGACCTGTAGGAAAAACCCTGCAAGGCGTGTTCAGGCAGCACATTTAAACACATACCTCAGTCCCTGGACATCTTATCAAATTTTATTTCAGCCCTGACATTTCATCCCACTCGAGATTGAGGTTGCAGCTAAAACGTAAAGGCCATCTGGCCAATTAGTACCCCCCCCGCCAACTGTAAAAGCAGATGGGCTAAGTAGAATTGGTCCATTAATGGGCAGAATTGCCTGCTTGAAAGCCCACGGGCACGCTTCCGAATCCTGCACGTGCTTGCCAACCAAAATATTGCATGACTACGTGATGATATTGGGATGCATGCCTGAAGACCTCTCACATGGGTTCACGTGTGCCCCTCTGAGCAACATAAAATTCTGGCCTGGCGTTATTGATTGTGCACATGCACCTTCTGTAAAACACCATTGTAGAACGAAGCTCATTCAATAACCATCAGCTTTGAAGCTGCAAGAGACTGTTTCAGGAGGAGGCCTGTAATTCTGGGCCTTGGCATTCTGTACTTCCTTGAATACAACCCATCTCAACTCATATTTTTCACTCAGGTGAGATCTAGAAAGTAGGCTGGAGTGCAAATTGCACCTATTGTCAAGTAAGCTGACTCTAACATGTGTAGTATTAATTTCAGATCAATACGTCTGGGCTTTTTGCATATTCCCCCGTGCTCCCCCCAACTCTCATTCCCTTTGTCTGACCACTGACAGATATGCCTAGAAGTTAGGCCTTAGTTCTGGAATTACTTTTTAAAATCCCTCCATCCCTCTGAAGGAGAGTCCTACGGGCCCCGAATGTTAACTCTCGTTCTCTGTCCACAAATGTTGCCAGATCTTCTGAGATTTCCAACGTTTTCCATTGTTATCCTCCTATCTCTCTGCCTCCCTTAACCTTTACGATCTTACATTTCCTCGAACAATCTTTTAGTCACTCTCCCATTATTTCCTATAGCTCATACTCTCCAACCCATATCCCGACTCAAATCAAGTTGTGTCCACCCATCACCCCTGGGCTCATTGACCACCATAGGCTTGCAGTTCAATAGTGTCTCATATTTGAAATTCTCATCCTGGAGTTAAAATTCCCTCAGACCCTTCCCTATCTCTGTAACCTCAGCCGGCCCTAAAATACTCTGAAACCTCAGCGTTTCTCCAATCTTAATCTCCTTTGTCCCACCATTGGTGGCCGAGCCTTCAACTGTCTGAGCCCTAAACTCTACAATCCCCATCCTAAACCTCTCTAAACCTCTCTGCCTCCTCTTAATATACTCCTTAAATCTCTTTTTCTTTGCAGCTCAATGACATTTTTGTCAGATAACACAATTGTTCAGTAAATTCGGGCATTTTACAACATTAAAGTCTGATTTGAAGTTTAAATTGTCATATTAGAAATAAGGGTAAGGACTGACTTTTTGCCCCTTAACACATAAACAGACTGAATAATAGTAATACCTAGCCACACGCACAGACATATAAACGTATATACATACGTATATACACAGATCCAGATGTGCACTGCAGTTAGCTGAGTTCTTACATTTCTTACCTGGTGACATTGCTCCTGTTCGGAGTTCTTTCATTGGGTTTGGCTTGCTCTCTCCCTTATTGTTCTTGGCTAAAACCTCCACTAGGTAGGGGGTCTCAGCCTGCAATCCATGCAGGACATACTCTGAAATTGGCATGTCTGCCAAATTGATTGGTGTGATTTCAGTGTATGTGGCAGCCCCATAGACTTTACACTTTATAACCACAGAGGAGATGGCATGCTTTTTTGGTAGAACCCAAGAAATCACCGCAGATGTGTCAGTAATGTTTGATATCTTAACATCATAAGGTGCAGGAGGAACAGCTGGAGTTAAGAACAAAGAAGAGAATATTCAGACAATTTGTTCTTGAAAAGGCACCTGCAGACTTCTCCAGTGTCCACTGGACAGCGGAATACATATCTCGGTGAAGCTCTAAGAGAACAAAATGTGATACCAATGACGCATGTACATTTTGATTCCCATGTTCTCACCCATTCTAGATCATTTTACTTCAGTTTACTGGTAAGAACTCAACTCCAGGTGTCAGCTGCAGCATTGTTGGTTGGACAATTCTGGCCTGTGACTCTAAAGTGCTTTTCGACACCCTGAAGCTGTGCAAAACATTATACAAGTACAAGTCTGTTTTTCTTCAGAACAAGACTCCTCTGAGCACAAGCAGTCTTGGTGTTTTTAAATTTAAATTGAATTTTGAAGGATTTACCTTAATCTCTTTGATATTTTATGAAGGCACTGCGCACTTTTTGCACTTGCATTCAGGTTATCTGTTAAAGACACGTCTGTTATACAAGCAAATTGAGTTTGGCGTAAATTTTAAATTGGCTCTGCGTAGAAACAATCTTCACATTGCCAGTTCTGATGAATAGCCAAACGCACTTGAAACGTTGACTGTTTGTCGCCCCCTCGAGATGCTGCCAGATCTGCTGGATTTTCCCAGCATCCTCTGTTTTGTTTCAGATTCCAGCATCCACGGTATTTTTCTTACTCTCACATTGTTAGTGATGCTTTGACATGCCCCGACAGAACCGGCCCTGTCAGCCACTGGCTGTATGAGATAACGGGGAATAATAATTGGCAAACGTGAGCAGTCTTTAAAATGGTCGCACAACTGTCCAAAAACAAAATACAGTGGATTTTGGAAATCTGAAAGGAAAACAGAAGATGTTGGAAATTATTTGCAGTCCTCAGATTTATTTAATTCATCTCGGGTGCTGGCAGACCTGCTGAGTATTTCCAGCATCTTCTGTTTTTATTGCACAATTCTATTGTTTACATGTTGGAGTTGCAACTTGCCTCTAGCTTCTGACTTTACCAGAATGATTCCAGGGATGAGGGACATTAGTTACAATGTCAGGTTGGAGATGCTGGGGTTGTTCTCCTTGGAGAAAAGGCGATTTAGGGGAGATTTGATAGAGCTATAGAAGAGAAAATTACGACAGAATTAAATAAGGTGGACAAAGAAAAGTGGCTCCCATTAGGGGGCACAAATTAAGGTTTGGGGCAAGACATGCAAAGGCGGGGCGGGGGGGGGGGGGGAGGCTGGGTGTGAGGAAGATCTATTTTAAAGCAGATAATGGTGATGATCTGGAATTTATCGCCTCTGAGAATGATGGGAGACATGGATGCTTTCAAAAATAAATTGGATAGGCACTCGAGGGAAATAGAGTGAGGGAATGAAATTGACTGGATTTCTCCACTGAGGGCGGGATTGGACTTGATGGGTTGAATGATTTCCTTTTGCACCGTACTGACTCTCTGGATCCATGCAGAGCAACTACACAGGAATTTGTTTAAAAGAAAATGTCGGCGAAAAGAAATACTGACTTGGAGCAGATCAGGTGACTGATTCAAGGTCACTGAAGATGGTTTGGCTTCACTCAGGAGTGAGTGAGTTTGAAGGCAACAGGGAAAGTGGAATAGGTTTGGTTCAAGGAACACTGTCCTGCCCTCGATCAAATTGATACAAACTCCACTTTGGTTACCCATTTTAAAAAGGTACTGGCCATGGAAATCACATAGAAATGTACCGCGGTTTACGTGCTGAGCTGCAGCTGCCCACCCATCCCCCCCCACCTCTGCTGTCAAACCCACCAACATCTGAAAGGTCACATGAAGGGCTGTAAATTCATATCATAAAAAAACACATAGGGGATAGCCAGCTCTCACTGGAGGTCGGAATGTCCTGCAGAAAGATACTGAGCAGGGGGGTGGCGGGATGCGCACGAGGGAGGCGGAGAGGAGATGTTTTATGCTGGTAACGTTGCCGCAGGTGGCCCCTCCGTAGGCCATGGAGTGTCCAAAAAGGAGGGCCACCACTCCCCGGAATCCATTGGGAGGCTTTCGGGTTTCATTGGATGTTCTCCCACACGACAGCCAGCCTCCCTGATGTAGATTAATGCCCAGGGAGGCAGGATGTGGCCCATAATTCGCTGCGTAACTGGCTAAATTGGGCTCTTCGAGGGCAGCTGGTCTGCCACCTTTCCCTCTGCTGGCAAAATGACACGTCGGCGGAAAGACATCAGGCACGCCACCCGACACCTTCCTCTGCCATCTTGTCAGCCTTCCCGCCTCCCAGTCCATTGCCAAAGGGCAGGTTAAATCTCAACCAATGGTTCAAATCTCGATTTCGACACATGCCGGGTATTTCCTGAAACAACTGCAGATTTTCAGAGCAGCCCATGACTACTGCTACAATTTAGAGGATGGTAGAGCTTCTCATCAGAGAATGCGGAAATTTGGATGCCGGAAAAGAGGAAGAGAGAAAGGGGCCAAACAAAGAGAAAATACTCGAGAGGACAACCCCAAAACGGGGAAAATAAATCTCACTTACAGTCACTGAAGGTCCATGAGGTCACAGGAGTGCTCCATTCACCTGCAACATTAGACTGAGCACGAACACGAAAGCGATACCGTGTGCTGGGACTTAGATCTTTGAGAGTTTCATTTCCGGTGGTATCTATCCACGTGGGCTTGCTGAGTGGCTCCATCTGCTGGTACTCGATGGTATATTTGTTTATCTCCTTTGTGCTGAAAGGCGGCAGCCATTTCAGTTGTATGCCCGTCAAAGACAAGGGGATGGCTTGTAGGTTCCTGGGAGATGGAGGGCCTGCACAGACAGAACCAACGTCTTTATTTAAATTGCACTGATGCTCCAAGCATAGTCAGAATTGAACAAGGAGACCTCATGATACTGAATCAGGGGTAAGCTATGCTGCTGTCTCAATACTGAAACCTTGGCTTCTACACCAGTATGAAGGGGAATTTTCCACCACTGTCTCTTGGGTGAAATGAAAGTAAGCACAGTATCTCATACTGACAGCACTGCACTGTCTCTGTGCAACAGAGCGTTATCATTCACAGCATTACACCTGATGTAGCCCAATAACATATATGTTGTTTAATGATAATCAGTGTGATAAATTCATACGATACTTTGGTAACTTGAGGAAGTCAGCACTAAGAGAAAAGGGGTTTATTTAACTATATACAATATTCTGCCCAAGGCAGCAACTTGCTCCTGGTCCTGTTCTTTCTGGGAGAACTAACCACACCAGGCCCTGCTTTGGGCCGACTTTTATGTTCATTTGTAATGACTGTCCCATTATCTATTACCAGGACCTCAAGTATCCAATGGGTGCTAAACGAGCACCGGAGCGTTACTATTGTGGCTCTGGATGTTGTAGAGGTCATCTTATACACCTCTCACCTCTTCAAATGGGCATCCGCGATAACGAGCAACATGGACCCATTAAGGTCCTGCGAAATCCGCATCTGGATGCACATACGGGAATTCTGGCCATTCCCTCCAGATGTAGACCATCCCTATCCACTCTGTAACCTAAATAGGTCACCGCTGTAGCACGGAGCATACACTTGTTCTTCTTTAGCCAGGCGCCTACTTTGGAAAACCGCCGGAGCACTTCCTGCAGGTTGTCCATTTACTCCTTTTCTGTGATGTCCGTGATGTGTACATCGTCTGAATAGATAGCCACCTTCGGCAGGCCCTACAAAAATATTCTCTATTACCCGCTGGAAAATTGCCATGCCTGACAAAACCCCAAATGGGAGGTAGGTGTATTCAAACAATCCCCAGTGAGTGTTTATGGTTTCAAATTTCCTGGACTCCAGGTCTAGCTGCACCTGTTAATTCACTGGCTAATGTCAAGTTTCATGAAGAAGCATCCTCCAGCCAGTCTTGCGTACAAATTCTCCACTTTAGACATCAGATACAAGTCCAGGCATGAAGCTCTGTTCACGGTAAGCGAACTTGAAATCTCCCCAGAGTGGGAAGGATTTAGCAGGCTTCATTACCGGCACCATGGTATGGCCTGTTCCACAAAGTGCAGGATCTGGGGGGGTCACATGCCCTGTGCAGTTTGCAGAATGGGCCACCAGATCTTGCAGAAGCTGAAGCTCCATGTTGCCCTTAGCAAGCTATACGCAAGGGACAGGACTTGCCCTAAAATACCGGGGCCGAGCATCGGGATCCATGTAGATATGGGTCTTGACCCCCTTTACCCTGCCCAGACCCTCCTGGAACACTTCGGAGCATTTGTCCAGCACATCGTACAGATTCCCGATGCCCATCTGAGAAACCTGTTGCCAGTTGAAACGAAGGAATCGCAACCAGTACCATCCCACCAAATTGGGTTGTGATCTCTGCACCACAACCAAGGGAAGATGG
Source organism: Scyliorhinus canicula (assembly GCF_902713615.1). Taxonomy (NCBI): domain Eukaryota; kingdom Metazoa; phylum Chordata; class Chondrichthyes; order Carcharhiniformes; family Scyliorhinidae; genus Scyliorhinus; species Scyliorhinus canicula. The sequence continues at coordinate 29,881,484 of NC_052149.1, read as the reverse complement.
ACCGACTGCTGCCCGTATGTTACCGAAGTCACGGTGACCCCCACAATATTCAAAGACTGATCTGATCTTGCTTTTGTATCACACAATGTCAGTGAATTGATCCCTGCGAGGCGTTGTCGAAAGGTTCAATGGTCCACGATATAGACGGCAGCTCGAATGTCCATTTTCATCATCACGGGGTGATCATTGACCTGTAACGTGACCCAGATTGGCGCTACCCTCGGGGTGATGAAGCAGTTCAGCTACATTAGACTGTCCTCATCAGCGGGCCCACGTGCAAGGCTCTAGTTAGAGTAGCACGGTAGCACAGTGGGTAGCACTGTTTCTTCACAGCTTCAAGGTCGCAGGTTCAATTCCCAGGTTGGGCACTGTGCGGAGTCTGCACGTTCTCCCCGTATCTGCGTGGATTTCCCCCGGGTGCTTCGGTCCCAAAAGATGTGCTGTTAGGTGAATTGGACATTCTGAATTCTCCCTCTGTACTTGAACAGCCGCCAGCATGTGGCAACTAGGGGCTTTGACAAGGTGCCGCATAGGAGACTGTTCAATAAGTTAAGAGCCCATGGTGTTAAGGGTAAGATCCTGGCATGGATAGAGGATTGGCTGATTGGCAGAAGGCAGAGAGTGGGAATAAAGGGGTCTTTTTCAGGATGGCGGCCGGTGACTAGTGGTGTACCTCAGGGGTCTGTGCTGGGACTACAACTTTTCAAAATATACATAAATGATCTGGAAGAAGGAACTGAAGGCACTGTTGCTAAGTTTGCAGAAGATACAAAGGTCTCTAGAGGGTCGGGTGGTATTGAGAAAACAAGGGGGCTGCAGAAAGATTTGAACAAGCGAGAAGACTGGACAATGAAGTGGCAAATGAAATACAATATGGAAAAGTATGAGGTTATGTACTTTGGAAGGAGGAATTCAGGCATATACTATTTTCTAAATGGGGAAATGCTTAGGTAAACAGAAGCACAAAGGGACTTGGGAATCCTTGTTCATGATTCTCTTAAGGTCAATGTGCAGGCTGTATAAGGCTCTGGTCAGACCCCATTTGGAGTATTGTGAGCAGTTTTGGGCCTTGTATCTAAGGAGGGGTGTGCTGGCCTTGGAAAGGGTCCAGAGGAGGTTCACAAAATGATCCCTGGAATGAAGAACTTGTCATATGAGGAACGGTTGAGGACTGTGGGTCTGTACTTGTTGGAGTTTAGAAGGATGAGGGGGGATCTTATTGAAACTTACAGGATACTGCGAGGCCTGGATAGAGTGGACATGGAGAGGATGTTTCCACTTGTGGGAAGACCTAGAACCAGAGGATACAATCTCAGACTAAAGGGACGATCCTTTAAAACTGAGATGAGGAGAAATCTCTTCAGCCAGAGGGTGGTGAATCTGTGGAATTCTATACCTCAGAAGGCTGTGGAGGCCAAATCACTGAATGTCTTTAAGACATGGATAGATAGGTTCTTGATTAATAAGGGGATCAGGGGTTACGGGGAGAAGGCAGGAGAATGGGATGAGAAAATATCAGCCATGATTGAATGGCAGAGCAGACTCGATGGGCCGAGTAGCCTAATTCTGCTCCTATGTCTTATGGTGTTATGGTCTACGGCTTTTCACAGTAACTTCATTGCAGTATTAATGTAAGCCTACTTGTGGCAATAAAGATTATTATTATAATTCGCAGTGATCTCGACAGCTGTCATGGATGGCGCTCTCTGTGCCACAATTGGCAGCTCTGACCATCAAGCATTCTTCGACCACACATTTGGCAATCTGGCCGGCTTTCCCCTTCATCCTCAGGGGAGGTATTCCACCAATCAGTGGTAGCTCCCGAGATCCTGACCCAGCTGCAGAATTGTGCCTTTTGGAAGAGGTCAGGGCAGACCCTCACTGTCCCATGATGCAGAGGGAGTTTGAAATGAAGAATGGGCCAAACTATAGACACCATTGTCCATGGACCCCTACAGCTCCTTTCCCCACGTGCTTTCGGGACAGCAAACGTTCGATGGCCTGTTTCAAATTTAAGGTGATCTCTGTCAACAGCTTCCTCTGAGTGGCAGTGTTGTTTATGCCACACATTAGTCTGTCCCTCAACATTTTGGAGAGTGACAATCTGAACTCACTATGCTCAGCTAGATGTCTTTGGCGGGTCAAGAGGTCAGTGACCGACTCACTGGGAGACCGCACTCTGTATTAAAACAATACCACTGCATAATCACGGAATGTTTGGGGCCATAGTGTTCAGAAGCAAAACCGACCAGCTCATCAAAGGATTTGGAGTCCGGTGCAGCCGGGCAAGTCAAACTCTTTATGATCCCAAAAGTCTGGGCCCCGTGGGCGGTCAAGAGGAGGGCTTTTTGATGGTCTTTCCCTAAAATCCCGTTCGCCTGGAAAAAAATCGCTCATGCACTCCGCATACTGGTTCCAGTCTTCGAGGCCTGCATCAAAGGCTTCCAACTTTCCGAATAGCGGCATTTTGAACTCTTATGACCCTATGTCCCAGGATAGCAAATTACCAGGTGGCTAGGCGGCTCCACGAGCGAGTCCAGAGTTTTCTTTTTCCCTCATCGCCAGTTTAGTAGCTTGAGGAAGCCAGCGGGAAGAGAACTATATACAATATTCTGCTTAAGGCAGTAACCCACTCCCAGTAGAGTCCTTGCTGGGAGAATAGATACCCTTGTGTAACATGGAAGTACCACAGAACAATAACCTGTATAACACGGAGATCCTATGGGATCATAGGCTATGTAACATAGAGCTAGAATGGGCTTGTACCCTGTTTAATACAGATTCTGTGGGATGTTACACTATGTAACATGAATCTACCGTGGGATTGGAACAAAGAATATTATAGAACTGTGCAACATAGATTACCATAGGATGTCATGGCTGTGTAACACAGAGACGGAAAGGATCCCTACTCTGTATAAAACAGACTTTCTACAGTACTTTAGTGATACTAGATCCTGGACGGCACGGTGGCGCTGGCTAGACTGTTGCCTCGCGGCGCTGAGGACCCGGGTTTGATTCTGGCCTTGGGTGACTGTGTGGAGTTTGCACATTCTCCCCGTGTCTGCGTGGGTCTCACCCCCACAACCCAAAAAAGAAGTGCTGCAGGGTAGGTGGATTGGCCACGCTAAATTGCCCCTTAATTGGAAAAAAAGAATTGGATACTCTAAATTTATTTTTTTAAAACTGATACTAGGTGCTACCATCTCTCATGTCAATAAGCAGAAGAATTTTGAAGAAAAAGATTTATTTTTATCTTAATTTATTCCATGCTGTGTAATGAAGTGCTACATGAAAATCACAGCTGAGTTTGTGTCTGACATTCTTTGTTTGGGTGTTCTACTTTTCTATGTTCTAGTTATTGAATCAACACACCTGTCCTGGGTGTGCTGGAAGACTGGGAAAAGCATTTACCAAGTCTTCTGATTGCAAATGGTGCCAAGGAACACTGTCTTCTCATGGTCAACTGAAACATGCAAGGTCAAAGTCACTACCCTTGACATCAAGGCAGCACCGAGTGTAGTATCAAGGACAATTGAAGTAAACGAGAACGGGGGGGGGGGGGGGGGGGGGGGGGGGGGGGGGGGGGGGTTGTCTCCACTGGTAGATGTTACACGTAGCACGGAAGATGGTTGTGGTTGTTGGAGATCAATCATCTCAGCGTCAGGACATCATTGCAGGAGTTCCTCAGAGTAATATCCTACGCTCAACCATCTACAGCAGTTTCAGACCTTCTCTCACTCATAAGGCTCACTCATAAGGCCAGAAGTGGAGAGGTTCACTGACGATAGTATTGTGTTCAATACCAATCACAACTCCTCAGATATTGAAGCAATCCATGCTCACATATAGTAAGAAGTCTTACAACACCAGGTTAAAGTCCAACAGGTTTGTTTCAAACACGAGCTTTCGGAGCACGGCTCCTTCTTCACCTGAAGAAGGAGCCGTGCTCCGAAAGCTCGTGTTTGAAACAAACCTGTTGGACTTTAACCTGGTGTTGTAAGACTTCTTACTGTGCTCACCCCAGTCCAACGCCGGCATCTCCACATCATGGCACATATAGTAAGACATGAGCAACATTCTGCCTTGGACTGTTAAGTGACAAGTACATTTCAAACCGCATTAGTGTCAGGCAATGATCATCTCCAGCAAAAGAAAATGTAACCATATCCCATTCAATGCCAATACCATCACCAAATCTCCTACCATCAATATCCTGTGGCTCAGCTTTGACCAGAAACCTAACTGGACCAGACACTTAAGGTGGTGGCTATAATAGAAGATCAGAGGCTGTGAATTCTGCAGCAAGTGACCCACCTCCTGATTCCCCAAAGCTTGTGTACATCTGCAAGTCACAAGTCAGGGGTGTGGTGGGATATTCTCCACTTGCTTGGATACGTGCAGCTCCGACAACACTCGAGAAGCTTGACATCAACCAGGAAAAATAAGCTGCTTATTGGCACTCTATCCACAACATCAAGCATTCATGCCCTTCACCATTGGCACACAGTGACTGCAATGTGTACCATCCACAAGATGCAATGATGCAATTCACCAACTCCTCTTTCAGAGCACTTTCCAAACCCACTTCCTCCACTGTATAGGGGGACAAGGGCAGCATACACACAAAAGAATATGGCTGTACCAAAGTTCTCCTCCAATTCACACACCATCCTGACTTGAATATCTATCGCAGTTCTTTCATTGGTGTTAAGTCAAAGTCCTTGACCCAGTGACAGCAGCACTGTGCGAATGCCTTCACCACTTGAACTTCAGCGGTTCAAGAAGATTACTGATCACTACCTTCTCAAAGGAAATTAAGATGGATGATAAACGCTCGCTCTGCCAGAGATGCCCAAATTTCATGAATGATTAAAAGTAAGTACGGAATGCACAAAGGTTATGTTATCCCTTCAAAAGCGATCGTTTGAAGGTTTGCAGATGTTGTGAGTGAGTGTGCAAGGAGATCTACAAATTGAAAATCACATTGGTTTGGAAAATTCATTTAAAATTACACCATTCTGTTTTAAAAAAAATATAAATTTAGAGTACTCAATTCATTTTTTCCAATTAAGGGGCAATTTAGCGTGGCCAATCCACCTACCCTGCACATCTTTTAGGTTATGGGGGCAAAACCCACGCAAACACGCGGAGAATGTGCAAACTCCACACGGACAGTAACTTAGAGCCAGGATCGAACCTGGGACCTCGGTGCCGTGAGGCAGCAATGCTAACCACTGTGCCACCATGCTGCCCGTACAACATTCTGAATCAAAATAGCAAAATACCATTGGTAGGGCTATTCACCCACAGCAGTGGGTAGCCAATTGACCACGTTAATGGTCATTTAAGACCAATTGTCAGAAGCCAATTGGGATTTTCCAGTTGACCTTTGAGTTCCCTAAGGTAGCAAGGGACATACAGATGTTTGGAGGCAGCATCCTGCAGTAGTCGGGGACCAGCGGCATAGTGGCATTGTCACTGGACTAGTAATATACGTTCACCGGATTGACTCGCCATCCAGGGCTCAATGGCTGCACCTGGGAGACTTCGCCCAGGCCATTAGGGACCCCGGGGTAGTCAGCGACAGGGGAGGGTGGTATCCTGGCTCTTTCTCTCACACCTGGGTGTCATAATATCCACTCATGGATATAATGAGATGCAGACAAGCAGTGATTGACACACAGGATAACCAATGAACACACACGACACAGAACAACCAATCACCAGACAGGACACTACCACGAGAAAAACACATGAGGCATTAAGACTCTGCCTCTTCTCACTGGATACAGCTACAGAGATAGTTAGAGTGCACAAGGCCATGAGCACCGTCTCCATGTGATAGAGAGCTAGTCTGGTCAAGCCAGTCTGAGGTTATCAGTTTAGATTAATAGAGTGTCACCCCACAGCAGATTATGTACAGCAACAAGCAAGTTCAATAAAGCAGTGTTGGACCATCTCCTGTGTCGGAAGCCTGATTCGAGTCTCACTGCATCCAGTTGCAGTCGATGTTAGACCAACTCAGATAACACATCACTGGGCACCTTAAAGAGGGGGGTTTTGTGGGAGAGATTAGAGCAGCCATCCAACATGGCACCCCGATCTGCGAGGAGCATTCCTGCTGGCAAGTTTCAGCCCTCCAGCAGGAAATCACTGTAAGTGCGTCCTCAGTAGATAGAATCTCCCCGAGGCCCCCAAAAAAGTAAGTCATCATTGAATAGCAGGGTGTTTCCACCGCTGCAGGTGCCAAGAAACACCCCGTTAAACGCGACATGCAGCGGATTTTAACTCAAGTCCAATAAATCACGCCCATGGCTTTCAAGCAGGAAAATAAGAAAATTATAGCTGTTTTTTACCTAGAATTTACAGTGCAGAAGGAAGCCATTCGGCCCATCGAGTCTGCACCAGCTCTTGGAAAGAGCATCCTACCCAAGGTCAACATCTCCACCCTATCCCCATAACCCAGTAACCCCACCCAACACTAAGGGCAATTTTGGACACTAAGGGCAATTTATCATGGCCAATCCACCTAACCTGCACATCTCTGGACTGTAGGAGGAAACCGGAGCACCCGGAGGAAACCCACGCACACACGGGGAGGATGTGCAGGCTCCGCACAGACAGTGACCCAAGCCGGAATCGAACCTGGGACCCTGGAGCTGTGAAGCGATTGTGCTATCCACAATGCTACCGTGCTGCCCCGTTTTGCCACTGGTACCTTGACAGTACATATTACATATCACATATGAATAGAATAATAGCTTAGAAATTGTGATTGTTCAATGTTGATGTGCAAGAACAAACTGTATTATTTCTTCAAAATGCTTAACATGTTAAATGCACAAATTCCATAAAAGCAATAATTCTTTTTGTTTAATTTTCAAAAAATTCAGCCCGCATTCTGCTCTTCCCAGGTGTGTGTGTACGTAGGTATTCTCAGGTTGTTGTCTTTATGTCATACAAGCTTTCCAAGATTAGCTACCCAACCTGATTGCTGAATATATCTCTCAACTGCATTGTTGGAGTCAGGGTTGCCGAGCGAGCACTTGGCTAATTTATCTGCCACACTGGGAATTGGCAACTGATGCAATGGTAGAGGCGGTCTTTCTAGATAGATTGGGTAAGAATCTACCTTCGAAGGACGGATTGACTTGCCTTGGAGGCAATGCAGCGAAGGTTCACTAAAAGAGTTCCTGGAGTGAGAGAGTTGTCCAATGCTGTGAGTCTGAGAAAATTGGGCCTATACTCACTGGAGTTTAGAAGAATAAGAGGTGATCTCATTGAAACACGCAAGATTTTGAAGGCGCTTGACAGAGTAGATAAGGCTGGGGAGTCTAAAACACAGGGGAGTAGCATGGATACAGTCTCAGGGCTTCATTTAGCCAGCCATGAATCTTCGGCGTTATTTACCCCAGTGAGTTGTAGATGCTTCATGTTTGAGTATATTGAGACTAATGGATCTGTGATCTCTCGGGGATTCAAGAGATTTGGGGAGCAGGCTGGAAAATGGAGTTGAAATGTGATCTGCAATGATCATATTGAAGGACAGATCAGGCTTGAGGGGCTGAATGGTCTACTCCTGCTCATGCTTCTGTTGTTCTTACGTACAAAATGAAGGAAATGCATGATGTAGAGGGTTAAAACATTAGGTTCAAATTTGCTCTTGCCAATGAGGCGAAAGAATTGTCTACTTGTGAGGTAAGTCTGAGCAGTCCCAATACAGCTCCTTGTGGATATGGACCCACAATATAAAGCATACTCTATTCATCAATTCATAGCTATCTCAAAGGGACCATCAAATGGTGCAGGCGGAGGCTCTGCTTCACGGGCTGGGGGTTAAGGCATGTTTCTGGGGGTGAGTAGAGAGAGCTTTACTCTGCATTTGGCTGTGCTCTATCTGACCTGTGAGAGTTTAATGCTGACATCAGGCAAGAGTTGCATTTCCCTTGTGCTAACAATCACCACCTTGATGAGCACAGCAACAAAGATAAAGCTATGAAGTAAGCGAGAAGAATCCTTTAATGACCAATCACCTGATTCCTCACTTTCATACGGTAAGGAGATAAACTAGGCTTTTATTCTGTGCCATTATATCGTCATGCTATCCTTTTTGAAACCTTTACAGGTCTCAATTGGTTAAATGTAGCTGGAAAATCCCCACCTCATTTTCCAGGTTTGATTGTATGAAAAAATTAAAAAGCTGTCCAGTGTTCCAGATTACCTCCATCCACTTCCACCATGACTGACTCTGATGGTGGCCCAAGGCTGCCACAATGGTACACCATGACATCCACCTTGTATGCGTTTCCAGGTTGTAGATTGGTTATCTGTGTGGATCGCACTGAGAGGGGCTGCACTCGAACCTCTCTCTTAATAGAATTCCCAGAGCCAGTGACTCGGACAACAAACCCACTTCCAGTCTCGTGATCTTTGGAGATGTTCCAGCTGACGGAGATGGTGTCTCTGCCCTCGGCCATGGCCCGATCAATCTTCGCCACCATGGTGGGCTCTGAAAAAAAAGGAGAGCAACAAAATACTAATGCATTTTGTGAATGGAAGGGCGAGATCATAGAATCCTTACATTCGCCCCATCGAGTCTGCACCGACCCTCTGAAAGGACAGCCTACCCAGGCCCACTTTCCTGCCCTATCCCCGTAACCCTGCCTAACCTTGAACACTAAGGGGCAATTTAGCATGGCCAATCCACCTGCATGTCTTTGGACTGTAGGAGGAAACCGGAGTACCATGAGATAAACCATGCAGACATGGCGAAAGTGCAAACTCCACACAGACAGTCTTCCAAGGTTGGAGTCAAACCCGGGTCCCTGGCCCTGTGAGGCAGCAGTACTAACCACTGTGCCACCCGCATTGAGATATAACGATGACCAAAGTGCCGATACAAGGATTGCAAGAACATTCGTGTGGGACGTACCGTACAAACTATGCAGTAACCTAAACTAATATTCAAATCTTGCGGAAATGTGTGATTATCTTTACAGGAAATATTCTAATTAAACAACTGCGGTGCCCATTAGTGATTATAAATTAAACAATATGAGCTTCTTTATCATTTACTTAATCTAAGATTATCACCTTTGCTGAGGTGAACAATCATCTTTATTCTTGCTGCGTAGGAATAGGAGTTGACATGGAGACCTGTAAATTCCTTAATAATTTCTAATGTAAGGATAGAAAGCATATGTACGAATGATACTGAGATATGGACAGTATGGTGTCCTGAAGCAATATTCTGTGTACAATATGTCTGCGACTTACATTCTCACTCACATCAAAGATAAACATTCAGCTGCTAGCCAGCAACACATCTGGGATGTCCAAAATGACTTTCTTGCAGGGAAAGCTGTGTGTCGGGAACATGGAGTTAGAATATTGGGTCGTACTTCATAAGGGTTAGTTCTAGGCATTATGCACTCTCACAGTATTCTGCAGGAGTGAACTGTCCACTTTACCTACTGTGTACCCTATATATATAAGAACTTGCATTTGGAGATTTTATTTTGCGAGGCAGGTTAGTAACAGACGCCCTTAATCAGGGCGTGAACAGATCGAAAAGCTTACCTGGGCAATCAGTTTCCAAGATAGCATCAGGACCCGCAGGGCCCTCTCCTCCCTCTCCGGGACGAGTGAGCTGGACTCGAACCAGATAACTTGTCGAAGGTTTCAAATTCATCAGTGTGATCGGCTCGTTATTATCAACTGGAATAATGCAGACAAAACATTTCTTAATTTCAGCCGAGATGTTATCACATTCCAAGAATGTGGCAGTGTTTTTTTTTGTGAGCACTCTGGGGCACTTCTGCCTTTTTCAACAAATAGGAGTATGAAGGATTCCACTCCATCAGCAGACAACCTCTGTGTGAGCTTCCATGCTGAACAATGCCCACAGCACTACTACTGACATCACTGAGGTTCCTCAAGGAGACTAGCAAACTCCTAAACTTGGAAGAGGTGAAGGAATGTGGGAGAGTGAGCAACATTGCCCCTGCCGAAATCTGCAAACTGACATCTGCTGGCAGAAGTGACCAGACTTTAGCCACGTTTTATCATAGAATTTACAGTGCAGAAGGAGGCCATTCAACCCATCCATCTGTACCGGCCCTTGGAAAGAGCACCCTACTTAAGCCCCTACCGTCACCCTATCGCTGTAACGCAGTAACCCCACCTAACATTTTTGGACACTAAGGGCAATTTAGCATGGCCAATCTACCTAACCTGTACATCTTTGGACTGTGGGAGGAAAGCGGAGCACCTGGAGGAAACCCATACAGACACGGGGAGAACATGCAGACTCCGCACAGACGGTGACCCAAGCCGGGAATCAAACCTGGGACCCTGGAACTGTGAAGCAACAGTGCTAAGCACTGTGTTCCGTGCCGCCCACAAAGTAACAACTCCGCCAGGACTCAAACCCGGAGCCTTTGAATGCCTCGTATAATTAACTAGAAGTCCAATGTGCTATCCATTGCGCCATAGAGCCAATGCTTTTAGCGCATGCGGAGACGCCAATTGTCTCCCCCAGCCCTTTAACCTTTACTTACGCACAAACGCTTTCATGCATTGCTTATTTGCCCATTACACCTATATTTGGGTCTGTGAATAAATATATGAATGAAATGACCCCAGAACTTAAAGTGATCTCATCACATAACTGCTCGGGTAGAATTTTCACCACTTAGCCCACAGCCAGCACTCGAAAGGGAATATTTGGTTGCAGCACATTTTACAGGAAGTGTTATCTGCAAAGCTGTAGCAGCCCACTGGGGGGCACTCTGTACCAAGTGTTTTCTCTGCTACTACACTGTCAATTGGTCTAACGGTCGAGTGAAACTAGTCTCATGGAAAAGACACTCTTAAATTATTGGCAACTTCTCACTGATTTATACAAGCTTCTATCCCTGACTGCTCCGACATCATACATTTCTTTGGCGTGACTTTACCTACTATTGAAGACCATTGTGCTCCACTGTCATTTGGCTTGTAGAGGAGTTTAACTGATTTCACTGGGCCGTCTCCAGTAAAGTTCACACTGTTTGGATCGACTTTTAGTTGCTTGCTTTTCTTTTCCAGGACTCTTGGTATGCTTATTGGGCTTGGAGGCGCTGGAATAACAATCGGGATTAATGGGGGAAAAAGTACTTGGAGATGATCCATTAGTGCAGCCAAAAACAATGTGTCAAAATGTAACTCCATTTAGTGGTACAAAAGCAATTGCATTTAGATTAAGGTTTGGTTAAACTCACTCCAATTCAGACTCTCTGGGTAAAGAGACTTTCTGCATCCCCACAAACGCAAAATACTGCAGCTGCTGGAAATCTGAGAGAAAAACAGAAAGTGCTGGGTCAACTCAGCAGGCCTGGCAGCATCTCTGGAGAGAGCAATTCAGTCAACATCTCTATTCCATACAACCCATCTAGAGTTCGACAGCAGGGGCCATATGGACTCCAAATGTCAACTGTCTTTCTCTCTCTTCAGAGATGCTGCCAGACCTGTTGAGTTTATCGAGCATTTTCTGTTTTTCTTTCGCCATCTCAGTTTGCTTGGATCTGGAGTTAAGGGACAAAGTTTCCAACCAATACTTTTTCCCTCCATTCGTCCCCGCCATTCAAAAGTTTGTGCGTCAACTTTGATGTTACAAGGATGTTACATATTGTTCGCTTTCCCTTCAACTCAACTCAATTGCTTCAACTAGAAAATCACTAGAGAGTAAAATCACAAGACATTAAAAAGAGTAAGGCCCCCATTCCCCCTAAAAAAAAGCTCACAAATTCAGCGTTATTGTGCATGAAGATATAAGCTGGGCTCTTCCTCCGTTCAGATGTACCCAGCAATGAACCACAAACAGTAGGTTACAGATGTGGGATCTTTCAGAGTTGGAAGCACTGGGGTTGTATTGCCAAAGCTTAACATGGGACATGGGTGTGCCAGCAATTTTCTGACACCGGCTGGCACACCGGTTTACTGGCAGGTTCCCACCCTCAGGCTATTTTGGAACATGCTGGTCGGTGGGTGAGACAGCCACCCACCCGCGATTGACAGATAACCATTAGATATGATAAAGGAACTCTTCAGGTCCCTCTGCTGCCACTGACTGGAATTTTCCAATCAGCAGATGGGTCCGCCCCATGGTGACTGGTACATGGACAGTGAAAGGAGGCAGATCACCAATGGCGGACTGGTGGTCAGATGGAGCAGCCGGCCAGCGTCCATATGGCTCGTTAAACCCAACCTCACTGTCACAATTAATAAGTGGGTACAGCTGCAGCCACTGGCTGCCTTACACTCTGGCAACTGTGGTCAGCTTTAATTTGGAACATTTTGAAAGGTGTTCAGAGGATACCTCTGTCTGTCTTGATGCACCTGTAGTACATAGAACATACAGTGTAGAAGGAGGTGATTCGGCCCATCGAGTCTGCACCGACCCACTTAAGCCCTCACTTCCACCTTATCCCCGTAACCTAATAACGCCTCCTAACCTTTTTGGACACTAAGGGCAATTTAGCATGGCCAATCCACCTAACCTGCATGTCATTGGTCTGTGGGAGGAAACCGGAGCATCCGGAGGAAACCCACGCAGACACGGGGAGAACGTGCAAACTCCACACAAACAGTGACCCAGTGGGGAATCGAACCTGGGACCCTGGAGCTGTGAAGCCACAGTGCTATCCACTTGTGCTACCATGCTGCCCGAAAAAATATTCTTGCAGACCACGAAGGTACAGACAAGAGCTTTATTGGAAAGGATTTTACTCAACCAGCTGTAGAGTTAGACTGCCCATTTGCCTATGCAAACGGCCAATGACATTATCAGCATTTGACTCTTAAAATGACCTTGTTCCAACTCGGAACAAACATGAATATAAAACAGTACCCTCTCTCTCTTTCTCTCCTTCTCTATTGTGGCAAAGTTTAAAAATTGGGGCCAGACCATTCAGGAGAGATGTTAGGAAGCACTTCTACCCACAAAGGATGGTAGGGGTTTGGAACTCTCTCAAACAAACGGCAATTGTTGCTAGATCAGTTGTTCGTTTTAAATCTGAGATAGATAAAAGTTTTGTTAAGCACAGGTATTAAGGGATATGGGCCAAAGGCAGGTCTACGGAGCTAGGCCACAGATACACCGTGATCTCATTGAATGAATGGCAGAGCAGGTTTGAGAGACTGAACAGCCCACTCCTGTTCCTATGTTCCAATCTCGATCTCTTACCTACAGCGACAGCACCCACCTCTGATGGTGAGGCTCCTGTGCTCTCAATACTGGAGGACCTCCTTAGTTGGATGGTGGGGTGTGATCTATAGCCACAAATAGGCCTGCGATATATTATCCTATTTTAAATGACTCCTGTGTCAAATCAAATGTAGGCCCAAAGGTTGACGTTTTTGTAGTCTCCTACCTTTCACAATGACTTTGAATCGTCTTGAATCAGTGCCACTGGATGTGCTGACTCTGCATTCCCACACACCTTCATCCTGTAAACTGATCTGTGGTAATTTGAATTCTGATGTGGTTATATTTCCTTGCATGATGGATTTTGTTGCCTGAGATGAAAATACAAGGTACAATGCAATTCATTTCAGATCATTTCTGACAATATGATAACTCTTCCTGACTTTTATCTGTGGTAGAAAATAGACTTGCACATAATAACATTAGAAGCCATCTATATTCTACAAAATGGTAAGGAATGCCTCAGAGTTACATAGTGCATACCGCTTACATGAGAATAAAGCCTCAAACACATGGCACTCCATAGACCTGGATCAATCTATGCTGCTGTGAACTCTTGCTATCTTCCTTAGGTAAATAGAGAAAAATATGAGAAATTTGTCCCTGGACTACAGTAATGTGAATCCTTGTGGAAAGCTGGGAACTGCCATGGTGGCGTCCTAGGAGGAAGTAAGTTGTCGATCATCCAGACGTACTTCTGAAAGCACATTAGGATATACACTATTGGGTGCAAGCTCGGAAAGGTCAGGAATCACTCGGGACTTGAAGGTACAAAATCATTAAAGAAAAGAACAGATCTAAACTCTGCAGTCCTGCCAAGTCCAGTCATGAATGGTGGTGGACAATTAAACAACTCACTTGAGGAGGAGACTCCACAAATATCCCCATCCTCAATGATAGAGGAGCCCAGCACATCAGTGGAAAAGACAAGGTTGAAGAATTCGCAATAATCTTCAGCCAGAAGTGCCGAGTGGATGATCCATCTTGGTCTCCTCCGGAGGTCCCCAGAATCACAGGTGCATGTCTTCAGCCAGTTCAATTCACTCCACGTGATATCAAGAAATGGCTGATGGCACTGTATGCTGTAAAGGCTATGGGCCCTGGTAATATCCCGGCAATAGACCTGAAGACCTGTGCACCAGAACTTGCCATGCTCCTAGCCAAGCTGTTTCAGTACAGCTACAATACTGGCAATGTGGAAAATTGCTAACATTTACCCTGTGATGGGGAAAATTACCCAGGTGGCTCCTGTACACAAGAAACAGGACAAATCCAACACAGCCAATTACCACCCCATCAATCTACCTCGATCATCAGTGAAGTGATGGAGGTAGTCATCAACATTGCTATCAAGCGGCACTTACTCAGCAATAACCTGCTCACGGATGCTGAGTTTGGGTTCTACCAGGGTTTCCCAGCTCCTGATCTCACGACAACCTTGGTTCAAACATGGACAATAGAGGTGAACTCCAGAGGTGAGGTCAGAGTGACTGGACTTGATATTAAGGCAGTATTTGACCAAGTGTGGCACCAAGGAGCCCTATCAAATCTAGAATCAATGGGAATCAGTGGGAAAAGTCTCCACTGGTTGGTGTCATACCTGGCACAAAGGAAGATAATTGTATTGGTTGGAGGTCAATGTCGGCTCCAGGACATCACTGCAGGAATTCCTCAGGGTAGTGTCCTCGGCCCAACCATCTTCAGCTCCTTCATCAGTGACGTTCCCTCCATCATAATGTTCAGCACCATTCACAACTCCTCAGATACTGAAGCAGTCCATGTCCAAATGCAGCAAGACCTGGACAATGTCCAGACTTTGACTGACAAGTGGCAAGTCACATTCGGGTCACACAAGTGCCGGGCAATAATCATCTCCTACAAGAGAGGATCGAACCATCGCCCCTTTACATTCAGTGGTTCTACTATCACTGAATCCCCCAAAATCAACACCCTGGAGGTTACCATTGATCAGAAACTGAACTGGAATAGCCATATAAATACCGTGGCTACCAGAACACATCAAAAGCTAGGAGTCCTATGGCGAGTATCTCAGCTCCTGTCTCCTCAAAGCCAGTCCGCAATCTGCAAGGCTCAAGTCAGGAGTGTAATGGAATACTCTCCACTTACCTGGATGAGTGCAGCTCCAAATCACTCAAGAAGCTCTACACCATCCAAGACAAAGCGACCCGCCTGATAGCTCCCCGTTCCATAAACATTCACTCCCTCCACCATCGACGCACAGTTGCAGCTGTGTGTACCATCTACAAGATGCACTGCAGGAACTCACCAAGGTTCCTTAAACAGCACCTTCCAAACCCACAACCATTACCATCTAGAAGGGCAGGAGCAGCAGATACCTGGCAAACCCACCCCCTGGAGGTTCCCTTCCAAGTCACTCACCACCCTGATTTGGAAATATATCCCTGTTCCTTCACTGTCGCTGGGTCAAAATCCTGGAACTCCCTCCCTAACAGCACTGTGGGTGTACTTACACCTCAGCAACTGGATTGGTTCAAGAAGGCAGCTCACCATTACCTTCTGAAGGCCAACTAGGGGTGGACAATAAATGCTGGACTAGCCAACGACATCTACATCCTGTAAAAATGAATTTAAAAATGTGTCACTAAGTGTTTATTTGGGGGAAAGAGTGGGTGAGTGGGAAAAATCGTAGGGCTCCACTCCAGATCAAGCACGGTGGATTGAACAGTTTCCATCCATTCCTTTGCTATTTCTAAGCTTGACTATTCCAATGCACATGCTTCCCATATTCTACCCTCAACTGGAGATCATCCAAAAGTCTGCTGTCTGTGTCCTAATTGTGTACATCTCTCATGTTTCACTCTATGATCAGTCAGCTGTGTTTACAGTTATTGTGTGTCGCACCCACCGATCATAATGTTGTGTTCAGAGTTTGCAGACCATTCTCCCACAATCAGGTCGCTGCTTATGTGGATCACAGGCCTCTCCCTGATGATCACATTGCTGTGTACAACCCACATTCTCTTCCGATCGCCTTTCTGCATTCAGAGATTACAGGCCTCCAGCCCGTATCACACTCAAGTTGCTGTTTGTACAGTTCTACAGGTCTCTCCGCTGTGGTCATGGCTCTGTGGGTGCAGCCCTTGTTTTCCCTCTTTTGATTATGCTACCTTGTGCATACTACAGAAACCCTACAACGTCATAAATATGTGGTTGGAGTGAGATGATGTCAGGGGAGAGGAGCATAAACACAACATTGACCTGTTGGGCTGAATGGTCAGTTTCTGTGCTGTACAATTGCATATAATTCCACGTAACACAATGGATGCAGGAATTCTTGTTAATAGCTACGGTGTGGAATAATGTCCTTCAGCATTGATCCTATAAATACAAACCGTTGACGATAACAATCTCTTGGACTGCAGTGTGACTTCTGAAGCCTAATTCAGCTGGAAATACCCCTTCGGAGACTCACCATCACAATTTCTCCCCTAGCTTTGCGGATCTGAATCTCCCTGTCGACGGGCAGTGGTTTTGCTGAGGCAGAGCATTTCATCAATGGACTCGAGTTCAGGTTTAGTTCAACTTCTGTAAATGTGTCCACTATCTTTGGGATGTGATCTGAAGGGAAACATATCAATATATATTACTAAATGTTATTAAAATATTACTATATAGCTTATGAAGTACTGAATAGTCTACAAGTATACAATATAACATTGTGAAGACCCTCATCGCCAATGTTACCAGCACCTTCAAAATTCCTATACTGCTGCAACCACTATCGGTGGCACAGTGGTTAGCATTGCTGCCTCACGGCGCCGAGGTCCCAGGTTCAATCCCGGCGCTGGGTCACTGTCCGTGTGGAGTTTACACATTCTCCCCGTGTTTGTGTGGGTTTCGCCCCCACAGCCCAAAGATGTGCAGGGTAGGTGGATTGGCCACACTAAATTGCCCCTTAGTTAGAAAAAATGAATTGGGTACTCTAAATATATATATATTTAAAAAAACACTGCTACCTCACAGCACCAGGGACCCGGGTTCGATTCCGGCCTTGGGTGACTGTGGAGTTTGCATGCTCTCCCTGCGCCTGCGTGGGTTTCCTTCGGGTGCTCCAGTTTCCTCCCACACTCCAAAGATGTGCAGGTTAATTGGGGTTCCGGATATAGGGTGTGGAAGTGGGCCTCGGTAGGGTGGAGGAGTGGGACTAGGTAGAGTGCTCTTTCGGAGTGTCGGTGCAGATTCAATGAGCTAAATATAAGAACATAAGAACTAGGAGCAGGAGTAGGCCATCTGGCCCCTCAAGTCTGCTCCGCCATTCAATGAGATCATGGCTGATCTTTTGTGGACTCAGCTCCACTTTCCGGCACGAACACCATTACCCTTAATCCCTTTATTCTTCGAAAAGCTATCTATCCTTATCTTAAAAACATTTAATGAAGGAGCCTCAATTGCTTCACTGGGCAAGGAATTCCATAAATTCACAACCCTTTGGGTGAAGAAGTTCCTCCTAAACTCAGTCCTAAATCTACTTCCCCTTATTTTGAGGCTATGCCCCCTAGTTCTGCTTTCACCTGCCAGTGGAAACAACCTGCCCGCATCTATCCTATCTATTCCCTTCATAATTTTATATGTTTCTATATGATCCCCCCTCATCCTTCTAAATTCCAACGAGTACAGTCCCAGACTACTCAAACTCTCCTCGTAATCCAACCCCTTCAGATCTGGGATTAACCTAGTGAATCTCCTCTGCACACCCTCCAGTGCCAGTACGTCCTTTCTCAAGTAAGGAGACCAAAACTGAACACAATACTCCAGGTGTGGCTTCACTAACAACTATACAATTGCACCATTACCTCCCTAGTCTTAAACTCCATCCCTCTAGCAATGAAGGACAAAAATCCATTTGCCTTCTTAATCACCTGTTGCACCTGTAAACCAACTTTCTGTGACTCATGCACTAGCACACCCAGGTCTCTCTGCACAGCAGCATGCTTTAATATTTTATCATTTAAATAATAATCCCGTTTGCTGTTATTCCTACCAAAATTCATAACCTCACATTTGTTAACATTGTATTCCATTACACGGAGAACAACCAAAACGGGGAGGTCTCATCCTCGACGTTCTGGGAAGCGCTTAAGGCCGTACTAAGAGGGGAAATCATTGCCTACAAAGCGCAAAGAGATAGGGAGGAAAGGGTGGCTAGGCAGAAGCTGGTCGACTCCATACTGGAGGTAGACCGTAAATACTCCGAGGCCCCGACCGTAGAGCTCCTGACGGAGAGAAAAGAATTACAAAGGAACTTTGACCTGCTCTCCACCAGGAAAGCAGTACACCAACTCCGCCAGGCACGCGGTGCCCTGTACGAACACGGAGACAAAGCCAGCCGCCTGTTGGCACACCAGCTGAGAAAGCAGGCAGCCAGCAGGGAAATTGCGCAAATCAGAGGTGCCAGAGGCACGTGGGAAACAGAACCAGAGAGGATTAACGAAACCTTCAAGGCCTTCTACCAAGAGCTATACACCTCGGAGCCCCCAACGGGGAAGGCTGGGATGAACCGGTTTCTTGATGGACTGGACATACCAGTCGTGGGAGAGGGCAGAAAACGGGATCTGGAAGCACCACTAGCACTGGGAGAGATCATGGAGAGCATTAGCTCCATGCAGACGGGGAAGGCGCCGGGACCGGACGGATTCCCGGCGGACTTCTACAAAAAATTCGCGACAGCGCTGGCCCCGCACCTGCGGGAGATGTTCACAGACTCGCTAGCTAGGGGCACACTGCCACCCACGTTAGCACAGGCCTCAATCTCGCTGATACCTAAGAAAGACAAAGACCCAACGGAATGTGGGTCATACAGACCCATATCCCTGCTGAACGCAGACACCAAAATACTGGCCAAAATCCTAGCCAAAAGGCTAGAAGACTGTGTACCTGAGGTGGTCACAGAGGACCAGACGGGCTTCGTCAAAGGTAGACAGCTTACCGCGAACATCAGGCGCCTGCTGAACGTGATAATGACCCCCTCCGGGGAGAGAACACAAGAGGTGATCGTCTCCCTGGACGCAGAAAAGGCCTTCGACAGAGTCGAATGGAAATACCTCATAGAGGTACTGGAGCGGTTCGGGCTTGGAACAGGGTTCACCGCTTGGGTAAAGCTCCTATACAACGCTCCCATGGCGAGTGTACGGACCAACAATACCAACTCCCAATACTTCCAGCTGCACAGGGGCACCAGACAAGGATGCCCACTGTCCCCGCTGCTGTTCGCACTAGCAATCGAACCGCTAGCAATCGCGCTCAGGGCAGCAAAAAATTGGAGGGGGATCCGAAGGGGAGGTAGAGAGCACAGAGTCTCACTCTATGCGGATGATCTGCTCCTCTATATCTCGGACCCACAAAGCATCATGGACGGAATCATAGCGCTCCTGAAAGAGTTTGGAGCCTTCTCGGGCTACAAACTCAACATGAGCAAAAGTGAGATCTTTCCAGTACACCCGCAAGCGGGGGGGGGGGGGGGGGGGGGGGGGGGGGGGGGCAGCGCTAAAGGGCCTGCCGTTCAAACAAGCCCAAAATAAATTCCGCTACCTGGGGATCCAAATAGCCCATGACTGGAAAGGGGTCCACAAATGGAACCTCACCAGCCTGACGGAGGAAGTTAAAAAGGACCTGCAAAGATGGAGCACACTCCCGCTCTCCCTCGCGGGGAGAGTCCAGACGATCAAAATGAACGTACTGCCCAGGTTCCTTTTCCTGTTTAGATCCATTCCGATCTACATCCCCAAGGCCTTTTTCAAAGCGCTGGACAAACATATCATGGCGTTCGTATGGGGGGGTAAAAATGCTAGGATCCCAAAGAAGGTCATACAAAAAACAAAATCCAGGGGGGGGCTAGCCCTCCCGAATCTACAATTCTACCACTGGGCGGCAACAGCCGAGCGAGTAAGGGGATGGATCCAGGAGCCAGAAGCCGAGTGGGTGCGTGCGGAGGAGGCCTCCTGCATGGGAACCTCCCTCCGGGCCCTCGCCACGGCAGCACTCCCATCCCCACCCAAAAAACACTCCACCAGCCCAGTGGTGACAGCCACCCTCCAATCCTGGAACCAACTGCGGCAGCAATTTGGCCTGTACAAAATGTCGGACAAGGCTCCCATCTGCAACAACCATAGGTTCAAACCAGCACTGACCGACGCCACCTTCAAAAGGTGGAGGCAGGACGGGGGGACACTGACAGTCAGGGACCTATACACGGACGACAGGATCGCAACACTGGACGAACTGACAGAGAAATTTCAGCTAGCTGGGGGGAACGAGCTACGGTACCTGCAGCTCAAAAACTTCCTACGAAAGGAGACAAGGACGTACCCACAACCGCCACGACAGACACTATTGGAAGACCTACTGGACGCAAGTATCCTAGAGAAAGGGAACTGTAGTGACATGTATGACCGACTGGTAGATAGGGACGACACCGTACTGGACGCAACAAGAAGGAAATGGGAGGACGACCTGGGGATGGAGATAGGGTGGGGACTCTGGAGCGAAGCACTGCATAGGGTCAACTCCACCTCCACGTACGCAAGGCTCAGCCTGACGCAACTAAAAGTGGTACATAGAGCCCACTTAACGAGAAACCGTATGAGTAGGTTCTTCCCGGAGGTGGAGGACAAATGTGAGCGGTGCCAGAGAGGCCCGGCCAACCACGCCCACATGTTCTGGTCTTGCCCCAGACTTGTGGAGTACTGGACAGCCTTCTTCGAGGCTATGTCCAAAGTGGTGGGGGTGAGGGTGGAGCCATGCCCGATAGTGGCGGTCTTCGGGGTTTCAGACCAGCCAGATCTATTCCTGGGGAGGAGGGCGGACGCCCTTGCCTTTGCCTCCCTGATTGCCCGCCGTAGAATCCTGTTTGGCTGGCGGTCAGCAGCACCACCCAGAGCTGCAGACTGGCTGTCCGACCTCTCGGAATCTCTCCAAATGGAGAAAATCAAATTCGCCATCCGAGGGTCGGACGACGGCTTCCACAGAACGTGGGAGCCATTCATGCAACTGTTCCGGGACCTGTTTGTGGCCAACGTACATGAGGAAGAATAGTCGGGTGGCCAAGAACCAGGGGAAAATGGGCGGGAATCGGGGGAAGGTAGCCGGGGGGAGGGGGGGGGGGGGGGGGGGGCTACGGGCTCGGTATGGGGGTTTGATGGCAAGCCAAGGCCCAAAACCAAACTATAAATAAATGCCTATAAACATGTGCCTCGGCCATATTGGGGAATGTAAAATATGTATGCTGGCTAAAGGGGGCGGCCACAATTATTGTTATGAAGATGCTTACCTGTAAATATTCATGTAAAAAATTTTTGTGTTTTCCTTTTTTTTTTCTCTCTAATAACTTGTAATTTGTCATATATAAAATATGAAAACTCAATAAAAAAACATTTATAAAAAAAAAAACATTGTATTCCATCTGCCAGACCCTAGCCCATTCACTTAACCTATCCAAATCCCTCTACAGACTTCCGGTATCCTCTGCACTTTTCGCTTTACCACTCATCTTAGTGTCATCTGTAAACTTGGACACATTGCCCTTGGTCCCCAACTCCAAATCATCTATGTAAATTGTGAAAAATTGTGGGCCAAACACGGATCCCTGAGGGACACCAGTAGCTACTGATTGCCAACCAGAGAAACACCCATTAATCCCCACTCTTTGCTTTCTATTAATTAACCAATCCTCTATCCATGGCCTCCTTCTGCACTGTAGGGATTCTATTAGATTATATTTGTTTGGATGCTGTCTCTAGCATTATCATAATAATCTTATCCTTGGGATATGATTGTACAACGCTCGCTGATTTGGTCGTGAACCACTGAGCAGTTTGATACAACTGAATGGCTTAATATCACAAATCAAGGTAGTTTCGAGTCAAGCATGATTATTTGGGAATGAAGTTCCATCTAGGTCATACTGTGTAAGGACAGCAGGTTTCCTACCCAAAAAACTTCATGGATATTTATGGCTAATTCAACAGCTTCAAGACCACTTTTACTAATGCCGGATTTTTATGTCCAGTTTTGAGATTTAAGCTAACATTCTCCCGAATTATTTGTTGATGCCTCTGGGTTACTATTCGAATAACATAAGCACTATATTACTCTAGCTACTTTCATCAACTGATCTGCAGTAATCACAACCACCACAAAGCATTTATGTCCTGCATTAAATCACCTAATCAGGAGAAAATGTTGATCAACTTTTACCCCTGTGAAGAGATCTACTATGCGGATCTAGTGAAGTCTTGCAACACTAAAACTCAGTAGAAATTTGAGTCAAACGTCTCGGATGCAAATAAGAACTTTTATTACCTCTACTTGATTATAATTGAGAGAAACTTTTTTTAAATATAAATTTAGAATACCCAATTCATTTTTTCCAATTAAGGGGAAATTTAGGATGGCCAATCCACCTACTCTGCACATCTTTGGGTTGTGGGGTGAAACCCATGCAAACACGGGGAGAATGTGCAACCTCCACACGGACAGTGACCCAGAGCTGGGATCGAACCTGGGACCTCGGCGCCGTGAGGCAGCAGGGCTAACCCACTGCGCCACCATGCTGCCCTCAATTGAGAGAAACTTAAATCTATTCTCAATATAGTCTGGCTAGCAAAGGACTTAAAGCGAAGTAACTTATAAACAATTCAACTTTCAAAATAATACAGAAACGGTTTCTTCCTTAGGGCAAAACAGCTTGCATTTACTTCAAGAGTTAGAGTGGAAAGTGAAAATATGAAAATAGAGATAGTGAATAGTTAGATCAAAGTATAGAATGATCCCGGAATAAAGATGACCGTGCGGACCATCATGTTTAAGGAGAATTTTATCAGTCTGAAGGCATCATGAAACATTCAGAACTTATGTTGCACATTAAGGATTGACAGTTAACCATCGAATCAAATGTATTTGATTCTCACCCAAACCAATTAGGACGACATAGAGGTGTAGACAGATGGCTTCAGACTGATAAAAGTCTCCTTAAACATGATGGTCCGCATGGCCATCTTTATTCCGGGATCATTCTATACTTTGATCTAACTATTCACTATCTCTATTTGCATATTTTCAATTTTCTACTCTAACTCTTGAAGTAAATGCAAGCTGTTTTGCCGTAAGCAAGAAATAATTTCTGTATTATGTTGAAAGTTAAATTGTTTATAAGTTACTTCTCTTTAAGTCCTTTGCTAGCCGGACTATATTGAGAATAGATTCAAGTTTCTCTCAATTGTAATCATGTAAAGGCAATAAAAGATTCTTATTTGCATCCGTGACGTTTGACTCAAATTTCTACTGAGTTTTAGTGTTGCAAGACTTCACTAGATCCGCATGGTAGATCTCCGGCTAAGACTGGGGTAAGAAAATATCTTTTTCACCCATTAAAAGTCTTAAAGCCGCATCAAATAGTGCTTCGACCCCTTAGAAAGGACCTTTTTCAGAAGGTGTTATTCAATCAGGTGCCGGTCCTTTAATCTAAAAATAACACATGGCTGAAAGGTAAATAGTCACGGTAGTGTACCAAGGATTACACATAACGTAGCTGACGACCACAAAATTAGGTAGAAGGCTGAGTTTATGGCGGACATGAATCCTAAAATAGATTCAGAGCCTTCAAAATGTAGAGAACAACTTCCCACAACTTCAAGGGGAGGTCGCGCTGTACCAGATGTCTCTGTGACGATATATTGGGAGATATTAAATCTTTGATTTATAGATCTTTTGGACTGTCTAAAGTATCCACAAAAATTGAATTAAAATATGACACCCCTAAAGGACAGTGGTCCCTTGACAACATCAAAGAATTTTGGAAAAAAACACCCGATTGACCAAAAAGAATCTATGAAATGGTCTTTTCCACCCTGTAATTATCTTACCTAACACCAGGAGAAGGGGTGCCAAGGCTGCCTTAATTAGTAACTTAATAAAATATTTAAGATATTCACACTATTTCTCCCTCGAAAGTCATCAACAATCAACACCCGACCATCCAGCTTCCCTCAGTGGATGTATCTAAGGAATGGCTGGGCTGTACCTTCAGAAAGGTCCCAATCTTTATCTTTGGCCTATTCTGATCTCACCCAGGTGACAGTGCGAGCAGCAAACCTGGCTCAGCGAATCTGGTCGAAAGAGCAGGGAAAGCAACAAACACCCCTCCTTTCCCGATAACTCCCTGGCTGGAAATACAAGCATGAGGAACGAATTGGGTTTGGTTGTGATTTCTTTCATGGCCCACCGTCACTCTTGTGTCAAGGCCTACTGATGAAAAATGGACACCTGAGGATAAATGGTACAACACAGCAGAGTGAGAGGCCTACAGAAGACATGGAGTAGGGAGACAGGGTAGGAAGTGCAATAGTGAAAACACTTCACCCATCGTCACTTTGATTATTTACACCAGCATAATTCCCAGTGTCAGTGACCAACAACATAAGCAATATGGCAAGTCAACATGGCCAGTAACTACACACTACCACCATCACTAGTTTGATAGCTTGTAAGATCTTTACTCTTGGTGAAATTTTGTTCATGAAGGTAAGAGGTAACAGCTCCGCCTTTGAACCTACCTCGAGAAACTCAGGTCAGGTATGAGATAGTCAGATGCAGGGTGAAATTCCGGACAAAATTCTCCGTTTGGGAGACCATGCTCTCCCAAAGGAGCTCAATTGCAATTGGGTGGGTTTCCCTAAGGGACTAGCAACACCACACCACCTACCCCGCACTGCAATTCAGTCCCACTCTCCTCCACCTGCATGACAATTCAACCTCCCCCTCCCCCACCCACTGTGCAATTCAGCCCCCCCCCACACTCAGATTTTTGAATCCCCCCCCCCCCCTCCAGTATGGGGGTGACACGGCCTGACACTCCCGAAACCCCTTAATAAAGGGACCCCCACAGAGATCCCCGAACTAAAGGGACCCTCCAGAGACCCTTAAATAAATGGACCTCCCCAGAGACCCCTAAATAAAGGGACGCCCCCAGAGACTCCACCAGAAAAGAGACCCCTGTCAAGAATCCACCCAGAAAAGAGACCCCTGCCAGGATGGCATCCCAGAAAAGAGATCCCAAAATGGGCGCGTTTGACGCCAGCCTCTGCCCCCCCGACCGGGAACCGATTCTGCTCCCCGGTCGGGGCTAGCATCGCGCGGCCGTGAACTCTGGCATCGCGGGCTTAACGAATTTCGTTAAGCCTGCTAGCCAAAGTTAGCGACGTCAGATGACGTCAGCCGCGCATGCGCGGATTGGACGACTCCAACCCGCGTATGCGCAGATGACGTCATCACGCATATGCGTGAAACCCGCGCATGCGTGGGCCGGTATGCCCCTCAGCCGCCCCGCGAATGGATCCAGCGGGGCGGCGGAGGGAGAAAGAGTGCACGGGGTAAGTACCCGCTGCCTGCGATCGGTGCCCACCGATCGCGGGCCCATGGCGCCCTTGGCACGCCCGTATCGGTGCCATGGTTCCCCAGATCGGGACTTTACGGCCGTTTTTACGAACGGTCAGACCAGGTGTGTTTTACGTTCATAAAAACGGCCGTAAAGGCCTTGGAAATCGGCCCATCGGCCAGGGGAGAATTGCTGCTCGCCGTAAAAAAACGGCGAGCAGCGATTCGTGTCGGGGGGCGGCCGTGGGGGCGGGGGGGGGGAGAATAGCGGGAGGGCGTCGGACCAGCGTGTCCGTAAAAATTTACGCCGCCCGCTATTCTCCGATTTTTCGTAAGTCCGGAGAATTGCGCCCATGGTGCTTGGCCCGCTAAGTGGGCCTCTTTGTATCATCCCACCAGCGCGGGGCGGGAAGCCCTATCCCAACGGCAGCGCGGGGGGGGGGGGGGGGGGACCATCGGAAACGGATCGACGCCAGATTATTCAAAGTTCATTCTTCACAAGAAATGTGGAGTAAATGACAGCATGGCAAGCACTGGCAGCTGAAACACAATGATTTAAATGTTGCATAACATTAACCCTATAGTGTTAGAAACCCCATTCTGTAAAAAACATTGCTATTTCTTTTGGAGCAAACAACCATTCATCCCAGCAAAATAAACACATGCACTTATGCCAACAAAACACTACACATTCACATGCAAAATCACACGGTCTGGTACCTGATTTCTCACAGTACTGGCCATGCCATCCAACTGGGCATTTGCAACCGTGGAATCGATTGCATGTTCCTCCATTTTGGCACTGACACTTCAGCCTACATTCTGGTCCATATGTATTTGGGTTACACTCTGTAAACATAATTTTAATCAGGTAACTATCAAAATCAAGCAATAAATAAGGAGTGACTTAATTGATAATTTGCTGGTCACTATTATTACCATCCCGGACCAGATCCCAACAGTCGCTAGGATACTGGACAGAAAGCCCAATATTTTATTTTTATTTTGTATGACTTTGAGGAAAGGATGCCTCACTCCAGGAGTGATTTCACAAAAAAAAGGGATATGATGCATTAATATACACTTTATTATTAACACATTATTGAAACAGCTTTAACATCACACCAGTAATTAGCTGGCAACTACCCCTTAAACAATACTAATCAATACTGTCAATACATTAACCCTTAACTGCTATCTTTATTCCCAGTCAAACAACAACAAAACAACCATCTCAGCTTTCAAGCCACTGTTAAAATACAGTTAGCTCCCAGGAATACCTGCTGTACAGAGATGACCTCAGAGACTGTTTTAATGAAAAGGTCTGAACCCTGTCAGAACCCTGATGAAACTCTTGCTGTATTTCTTCAGAAGCTGCTTCAGTCTGTTTCAGCTCATTTTCTACTCAGACTATTCTGAACTGCTTGGAAGTACTGTTAATCGGTCCACAGAGATATTGTTAACTGAACTGCAGTGAGGGCAACATGCCTGACTTCTGCTCACAGCTTAATCTAGAACTCAACCAACACTGCTTCTCTGGAAAATGTCTGATACTTTGGCTTCTCCCAGAAATTACATAATCTTGCCAACCTGAAATCCGATTATATCCACAGGGAATCCCTTTAAGCCAAACAACATTCCATAAGCGTAAGCATTTTTGGATGCTTCAATTGCACCTCTGGCTCCAAACTTGGTCGTCTTTCAAAGTAGGATTTATTTAAAAAACGTGACTGCAGCAGTCACATACTAACCCAGGCTTTTAATCCTTACTGAAACAAGTACATACAGTACAATCAAGTGGCTTCTTCTTTTGGGAGACTTCGAGAGCTGGATTCTCTGATTTTGAGACTAAGTGCTGATGCCATTGTGAAGCTGTGGGACGGGATTCTCCCAGCCTCCGCGCCAAAATCGTGCTCGGCACAGGGGCGGAGAATGGGGTCTCCGACCCGCGGTGCTGGGACGCGATTCCGCGGAGAATCACCGCCAGTCACACGCGCATGGTCAACGCGGCCCCAGTCGGGGGCCGTTAAAAGAGGCCCCAGCAGCGATTCTCCGTGATCTACCGGCCAAGTTCCCGCCGATGTCCGCTGGCGTGGTTCCAACCTGGTTCCACCTGGCGGAGCTCGGACGCGCGGCTGCGCTGGCCGTCCTGGTGGGGGGTGGGGGGGCGGAGGGATCAGACTCTGGGGCGGGCCTCCACGACGGACAGGCTCGCGATCGGGGGCTCCCAATCGGCGGGCGAGCGCGATCGGGGGGGGCCTTTCTTCTTCTGCGCTGGCCCACTGTGTGGCTCTGCCATGTTGTATGGGGGCCGGTGCAAAAACGGCCATCGCGCGCATGCGCGGACCCACGGCCGGCCGCTGTGCGCATGCGTGAACCAGCGGCCGGAAGTGCAGGGCCCTGTATTGGCAGCAGGAGCTGCGTGGAGCACGCTGGGCCCCCGATATCCCTCTTAAAACCGGAGAATCACTCCGGACATTTTGAAAATTCGTGCCCGTTATCCGGCAGACGTGGGGACATAGCCCCATTTTCGGAGAATCCCGGCCATGGTCTTGGAATACTGGCGTCAAAAGGCCACCGATTCCTTGTTTTGCTGGGGGCTAACAGGGAGCCATCATAGAGCTCGCAGCTCTAGCTGCCGATACGGCTGCCAGCACTTCCAGTTCAGAAGCCCATGCGCACGGCGGCGGACTGCTGTGCCGTGCTCCATGGTGGACTCAGCCCCTGGACCTGCACCGCCAAAGTTCTGCCCCGCATCGGTCGCTCGCGCGCCCCAGACCGCCCACCCACATTGCCCCTGGCCCTGAATGAAGCCCCCTCTGCCCGCCGATCGGCCCTCCCACGACTGTGGTGGCCCCGGACTGAGTCGACAGCCGACAAGCGACGATCCCGGATGGTGTGAGCACATGTAAACCACGCCATCGGGAATTCAGCCAGTCGGAAACAGAGCATCACGGGGCGGGGTAGGCCTCAGCCAATAGCCTGAGGTGTTGTACTCAAGGATTTTCAGGGGGCGTAGAATTTAAAAACTAGCGCCGCCCCTGATTTCGCCGTCAAATCGGATTGTCCACCTCGTCGCCAAACACGATTTCGGCGTTGGGGAGCGAAGAATGCAGCCCCAAATCTCTCACCATCCTGACTTAAAAATAAATCACCGTTCCTTCACTGTCACTGGGTGAAAATCCTGGAACTCCCTTCCTAACAGCACTGTGAGAGTACCTACACCATGGGGACTACGGTGGTTCAAGAATGCAGCTCACCACTGCCTTCGCAATCGGAAATTAGTGATGGGCAATAAATGCTCACTCAGTGAGCAAATAGAAAAACGGTGAAATGAGTTTTGAGGGCAAGTTTTCCCAATCTCAGCCCGGGAGAACCTTCAGTTCCTCTGGTGTGAAAGTGTGAAAAAGGAATAATCTGCCCTTTGATGTGCTAGGGATGAAGCAAGTGCCGTAGCTATGCTTGAACTCAGAATCTGTTGGCTGTTCTTGCTTTTACAATGTAATTAACAATTTCCAGCACTTCATCATGATGCATTTCTTGTTCTCGGGCATAACCTTCAATTACAAATTTTAGTATTGTCCTCCAAACAATAAGGTTTCAAGGCAGCTCTAGAAAGTGGATGTTGTCTTATATACAAACCTTCACTGCATTTCCTCCCACGCCAGCCTGTTGCACATGAGCACCCGTAGGGATCAGGCAGACAAAATCTATATCCACTGCAGCTCTTCTGACGTTTACAGTCCTCCTGGCAATTCCGGCCAAATTTTCCTCTTTCGCAGACTGAAAACCAGATAATGATCTGTTAATATTTTGAAGCTTGCACAGCCATTGCTCATCAGATACATGAGAGCTGAGTATTTTTAAAGCTTTGGCCACAGATGTTAATTTGTTCAAACACTCCCTCACCATCTTGGATGCCAATAGCCCCAGCGAAACCCAATAGTCTCCAGGCTGCTCAATCCTCTAATGATGACCCGCATATTAGTCCCCTCAAGCTCTGACGGTACAGGCTTGACGATATCTCGTACTGATTTAATCATCACCAGATCCGACTGGACCACATCAAGTACAAATATGCTTCACTTTCCTCTGCCAAAACTAATCCAGGATCAAAAATAACTCAACTTCTTCTCTCCATTAAACTTATTTCCTCCACTAAATGTAATGTCTTTGCACTCCTCTCCCCTGTATATCCACCCTGACCTTCAACAACAAATGCAACATGCCCAGAGTTTGTTTGCCACCAAAACAGAGAACCACTGTTCAGCTGCCTCTGTGACTTTCCTCAATTTACCTTTCCCACTAAGGCAAAAGTCCCTCCACCCTTTTCCTCCGCTGATCCTGAACCCCAGGATCTAAGTACCTATCTCCCCTTGCTCTTGAGACTTGCCCCTTATTCCCTTGAACTCATTGCCATTAGCTGCCCATCATGTGAGCTGACAAATTATTTCCTAGTGTTGGGTATTGCCCTGCCACCTCCCCACAAGCAGACATTATCTCCTCCTTCAATAGAAATATCCTCTAACCTTCTGGTGCAAACCATCAACACATTTCCAACCTCATTTACTCCTTCAAAGTTCATGAATGTGTCCAGGCCCCTCTATCTTGCAACTCTATGTTTGAGCATTTCCCAGTGGGATGTTAGGCCTACCACAACACCAGAGTGGCACTAATCATGGAAGATATCCACTATGACTATGCCTGTATCCTCCTCAGCCCTCTTGATCCCTCTGCAGCCAAGCACACAATCGAACTTGAATCCTCTCCTCTGCAGTCCAGCTCAGTGGGACTATCCTCACTTGGTTCCACTCCTACTTACAGTATATTCAGCGATTACTTAATTTCTCATCCACCCGTAATTATATCCGGAAACCTTCAAGGATCTAGCTTTTGTCCACTCCCATTTTTCATCTGCATGCTGCACCTTGATGACACTTTATGTCGGCAACATCTAGATCGAACATCTCCGCAGCAATTCTGCACCTTACGTGCTGCGTAAAACCCATCACTTTTACTGAGCATTTTCTCATTTATTTTCATAACTCGTTCATTAGCTTTGCATTTTTTTCCTTACAGCTCTATGAAACACCCTAGATGCTTTTTCCACATTAATGGCACTAGGTAAGTTGTTGTGGTGGGTGGTGTTGGTCTTTAGTGTACAATGGCTTGGATTGTACCACTGCACTGCACAATAGGTTGGGTTGTTGGGTCGAAGTGTGAAGTATGTTGGTACAAAGTAGTAATGTGCCTTCCGTGGCAGTCTTACGTTGCCAGACTGTTTGTCCGACAGCCAGCATCGGATATTCCCTTCAGCTAAATGTGCGTAAAACATCATTTTCAGCCCCTACCACAAACCCGCTAGTTCGCCGCCCATTCCCTTCCTTTCCCTGGCCAATGTCTGTTGCTGATTTAAACTACACACAATGCCCATAATATCACCCACTTGCCCGGTCCGTTTGCTGCTGGAAACCTTCAGTCATGCCTTAGTCATCTCCAACCTTGACTCTTTCAGTGCTTACGGGGCTGGTTTAGCACAGTGGGCTAAATAGCTGGATTTCAATGCAGAACAATGTCAGCAGCACGGGTTCAATTCCCGTACCAGCCTCCCCGAGCAGGCGCGGGAATGTGGCGACTATGGGCTTTTCACAGTAACTTCATACTTGTGACAATAAGTGATTATTATTATTATTATTATTTGTGGCCAAAACTCTGCTGCCAATGTCCTGTCCTAGTTTGTAAAACTTACTCATCCCCTCAGTTCATGCTGATGTACACTGGCTCCCTGTTCCCCAACACCTCAGAATTAAAATTCTCATCGCCATATTTATGTTTTTTCATGGCCTTGCCCCTCCCACTCTTACCTCTTCCAACCCTACAAATTTTTCCCGATCCCACAAGACACCCCACTCTCTTGACATTGTCCTCCTTTCTTTACCCATCCAGGATCAACACTCCGGCAATTCCTCCACAAATCCTTCTGGCTGCCTGGCCTTCCTTAAAACCCACTACGTTTACCAAGCATTTTCTCATTTATTGTCATAACTCGTTCATTAGCTTAGCATTTTTTTCTTACAGCTCTATGAAACACCCTAGATGTTTTTTCCACATTAATGGCACTAGATAAGCTGCTGTGTTGGGTGGTGTTGGTCTTTAGTGTACAATGGCCTGGATTGTACCACTGCACTGCACAATAGGTTGGGTTGTCAGGCTGTAGTGTGAAGTAGGTTGGTACAAAGTAGTAATGTACTTGGGTATCGAGTATAAAAGCTCGAAAATTATGTTACAATTACATAGAACGTTGGTTAGGCCACATTTGGAATTCTGCGTCCAATTCTGGTCACCGCACTACCAGAAAGATGTGGAGGCTTTGGAGAGAGTACAGAAAAGGTTTACCAGGATGTTGCCTGGTATGGAGGGTGTTAGTTATGAGGAGAAATTGAATAAACTAGGATTGTTCTCCCTGGAGAGACAGAGGCTGAGGGGTGGCCTGATAGAAGTTTATAAAATTACTAGTGTTATAGATAGGGTGAACAGTTGGAGGCTTTTTCCCAGGGCGGAAATGACGATTACAAGGGGGCACAAGTTCAAGGTGAGAGCGGAAAGATTCAGTGGAGATGTGCGGGAGAAGTTTTTTACACAGAGGGTGGTGGTGGCCTGGAATGCACTGCCATGTGAGGTGGTTGAAGCAGATACTTTAGCGACTTTTAAGACTTATCTGGATAGGACATGAGCAGACGGGGTATAGAAGGATACAAGAGGTTGGTGTAGATAGGACACGTGATCGGTGGAGGCTTGGAGGGCCTCCTGTTCCTGTGCTGTATTTTTCTTTGTTCTTTGTACAGTATATTAGTTATGGCACTGCAGTTCTTGTATGTTAGCTCAACACTGTCCGCAATGTTAGGTATCAGCCACACATGGTGCAAGAGGAGTCACTCGATTGAAGTATATAATATTTGGAATGGCCTTGACGAGGTGGATGTGGTAAAGATATTTCCTCTTGTGGGCAAGTCCAGAACCAGGGGGCACAGTTTTGAAATCAGGGGTCACCCTTTTAGGACAGAGATGAGGGAAATATTTTTCTCTCCGAGGGTTGACCGACTTTGGAACTGTCTGCCTCAGAAGGCGATGGAGGTGGAGTGACTGAATATTTTTAAGGCGGAGGTATATAGATTCTTGTTAGGCAACGGAATAAAAGATTATCTGGGGTAGATGGGAATGTAGGATAACAAACACAAACAAATCAGTCCCGATGTTATTGAACAGCGCAACAGGCTTGAGGGGCTGAATGGCCTATTCCTGCTCCTATTCGGATGTTCATATATTCGTATGTTTGCACTGAATGCTGGTAAGTGTTTGTTGTAAATATACATCTGTGAAGTATTACCCATTTTGTGTGAAAGCTATTTATCACTAAAATCAAAGCTTTGTTGCTGTAATCGCGCCAGTGATTTCTACTGGACACAGTTTTAGTTCTACGATGGTAGATGGCTTGTAGCTCTGTCGGTCAGTAGTTGAGCTCAGTACTAAACATTAAAATCTACAGGTCAGTTGTTTAGCTTATACAAAAAGTAATATGATGAATGGTATACGCATTCAATATCAACACTGAGACAAGTTCCACACGGATGACTGGTTTACAAAATCTCATTCTGCAATGGTGCTAATTTTGTTTCCTCACCAATCTCACAGTTTTCTCCAGTAAAACCTGGTCCACAGATACACTCCCCTGTGCCTTCATGACAGATTCCTCCATTCAAACAATCAGGGCAGTCCTTATCACACGCGGTACCCCATTTCCTATCAGGACAAGCTGAAACAAAACATAATGCAAGTAGAATATAAAATTACTATTCTGTAACTATCGAATCAAATGCAGCTAAAGCTCGCGCAACACTTTCTGGGCACGCATCCTGGTGACATTTCAGAATTCCGTTTTATGCAAAAAGCACGATTCATCTTTAATTTTTGAAGTGTGGGTGCGATATGCTTCCTTCCATCTGCTTGCTATTTCACCTACACGCTGGAGAGTACAAAACAAAGTAACTTTACATGCAGTGAATTCCTGTCATTTTTACCTTATGTACGAGATGTGTACTTACCACCCAGCCTTCAAAACAGATGAGGTAAATGCCTTTAACACTGAGACCTACCCCACAAACTCACACACATGGAAATTTTAAAATTGAAGAGAAGTATTAATAGTCAGATCAGAAATTTTCCCCACATGTTTTACAATTCATTCAAGGCCAACATTATTACTCTCAGGGCAGAATTTTACGGCCCACTTCCGGCGGCGGGATTTACCCAACCCGCCAAAGTCAATGGGCTTTTAAACGACTTGTCGCATTTTCCCCTTAGTGGAGGGGGGGATAACCAGGGGGCATAGATTTACGGTAATGGGCAGGTTTAGAGGAGATGTAATGAAAACCTTTTCACACAGAGGGTGATTGGAATCTGGAACTCATTGCCTGAAAGGGTGGTAGAGGCAGGAACGCTCACAGCATTTCTGAAGTATTAAGATGAGCACTTGAAATGCCATTGCATACAAGGCAAGGGCCAAGTGCTGGAAAATGGGATTGGAAAGGATACGTGCTTACTGGGATGGGCCAAAGGGCCTGTTTCCGTGCTGTAAAACTCTATGACTCTATTTTGCAGCTGCATTGGGGCCCTTAAGTTCCACTCTAGGAATCGTTTGCCCATAATGAGTCTCCAGGTTCGACATCTTTGCTCAGATGAGAGAGGATTACTATGCACGGGCATTTATCGGTATTGGAATTAAGGAAAATGATTCAGTGCAGCAAAGTAATCAGAAAATGCTAGGGTAGTTGTTGGCAGATTAGGGAGTTAATATCGATGGACTCGATGGGCCGAAAGGCCTCCATCTGCGCGGTAGGAATTCTATGGTTCTATGCTACGGCAGACCTTCGCATCCATTGCTGAGTTGTGAAGAAGCCAGGCTCAGTTGTTGCTTTAATGCTTTCTCGACAATATGCTGCAGGATTCCCGACGGCGTGGAGGTGGCCACAATGGGGAACCCCATTGGCTGACCGCGTGAACGGAGAATTCCGCTGCCAGCGAGGCTGCGCCACGCTGAAAAATGGCACTCGTGATTTTTTGGTGATCTGATAATATTATGGTTTTTTTAAAACCTTGTGGTATTTTAAGTTTTAGAACGGAGTCTTGGAAGGAATGTGATCCCATGCCATTGTTAGTGTGCAATGCATAAATTGTTGCACATTTCAGCTTTTGAAAAACCCCACTTTAGTAACAACCCTTTCATTTAATTTTTAAAATATATTATAGTCTTCGTGTTTTCCTTGTACTGACAGAACAGTTGTAGGGATGGATATTTGTGGCCAAGTGAACTACCATTTACATCTATTAGCCTAATACTGTGGCTTGTATCTGTCTGTGTGAAACTACCCCATTTTTCTGCTAAATTTAGACAAGGACTTACCCCGGACAATAAGTCTGAAGTAAGCTCCTTTCAGAAAAAACCCGCTGAGCGTTGTTGTGCTATAAACACAAGTGTGGGAAGGAGTCGCATTTTCAATCTTCAAGGAAACAGTCCCATTCTCTATTTCGTTCACGTGGATTGTACTGTAGTAGGTACCTAAGATAAAAACACAGCCCTTTATACATCTGAAAGGCTTGTCAAGAATTCAGTAAGACAGCTGAAGGGGATGAGATAGATTGGAAGAGAAGGAAAGGAACACATTTTCAGCAACATTTGGAACATTGGAATAACTTGAAGAAATGACCAAGGTTCCTTAGGTTGTCCACCACCATTCAGGTACATAGTACTGCAGTGATAATTAAGTTGCTGACTAACAACAAGCGATTTGTCTGCAACAGACTCGGCAAGATGCAAGAAAAGTCGCTCCATCCAGTAGAGCAGAGAGTTGAGAATTGCATGCCTGAGGTCACCTTTCTCCCCCACCCAGCATGCTTTACTTATCACATGTCAGATAGAATTACTGTCATAGCCCCCCCCCGTATGAACTGAGACCTTCACAAAGGATCATCGTTGGATCATTGGAGGTAAGTGTGGGGCAGAATGGGGGTTGTGGGGAGAGGGGCCACTGGCAGGGCAGTGGATTTCTGTAGCGTCCTTCTTGCCTGGTGTTAGGTCCCTCAATCAGGCACTGTGCCTCTCCTCAAAGGGGACCACTCCTCCAACTTTTAACAGGGGTGTTACGACCCTTTTCATTAGGAGCAGGAAACCCATATGAGTCCTTGCGATTAGCGAAGGTAAAGACTTCATATGACACCAGGTAGGCAGGCAACAACGAGGTTTAATTACTTTACTCACAATGCTACAATTACATTACATCTCAACCAACAGGGTCACCCTCCCTGATTTGCTCCCAGGTCGAGATTTATATCCTGTGAGGTTCCTCCCACTTAGGGGGGTGCCTGGGGAGTACGTACTCCAAATTGTAGGAGGGGAACCATATACAATATAGGATTTGACCCCTAAGGGGGTCGTTATACCCCTGTTAAATGCCTGAGCCACAATTAAATCCCTGTGGACTCAAGGATAATTGACTTTAAGTGGCTTATTGGTGAGCCTAATTGACATTACAGTCAGTGGAATTCCCATGTTATGCCCTTCTTGCCCAAACCTCAATAAATTCGGAACAATTTTTCTAATGCCAGGCATCAGACGCGGGCACTCCTGCCCAATTCTCTGGGACCTCCCATTATCATTCCCACTCCGACAAGCTCCATTAATTTCTGCCCATCATGTGTTAATTTGCACCTACGTACTGCCTACCTGCTACTGTCCTATTTCCTCCTCAGCTACATTATGCGATTCGACTATCCAGTTCCACTCTTCCTGCAGGAGAAGCTGACACACTGCTCAACAGAGAGGTCAAGAGCAGGATTGTTTGACTCACCGTTACACTTCCACATGACATCTTCATTCACGGCACTCAGTCTCTGGACTACAAGCAGAGCTGTTTCACCCTTGTTCACCGTAGTTGTGAGCTTGTTGGGGTAGAATTCAGCTGGAAATTGAAAATAAAGTCAGTTTTAAGTTTTTCTTTTTTTTAAATAATCTTTATTGTCACAAGTAGGCTTACATTAACACTGCAGTGAAGTTACTGTGAAAAGCCCCTAGTTGCCATATTCCGGCGCCTGTTCGGGTACACGGAGGGAGGATTAAGAATGTCCAAATTACCTGACAGCACGTCTTTCAGGACTTGTGGGAGGAAACCGGAGCACCCAGAGGAAACCCAGGCAGCCATGGGGAGAATGTGCAGACTCCACACAGACAGCGGCCCAAGCCGGAAATTGAACCTGGGACCCTGGAGCTGTGAAGCAACAGTGCTAACCACTTTGCTACCATACCACCCACAATGCCACCCAAGTTTCACAACAATGCCACAGACACTGACAGTAATAGCAGAGAAGGATATACTAAATTACCATCCAGGGCACAGCAGGCTCACCAAACACATGATGGGGGAACAGTTGCCAAATACTGATACAATGGTCATGGAAGATGAAGAGTTACTGGATACAAAAATGGTTTGTGATGTAAGTTTGTGAGTTAACAAACAGACATTCCTAATGAATGATTAAACAGAGGTGGGCACATGTACGAGGATATTGGACGGCACGGTAGCATAGTGGCTGGCACTGTTGCTTCACAGCTCCAGGGTCCCAGGTTCGATTCTCGGCTTGGGTCACTGCCTGTGTGGAGTCTGCACATTCTCCCCATGTCTGCGTGGGTTTCCTCCAGGTGATCCAGTTTCCTCCCACAATTCCCAAAAGACGTGCTGTGAGGTGAATTGAACATACTGAATTCTCCCTCTGTGTACCCGAACAGATGCCGGAATGTGGTGACTAGGGGATTTTCACAGTAACTTAATTGCAGTGTTAATGTTAGCCTACTTGTGACAATAATAAAGATTATTATTATTATTATCTTATGGGGTTAAATTTAGTTGATCTTCTAAGTTGCCTTGATTGCTCTGGGCATGGTGGGTATAACCAGTTCTGAAGTTAAGTAGTCTACATTACGGAGACCAAACACAGAATGCATAACCGCTTTCCGTGCATTTACACTGCAGTCTTTCCCACGTTTTCATATATTTTCTTCTTCTTTCTGTTTATGCAACAGTTTTGCAAATTTGTACATCTACATGAGTATTCCAAAACTGTGAACTGGTAAATAATATCAAAGGACGTAGTCTAGTTTAGCCCACTCTGAAGTAGTGATTATTGATTGTGTAAATTGTGCATAAAGTTGTCTCATAACTGTTGCAGGAAAACAGTATTAAGCCATATTAAACATCAGATGTGCATTTCTTCTAGTGCTTATCCTGTGATATGGCTGAAGGAATCAGTTATCATCATATTCTCTGTTTTCATATGAAACAAATGTAATTATGAAAATGTAGATTTTTTATTCATATTAATGCGCAATATTAATTTTTGAAATGTAATTTTGGGGGGAGGGAGTGCGGGGTTGAAGGGTATCTAATACTCTTGCACCAACCCTGAATGTATAGAATCCATAGAATCCTTACAGTGCAGAAGGGGGCCATTCAGCACATCGAGTCTGCACCGACCAAGGCCAGCTCTGCTGCCCTATCCCCATATTGGACATTGATCATGGCCAATCCACCTAACCTGCACATCTTTGGAGCTACATAACTGTAGCAGTTGCAACATAACACTGGAGGAGACTAGAGCACCCTGCTTCATAGAGAAGGAGTCACTGATTCATCAGAATGGTAAGAACCATCTGTAAAACACACGCATTGGGAAAGTTTTCAGTGATCATCTTTGGGATGTCATTAAATGCTATCTGATCATCTCAGATGCCATAAGATAATGCATCATGAATTTAAAAATAGCTAATGTAGTTAATATAGTTCATAACAATAGGTATTATTTAACACTGGTTGTGAGACTTATAAAGTGATCTCTCACAAAATGAATTATAAATTAGTTACCTGAGCTGAAAATCCATTTATCAATAAATTATGGAAGATAATGGTGAATGGACAAAGCCACCTCTGGAAGCAGAAACAAATGCAGTGGGATTCTCCCTCCTGGGAGACTAAGACCCCACGCCGGCGGGAGAACCGGCGCCAACCACTCCGGCTTCAGCAGCCCCCGAAAGTCTGGAATTCTCCGCACTTTTGGGGGATAGGTGGACGACGAGGGGTTGGCGCCGCTCCAGCCGGCACTGAAGGGACTGCGCAAGTTTGCGAATGCGGTGAAGGGCCGGCATGATCTTGCGCACACGCGGAACTGCCAGCATGGTTCCGTGCATGCACAGAACGGCCGGTGTATTTTGGCGCATGAGCATGGGGTTTCTCTTCTCCGCGCCGGCCATGGCGGAGCCCTACAGTGGCCCAGCGCGGAAGGAAAATGTGCCCCACGGAACAGGCCCGCCCGCAGATCGGGCCCCGATCGCGGGCCAGGCCACCATGGGGGCCCCCCACGGGTCGAATATCCCCGCGCCCCCGAGCACCACGCCCACCGATTTACCCGCCAGGTCCCATCGGTTTGTAAGTTGAGTGATTCATGCCGGCGGGTGTGGCCAAAAATGGACGACCGCTCGGCCCATGGGGGCCCGGAGAATTGCTGGGGGGGGGGGGGGGGGGGGGGGCGCTGCCAACGGCCCCCAATTGGCGTGGCGGGAACCCCGGCGCCGCCCAAAAAACGGCGCCCGACAATAGGGCAGCCGGCGGAGGGACGGGATTCGCGCCGCCGACCCGACGGGGGGTTGGAGAATCCCGGCCAAGGAATTTCATAGGAACCTTCATAATCTTTTGCTGCTTACACCTTTGATAAAATATTCCAAGGGATTATTTTAGCAACATTGTGAGACACAATGCTGAAAACATGATGTCCAAGGGTGCATCTTATAGAGTTACAACATTTTAATGGCACTGAACAATGATGAAACTTGAAGATGTTTAACGTAGTGAGCAAAGAGAAAAGTCCTCCCTCGACAAACAGCCCCAAAGAAAACCAAACATCGTCCAGTAGCTATTTTCTGGAATGCCTGTACAATACGATTGTTGCATTTTAGTATCTTACAATAGATTCTTCGGATTTGAAGTATTTTGGGACATTTTGAGAGATGTGATTGCATTCGAACTGAATTTAAAGCTGTAATAATTGGGTGTTTGGATGTTCAGTTGCTGAATATATCTAGGCTGACAGCAATAGATTTCTGGGCACTCAGGAAATCAGCGGGTACTGGGATAGGGAAGGAAGGTGGAATTGATGTTGACGTTTAGCCATGGCCTCACTGAATTGAAGGCATGGTCACATAGTGGTTACGGGACTAGTAATCTTTTTTTGTCCCACCAGTGGTGGACATTGTCGCAGGTGGAATGGGAAAATTTAAAAAGTAGCCAAAATTAGCCACGATTTGGCAGCCCCGCTAGCCTTGGGTGCCAATCCCGTAATGGCCGCTAATCGTGTGAGAGGCCAAAAACAGAGGAGGCGGGATGATCGGGCCGGGTTGGAGAATTTCAGGGCCGGGCGCGATTCACACGTCGCTGCCCCAACGCCGGTCCGCCGATTCTCCATTGACCGGAAAATCGGCGCCATTGGCACTGGCTACTTGTCGAAAAATCCATGTCAGAGCAGGAAATGGAGAGCGTACAGGGCCATCACGTTCCTGTAAAGGTAAAAGGTGGGACAAAAAGTCTAGAGAACCCTGGATGTCAAGGGATGGACTAGGAAAAAAGGGAGGCTTATGACAGAAGGCTGAAAACAGTGCATGCCTTAGAGCAGCATAGAAAATGCAGGGTGGGTACTTAAAATATAAATCAAAAGAGGGAATAGGGGGCATGAAAAAACACTGGTGCGGAAAATAAAGGAGAATTCCAAAGTGCTTTATAAGTATATTAACAGCAAGGGGGTAACCAAGGCAAGAGTAGGGTCTATTCGGGATCAACGTGGCAACCTGTGTGTGGAGCTTAAAGATGTAGGTGAGGTATTAAATGAATATTTTACATCGGTGTTCACTATGGAGAAGGTCCATGTGGGTATAGAAAGCAGTGATATAATTGAACCAATTAGCATTGAGATGAGGAGGTGTTAGCAGTTTTAGCAGGGTTAAATTGGATAAATCCCCAGGCCCAGATGAGATGTATTCTAGGCTGAAGCCTGAGGGAAGAGAGGAGATTGTTGAGGCTCTGACGTTAATTTTCAAATCTTCTCTGGCAACAGTAGAGGTGCCAGATGACTGGAGTACATCTAATGTGGTGTCATTATTCAAGAAGGGAAGTAGGGAAGAACCAGTAGTTACAGGCCAGTAAGTCTAACAACAGTGGTAGGAAACTTATTGGAAATAATTCTGAGGGACAGAACTAATCTCCACTTGGAGAGGCAAGCATTATTCAAGGATAGTCAGCGTGGGTTTCTTAAGTGGGGATCATGTCTCATAAATTTGAGTGAACTTTTTGAGGAGGTGATTCGGTGTGTAGATGAGGGCAGTACTATGGATGTAGTCTGCATTGGTTTCATTAAGATATTTTACGAGTCCACATGGGAAACTGATCAAGAAGGTAAGAGCACATGGGATCCAGGGCAATTTGGAAAATTGGATCCAATATTGGCTTC
Source organism: Scyliorhinus canicula (assembly GCF_902713615.1). Lineage (NCBI taxonomy): Eukaryota > Metazoa > Chordata > Chondrichthyes > Carcharhiniformes > Scyliorhinidae > Scyliorhinus > Scyliorhinus canicula. The sequence continues at coordinate 29,840,221 of NC_052149.1, read as the reverse complement.
ATGGGATGAGGCAGGGACTGTTGGTTGAAGGTTGTTTTTGTGACTGGTAGCCTGGTGGCGATTCTCCGAGCCCTGCGCCGGGCCGGAGAATCGCTGCAACCGCGCCATGGCGCCCCGACGCCGGCGCGTGATTCTCCGAGGTGCGGAGAATCAGCGCCATTTGCGGCAGCGCGTTTGGCGCGGCGCCGGCCGCTGGTATCGGCGAGGCTGCCGATTCTCTGGCCCGGATGGGCCGAGCGGCCGCGCCGATACGACAGAGTCCCGCCGGCGCTGTGCATCCCTGGTCGCTGCCGGTGGGAACTCTGCGCGAACGGTCGGTGGGGTTGGCCTGTGTGGGGGGGGGGGGGGGGGGGGGGTGGGCTCCTTCACTGAGGGGGGGGGCCTCCGATGGGGTCTGGCCCTCCCACCCCCCCCAGGCCTACTTAATGGCGCGGCCGGCCCCTGAACACTGACGCCACGTTGGTCGGGGCTGGCGCACTAAAGAAGTCGTTGGCGCGGCCCAACTACGCATGCACGGGTTGTTGAGGTGCCCATTTGGCGCTGCGAAAGGAGGCTGGAGCGGCATGAACCGCTCAGGCGCCGTGCTGGCCCCCTATGGGGGCCAGAATCGGTCGTATTCGGGCCCCGTTCGCGCCGTTGTGAAATGCGACGGCATTCACGATGGCATGAATACTAGGGCTCCATATTGGAGAATTGCCCCCCTGTATCCAGTGGTGTACTGCAGGGATCGCTGTTGAGTCCCTTGTTTTCTGTAATGTACATTAATGATCTAGATGGGAATGTGGGTGGTATGCTCAGTAAGTTTGAAGATGAAACAAAAATTGATAGTGTTATAAATAGTGAGGAGGAAAACCTCAGATTACAGGGTAATATAGATAGGCTGGTCAGATGGGCAGAACAGTGGCAAATGGAATTTAACCTTGAAAAGTGTGAGGTGATGCATTTTGAGAGGACTAACAAGGCAAGGGAATACACAATGAACAGTAGGATGCTGGGAAATACAGAGTTCCAGAGAGATCTTGGGGTGCATGTCCATAGTTCCCTCTAGGCAGTAAGACAGGTAGATAAAGATGGTTAAGAAGGCATATGGGATGCTTTCCTTTACTAACCGAGGCATAGAATGTAAGGTTATGATGGAGCTGTATAAAACACATGTTAGGCTATAGAGTACTGTGTACAGTTCTAGTCGCCACACTATTGGAAGGATGTGATTGCACTCAGAAGGGTGCAGAGGAGGTTCACCAGGTGCTACTTGGGCTGGAGCATTCCAGCTGTGAAGAGAGGCTGGTTAGGCTGGGGTTGTTTTCCTTGTTGCAGACAAGGCTGAGGAGGGACCTGATTGAGGTGTACAAAATTCTGAAGGACATAGATCGGGTAGATAGGAAGAAACCTTTCCCCTTAGTTGAGGGCTCAATACCAGGAGGGCATAGATTTAAGGTGAGGGGCAGGAGATTTAGAGGGGATTTGAGGAAAAGCTTTTTCACCCGGAGGATGGTAGGAATCTGGAACTGACTGACTGAAAGGGTGGTTGAGGCAGGGAACTCTCACAACATTTATGAAGCATGTAGATGAGCACTTGGAACGCCGTAGCATAGGAGGTTATGGACCAAGTGCTGGAAAATGGGATTAGAATAGATAGGTGCTTAATGTCTGGTACAGACACGGTGGACCAAAGGGCCTTTTTCTGTTCTGTAAAACTCTATGACTCTGCCCAAGCTGTTACGTTTGCTGAAGTTCAAGAAGCTGGCTCACTACCACATGTCCATGGCAATTAGGGATGGGCAATCAATGGCTTTGCCAACCACACCAGATTCCATGAATGAAATAGAACGGTGGAGCAGGCTCGACTGATTGAATGGCCCAATTCAACTCCTATTTCTTGTTTTCCTAAGTGCATTGCTGATCATGGGCCAATTTAGAGATCAGTAAAGGATCACCAATCACAGTCATACAAATCCATTTATTTAGATGCGCTAGTTGGGCAGTCACAAACCTTTATTACCTTTTGTACTCTCTCTAGCACTTGCCTCCCAATTTCTGAATGCTCTAGCAGGGTAGGCCTCATGCCCTACATGCTCGAGGGTATCTACCTTTTGTCCTAATATCTGGGCAGGTCAAGTAGTGGGCAAAGGATAATAAATAGAAAACTCGACTTCCATTTGCTATTGGTTCCATCCTGTGACTCCGCCAGATGCTACACAAGTGACAGCGGGATATTAAACTGGACCTTCCTTTGGACTTTAAATACCAAGAAAATCTATTGAACAATAGATGAAGAGGATAAGTAGCAAAAACTTAATGTGTCTTTGAGCTGTTAAACTTTCCTGTCTCATTTAATAGAAAACAATACTTAACAACTCTCTGATAAGCTATGCCCAACTCACTTTTCTTAACCAGCAACTCTTTCTCCATGTCATTTGATTTCTATCTTAACTAATACTCTTTCCAACTTTCAAATAGGCAAAGACTCCAAATGAACTGAATTGAGTTGAGAAATCCAGACCCATAGATATCCCTAAAGAAGCTACAGATCCATTGGTGTCTTTTTACAATCCAAAGGCAATGTCAATCAGAGATTTCAACAAATTAATTGGACTGTCCCTATTTATGAATGGGCATGAGATGGGCCATTTGTTATTTGCCTTGCCCGATTGGATTCAAGTTCCAACAATGGGACTGAATATCAGGCAGCTTGTGTATAACAGGAAGCCAGTGCAATGTCATCCACCACAAATCTCTACCCACCTACAAAACAACATTGTAAATTAGTAGTACAAAATTTGACTGCTGCTTAAAAAAGAGACATGATAGCAACGTTTTTCATCTTTCACGCATCAGGATAGCTCGTAAGAAATCACTAACTGTAAAGGGGGAACAACTATTTATACTGCATGGGAAGAGAATGCAGCATTAACCGTTGTTACCCCATTACTGCTGGTAATTTCTTGTGTGCTATCCTGCTGCGTGCAAGATGAAAAGCTATGATAGCATGTCTCTTTTTTCAGCAAGAAAAGAAAGACATGTTTTTATACAGCATTTTCACAACCTTAACGTGTTTTACAGCCAATGAACTACTTTTTAAGAGTAGCTGTAATTGTAATATCGGAAATGCAGAAGCCAATTTTCATCCATTGAGATCCCATAGCAGCAATGTGAGAGTGCCCAGTTGAACATAGAACATAGTGCAGAAGGAAGCCATTCGGCCCATCGGGTCTATACCGACCCACTTAAGCCCTCACTTCCACCCTATCCCTGTAACCCAATAACCTCTCCTAACCCCTTGATTTTTGTGATTTATGGGGATGTTGCTCGAGGGATAAATATTGATTGGGACACTCAGGATAATTCCCCTGGATCTTCCTCAAAATAGTACCATGGGATATTTGACTTACACCTGAGCAGGCAGATGGGACTCTTGTTTAATGTCTCATTTAGAAGGTGGCATCTCCAGCAGTGCTTGATCCCCTCAGTAACATTTTTTGTACTCATGCCTTGGACTGGCACTTGATGCCAGAAGCTTGGGAATCAGAGGTAAGAGTGCTGTCAACTGAGCTTTGGCTGGACTTCCAGTGGTCGCCATGGAGTGAGCGGTCACACATTTGGTAGCTCCCGCTCAAGGTAGAATTTTTCAGTCCTTTCCCCATCTGAGGGGTGGAATCTTGGATGGAAAGAGGTGTAGGAGTGCCAAGAGAAGGTGTAACTCCCTTGGTGTGGCTGGTAGATGCATCCACAAACTAGCATTGGGTCGAGAAGAAGACGACTGGTGGAGCAGGAGAGTCTTTGTGCTCCACAGGTTAAGATGGCGGAGGGTAAAGGGCCTGTCCTGCCTGCCCAGTGGTCAAGGGAGCAGCTGGTGCACATTTTAAATGAAACGTTCAGCCAGCAGAAAAGGGAAGCCCTGGAGGACCTGGTAAAGCTGGTAACGCCGCTCAAAGCAGGGATTGACCGGGTGGAGCACAGGCTGGTGTCACAGGTCCAGGCGATCCGGATAGTGGAGGAGGCAGTGAGGGAGAGCACAAGCAGCAGCTTGGCTTGTTGGTGGCTGAGGTGGGGGTGATACGGGAGACCCAAAAGAGGCTAAAGGAGAAGGTGGAGGATCTGGAGAATCGCTCCAGAAGGCGAACTTTGGGGATGCCCGAAGGCATTGAAGGAGCGGAGGCCGGCACGTATGTGGCCAAAATTCTGGAAAAGCTGGTGGCGGAGGGGGCTTTGACCGGCCTGTGGAGGTCGACCGAGCACTGATGAAAAGGCCGCAGGTGGGCGAGATGCCGAGGGCGATGGTGGTGCGGTTGCACCGCTTCTTGGACAAAGAGAAGATTCTTCGGTGGGCGAGGCAAACAAGGAAATGCACCTGGGAGGGGAACAAGACTTGGGCGCAAAACTGGCGAGGAGGAGAGCCGAGTTTAATCGGGTCAAGGCTGCCCTCTTCAAAAAGGGAGTGATGTGAGGAGCGCTGTACCCGGCCCGTCTCTGGGTGACTTTGCAGAATTGAGAATACTATTTTGGTATGCCAGAGGAGGCGATGGAGTTTTTGAGTAGGAGAAGAAGGACACTGAATTTTTGAGGAGGTGTGAGAAGGTGTTTTCTTTTGGTTGTTTTCGGAGAGCTTTTCCTCCTTTGAAGTGTTTTGTTGGCTTTGGTGACAGGGTGCTTTGGGAGCATCAAGGGCGAGTGCACCTTTTTTTGTTTCTTTGTTTTTGAGGTAAGGTGGACGGGGGGCAGCAGCGGGAAGGGGAATGAGGGTGGATAGGAGGTTTGGAGGCCTTGGGCGGGGAGCTGCCCTGCTAGCTGGGTGGGCTAGTTAATGGGAGCACAGTGACGGGTGGTCAGGTGGTTGATACAGGGGATGGATGTGGCTGTTGTTTTGTTTGGGGGCGGGGGGTACTGACAAGGGTGTGGTTACAGTGGCGCAGCAGGAAAGAGAGTGATGACAGTGGACATCCAAGGGTGGGCCTAGACGGTCGCCTGACATGGGCCGGGGGCTGGCCCAAAAAGGGGTATGGTTGATTGGCAGGGGAAGGAGCGGGGAGCCGCCCGACCACGTTGATTATGTGGAACGTGAAGGGGCCGAATGGGCCGGTCAGCAGTCACCCGTGTTCGCGCACCCAAGGAGTCTGAAGATGGACTTATTTAAAGATGGAGATCAGGCAATTCTGAGAAAAGGATGGGGAGGGCAAATGATCCATTCTGATCTGGACATGAAGATGAGGGGGCTGGCGGTGCTGGTAAATAAGCGGCTGGCGTTCGACGCGGGGAATATTGCGGCAGATTTGAGGGGAGGAGGTTTGTGATGGTTAGTGGCAAGCTGGCGGGGATTCCGGTGGTCCTTGTAAAAGTTTATGCTGCTAATTGGGATGATGTGGCGTTTATGAGGTGGGTGCTTGCTAAGATTCCTGACCTGGACTCTGATCGGTTGATCATGAGGGTTGGGGTGGATTAACACGGTCATTGAGCCACGTTTGGATTGGTTGAGCCCGAGGTTGGCGACGGTGTCGGCGGTGGCGAAGGAGCTGAAGGTGTTCATGGGGCGTGTGGAGGGGCTGGACCTGTGGAGGTTTGGGAGGCCAAGGGTGAAAGGAATATTTGTATTTTTTCCATGTGCCACGGCTGTACTCCCAAATTGATGTTTTTGTGGTGACAAGGTGTTGTTGGTGGGGGTGATCGATTCGGAGTATTCGCCGATTGTGGTCTCAGACCATGCACCACACTGGGTGGGTTTGCGAGTGAACCGGGGGAGGGGAAGGGTTTTGGGTATGGGGCCCGGTGCCCACAGTGGAGGCTGGATGTGGAGCTGTTGGCGGATGTGGAGGTATGAGAGCGGGTGGAGACCGCCATTTGGGGGTATGTGGAGCTGAACGACATGGGGGAGGTCATGGCCGCGACGCTGTGGGACGCACTCAAGGCGGTGGTTCGGAGGGAGCTTATTTCAATTGTGTACATAAGGAGAAGGCAGAATGGAGAGAGATGGCAAGGCTGGTGAAAGAGATTTTGAGGGTGGACAGGAGGTACTCGGGGACCCCAGAGGCAGGCAAATTGAAGGGAAAGCAGAGGCTCCAGATGGAGTTTGGGTTGGAAGGCGGTGGGGCAGTTGCAGAGGGTCAGAGGGGCAATATACGAGCATGGGGAGAAGGCGAGTAGGATGTTGGCCCACCAGCTTGAGAAAACAGGAGGCGGCGAGGGAAATTGTTCGAGTGAAAGACGGGATGGAAAGGACAGTGGTGGACCCGGTGGGGGTGAATGGATTGTTTGAGGAATTTTACAGGAGATTGTATGAATCGGAGACCCGGGACGGAGGGTAAGGGAATGCGGCGGTTCCTGGATGGGCTGGAGTTTCTCAGGGTGGACGAGGAGTTGGTGCAAGGTTTGTGGCCCCTGTGGGATTGAGGGAGGCGATGGAGAGTTTCGGGGTGATGCAGGCAGGGAAGGCCCCGGGCCCGGATGGGATCCCAGTGGAATTTTATAAAACATTTGGGAGGACCTGGGGCCTGTGGTAGTATGACTAGGGGTATTACGGTACCTGGGAGTATGAGCTGCCATTGGTGCAGAGGTCTCGCTGCTCATTGGCCCAAGTATTGTGTTCTCTGTAGTCTTATTGGCCAAGAGGAAGGTAGCTCCGCCTACGAGGTGGGGTATAAGAACCCGTGTTCCCCAGCAGCCAGGCCATTTCTGTACGTCTGCTGCCGGGCTCACTTCTTGCTGATTAAAGCCTTTCGTTTTGGACTTCACCTACGTTTCGTGTCCATTGATTGTGCATCAGGGCCATTGCTGGTGATGAGTCTGGGGAGAGGGGGGATCTCCCCCCTTCCTCAACGCAGGCATCCGACTTAAGGCAGTTCTCCGGGTACAAGATCAACATGGGAAAGAGCGAGGTGTTCACGATTGAGACCAGAGGCCAGGAGAGGAGATTGGGGGAGCTTCTGTTTAAGGTGGTGGGGGAAGAGTTTCAGATATTTGGGCATCCAGTTGACGCGGGGTTGGGCGCAGTTACAAAAGTTAAATTTGACTTGGCTGGTGGAACAGATGAAGGGAGATTTTCAGAGGTGGGATGTGCTGTCACTGTCGTTGGCGGGATGGGGGCAGACAGTGAAGATGACGGTGCTGCCAAGGTTTCTGTTTATATTTCAGAACATTCCGATCTATGTACCGAAGTCATTCTGTAAGAAGTTTAATACTCTGATTTGGGGGTTTGTGTGGGCAGCGAAGACACCGTGAGTCAAGAGCGTTTTTTGGAGTGGGGGCAAGGTGGGGTGGGGGGTGGGAGTGGTGTTGACGCTGCCGAATATAATGAATTACTACTGGGTGGCTAATATTGGCTAACATTGCTATTGACAGGAAATGGGTAGTGGTGGAGGAGTCGGTATGGGATGGATGGAGGCGGCTTCTTGCAGGTGAACGAGCTTGAGGGCATTGTTAACAGCGCCTCTACCGTTCTCACCGACCAGGTACTTTGTGAGCTCAGTGGTGGTGTTGGCCTTGAGGGTATGGGGGCAGTGGAGGCAGCGTTTGAGACTGGAGGGTGCCTCGGTGTGGGAACCGATCTGTGATCATCATAGGTTTGCACATGGGGAGCTGGATGCGAGGTTTTGGGGGCGGTGGCTTGCAGGCATTGAGCTATCCAAGGACCTGTTCGTAGGGGGCAGCTTTACGATATTAAAGGACCTGGAGGAAGAGTCCGAGCTGCCTATAGGGAATGGGTTCAGGTCCTTGCAGGTCCAGGATTTCGTGAGGAGGGAGTTGCCTTCCTTTCTCGGGTTGCCACCCTTGGGGCTGCAGGATTAGGTGTTGTTGAGAGAGGGGTAGATAGAGATAGAGAAATACAGCACAGAACAGGCCCTTCGGCCCACGATGTTGCGCCAAACTTTTGTCCTAGGTTAATCATAGAATTTTGGACAATTTTTCATGGCCAATCCACCCAACCTGCACATCTTTGGACTGTGGGAGGAAACTGGAGTACCTGGAGGAAACCCACGCAGTCATGGGGAGGATGTGCAGACTCCACACAGACAGTGACCCAAGTCGAAATCGAACTTGGGACCCTGGAGCTGTGAAGCAATTGTGCTATCCACAATGCTACCGTGCTGCTCTTAAGAAGTTAACCTACACTCCATTATTCTACCCTAATCCATGTACCTATCCAATAGCCGCTTGAAGGTCCCTAACGTTTCCGACTCAACTACTTCCACAGGCAGTGCATTCCATGCCCCCACTACTCTCTGGGTAAAGAACCTACCTCTGACATCCCCTCTATATCTTCCACCATTTATCTTAAATTTATGTCCCCTTGTAATGGTGTGTTCCACCCAGGGAAAAAGTCTCTGACTGTCTACTCCATCTATTCCCCTAATCATCTTATAAACCTCTATCAAGTCACCCCTCATCCTTCTCCGTTCTAATGAGAAAAGGCCTAGCACCCTCAACCTTTCCTCGTATGACCTACTCTCCATTCCAGGCAACATCCTGGTAAATCTCCTTTGCAACTTTTCTAAAGCTTCCACATCCTTCCTAAAATGAGGCGACCAGAACTGCACACAGTATTCCAAATGTGGCCTGACCAAGGTTTTGTACAGCTGCATCATCACCTCACGGCTCTTAAATTCAATCCCTCTGCTAATGAACGCTAGAAAGGTGTCCAAGGTCTACAAGGAGCTGATGGATTGGGAGGGAGCCCATTAAACAGAAGTAAGAGGAGGAGCTCTGAGAGGGCGAGAGGGGGGGGATTGAGGTGGAGGGTGAGTGCATCCTCGTGGTGTGCAAGGCTCAGTCTTATTCAGTTTAAAGTAGACCACAGGGCGCATATGACGGTGGCGAGGATGAGTTGGTTCTTTGAGGGAATAGAGGCCAGTGTGCGAGGGGGCCTGCAAATCATATCCACATGTTTTGGGTATGTCCGAAACTGAAGGGGTTCTGGCAGGGGTTTGTGGACATAATATCCGAGATATTTGGGGTGAAGGTGGCCCTGAGTCCAGAGGTAGCAATATTCGGGTGTCGGAAGACCCGGGTCCCAGGGGGCCAGAGATGCTGATGTCTTGGCCTTTGCCTCCCTGATAGCCTGGAGATGGATTTCGCTTGGGTGGAGGGACTCGGAGCCGCCAAAAACAGGGGTGTGGGTGATTTACCTGGCAGAATTCCTGAGGTTGGGGAGGATCAAGTTTGTTTTGAGGGGGTTGGTTGATGGGTTCGCCTGGAGGTGGAAGCTGTTTATTGACATCTTTAAGTAGGATTGAGGTGCCAGAAGAGGGGGGGGGGGAAGTTACGGGGATTAAAAAGGGGGAAGGCAGGACGGGAGGGTGGGGTAAAGGGGGAGGGGAATGGCTGTTGGTTATTCATTATGTTGTACAATTTCACTTCTGCTTTAATTTGTTCTGTTTGTTGTTTGTTTTTCAAATGCCTGAATAAAATATATTTTAAAAACTGCCTTGGCTGATTGGGCGCGATTCGCCTAATTTAAACTGTTTTAAAACTCCTTGTGTACCCGAACAGAACTGAAGGCTCAATAACAAATAAAACTTGGACAAATTGCTTTGTTTCTGTCGCTTCTGCTTTTCCAAACTTTACCTGAATTGCTGTTAATGATCGTCACAATGTGCGTTTTCTCTGTTTGTCGTCTTCCTTCACAGTAGTAGATCCCCACCTGCTCCCAGTCCTTACTGGAACCTGTTGCCTGGATGCCATTGCTCCTACTTGGGTCTCTTACATAATTGAAATTATGTCTTTTCACTTGAAATATTGAACTGTCCTTTTCCATTTTAAGCTCCGGACCATTGAAGAGGCGCTCACCAGACACACAGGAGAGGGGAAACTTGTTCGAAGGCTTGAGGTCAGTAATCAGGTAGAGGTCAATAATTGCTCCTGGGTAAAGAAAGCACAGAGAACAAAGTTTCAGGATCTGAAAATTAAACTATGAAGTCAGATGCCCCCTCACAAAGCACGCTTTGAAACTACATGGTTAATTCTGGATATTATAAGGGACTTTCTCTGCTGGAAGCACCTATCAGAACATCAGGTGCACTATGTGTCATTTTCAGCTATTCTTACTAACATGATGTTGGAGGGTATTCAGGACTGACACATTCCTTGAATGCTACAATCCTTTTAACTCCTCCAAGATACTGAAATTGTAGGAATTGGTTTTATCCCCAAGGACATTTAAAAAAAATAAATTTAGAGCTCACAATTCATTTCTTTCAATTAAGGGGCAATTTAGCGCGACCAATTCACCTAAACTACACATCTTTGGGTTGTGGGGGCGAAACCCACGCAAAAAGGGGGAGAATGTGCAAAGTCTCCACGGACAGTGACCCAGAGCCGGGATCGAACCTGGGATCTCGCCTCCATGAGGCATCAGTGCTAACCACTGCGCAACCGGGCTGCACATTCCCCAAGGACAGTTTAAGAGTCAAACACATTGCAGTGGATCTGGAGTCACATATAGGCCACGCCAGGTAAGGATGACAGAGTTCCCCCCCCCCCCCCCCCCCCCCCCGGAAGGATATCAGTGAACCAGATGGGTTTTTTTCCAATAACCGACAATGGTGTTTAAATTTATTTCACAGGTTTCAGGCTCAACTCTATTTTTCTTCAAGACCTAGAGAAGGAGTGAGAGAGGTAGGTCTCCCTTCAGTTCTAAGCAAAAGTTATATTGGAATAGAATAGAATAGAATTTACAGTGCAGAAGGAGGCCATTCGGCCCATCGAGTCTGCACTGGCCCTTACAAAGAGCACCCTAACAAAGCCCACATATCTACCCTATCCCCGTAACCCAGTAACCCACACTTAACATTTTTTGGACACTGAGGGAAATTTAGCATGGCCAATCCACCCAACCCGCACATCTTTGGACTGTGGGAGTTATGCTCGATCAATGACTCCAGAAATGAGATTGGATGACAATTGAAGGCTGTATTGGACTAGATGTTTCCCCCAGCAACGCAGGTACAGAATGCAGCAGCTAGGGAGACACAGAATCTTATACCCCACCTTACTGGGCGGAACCAGCAGGCAGGCTTCACCAATGATCTTACTGTCTCAGGTATCTCCCACACCAATGATCTTACAGCACCAACCTAGGTATCGTAATACCTCTAATACCGACTACCACATTCACCCCCTGTTAAAAAAAGAGTCCGGCGGGGGTGGTGGTTTTGCGTTATACAGTGGTAGAGCTTATGGTGGTACCCGTTGGTGGTACAGTGTTTTGCCTTATTACATGTCACAACTACTTACAGTATTCATTTACATGCACATATCAAAATGAAGCAATTAGTCGATCAGGGGCCCTGGTCGTCCTCTGTGATCGTCGCAGTTGGTGATGCAGGTGCCGGCTCAGGCATTCGTGACTCCGGGAGCGTGATTTTGGCTTCTTTGGTAGCTTCATCACCCCTGGGTGGGACCAGTGGAAGAACCGATCCACCTGGGAAGGGGGCAGCCATGGGGTGTGCCGGTGGGAGGGAGGGTGGGGTTGGGGGCGGGGTGTGGGTGGGGATCCAGCTGGCGCCAGGTTCTGTAGGGAGACCGTATCCTGCCAGCCATCGGGGTATGCCACATAGGCGTACTGAGGGTTAGCGTGAAGGAGGTGGACCCTCTTGACCAATGAGTCCGACTTGTGCACCCGCATTTGTTTGCGGAGCAGAATGGGTCCAGGAGCTGCCAGCCAGGTTGGGAGTGAAGTCCCGGAAGAGGTTTTCCTAGGGAAGACAAGGAGACGTTCATGAGGTGATTCGTTGGTCGTGGTACACAGCAGTGATCAGATGGAGTGGAGAACACCAGGAAGGATCTCCTGCCAGTGGGAGATTGGGAGATTCCTGGACGGTAGGGACAGTAGGACGGTCTTCCAGACCGTTCCGTTCTCCCTCTCTACCTGTCCGTTTCCCCGGGGGTTATAACTGGTCGTCCTGCTCTAGGCAATGCCCTTGCTGAGCAGGAATTGACGCAGTTCGTCGCTCATGAAGGAGTTCCCCCTATCGCTGTGTATATAGGCGGGGAAAACTGAACAGGGTAAAGATAATGTGGAGGGCTTTTATGACGGTGGTCGTGGTCATGTCGGGGCAGGGGATGGTGAATGGAAACCGGGAGTACTCGTCAATCATGATCAGGAAGTACGTGTTGCGGTCGGTGGACGGCAGGGGCCCTTTGAAGTCCATACTGTGGCGTTCAAAGGGACGGGAAGCCTTTATCAGGTGTGCTTTCTCTGGCCTGTAGAAGTGCGGCTTATACTCCGTGTAGATTTGGCAGTTCCTGGTGGCGGTCCTGACCTCCTCGATGGAGTGGGGCAGGTTGCGGGTCTTGATAAAATGGAAGAATCGAGTGACCCCCGGGTGGCAGAGGTCCTCATGGAGGGCCCGGAGTCGGTCCACTTGTGCGTTGGCACATGTGCCGCGGGATAGGGCATCAAGAGGCTCGTTTTGCTTCCCGGGACGATACAAGATCTCGTAGTTGTAGGTGGAGAGCTCGATCATCCACCGTAAGATCGTATCTTTGTTTATCTTGCCCTGCTGTGCATTATCGAACATGAAAGCTACCGACTGTTGGTCAGTGAGGAGCGTGAATCTCCTGCCGGCCAGGTAATGCCTCCAGTGCCGCACAGCCTCTACTATGGCCTGGGCCTCCCTTTCAATGGAGGAATGACGGATTTCTGAAGCATGGAGGGTGCGTGAGAAGAAGGCCACGGGCCTGCCCGCTTGGTTGAGGGTGGCCGCCAGAGCTACGTCGGACGCGTCGCTCTCGACTTGGAAGGGAAGGGATTCATCGATTGCGTGCATCGTGGCCTTTGCGATGTCCGCCTTTATGCAGCTGAAGGCCTGACGGGCCTCTGCCGACAGGGGGAAAACCGTGGATTGGATTAGTGGGCGGGCCTTGTCCCCATAATTGGGGACCCACTGGGCGTAATATGAAAAAAATCCCAGGCAGCGTTTCAGGGCCTTGGAGCAGTGGGGGAGGGGAAACCCCATGAGGGGGCGCATGCGTTTGGGGTCGGGGTTCGGGGCTTCATGCACTACGTAGCCAAGGATGGCTAGACGGTCGGTGCTGAACACGCATTTGTCTTTGTTGTAGGTCAAGTTAAGGATTTTTGCGGAATGGAGGAATTTTCGGAGGTTTGTATCGTGGTCCTGCTGGTCATGGCCGCAGATGGTGACGTTATCGAGTACGGAAACGTGGCCCGCAAACTGTACCGGTCAACCATTCGGTCTATCTCCCGTTGGAAGACCGAGACTCCATTTGTGACACCGAAGGGAACCCTCAGGAAGTGGTAGAGCCGCCCATCTGCTTCGAATGCAGTGTACTTGCGGTCGTCCGGGTGAATGGGGAGCTGGTGATAGGCGGATTTGAGATCCACCGTGGAAAAGACCTTGTATTGTGCAATCTGATTGACCAAATCAGATATGTGGGGGAGAGGGTACGCGTCGAGCTGCGTATACCTGTTGATGGTCTGACTATAATCGATGACCATCCTGTGCTTCTCCCCGGTCTTTACAACCACTACTTGAGCTCTGCAGGGGCTGTTGGTAGCCTCGATAATACCTTCTTTCAGTAACCGCTGGACTTCCGACCTAATGAAGGTCCGGTCCCGGGCACTGTACCATCTGCTCCTGGTCGCGACGGGTTTGCAATCCGGAGTGAGGTTTGCAAAAAGGGAAGGCGGGTCGACCTTGAGGGTCGCGAGGCTGCAGACAGTGAGGGGGGTATAGGGCCGCCGAATTTAAAGGTTACGCTCTGGAGGTTGCATTGAAAGTCCAATCCCAGGAGCGTTGCAGCGTAGAGGTGAGGGAGGACGTAGAATCGGAAATTCTTAAATACTCTTCCCTGGTCCGTGAGGTTAGCTACACAGAACCCCTTGATCTCTACAGAGAGAAACCTGGAGGATAGGGAGCTTCTTTGGTTAACTGGGTGTATGGGAAGAGAACAGCGCCTTACCGTGTTGGGGTGTATGAAGCTCTCTGTGCTCCCGGAGACGATCAGGCAGGATGTTTTGTGTCCGTTGATGAGCACGGTCGTCGTCGCGGTCGAGAGCGTTCGGGGTCGAGACTGGTCCAGGATCACCGAGGCGAGTTGTGGTAGAAGCTAAAGATTTTCCTCGGGTGGTGTGTGGTCATCCGAATCGGGGTCCTGAGACTCCAGCCAAGGTGACGGCGCCCACGGGTCGCACATGGCTGGGGGTGGGCAAGATGGTGGCGCCCACGCATCGCAAGTGGTCCCTGGGAACAAGATGGCGGCGCCCGGGGCCCGCATGTGGCTCGGGAAATTGAAGATGGCGGCGCCCACAGGCCGCACGTGGCCTGCGGAGAGAGTTGTGGCAGCGGCCCCGGTTCACCCCCCGGAGACAGCGGCAACCGCCCGGGCCTGGCATACCGCCACGAAAAGCCCCCTTTTGCCACAGCCTTTGGAAATGCAGGAGCGGGCCAGGCAGCGTTGCCGGGGGTGCTTGGCTTGCCCGCAAAAATAGCAGCGGGGCCCCCCGGGGTTGCCTGGCAGCCGCGCGGCACAAGCTTGTGGGGGGATGGGGGATGCATCGGGGTCGGCCGCGGGTGGGTGCCACGCTGCTCATGGGGCTGCCGCACGGTCGGGGACGTACGCGCGGGTGTTGGGGGAGGCCACATCTAGGGAGCTAGCAAGGGCCCGTGCCTCCTTGAGGCCTAGTGATCTTTCTCCAGCAGCCGCTGATGGATTTGGGAGGATAGCATACCTGCAGCAACAAGTGCGTACCGGATTAAAAGTTCTGTGTGGTCGCTGGCTGAAACTTGCGGACAGTCACAGTTCCTACCTAGTACCAGAGGTGCGCGGTAGAATTCGTCTAGCGATTCCCCCTGGGATTTGTCGCCTAGTCGCTAGCAGATGTTGGGCGTAAACCTGATGTACTGCGCGAATATAGTCTCCTTTCAACAGGGCCATCGCGGCCTCGAAATCATCCGCATCCTCGATGAGCGTGTAGATCTCTGGGCTCACCCTTGAGTGGAGAACTTGCAGTTTCTGGTCCTCCATGGGTGTAGTCATGGCCGTCATGAGGTACCCGTTGAAGAACACCGGCCATTGTTTGAAGGTTGCCGCTGAGTTTGCCGCATGGGGGCTCAGTTGCAGACACTCCGGCTTGATGCTCAATGACTCCAGAAGCGAGATTGGATGACAATTGAATGCTTTATTGGACTAGATGTTTCCCCCAGCAGCGCAGGTACAGAATGCAGCAGCTAGGGAGACACAGACTCTTATACTCCGCCTTCCTAGGCCGAACCAGCAGGCAGGCTTCACCAATGATCTTACTATCTCAGGTACCTCCCACACCAATGATCTTACAGCATCAGTCTACGTCCCGTAATACCTCTAATACCGACTACCACAGGGAGAAAACCGGAGCACCCGGAGGAAACCCACGCAGACACGGGGAGAACGTGCAGATTCCGCACAGACAGTGACCCAGTCGGTAATCGAACTTGGGACACTGGAGCTGTGAAGCAACTGTGCTAACCACTATGCTACCATGCTGCTTGATATGTTAATCCTGTTTCTCTCTCCAAAGAAGCGGCTTTTCCAAAACCTTTTGTTTTAATTTCAGACCCCCAGCACTGACAGTATTTAGCCCAGAAGGAATATCACAGCTCAATGCCCTTAGGTCCTAACATGGAAATGACTCCCAATTTTTCGTAACCTGTCCCCTCTGCTTTGCCATCCTTCCACCCATCTCAGTGAATGGTCTAATAATGATAAAAAGTTTTATTAGTGTAACAAGTAGGCTTACATTAACATAGTAATGAAAATCTCCTAGTCGCCACACTCCGGCGCCTGCTCGGGTATACTGAGGGAGAATTCAGAATGTCCAATTCATCTAACAAGCACGTCTTTCAGGACTTGTGGGAGGAAACCGAGCACCTGGACGAAACCCACGCAGACACAGGGAGAACGTGCAGACTCCGCACAGTCACCCAAGCCAGGAATCGAACCTGGGACCCTGGAGCTGTGAAGCAACAGTGCTAACCACTGTGACACCGTGCCGCCCACCCAGTGACCCAAGGTGGTAATCAAACCAGGGTCACTAGGACTGTGAGGCAGCAGCGGTAACCACTGTGCCACCGTGCCGTCCATCTTGGGGTTGGGGGTGAGGATGGGTGGATGGAGTGGCTCTGTCATGGGAGTGTCCCTTTAAGAAATGTTTTGGCTTATCATGGCTTCAGTGATGTCATTGTGTGGGTGGAACTGGGCTGTGTTTTACTTTCATTTTAGTTTGGGCTTGTTTTGTGGCTCTGAGATTTTGCTTTCATTTACAGATGCAGAAGAGGTTTACCAGGATGTTGCCTGGTATGGAGGGCATTAGCTATGAGGAGCGGTTGAATAAACTCGGTTTGTTCTCACTGGAATGACAGAGGTTGAGGGATGACCTGATAGAGGTCTACAAAATTATGAGGGGCATAGACAGAGTGGATAGTCAGAGACTTTTTACCAGAGTAGAGGGGTCAATTACTAGGGGGCATAGGTTTTAGGTGCCAGGGGCAAGGTTTAGAGGAGATGTACGAGGCACGTTTTTTTACACAGAGGGTAGTGGGTGCCTGGAACTCACTGCCGGAGGAGGTGGTGGAAGCAGGGACGATAGTGACATTTAAGGGGCATCTTGATAAATACATGAATAGGATGAGAATAGAGGGATATGGACCCAGGAAGTGTGGAAGATTTTAGTTTAGACGGGCAGCATGGTTGGCACAGGCTTGGAGGGCTGAAGGGCCTGTTCCTGTGCTGTACTTTTCTTTGTTCTTTGTACACATTTGGCTGCTGGATTCAGACAGAGAAGTCTTGTCCTGTCTCTCTATCCTTATTTTAAAAGCTGTCTCCAGATTATTTGATAACTGAAACGTGATAACTATTTTCTGGAAGGAATTCACACCTGCTGTTTTGGAAACAAAACAAGTGCATCTATACAAGGTCTTGAGTGCTGTGTGCTGGGCCACCCCTTTGAAAAGGGGGTACTGGTTTAGGGGATCTTGTTATTAAATTGGAACAGCTAAAGGGGAAATTTATTCAGGGTGGTACATAGATTACTGTAGCTGTGTGGGGTATTTACGTTTGATAAAAATGTTTACTGTGTGTGTTTGTAAAAATGTTAACTGAATTCGTAGAATAAAGCTTGTTTTTGATTAAAAGTGCTTCACGCCACTGTTGAATAACACCTGAAAGACAGGCTCTTGTGCTCATCCTAACCAAAATCTATAAACAGTTGTAGGTCAGGTGAACTCCATGATATACTTCAGAGTTTTCTAAATCTTGGCCCATAACAGGCTCCCATTTGCTAAGTGGCTCATATCTCTTGCCTGCATTATTACATCCAATCATCTCTACCCTCTCACAACTGCAGGGTCTTCCCATAAGCAGCATGACCATTGGCAGCAAGAGCACCAGCCTGTTGCATATCCAGAGGGCTTGGCTTTTTTGTGAATATCTTCTAGCTGGGCTTTTAGAAGATGGGATAAAATGTTTCAGAACAAGGAAACTGACACATTTCACAGGCGAGGTGCAACTGTGTTCTCATTTCCTCCACCACAACTCTGGAACAATGTCTAGCTCATTTCCTCAATGTGCTTGGTTAAAAATAACACCTAATGAGAATATTTATGTGTGCGAGACAGAGCTGTATGATACATCTTTTGCTCACCTCTGGGTTGGGGACACATTCAGCAAGAACGTACATGAACTGTAACACTCAGCTGAGGCAGGTCCCATAATTCAAGGCGCTTATCAATTTTCACTTGGAATAACCATTTAATGGTCTATGCGGCACAAATACGGGGGTTTATTTTGTGCCAGCTCAATGGCAATCTGTTGCTCAGGACAAAAAAAAATCTTATGGTCAGCAATTCAATCCCCTTCTGTTAAATGGAATATGTGGGGCGGGATTCTCTGATCCTGAGGCTAAGTGCTGACGCTGGCGGAAACGCCGTTGTGTTTCACGACGGCGCCAACATGCCCCCAGGATCAGCAATTCTGGCCCCTACAGAGGTTCGGCACAGCCCTGCAGTGGTTCACGCCACTCCAGCTGCTGATCCGGCCGTGGAATGGGCGCCGGGGGATGCGCGCATGCACAGTGGGTCCGGCGCGAAACCGCGCATGCGCAGTCCCACTGGCCTGATTTCCGTGCATGCGCGGTGTCTCCCTTGTCTGCGCCGGCCCCGACCCAACATGACGCAGGAGGACAAGTGCTGACGTGGAAGTAAGGAGGCCGGGAGACAGAGAGGCTGGCCCGCCGATCGGTGGGTCCCGATCGCGGGCCAGGCCACATCGGAGGCCCCCCCCCCCCCCCCACCGGCGTGGGACCCCCCCTCTCCCACACAGGCCGCCACCCGACCCTGAGTTCCCGGCGGCTGCGGGGAAGGTGCAGACGGCGCCGGCGGGACTCGACGTTTCCATGACAGCCGTTCGGTCCATCCTGGCCCAGGAATTGGCACGCCAACCACGCCAGCGCCAATGGCGGAATCGCATGCCGGCGGCGGGACAGCGTGGCGCCGGTGACGGGGATTCTACGGCCCGGCCCTGGGCTGAGAGAACCCCGCCCGTGAAATCAGGATTTCATAGAATCATAGAATTTACAGTGCAGAAGGAGGCCATTCAGCCCATCAAGTCTGCACCGGCTCTTGGAAAGAGCACCCTACTTAAGGTCACACCTACACCCTATCATTGTAACCCAGTAACCCCACCTCACCTCACCTTTTTTTGGCCACAAAGGCCAATTTATCATGGCCAATCCACCTAACCTGCACATCTTTGGACTGTGGGAGTAAACCGGAGGACCCGGAGGAAACCCACACACAGACAGTGACCCAAGCCCGGAATCGAACCTGGGACCTTGGAGCTGTGAAGCAACTGTGCTAACCACTGCCATAGACATAGAAGTGACATAGAAGTGACATAGAACAGTACAGCACAGAACAGGCCCTTCGGCCCTCGATGTTGTGCCAAGCCATGATCACCCTACTCAAACCCACGTATCCACCCTATACCCGTAACCCAACAACCCCCCCCCCCCCTAACCTTACTTTTTAGGACACTACGGGCAATTTATCATGGCCAATCCACCTAACCCGCACATCTTTGGACTGTGGGAGGAAACCGGAGCACCCGGAGGAAACCCACGCATACACGGGGAGGACGTGCAGACTCCGCACAGACAGTGACCCAGCCGGGAATCGAACCTGGGACCCTGGAGCTGTGAAGCATTTATGCTAACCACCATGCTACCGTGCTGCCGATTTGAATTGGTAGGTAGACAAATCACACGTTGTTTTCAAATATTCTATTTTACTGATGATAAATTCATTGGTAACTGAAACAATTATGTTTCAAATCGAATTAAGCAAACAGATTCTGTTTATATGTATTCTGCAGTAGGAATCAGCTACAATTATGATATCGTTATAAGACACTAATTATTATGACGAGGTTGTTGTCGACACAATGTTAACATTCCCACTTTTGTGGAGAGTGCTACAGCTTGATATTCAAACTCTTGTAGTGTCATACCACAAGACCAGATTAAGATGGCCATTCAGGCCATCTGGTCTGTTCTGCCATTCACACGTGGGAAGTCAGGATCAAGGGCTGTATTTAGATCAAGCATGGTTAGAAAATGAGGAGATAATGAACGCAAGATGGATAATGAGGAACGGGAAAGGCAAGGAACAAGAAGGAGGGTGTGGAGAAGAAAAGGAAGAAAGGAGTTGGGGGAGGCGAGTTTGATGATGGGGTTGGGAAGTGAGATAACCGAGGAGAGGGATGGGTGAGTTGCCAGATCGCAAACTGAAGTGTCAAGAATCATCTCAATGGGTGGGGTAAGGAGTGGAAAGGTGAGTGGGTCTTTAGAAAACCTAAGATCACAAGACGTAGGAACAAATGTAGGCCATTCAACACATTGAGTCTGCGCCGCCATTCAATGAGATCATGACTGATCTGATATGGTAACCCTCAAATCCACTTTCCCACCTTATCCCCATTATCCCATTCCCCTTGATTCCCTGACTGATTAAAAATCTGTCTATCTCAGCCTTGAACACACTTAATGACCCAACCTCCACAGCCCTTTCGGGAAAAAATTGCAGATTCACTATTGTCTGAGAGAAGAAATTCCACCACATCTCTGTCTTAAATGGGGGAATGGGACAGTTCAGCGCCGACGTTTCAGCGCCAACGTTTCAGCGCCGCCGTTTCAGCGCCAGGACGTTTCAGCGCCAAATATTTCAGCGCCAAATATTTCAGTGCCAGGACGTTTCAGCGCTCATTCATTCAGAAATCATTCTTGAGTATGGTCACAGGTATGACACAGGTATACCAGCTTTTACACTTAGTTATTTGGTCGTTTCATCGTTCTAACTGTCTTTAGATTTTGTTGGAGTTTTATTATGATTACTGTTTAGATAATGTTAGAGTTTTGTTAACAAGTTTTTATACTTACTTAGTTATTTGGTAAATTTCTTTTGGTAAATTTGGTAAGTTCCATATCTTTAAACCCATGGCTGAATCAGTGAAAAGCAAGCCAGGCAGAGAGAAGTTCTGTCATGAAGGTTTTATATCGTTTCGACAAAGAAAGCAAGAAACAAAAGCAAGTTAAGTTTTGGCGATGCCATGAGGATGGTAGGTGCAAGGCCCGCATTCACACGTTAGAAAGAGAGGTGATCGAAAAGATCAACGAACATACTCATCCCCCATCTGCCGTTGCTATCGAAGTGGAAAAGGTCATAACTGATGCGAGAGACCGGGCTGAAAAGACTTGTGAGCCTCCAAGTACGATTATCAACAAGTGCATTGAAAAAATGTCCGTGGCAGGTATGGCACAGTTACCAAACAGGCAGGCAATGCGAAAAATTATTCGTAGAAAACGAGACGAAGTTAATCAGGTCCCCGATAATCCAAGATCGATTCAAGAGCTTCAGTTACCTCATGAATACATGATGTATAAACCCACCCCAGAAACCGAGGAAAATTTCTGTTTAAAGGATAGTAGTACGAACAACGAACGGATTATTGTATTTGGGAGAGAGAGTTGGTTAGAACACATGGCAACTTCCACGACTTGGTATGCTGACGGAACATTTGCGGTAGCACCACACCTATTTTATCAAGTTTATATCATCATGGTTAGGAAAAATAACGGAGTTCACCCTGTATTGTACGCGCTTTTACAAAACAAACAGTATGCGACCTATATGATGTTGTTTGCGACGGTAAAAGAGATGATTACAAACGCAGGACCTGCCATTATCAATTGTGATTTTGAACGCGCTGCTTTTACCGCCATGAAAGACTCCTTCCCCAATATAGAAGTAAGAGGCTGCCTTTTTCATCTGTCTCAAAATATACTTAGGCAGATAAGTGGTTTTGGTCTCATGCGTTTATATAAGAGCAATCCCGATTTTGCATTACATTCGAAAATGATAACTGCCCTATGTTTTGTGCCAGTTGACGACCTTGACAGTCACGTGGATTCTTTAGCAGGTAATTTACCGGAGGAGTTAATTCCGGTTTTAAACTATTTCGAAGACAATTATATCGGCCGTCCTAATCGCCGAGGAGCAGGCAGACAAAGTCCTTTATTTCCTACCGAGATGTGGAATATGTATCAAAGAACATTAGATGGGGATGACAGAACAAATAACTATGCTGAGGCGGCCAACAGGAGATTGAAAAGTGAACTGTTAATGTCACACCCAACTATCTGGAAGTTCATTGATGTCCTTAAGCATGTTCAAAAGGGAAGAGACGAGCACTTCGAGAAACTTTTAGCTGGCAATGAACCTCAATTAAAATTACTTAAATATAGAAAAGCTGATGAGAGGATATTGAAAATTGTTTCCGAATATGGCAGCAGGAATGAAATTGACTACCTTCGTTCAATAGGGCACAATTTAACAAACTAAATGCGTTTTTTCCAATGAATATCCAATGAATGTCCAATGAACTTTCTTTTTAATGATTGATTTTATGAACTTACAGATTTGTAAATTGTTTTAATGTACTGTTTTTGGATCTTTATAAGTGGATCTTTTACAATAAAAACATTTTGTTAACACTTGAATTTTATTTCATTTTATGAACTTACAGATTTGTAAATTGCTTCGTGCCAAAAAAAATTCTGTCATAATTATATGACAACATTGGAGAATTTTTTTTTTCTGGCGCTGAAAAGTCCTGGCGCTGAAACGGCGGCGCTGAAACGGCGGCGCTGAAACGTACTGCACCCCTTAAATGGGTAACTCCTCATTCTGATATTATGTCCTCAGGCCCTCGATTTATTTTCCCACAAGGGGAAACAACCTCACCGTATCTACACCGTCAAGTCCCTGGGAATTGTGTATGTCTCAATAAGATAATCTCTCATTCTTCTAAACTGCAATGAGTACAGACCCAACCTACTCAACCTCTCCTCATAAGAAAATCCCTCTATACACGGGGTCAACCTAGTGAACCTTCTCTGGATTGTCTCCAATGCCAGTATATCTTTCCTTAGATAAGGGAGCCAAAACTATTCATACTATTCCAGTTGTGGTCCAACCAGTGCCTTGTATAGTTCTAGCAAGGCTTCCCAATTTTTATACTCTATTCCCATTGAAATAAAGGTCATCATTCCATTGGCCTGCTGAACTTGCATGCTAGCTTATTGTGATTTATGCACAAGGACCCTCAAATCCCTCTGTGTGAATCAAGACTGCTGCTGTTTTGTGAAAACTGTTAATCACAGTGTACTACTAGAAATCACCGAATCCCTTCAGGAGACCATTCAGCCCATCGAGTCTGCACCGACCCTCTGAAAGTGCACCCTAACCCCCCCCCCCCCCCCCAAAACAAAACCCCCCACATAACCTTTGAACACTTAGGGGCAATTTAGCATGGCCAATCTACCTAACTTGTACATCTTTGGACTGTGAGAGGAAACCGGAGCAAATGGACGAAACCCTCACAGACATGGGGAGAACATGCAAACTCCACACAGACAATCATCCAAGGTCAGAATCTTAGAGCCCTGACCCTCAGCCTTCCAGGCCTCTGGGAATTTCACCCATGTTCTTCTCCCTTAGTAAGTGCCTCTCCATTAAACCTCACACTCTCCCTTCTTACACTATAGCCACTTCCCCACAGTTCTCAACTCCACCAGGATGAGCTCATGGACCCTCGGGTTAAGAACCTGGCTCTAATCAGTGGCACTGATGTTTAGCTCTGCAGATACCATTGGTACAATTGACTAGTCAAGGAAGGGTGAAGTAATATATCAGCAGTAGTATATCAGGAAAATGTTTGCCTGTTATGGCACACGAGGCACAGCTGATAGGAGTGAAGCATGCAATTAGCATGATTAACGCACCCCGAGAGAGCACCCTCATTCTCCCAGGTCACACGGACTGCAGAGTTCTTTTTTTTTCTTTTTTTTAATTTAGAATATCCAATTCATTTTTTCCAATTAAGGGGCAATTTAACATGGCCAATCCACCTAACCTGCACATCTTTGGGTTGTGGGGGTAAAACCCACGCAGACACGGGGAGAATGTGCAAACTCCTCACAGACAGTGACCCAGGGCCGGGATTCGAACCCGGGTCCTCAGCGCCGTAGGCAGCAATGCTAACCACTGTGCCACCGTGCCGCCCCGGACTGCAGAGTTGACAAGCCTCCCGTCAACCATCCAGCCCAACACTAACTCCTGACAGTCATACTTCTCTGACAAGGAGGGGAGGGGGGATCCCACAGTGAGTGCTTGCTAATGACATGCCAATCTATTAAAATGAGCTTCCCGAGCTCCCATGGCACGTTATTTCACCAGTGAGCGGGTTGAAAATCTAAATCATGATCTTGCCGGAGAGAAACGTGTTTTCTGATTATTCAGGACTGTGCGCCGGCGCCGGCATTCCCACTGACGGCTAACGCATGCTCAAAATCGGCCCCTTCATGTCATCCTCACCACTTGCCTTCCCAGCTATTTTTTGTCTCGTCTGCAAATTTGGCAATAGTGCATTCGCTTCCCTCGTCCAAGTCATTAGATTGTAGATAATTGTGGCCCCAGGCTGATCCCTGTGGCACTTCGTTAGCTGCAGGTTGCCAGCCTGAAAATTGTTCTCTTATTCCAACGCTGTCTTCTATCAGATATGATGTGGAGATGCCGGCGTTGGACTGGGGTGAGCACAGTAAGAAGTTGTTACTGTTCTATCAGATAGCCAATCCTCTATCCAAGCTAGCATACTACTCCCAACTCCATGGCCTCTTATCTGAGCAAATATCTTTTTGTGTGGTACAATATCGAATGCTTTTTGGAAATCCAAGTTTATTACCGCCTCAAAGACTTTTAATTAATTTCTCAGGTATGATTTTCCCTTCATTAAGCCGTGCTGACTTAGGTTGATTATAATATGTATTTCTAAATACTCTGCTATTACATCCTTTATAATCGACCCTAAAATTTTCCTAATGACAGATGTTAAGCAAACTGTTTTTTGTCTCCCTCCCTTTTTGAATGTGGGTTTCATTGGCAGATTTCCAATCCTCTGGGACTTTTCCAGAAATTTTGGAATATTGCTACCATTGCAGCCACTATCTCTGTATCTACTTCCTTTAATATCCTGGGATGCAATCTCTCAGGCCCAGTCGACTTATGGGCCATTAGTCCTATTGGTTTCTCTTAGTACCTTTTCTTTAGTGGCAGTTATTGTATTTATTTCCTCCCTTCCTTTTGCCCTGGATTATTCAGTATATTTGGAATGTTGTTAGTGTCGTCTACCATGAAGACTGACAAAATATTTCTTTAACTCCTCTGCCATTTCCTGGTTTCCTATTATTATTTCCCTAGTCTCATTCTCTAAGGGGCCTATGTTCACTTTGGCCGTTCTCTTTTTTGTATATTTAAAGAATCTCTTACTGTCCATTTTATATTATTTGCTAGTTTACCCTCCTCAATTTATTTTCCCCCTCTTTATTTTTTTTGGTCATCTTTTGTTGGTTTTAAAACCTTTACCAGTCCTCTTACCATTAATCCTTGCCACGTTGTGGGTGAGATTCAATTTAAAGTCCGGTTCGGGTGGGTTTTTGAGGAGTTTCACGACAGCCGCATTGGCGAGATCAGGGCCCATATTCAACGGCAATTAATGCCAAAAATGAGCCCCCATGAGATTTTCGACATTACTGGTTCAGGTTCCCTCGCTATCTGATTCGCCCGACTTACACCTCAGCGGCTCATCGGTATCAGGGGGAGCTATTTTTAAGCATTCCTTCACCATTCACTCCCAATCAACACACAAGTATGGCGGCATGTGGACCTTGCTTTAGGGATGCTGACCTCATAAGGCTTCTCGACGCTGTGGATGAGAGACGAGGCACCCTTTGCCCCCATGGGGGTCGGAGGGGCAGCAGCAGGGTCAGAAATGTCACCTGGGAGGCTGTGGCAGCAGCTGTCAGTGTGGGAAGCTTGACCGAGAGGACCACCGCCCAATGCTGGAAGAAGACCAGGGACTTCCACTGAGCTGCAAGGGTAAGTTACCATCTCTATTCTGGCATCAGTCTGCCTGCCACCCCTCAAATTCCCAAAGACCACTCCTTTCCCCCCCCCCTCCCCCCCTCCCCCCCAATCGACTGGCTGGAACCTCGCACCCTCCCCACATCTGATCTTCGTCTATGTTCCTCAGAAGCCCCTGGTACCCATCAGCACCTCATACATGTGAAGCCTCTGTCATGTTAATCTTCACAGCGGGCCTGTCTGCACCCCTGCACCCTGTTGCCCTCCGCCCTCCCCATCGCCTGAGCACAGTAGTCCAAGATTAAAAGCCCCTGATGCAGACCCCTTTCAGCGGATGGGTGTGAGCGCGCTGTCAGCAGAAAGATAGGAGTCAGACTTCAGCAGAGACTGAGGAGCACCACAGCTTTCCTCACAACAGGTTATCATCACTCTCCTGCCTTGTAGGGTAACCCATTGACAGTACCGACACAGGCCCATCACCCTGGAGTGATGTTACACAGACCCATGGAGAGGGGAACAGGATGGTCCAGGAGGGGCAGTGTGGTGGGAGGTCTGCTGTGCCAGGTTGTAGAGGCCACAGCAGACCACCACAAAACGGAAGCTCCTCTGGGGGTGCACTGCAAGGCACCAGCAGACCTGTCAAACTATCAGACACATATCGAGCAGCCTGATGCATCGTTCAATGACAGCATGCGTGGCAACGTGGGCTTCATTGTATTGGATCACTACCTCAGTCTCAGACCTCCGCACCGTGTCAGCCATGACCTCATGTTCTCCACAAGTCAACCCACCATGCTGAGGCGGCCCTCAAGGACCCCGGGTATCTCAGGATGCCCCAGGATGTAGCTGTCATGCACACTCCCAGGGTAATTTGCACACATGCATGATTCGGAGGTGGTGGTCACACACAACCTGAACATTCAGGGAGTGGAACCCCCTTCCTGTTAATATAGGACACTCCCTGATGCCACGGTTCTCGCATGGTGACATGTGTCTCATTGATTGCCACCAGGACCTGGGGCATTGCGTGATAGCAGCAAATCCTGCAGCCCGGGCATCTTGGTGGGTCCCAATTGGAGCCCTGGCATTACCCGGTGGCTGCTGGGATCTTCACGGCCACCGGGAGCGGGTGTCCTCCTCCTCCACGAGGTACCATGTCGGCGAGGATGTGACACAGATGCCGCATTGTCTACTCGCTGAGATGCACTCTTCTGCGGCACATGTTGTCCGTCAGCTCATCGAAATACCAATAATGCCGGCACACCTTGGGCCTTCGGTGGCCTCCCATTCTGGATCCTTTCTCAACCTGATGGGTGGCTGGGTAATCAGCGTGTGCAGTGGCCCCCTACCCATGTGGTGCTGCCTCCAGCCTGTGTTGGCGTTGCTGCTGCCTTCTCCAGTGCCTGTCCGCCTCGGTTGCTACAAGAAATTCAATGGCAGCCTCCATGGGTTCAACTCCAGCAAATATTGTTTCATTTCGAAGGAATTGGAGAAGGAGAGAGACAGTTAGGACTTCCACCCTGGGACCCTAAACTCCCCCATGCCTCCCCCACCCGTACCTGCCTTCTCTCAGAGTGCCATCCAGCAAGCCAGTTGTGCTGGCAAACTTTGCTTTGCACACTCACCCCCAGCCACAATGGAAGACCCTAGACCCCAGACCTCTGCCAGGAACATTGGTGCGATCATGTTCAGCTGCCCTCTGCTCATCCACAGACTTACCATTTAGATTTTTATTCCACTCTACTGCTCAGGCATAAACCTTGTTGGGGTGCCTGCTTTCCTTGGGCAGCACCACTGCCTGGATGTTGGGCAGGACATCGCCTTGGGCAATGGTGACGCCACCCAGCAGCTTGTTGAGCTCCTCTATTGAGGATGGTGAACTGCATGTGGCGGGGACGATGTAGATCTTCTTGTTGTCCTGGGTCGCATTGCTGGCAAGCTGAAGGATCGCGGTTATCAGGTACTCTGGCATGGCGGCCATGTAGGTGGGGGTCTCGGAGCTGACCCACTTAGCATAGTGACCCTTGCGTAGCAGCCAGTGGATGCTGCCGACGGGGAACTACGGACCAGCCAGGAGGAGTGAATCTGAACCTTGGCAGCTGCCTCTATGGTGTTGATGCTCCTAGAGTTCAGGCACACTGGTGAAGCATCGTTTGCTGAACATGTAATACACTAATCATCCTCTGAGACATGGCACATGTGCCCTCGAGGTGGCACTTGAGAGTTGAAAAATGTGAAGTACTCTCACAGCTAACAAGGCTAATTCCTCATTTGAGAGAGTCTTCAGCTGTGAAGCTAGAGGCTGCTCACAGTCAAAGGGAGTGAAATTTATGTTCAGGAGAGAAGCTACAGCAGGGTTCTGCCCTGAAAGTGTTTGGTAGAACAGACAGGCTGCAGCTGTGGTTACCTGTGTTATGGGTCTCCACAATATTTAAAGATGGTTTGAAGGCCTCGCAGATACAAAGCCCCTCACCCTGCTGGTACCAGGGGCTACCTCTGACCTGCAAACACGTTAGCCCCTGACCAAGCTTAAACCCCCTGAGGGGGAGTTGGTTAATTCCCTAGAGGCCGTTGCAAATGAGGGTTAATGATATGCTCACCATTCTTGTGCGTGGTCCGGAACTTGCCGTTGGGATCGGGCCAGGTAAATCGCAAATTGGTTTGTGCACTTGGGCAGCACTGTGGCACAGTGGGTTAGCCCTGCGGCCTCACGGCGCCGAGGCCCCAGGTTCGATCCCGGCTCTGGGTCACTGCATACTGCACTGGAGTTTGCACATTCTCCCCCACAACCCAAAGATGTGCAGCGTAGGTGGATTGGCCATGCTAAATTGCCTCTTAATTGGAAAAAATGAATTGGGTACTCTAAATTTTTTTTAAAAATTGGTTTATCCCACGGCGCAAACCTCAATTCTGCATCTGGCGCACCACGATCCATGCCGGGCATAACGCGGTCACTGAATTGCACCCCATGTATGTGGCAAGTAATGACAATGGTCACCACCTATTGTATTACCATTCCATTGCCTTCGAGACCCTAACACATCTGACTGCCTGAAAGATGCAGTGTTGTGCGATGAGTTTATTAATTATTCCTGGAACAGTTAGACAGTGGCCAGTGAATGAATGAATGGACTGGTTGTCCCAAACTCTAACCTGTGCCCATCTCCATTAGCTGGCAGCATGAGGCAGCATCTACAGAATATGTGCCGCAGGCTGCTTCTCTTCAAAGGAGATAACCTCCTTCAGATTTCACCTAACAGGACCAACAAAATGTATGTTAGAGGAGTGGACCGTTTGGAAGATGGACCCACTCCTGAAATAGGAATTTGTCTGTTCACTCCGCCAATACTTTAAGTGTTAAGGCTCTGTTGACTGATACTTGTACGTGTTAAACTGTCAATTTTCTTTCACTGCCAGTTTGTATTTGATTGTTTTAAATGTTTACATTAATTATATTGTTGTGTATTGCGGCGTTACCCTCTTGGCCAGGTCGTTATTGTAAATAAGAATTGGTTCTCAAATGACTCAGTTGGCTAAATAAAAGGCGTAATAAGTAAATACGTACACAAATGAAAGTCTTTGTAATCCCTGAGGACCATAGGCTGCTCTCCCCTTTGAGAATCATAGAATTTACAGTGCAGAAGGAGGCCATTCAGCCCATCGAGTGCACCGGCTCTTGGAAAGAGCACCCTACCCAAGCACCCCCCCCCCCCCCCCCCCCCCCCCCCTATCTCCGTAACCCAGTAATCCCACCCAACACTAAGGGCAATTTTGGACACTACGGGCAATTTAACATGATCAATCCACCTAACCAGCGCATCTTTGGACTGTGGGAGGGAACCGGAGCACCTGGAGGAAACCTATACAGACAAGGGGAGAATGTGCAAACTCCACGCAGACAGTCACCCAAGGCCGGAATTGAACTCAGGTCCCTGGCGGTGTGAGGCAGTAGTGCTCAGTACTGTACCATCATATTTTCCATGGTGAATGTAAAGACGTAAGATTTGAAATTGGTCCTCTTGGTGCATGTTTCCCAACCAGAAAACAGGCACAAAAAATACCAAATTCACAGAGCCAGACCCTGCAACCAAAGGGTGGTCAAAAGATGCCCAACATTATATTGGCCGTGGCTAATTTTCAGGCAGCAAAGGCAAATGTCTTCAACAGGCACTGGGCACCTTGCAAACGTTAATGAGCTTTTAACCTAGGTGGATTTCATTCAAATTTGGAGAAGTGTCTTGCCACTTAAACTGGTAACACTTGAAATACCAAGGACTACCCAAAGCCATTAAGAATCCATTTAGGGTTCTGCCTCTGCATGCTAAAAGCTGGTTTCCAGTTAGGGTAGGGTTAGCGACTGTGATTAAATGGAGCTTTCATCACATGATTTTCCCCATGCTCCAATCATTAGTCGGCCAACCCATCCATTCTTGTGGTGCACTGCCTCCTTATGCCAATCGGAGAACAAAAAAGGTTCTTTACCCAATTGGATGATGTTTGCCTGTCAGCCTCTCATTTTCAAAACCCACTTTCAATATATTTTTATATCTGGAAAAGAGAAATGTTTGAAAATAATGATAAAACTAAAGCAATCTTCTTTTGAAACGTCCCAATGGTTTTTCTCCAGGGGGATCACACAGCTACGGCCAGGAGATAGATCTTCAATTCCTGAGACTCCAGGTCAATCCTAGAGGGTTGGCAACAAGAACTGAGCCTTTCGATTGCAGGGTTGAAAGGGCTGAACGTGACACTAATGTGGGGTTCGGGAAGTTCAGCACGGGAGACTAATCAGCACTCCACTGAAATCAAAAGGAAAATTCAATTGTGACAACAAAAGGACGGTATCAAAAAGTCAGATAGAAGATGTCTTACAGGAAGCAAATGTTACACTGACAAGGAATGTGTGCAAATGCAAGATTTTGATTAAAATATATATTTACTATGCAGGTTTTGTGAAGATTTCTAAAAAGGAATATTATGAACTACTCAATGCATTAGATATGAAAAATTAGATTTCACTTCATGGAAGTTGTCATGAATAATTGACATTCTGCACTGAGCCACATTTTCTTGTATTTATTGCACACAAATTGAAACATTTACTTTGCTTTTAGAGTGAAACTTGGCTTGCGTCATCTGCCTTTGCCAATTCTTTATCACGCAGCTATTACAATGGTTGAACTTTTGGAATATTTTAACATTTTGTTAAAATAATGATCCAAATACAGTGGAATTTACTTCTTAAAACATGATCTAAGCAAAGTCATGAGCATCAAACTTTGCTATGGTCAGTGAATCATAGAATGATACAGCTGAGAATGAGGCCATTCAGCCCACCATGCCCATGTTGGCTCTTTGGCAGAACTATCCAATTTGTCCTACTCCCCTCCCTTTACCCCATTGCCCCGAAACTTACTTCCCTTGCTTACTTACTTATCCAGTTCCCTCATGAAGGTTGCTATTAAATCTGCTTTCACCACCCTTTCAGGTAGCATAGTTCAGATCACAGCAACTTGCTGTGTTTAATTGTTTCCTCATATCACCTATGGTTCCTAATATATCCATTGTTATACGTGTGTGTGTGTTGAGATGTAGTAACTGCATGGAATGCGCATGTCAGGCTGGTGATCTCCAGCCACAATCTCATCAGTTTTAGCCAGGTCAGTGGAGAACACCTCATTTTGTGCAGACAGATGAATTCAGGCACCACTATGGGTACTCACCTGTTGCTTTGGCATGGATACCCTCTCTCCTTCTGTCGTGACATTAGGCTTCAGGTACTAAATGTATTGTTATGAACTAACCTATAAATTTTGTCGAGTCAGATATTAGCACAGTGGTCTAGCAGAGGAGAATTCCTGATGTGATGGTGTTGGTACCTATATAAACGTCAACACTGTGAATGAAACATCAGTTGTGGTAATTAACCGTAGAGGTGGAGTTATGTTCAACCTGGCCTATATCTATAAGGCCAACAATTCCAATATTCCCCTTGAGAAAATGGTTGAATTAGAGAAATTTCCTTGTTAACTGCTGAGTCCAGTGTTGAATTTGTGGTTTCAGGTCAGGGAGAATCCAATATAAAATGGGTAAGCTTTCTTTCCTTTATTAAGATCATTTTGCATCTCCAATAACAAAATATTATACTTTGAATTGATACTTAGGAATATGACAGACATGTGCTTGATTCAAGGTGATTCAAGGTGCAACTAAACAAGGGTTAGCACTGTTGTTTCACAGTGCCAGGGTCCTAGGTTTGATTCCTGGCTTGACAATAATAATAGATTATTATTAAAAAACTTTTTAATGGGGAAGTACTTAAAAGCACATTTGTATCAGCAACTGGTACAAACAGTTTTTTTAATGAATATACACCTAGCAGATAAAATCAGGACAATTTTGGGGTTTAATTAAAATAGACCTGGATTCAAGATTAATAATAAATGACATTTGATTATTAGATGGTGATATTTAAAACCATAAACTATAGTTTGAAACCTGTTATCATCAAAGCAAATGCAGCCTCCAGGATGAGTGAGTGAAGTGGAAAGAATAGCGTAAAGGTTGATACCACCGGATAATTGTGGCTTACTGTGAAGAAGAACAACGAACAAAGAAAATTACAGCACAGGAACAGGCCCTTCGGCCCTCCCAGCCTGCGCCGATCCAGATCCTTTATCTAAACCTGTTGCCTATTTTCCAAGGTCTACTTCTCCCTGTTCCCCACCCGTTCATATATCTGTCCAGATGCATCTTAAATGATGCTATCGTACCCGCCTCGACCACCTCCGCTGGCAAAGCATTCCAGGCACCCACCACCCTCTGCGTAAAAAACTTTCCACGCACATCTCCCTTAAACTTTTCCCCTCTCATGTAAAATATGTATGCCGGTTAAAGGGGGTGGCCACAGTTGTTATTATGAAGGTGCTTACCTGTAAATATACATGTTAATTTTTGCATGTTTTTTTTTCTAATAATTTGTAATTTGTTGGATATAAAATATGAAAACTCAATAAAAAACATTTCCAAAAAAAAAACTTTTCCCCTCTCACCTTGAAATCGTGACCCCTTGTAATTGACACTCTTGGAAAAAGCTTGTTGCTATCCACCCTGTCCATACCTCTCATAATTTTGTAGACCTCAATCAGGTCTCCCATCAACCTCCGTCTTTTCAATGAAAACAATCCTAATCTACTCAACCTTTCTTCATAGCTATACCAGGCTGGAAGGAAATGCTTTTGAAACATCATTTAATTTACAAATTTTCAGGAGTTTTGTGTTCATGCGCCAGTGCAGATAAGCTCAGTGGGGTGGTTGTGGGTCTTAAAGTCAATAGCTCAGAACGCTCAGTAAGATAATGTACTTGTCTCGGTGCTTATAAATGCTGGCAAAAGTGATTCAAATACAATCTTTTCTGGGGGAAGGTGGCCATGAACCGAAAATCCACCAACAAATAAATCTTGTACATTTCAGCATTCATGTCACTTTCAAAAACCTCAACATCTGACACTGCTTTTTAAACATGACACAACAACAATGAGTTTGCTAAGTAGCTTCAACAACATGCATTATCTATTGTCTGGCGTGTTTACTCCTTTTCCCACGGAGAATGTGCCAGGGCTAATTTCTGGCTAAGAATGGAGCCAGAATATAACACGATGCTTGTGATATTACTTTATATATTTCCAATCATTCAACTCAGTAATCCCACATCACTTGGAGTAAAATATTCACTTTTCAGTTTGATTGTGGATCAATCAGTTGGCAGCTTTTTAATGTTCTTAAAGCTTTAACAAGCCACGATGATGATTTGATGACTGTCACATCACCGATTTTCAGTCAACCACCTTTGTATGGTAGCAATACTTAAACACTGAGTTTTCCATAAATTCTATTACTTTTTTTTTTTAAATTTAGAGTACCCAATTATTTTTTCTAATTAAGGGGCACTTTAGCGTGGCCAATCCACCTACTCTGCACATTTTTGGGTTGTGGGGGCGAAACCCACGCAGACACGGGGAGAATGTGCAAACTCCACACGGACAGTGACCCAGAGCCGGGATCGAACCTGGGACCTCAGCGCCGTGAGGCGGTTGTGCTAACCACTAGGCCACCGTGCTGCCCTATTCTATTACTTTTTAATGTAGGACAATAATTTTCATTTATATACCACCTTAACACTGATTTTTAAAAAAGATTATAGAATCCCTACAGCGAAGGAGGCCATTCAGCCCATTGAGTCTGCACCAGCCCTTGGAAAGAGCACCTTACTTAAGCCCACACCCCCACCCTATCCCCATAACACTACGTAACCTTTCGGACAGTATGGGGCAATTTAGCATGGCCAATCCACCTAACCTATACATGAGAGAAAAATGGAGCACCTGGAGGAAACACCCAAACATGGGGAGAAAGTGCAAACTCCACACAGTCACCCGGGCCGGAATTGAACCCGGGTCGCTGGAGCTGTGAGGCAGCAATGCTAACCATTGTGCCACCGCGTGGGTATGAATATGGTTGACTCTTAATTTCTCAGTCCAACGCTTCTTGCCAACGATGCTCACATTCCATGATCATGAAAGAATTGGGGAAAAAAGCTCAGTTTGGGGTAAAAACAATGTTCAACACGCAAGCGCACCGTTTTCGACCGTAACGCCAGAGAAACAAATGCACACGTACCATTGAGGCTGTAGCGAGAGGGTTTTTCCGACAGGGGGAGCATTGCTCTGTGGGTGTCAGTACTCAATGTAAAACAAATTGCACTCAAAAAAACAATATTTTCATTGCAAAACTAATGTTTGCAAGTGGAGTTGGGGAGGGGGTGAGAGGGAGAGACTGACACAGTCTGTGCATTTTATTTTGCCCCAGTCGAAACGCTTATGAATAAGACTAATGTGAGACCTTACTCCTTCAGCTTTCTGTAGCTGCAGCCTTCCTGATCCAGGACTTAACCCACTCCGGCCGTTTGGTGAGTGTGAGCTCAGTGCAGAACCTGTTGGAATAGTTTAATCTCCAAACTGGACGGGTGTTATCCACAACACCCAGACACCTTTTTTTTGGAGGGAAGGTTAGAGGGAGGAACTCTGCATGTAGAACATTTGAAACGATTTTTTTTGGGGAATAATAATGCAAAACCTGATTTAAAAATAAGGCTGAAAGGAAGGATCAAAGTATATTATCCTGAAACGAAAAATAAACAAACGAGATTTTCTTCACATTAAGAGATTTGGGAAGTCTCTTACCTGTTATATGAAAAGGGAACAGCAACCAGTACAGCCGGAACGAAATCATTCTTTCGTTACAAACTATTGCGGAGAGGTTTGGAAACGGCTGGTTTTATAAAATCCCGGAGCCCCCACACAAATAGACTCTGCGGCGAACTCTCATCCAGTCTTCAATATCTCGCTCTGAGGTAATAATCCCTTCAATGAAGTCGAATAAAAGTCGTCCCTTTCGGACAGATTTCTTTGGGACCTTGTCCCATCTTCTCTTAAATTTGGGAATCTTTCCCTTTCCTCCCTTCCTCCCCCCAACTCCACGCCGAGTTTCTGGAATGGGTAAGTGGAGAGAGGAAAAGCGTCACTTGTGCCGAGAGGAGCAGAGTGATTCATGAGCACAGAGATTACAACAGAAATCAGAGCTACTCACTCACTCTACATCATTCCGGTCGGGAACATTACTCAAATACTCCATGGTAGCACAGTGGTTAGCACTGCTGCTTCACCGGTCCCGGCTTGGGTCACTGTCTGCACGTTCTCCCCGTGTCTGTGTGGGTTTCCTCCGGATGCTCCGGTTTCCTCCCACAGTCCAAAGATGTGCCGGTTAGGTGGATCTGCCATGCTAAATTGCCCCTGAGTGTCCAAAAATGTTGGGCTGAAGTAGGGTGTTCTTCCTAAGGGTCGGTGCAGACTCGATGGGCCGAATGTAAATTCTATGTAAAAACAGCCAGCTGTAGGACCCTTGCACTCCCTAAAATATCCTAATTTTGTTCCTGAGTCATTGCTCAACTAAAATAAGACATCATTCTTCAACTAAAATAAGACAGTTCTCTGAAATCATTGCCATCATCCCACCTCATTTGTGTCAAAGGGATGTGGAGTTAGTTGAAGCCCATTCCCCTTGTGTACTGGATATCATTTACCTCAGCATTGAGAAAGCTATTCATTCACTCAGTATTTTTTTTCTTATTCCCAGAGAATCTTTAAAAAAAAACAAAATTGCGGTACTTAAGACAAGCAAGAATTGTACTGCATTGGCACAGATTTTCCACGTCTTGCACACAGGTAAAACAACCTTGCTCACCCCGCTGCCTGTTCCACAGAAACTACCCAATTTAAAATTTTACACCCATTTGGAAAGTAATAAGTACCCCACTACAGATACATGGGATTCGCTGTGGGCTGTTGGTGCCTGTTCAATCGCTCTTGCTGCGCTTATTGTGCAATCTATCTTCTCAATGTCTTCTCATGGAAAGATCTATAGAAGCTCCTGCCCCTGGTGTCAACTTTAGAATATTCACTCACCTCCACAGTTTAGTGGTTGAATACGGCTCACTACAGGATATTTCCTTGGTTCAAACAGCACCAGGATCCAGAACGTTCAGGGACTTATCTGTTTCTCACTATCTATATTTATCTTTTTGAACTTCATTCCCATTCTTAATTGGATATTTGGATTAATTAATACACTTGCAACCCATTGCACGGAGAATGAGTACAGAAACTGACCATCGAGGCTGTGGTTGAGTTTTTCTTTGCATAAACCATCTGTCTTAATACCAGTCTCCCACTTGCTCCCATTCTGTTCAGACAACCACCCGTTGCCATAACCGTAACAACAATATTCTCACATTGCTCTCTGTGAAGATTTTATTTCTAATTTTCCCTTTTTTTGTGATCGTTTTAACTCTACGGCCAACCATTGCCATCTTGATGACCAGTGGAAGCAATGCAGAACCTAATTATCTCGACCAGACCTCTGCATAAACTTGAATAATCGAATCATAAAATGGTTATGGCGCAGAAGGAGGTCATTTGGCCCACTGTGTCTGCGTCAGCTCTCTGCAAGACCATCTCCACTAGCTCAACACCCCCGGCCTTTTTCCCATAGCCCTGCAAACCTTTCTCTTCGAGTAATTGTCCAATTCTCTTTTGAAAGCCAAATTTGAGTCTGCCTCCACCAAACTCGAAGGCAGTGCATTCCAGACCCTAACAACCCACTGTGCTACAAAAAAAATGTTTTTCCTCATATTATCATCGCTGCTTTTTCCAATCACTTTAATTTGGTGTCCGCTGGCTCTTGATGCTTCTGTCAATGGGAACAGTTTCTCCCTATTTACTTATTCAGATCCCTCGTAATGGTGAACACCTCCTTCAAGTCTCCACTTAACCTTCTCTGCTCCAAGGTGAACACCCCCAACTTCTCCAATCTATTTACATAACTGCAGTTCCTCATCCCTGGAAACATTCTCCTGAATCTTTACTTTAGCCTTTCTAATGACTTCACATCCTTCGTAAATAATGCGACACAATACTCCAGTTGAGGCCAAACCAATGTTTTACACAAGCTTATCATAATTTCCTTGCTTTTGTAATCCATGCCCCTATCTACAAAGCCCAGGACCCAGTACACATCATTAATCGCTTTTCCATCCTGCCCTACCACCTTCAGAGATTTGGGCACATATATACACCAGGTGCGGGATTCTCCCGTACCCGGTGGGGCGGGGGGTCCCGGCGGGACGGACTGGCGTGAACCACTCCGGGGTCGGAATCCTCCGCACCTTCAGGGACTAGGCCAGCGCCGGAGTGGTTTGCACCCTGCCGGCCGGCATGGAAGGCCTTTGGCGCCGCGCCAGCTGGGGCCGAAGGGACTCCACCAGCCGGCACAGGTCCGCGCATGCGCGGGAGCATCAGTAGCTGCTGACGTCATCTCCGCACATGCGCGGGGGGGGGGGTTCACCTACACATCGGCCATCGCGGAGGCTGACACGGCCGGCACGTAGGAAAAGAGTGCCCGCACAGCACAGGCCTGCCCGCGGATCAGTGGGCCCCGACTGCGGGCCAGGCCACTGTGGGGGCACCCCCCGGGGCCAGATCCCCCCGTGCCCTCCCAGGCCCCCAGCCTGCCCGCACCGCCAGGTCCCGCCGGTAAGGGACCTAGTCCAAATTTATGCCGGCGGGACCTACATATTACGAGCGGGCCTTCAGCCTATCGCGTGCCGGGGAATCGCTGGGGAGGGGCCGCTGCGTGTGGCCACTGACCGGCGCGATTCCCACCCCCGCCAATTCTCCGGCGCCGGAGAATTCGGCGGGGGCGGGATTCATGCCGCCCCCTGGCGATTCTCCGACCCGGCGGGGGGTCGGTGAATGGTGCCCCAGGTCCAGGGGGTGATCGACGAAACACATGTCCCTCTACGAGCACAGGCTCATCGGCTGTGTCCTTCATCACGGTAGCATTGTGGATAGCACAATCGCTTCACAGCTCCAGGGTCCCAGGTTCGATTCCGGCTTGGGTCACTGTCTGTGCAGAGTCTGCACATCCTCCCCGTGTGTGCGTGGGTTTCCTCCGGGTGCTCCGGTTTCCTCCCACAGTCCAAAGATGTGCATGTTAGGTGGATTGGCCATGATAAATTGCCCTTAGTGTTGGGTGGGGTTACTGGGTTATGGGGATAGGGTGGAGGTGTTAACCTTGGGTCGGGTGCTCTTTCCAGGAGCCGGTGCAGACTCGATGGGCCGAATGGCCTCCTTCTGCACTGTAAATTCTATGTCTATGTCTATCAATCGGAAGAGCTTCCACTCCCTAAATGTGCAATTGATGTGTAGCCGGCAGCTACATGTATGCATAACGCATACATCCTGGTGCGCTCGTCAGTTCCTGGCACTCCCTCGGGTGAGGGTTTCGTTCTTGGGTGACAAGGGTTACTGCTGAGGTCTTGGCTAATGACGCCTGTCCAGAGGCCCTCGACCAGTGCGGGGATCTGCTATAGTGACTCATGCAGCAACCAAGAGTGTCATTGAGCGGTGCATTGGTGTCCCCAAGTTGCTCTTATGATACCTGGACCGCTCTTGTGGGGCTCACCAATATAGCCCTAGGAGGGTCGTTGTGCTGGCCTGCTGCATCCTGCACAACATCGCGCAGCTGAGGGCGGACATGTTGGAAGAGGAAGACGAATGCCTGGCCCCCATCTGACAAGAAGGATGAGGAGGATGGCCAGGAAGAATCGAGCATGGAGCCTGGGCTGGCACAGCAGGCCACCCAACGTGTGCTTCAGGGCTGCTGCACATGGGACAACATCATCACCTCTACCTGGCCAACTAAGATGCCTGACCACCAGCAACTCTGCCACCCTGTCCCAACACTCTATACTGTCCCCACTCCCCCACCCCATTCCAAGTGGTGCCTCCTTTTCCATAGATGCTCAGATCCTCCCCTATCCTTCCCAGGTTCATTCTTTGGGTGGTGAATCTTTGAAATCCCTTACCCCAGAGGGTGGCTCCAACACTGAATGTATTGAAGGTGGAGAGAGACAGATTTTTTGGTCTCTTAGGGAATCAGATAGGGGGAGCAGACTGGAACGGGGAGTTGAAATGCAAGATGAGCCATGATCAAATTGAATTATGGAGCAGGTTCAATGGGCTGTATGGTCTTCTGCGGCTCCTATTTCTTATGTTCTTACCACTCTAGGTTCAATTAAGCACATTGGCATAATAATTTTTCATGCCGTCGACACAACTTAATCTTTTATAGCATTCTCTGCCTGTTGCTTCCAAGGCTGGATGGGGATGAGGCGGATTAAAAGCTCTAAGGATGCCTTTGAGTCCCCCTCAACAATGTTGGGAGGGATTCACCGTTCCCCGACGCCGATATTGGAATCAGCAATCGGGTGGAGAATCCCTTCAGACGCCCAAATCGGGGGCGGTGCCAATTTGACGCCGGTTTTCTATCCTCCGCCCCCTCTGAAATGGCGTCATCGCATCACACCCAGCACGCCATTGGAATGGCGTTGGTGCGTCATCTGAAGGCCCTTCCCCAACGCTCCCCCCCTGATGGGCCAAGTTCACAACTGCGCGGGGGACGTGTGGTCTCAGCGGTCGGGAACCCGACGTGGCAGCTATGAACTGGTCCAGCGCCGCCACAGACGGCTGGAGCTGTTCTGCTGGCCGGGAGGACCTCCATGAGGGCTGGGGGGGACTGGTTGGGGGTGGCCAAGGGGTGGCCAGGGGTAGCAGCGTAACCTTTATGGTGCGAGTATGATGCTAATAAATTTCCAGATTGTGGAAAAGCAGTGATGACTGGCGCTGACTGTGGAAAAGGTTAATTTTATCAGTACAACGTCTCAGTGCACAGGAAGGGATGTGCAGAGGAAATAGTCACAGAAACAACTCACACTGACTAATAATTTTAACCAGCACTGGAGCTGGCCTTGTGGAAGGAAGTCTGAACTCTACAGGGGTCTTTGGGTTAGGTGGGTTAGCCCTACCGGAGTCTGGGACAGAGGAAATATGGTACTGCTACTGAGTGAACAGAAACATAATCAATCTGTCGATGTTTGATTTGTTGCTTTTTGCTGCTAAAATTATTACCACTGAAATTATTGTTCTTTCATTTCTTACAAAGACTGATCCAGAGAAAGAAAAGATGATGCTGTAAATCTGAAATTAAGAACAAATGTTGGATGCATTAAGAGTTCAGTTAACAACCAAAAGAGAAGGATGAGTCGGACTCTTTATCAGAAATATTAACTCGTCTGTCGCTACCAGTTGTTGACTGTTGTGCTTGGCAATTCCAGCTTTTCCTGTTCTTACATACATATTAGGAGCAAGTGTAGGCCACTCGGCCCCTTGAGCCTGTTCCGTCATTCAGTAAGATTGGATTGGATTGGATTTGTTTATTGTCACGTGTACCGAGGTACAGTGAAAAGTATTTTTCTGCAAACAGCTCAACAGATCATTCAGTACATGGGAAGAAAAGGGAATTGAACAGAATTCAAGAAAATACATGAGAATACATAATAGGGCAACACAAGATATACAATGTAACTACATAAGCATTGGCATCGGATGAAGCATACAGGGTGTAGTGTTAATGAGGTCAGTCCATAAAAGGGTCATTTAGGAGTCTGGTGACAGTGGGGAAGAAGCTGTTTTTGAGTCTGTTCGTCCGTGTTCTCAGACTTCTGAATCATGGCTGACCTGATTATAACCTCAATTCCTGCCGACTCCCGATAGCCTTTCACCCCTTGTTTATCGAGAATCTATCCACCTCTGCCTTAAAAAACATTGTAAGAAGTCTTACAACACCAGGTGAAAGTCCAACATGTTTGTTTCAAGCACTAGCTTTCGGAGAACTGCTCCTTCCTTTGCAATTCACCTGAGGAAGGAGCAGTGCTCCGAAAGCTCGTGTTTGAAACAAACATGTTGGACTTTAATCTGGTGTTGCAAGACTTCTTACTGTGCTCACCCCAGTCCAACGCCGGCATGTCCACATCTTAAAAAACATTCAAAGACTCTGTTTCCACTGCCTTTTGAGGAAGAGAGTTTCAAAGACTTTCAACTCATTGAGAGAAAAAGGGATTATCTTTAAACAATGACCCGATATCTAAGTTTTCCCATAAAACAGAATATCCTTTCTACATTCATCCTGTCAAGACTCCTCAGGACCTTATGATTCAAGTTGTCTCTTATTCTTCTAAACTCCTGTGGCTATAAACCTCCCCCATCCAACTTTTCCTCATAAGACAACCTGCTCATTCTAGGTATTTATTTGGTGAACCTTCTCTGAACTGCTCCCAATGCATTTACAACCTTCCTCAAATAAAGAGACCAA
Source organism: Scyliorhinus canicula (assembly GCF_902713615.1). Lineage (NCBI taxonomy): Eukaryota > Metazoa > Chordata > Chondrichthyes > Carcharhiniformes > Scyliorhinidae > Scyliorhinus > Scyliorhinus canicula. The sequence continues at coordinate 29,798,933 of NC_052149.1, read as the reverse complement.
TGCCGTACACAGTATGCCAGAAGTGGTCACACCAATGCCCTGTAACTGAACCATAACCTCCCTACTTTTGTATTCAATTTCCCTCACAATAAATGACAACATTCTATTCGCTTTCCTAATTACTTGCTGTACCTACATACTAATCCCTTTGCAATTCATGAACTAGGACACCAGATTCCTCTGTATCCCAGAGCTCTGCACTCTCTCACTATTGTTTATATGAAATTGTCCTGTCAAAATGGACAATTTCACATTTTCCCACTTTATACTCCATTTGCCAGATTTTTGTTCACTCACCTAACCTATCTATGGCCCTATGCGACCTCTTCACAACTTACTTTGCTCTCTACCTTTGTGTCATCAACAAAATTAGCAACCATATCTTCAGTTCCTTCATTCAAGTCATTTGTATAAAATGTTAAAATTTGAGGCCCCAGACTGATCCATGTAGTACACCACTTGTTACATTGTGCCAGCCTGACAAAGACCCTTACATGCCTACCTCTGTTTCCTGTTAGCTAGCCAATCTTCTGTCTATGCCAGTACGTTACTCCTCCACCATTTGCTTTTATTTGTCACATTGACCTTTGGTGTGGCACCTTATCAATGCCTCTGGAAATCTAAGTAAAGTACATCCACCGGTCCCCCTTTATCCACAGCATGTTACTTCTTCAAACAACTCCAATAAATTGATTTAATGTGATTTCTCTTTCACGGGTGGAGGTGCACTGCCAGCAGAAACAGAGAATCCCAATGGCCGGATAATTCCAGGCCACTTATTCTTCTGAACTCCAATGAGTTTAGGGTCAACCTGCTCAACCTTTCCTCATATGGCAATCTTGTGAACCATCCCCAAGCTGTTTCCAATGCAAGTATGCTATCTTTAAATAAGATAACCAAAACTATGCAGCACTCCATGACTCACTAATGGCCTGTTTAGCTGTAGCAAGAATTCCCTACTTTTATACTTCGTCCTCTTACACTAAAAAACTACATGCCATTTGTCTTTCCAACTGCTTGCTGTATCTACATGCTGACAGTTTAGGATGGATGTACGAGGACACCCAGACCTATCTGTACTGCAACATTCTGCAATCTCTCTCTTCATTTAAACAATGTTCTGCTTTTCTATTCTTCCTAACTGGCTAACCTCACATTTTCCTACATTATATTCATCTGCTAAATTATTGCCCACTCACTTAATCTATCTATATCCCTCTGCAGACTCTTTGTATTCTCCTCACAATTTGCTTACCTATCTATCTTTGGATCGAGGAAATCTGGCTACAATACAGTCTGTCCCTTTATCCAAGTCATTAATATAGATCATCAATAGTTGAGGCCCCAGCACGGATCTCTGTGGCACTCCACCATTTAACGTTTGCCATTCTGAAAATGACCCATTTATTCTGACTCTGTTTCCTGTTGGTTAGCTAGGATATTCAGCAGGATATTAAAAGAAGGCTAATTTGAGTTAAAACTATATTGTATGTACAAACAAATACACCGGGCTGGAGTCACCATTCCTGCATCTAAGTGCTGACGTCAACGGAGGATCCGTGATGTTTCATGACGGAACACCAGCACCGATTCTGCTACCGGTGAGGGGCTAGCACTGGCACCTCATGAAACATCTGCGGAACAGGTGATAAACAGTGGGAGAATCGTCAGGTCTGTGCTGGGCACGCACAGGGCTGCCAAGCTGCAGCTACGCGTACGCCGACCCCGCACACACGCACCGATCACACCGGGAAAGATGGCGCTGGTTGCACTGGTCTGCATACCCGTCTACTCTGACCCCAGAGGCCACCTCCTGGGCACCTCCAAAACTCCCTCCAGCCCTGGCAGAAGCCCCCTGGCCAGAGGTGCGTCGCCCTCTCTCTCTCGCGCCAGGCTCATGACCGCTGAGACCAAACTTGCTCCGCACCGTCAGGAACTCGGGCCATCGGAGGCGGGATGGGCTCAATAATGATATTGAAATGGGGTTGCGACTGAGCGGAACACGCGTCTCGATGACGCCGATTTGGAGGTGGCGGAGCATCGTGACCCGGCCTCAAACCGGCTCCTGCCCTGATTTCGGCGGTCGGAACCATTCTCCAGCAGATCGCCGTTTCTGATTTTGATGTTGGTGTTCTACATTACGGGTGCATATAAATGTAATCATTTAAGTACTTAATTGAGGATCTGATGCGACCATCAATTCACGCGAAACAAGGAGCTGAAGTAAACTGTGGCTTTAATCGACTAGAACAGTGCCTGCCTGCGACTGCTCTGCTACTGAGAGCCGCCTACAGGGCAGCTGCTCTTCATACCTCCCCTCAAGGGGAGGAGCCAGGGGCAGAGCCCACATAGGCACATTATGATACATCACAGGTAATACCTTACAATGGTCCATAGGTGGAGCCCTCGTGGGCAACAGCGTGGTACAGTTACATACATGGTGAATGGTTAATGCAATACGTTCACCACAATCACACCCTGTCAAAAAAATGAAGTTTGGTGGGGCTGAAGGGTTCACAAGTTCAGCCTGTCTGGCGCCTGGATCATGCGCAGTGATCGCCGAAGCTCTGGTATCGCAGCTGGCCCAGGTGTCGAACTCATCCGTGTGGGCATGGGTAGTGAAGTTGCCGGTGCGGGTACAGATGCGGACTGTGGGACGTGTCTTCTGGAGCTTCGTTCCTGTGGGTCGGCGAAGGGGGAATGGGGGTCGGGAGGGGGTGCGGGAGCCATGTAGGGGCAGGGGCGGTGGTCAGCGTAGGTTGGGTGGGGTAAGTTGGGGTGGCGGTGGTAGTGGAACCTGCGGGCGCTAGGTCCTGGAGGGAAACCGTATCCTGTCGGCCGTCGGGGTGTTCTATGTATGCATACTGGGGGTTGGTGTGTAGGAGCTGGACCCTCTTGACCAGGGGGACGGACTTATGGCTCCTGACGTGTTTGCAGAGTAGGACGGGCCCTGGTGTCTTCAGCCAGGACAGAAGCGTGGCCCCAGAGGTGGATTTCCTGGGGAAACAAACAGGTGGTCATTAGGGGTCTCGTTTGTGGCCGTGCAAAGGAGGGACCTAATAGAGTGGAGTGCGTCGGGGAGGACTTCCCGCCAGTGGGAGACTGGGAGATTCCTAGACCGTAGGGCCAGGAGGACGGCCTTCCAGACCGTTGCGTTCTCCCTCTCCACCTGCCTGTTTCCCCGGGGGTTATAACTGGTAGTCCTGCTCGAGGCGATGCCCTTACCGAACAGGTACTGACGCAGTTCGTCGTTCATGAAACCAAACAGGGTGAAGACACTATGTAGGGCTTTAATGACTGACGGTGGCAGCGGTCATGTCGAAGCAGGGGATTGCAAAGAGGAAGCGGGAGAATTCGTCAATGGCGTTGAGGAAATATGTGTTGCGGTTGGTAGAGGCAAGGGGCCCTTTGAAACGTTACTGAAGCGCATAAAAGGCTGGGATGCCTTTGCCAGTTGGGCCTTATCTGGTCAATTGAAGTGCGGCTTGCACTCCGCGCAGATCGGGCAGTCCGTGATCATGGATCTGACCTCCTCAGTGGAGTAGGGCAGGTTGCGGGCCTTGATGTAGTGGAGAAGCCGGGTGACCCCCGGGTGGCAGAGGCCATCATGGATAGTCCGGAGTTGGTCATCTTGCGCGCTGGCAAATGTGCCGTAGGGCAGGGCATCTGGGCGCTCATTGAGCTTCCCAGGACGATATACTATATCGTAATTATAGGTGGAGAGTTCGATCCTTCACCTCAAGATCTTATCATTCTTGATTTTGCCCCGCTGTGTATTATCGAACATGATGACTCATGACCATTGGTCGGTGACAAGGGTAAACCGCCTACCAGCGAAGTAGTGTCTCCAGTGCCGCACGGCTTCCACGAAGTCTTGGGCTTCTTTTTCGACCAAGGAGTGTCGAATTTCAGAGGCGGTGAGGGTACGTGAAAAAAATGCTGCTGGCCTGCCTGCCTGATTGAGGGTAGCGGCGAGGGCGACCTCTGATGCATTGCTCTCCACCTGGAAGGGGACGGACTCATCCACCGCGCGTATCGCGGCTTTGGCGATGTCCGCCTTGATGCAGCTGATGGCCTGGCGGGCCTCGGCCGTCAGTGGGAAGATGGTGGCCTTGATTAGTGGGCGGGCTTTGTCCGCATAGTTGGGGACCCATTGGGTGTAATATGAAAAGAACACGAGGCACCTTTTCAGGGCCTTGGGGCAGTGCGGAAGGGGGAGTTGCAGGAGCGGGCGCATAGGTCGGGGTTGGGTCCTAGAACTTCGTTTTCCATGACGTAGCCGAGGATGGCAAGTCTGGTTGTGCGGAAAACACATTTATCCTTGTTGTAAGTGAGGTTTAGGGTTTGGGCGGTTTGGAAAATCTCTGGAGGTTGGCTTCGTGCTCCTGCTGATCATGGCCGCAGATGGTGACGTTGTCCAAGTACAGAAATGTGGCCTGCTGCCCGTACTGGTCCACCATTTGGTCTATTGTTCTTTGAAAGACCGAGACCCCGTTTGTGATGCCAAAGGGACCTGGAGGAAGTGGAAGAGGCGGCCGTCTGCCTCAAAGGCCGTGTAGTGGCAGTCCCCCGGGCGGATTGGGAGCTGGTGGTACGCAGACTTCAGATGCACCGTGGAGAACACCCGGTAGTGTACGATCTGGTTAACCATGTCTGCGATCCGAGGAAGGGGGTGAGCATCAAGGTGCGTGTACCGGTTTATGGTTTGGAATAATCTACAACCATCCGGTTCTTTTCCCCAGTCCTGACGACCGCCACCTGAGCTCTCCAGGGGCTATTGCTGGTCTCGATGATCCCCTCCCGCAAGAGTTGCTGGACCTCGGACCTGATGATAGTCCTGTCCTGAATGCTATACCGCCTACGTCTTGTGGCGGCTGGCTTACAGTCGGCGGTGAGATTTGCAAAGAGCAGGGGAGGGTCGACTTTTAGTGTCGCGAGGCTACATACAGTGAGTGGGGGTAGGGGCCCGCCGAATTTCAGAGTTAGGCTCTTGAGGTTACACTAGAAATTCCGTCCCAGCAGGAGAGGAGCGCAGAGATCGGGGAGTACATATAACTTAAAATCGGTGTACTTGGCATCCTGTGTTGTTAGGATTGGGGTAGCGCACGCCCGTATCTGCACTGAGTGCGACCCAGAAGCGAGGGAGATGGTTTGGAGCGCCGGGAAGATTGAGAGCGAGCAGCATCTTACCATGTCTGGATGAATGAAGCTCTCCATGCTCCTGGAGTCGAACAGACAAGGTGTTTTGTGTCCATTTACCCAGACGGTCACCATGGAGCTCCGGAGGTGTTTAGGTTGCGACTGATCCAGGGCGACCGCACTGAGTTGCGGGTAGTCGGTGTGGTCGGAGGTGCTGCGGTGGTCCCAAGATGGCGACCCCCGTCGGTCGCACGTGTCGGGCGACGAGGAAGATAGCATCCAAGATGGCGGCACCCACGAGTTGCACGTGGCAGGCCATGTGTGCGAGGATGGTCAAGATTGCGGCCCCCGTGAGTCGCACACGTTGTGCGGGCTTGGAGATGGCTGCCCCAATGGACAGCACGAGGCCGATGACGCGTCCGGGGGCAGAGCCGGCAGGCAAGCTGCTACACTGCGGGATCTGCGGGCCTGTGAGTCTGAGGATCGGGCCTGCGATTTTGAAGGTTTGGACCTGGACAGGAAAACCTCAGCAAAATGTCCTTCTTTTCCGCAATCGTTGCAGTTTGCGTTCCGGGCCGGGCAGCGCTGCCTGTGGTGCTGGTGCTGGCCGCAGAAATAGCAGGGTAGCCCCCCCGTGTTGGGCGGGCAGCAGCGCGACACAGGCCTGGGGTACTCTTTGGTCGGGGGTCCACGAGGGGGTTGCGTGATCAGACGGGAACGCGTTGAGGCTTTGGAACGCTACTTCTAGGGAGGAAGCTCGCTTTCCCGTCTCTTCCAGGTCTAGGGCACCTTTCTTGAGTAGGCGCTGTTTCACGTAGTTGGACCTGACTCCAGCTACGTAGGCGTCCTGGACTGCAAGGTCCATATGTTGAGTGGCCGTAACGGGCTGGTAGTTGCAACTTCGTGCACTGACTTTGAGGTCGCGTAGGTACTCCTCCAGCGATTCCCCGGGGCGTTGGTGGTGAGTAGTGAGGAGATGCCGCGCGTACACCTCATTCACTGGCCTTACATATAGACGCTTCAGCATCGCGAGGGCATCTGCATGGGTGGAAGCTTCCTCGAGTTGTACCGAGATTCGATGGCTCACCCAGGCGTGGAGGAGGCTCAGCTTCTGATCATCGGAGACGGAAGGCGAGGAGAAGACGGCGAGGTAGGCCTTGAAACAGCGGAGAGAGTGCGAAAAAATCCCTTTTGCCTCCGCGGCTTGTGGGTCGAGTTCCAGTCGGTCAGGCTTGAGGGTCGATTCCATTGTGGTGTTGTAGTCGATTAAATTGATGCGACCATCAATTCACGTGAAACAGGGAGTTGAAGTAAACTGTGACTTTAATCGACTAGAACAGTGCCTGCCTGCGACTGCTCTGCTACTGAGAGCCACCTACAGGGTTACTTCTCTTTATACCTCCCCTCAAGGGGAGGAGCCCACAAAGGCACCATCATGATACATCACAGGTAATACCTTACGATGGTCCATTGGTGGAGCCCTCATGGGCAACAGCGTGGTACAGTTACATACATGGTGAATGGTTAATGCAATACGTTCACTGCAGAATCCAAACCAGGTAAGGAATCAGTACCTTTCCATGCGCATTATTGCTTCACAGTGTCAGGGTCCCAGGTTTGATTCCTGGCTTGTGTCACTGTCTGTGTGGAGTCTACATGTTCTCCCCGGGTCTGCGTAGGTTTCCTCCGCGTGCTCCGGTTTCCTCCCACAAGTCCCAAAAGACGCGCTATTAGGTAATTTGGACATAATAATATTAATAATCTTTACTTTTGGCACAAGTAGGCTTACATTAACACTGCAATGAAGTTACTGTGGAATTCGGAATTCTCCCTCAGTGTACCCGAACAGGCGCTGGAATGTGGCGACTAGGGGATTTTCACAGTAACTTCATTGCAGTGTTAATGTTAGCCTACTTGTGACAATAATAAAGATTATTATTATTATTATCTTATGGGGTTAAATTTAGTTGATCTTCTAAGTTGCCTTGATTGCTCTGGGCATGGTGGGTATAACCAGTTCTGAAGTTAAGTAGTCTACATTACGGAGACCAAACACAGAATGCATAACCGCTTTGCGGAACACCTCCTTTCTAATGTGATGTGAGGAAAAACATTTTCACACGAGTAGTTCAGGTCTGGAATGCACTGCCTGGAAGTGTGATGGAGGCAGGTTTGATTGTGGCACTAGATTATTACTTGAATAGAAACAATATGCAGGGGTATGGGGAAAAGGCAGAGGAATGTCACTAAGCCGTAATGCCCGTTTAGAGAACTGGTGCGGATACGATGGGCCAAATGGCCTCCTTCTGTGTCTTAACAATTCTGTGATTCAATCCGCAAGCAAGACCCTTCTGGTTGCGGGCCATTTTAATTCACCACCTTGCTCTCACGCTCACATTTCTACCCTTGACCTACCACAATGTTCCAGTGAAGCCCAACACAAGCTTGAGGAACAGGACCTCGAATAGGCACTTCAAGGGGCTAATCATCTGGCTTGTAATGCAGAACAAGGCCAGCAGCGCAGGTTCAATTCCCGTACTGGCCTCCCCGAACAGGCGCCAGAATGTGGCGACTAGGGGCTTTTCACAGTAACTTCATTGAAGCCTACTTGTGACAATAAGCGATCATTATTATTATTATTTACAGCCCTCTGGACTCAACATTGAGTTCGATGACTTCAAGCCATGAACACTGTCTTCCATTTTGTATTATTATTTTCCAGTGCCAGTCTGTATCTTGTTCTCATGTCTTGCTTTCAGACAGCACCGATCTTTATTTTGCGTTTAACATATTATGATATTTTGCTTTTAGATTGTGCTGGCCTTTGTTCTGCTATCAACATCTATTCTGGACCAATCCTTTGTTTCTTTAGTACTATCATTACTACTGCCAATGCCTTTAGTTCCATGACATCTTTGTCATTTCATTACTTCTGTTGTCTAACCTATCCCCGATCTTCTCATTTGTTTCATCTGACTCTCCCCACTTTATTAATAGCATAAAACCCATCACATTTCTACCTCTCTTCAGCTCTGAAGGTGAGTCCTATTGGACTTGAAAAGTTGACTCTTTCTTTCTCCACAGATGCTGCCAGACCAGTTCAGTTGTTCCAGTATTTTCTATTTTTACATAACCAACTAATTGGCTATAAATTTTCATGGAACGTTCCTGTAGGCCCAACTTGCAACCTAGGAAGTTACTGCATGTCTGCATCTGAGAAGTATATGGTGTGTTAGGGGCACAGCTGACTGTAAATTCCTATGGTGATATTAACCCATTGGTGCCACCTCCTTTCACTAGACAAGGCCGCAAAGGGGTAGATGTCATCACAGAGGGCACCCTCAATCCCTGAGGAAATTTGGATCCATCTTACCCTTAGTGCCCTTAGTGTAAATGAGAAAGTGAGTAGAGCGATAGGCCCTCTAGCATGGAAGCTTGTGGGACTAAGCCCTACTGCAGGATTTCAGCAAATAATTTATGCTGATGTTTCAATACAGTACTAAGGGAACACACATTGCCTTCCAGCTGAGGTGATTTATTGGAGCGTCTCGTGACTTTTTAGATGGTGTGACCAAGCCCGTCAACATCTCTCCTTCAAAAAACATCACCAAAACTAGCCAGTTACCTCACGGCTGGGTGTGTGAGATCTGGCTCTCTGTAAATTGGCTGCTGTATTTGCATGCAGAACAACAGTGAATGCACTTAAGGAGTATTTCATTGTCTGTGAATTCATTGGAGAAATTCTGAGGGCATGACAGGAAATATATAAATGGAAATTCTTTCTTCCGACTACTGACCTGCCTTTCCCGCAATGACAACACGTTCTTTCCAGGATTTCTCTTCTTGAATATGACACGTTTTCTCCTATTCCTGTTTCTTTCTGTTTTGTCTCGGACTTACATTAAATACAGAATTACAGAGATTCATTCAGTCAAAACACATCGCGAAATAAGCAAGCAGTAAAAACCTACATTTGTCACACTTACTATGAAAGCTTCTACATGCTTTGCAATAAAATTGTTTACCTACTTTTGCCACTTTCTCCTATGACATAGTCTCCATTAACATGTTATCTATTTTACATTTCACATAAACATATTTTAAACAATAGGCCCCACTTTAATTGACATGATGTATTGCAAAAAATTAACATTGTTATGTTCCATAAATTATTGACCGCAGCCAGTAATATTTACAGGAACAATTTCTATGGTGATCATTCACTTTAATGCAGTGTGCGCAGGAAATAAAGTTACTAAATATTAATATTCGGAGAAGTGTAATTATTATAATTTCCCATTTTGGATAAATAATGTAAAATGATTTTCAGCCAATGTGTCATTGTTGTTGGAGAAACCCGTAGGGCTTTTAAGCCTATCTCAAATAGATCTTAATTCTGCAACTCAAATAAGCTCCTCATTTTCAGCCCTCTCTGTGAAATATACCAAGCTAACAGAGGTGTTGGGCAGAGATTAAGGTGTCTCCAGTAAGGGGGGGTGGGGGGTGGGCAAAGCTGTGGAGATCTGCCTGCCTTCTTTTTGTGATTGCCTTTAAAACATACAGGGCAGAATCACTACATTAAAGAAGAAGGCCACTCGGTCCATCGAGTCTGCGCCAACGCTCCGAAAGAACACCGCATCCAGGCCCAATCCTCCACCCCACCTGCAATCCCACCAACCTGCACATTCCCAGACACGAAGGGGAAAATTGATCATGGTCAGTCCACCTAATCTGCACATCATTGGGCTGTGGGAGGAAACCGGAGCACCCGGAAGAAACCAACGCAGACACGTGCAAACTCCCCACAGATAGTCGGAATTGAACTTGTGGCCTTGTGCTGTGAGGGAAGCAAAGCTAACCACCATGCCACCGTAAAATTAAAGGGAATGAGATGACAAATCTTTTCACTCCCCATATTTTCTTGTATTCCTTTATAATTGATTCTCAAATGAATTCCAAACTGAACTATACACACACTCGTTAGGAGTCCATCATAGGCTGCTGCCTACTTCATGCTAGAAGATCCTGAGGTATAGATGCTGATAAGAACAAACTCACACCGAGTAGAGAAAGTTATTTATAAAAATATTTTTAGATTGAACTATAAATTAGCAGACTCTATATAAAGACCTGTAAAAGTGCAGGTGGTGGAACTGGGACAAAGGGTTGGAAAACTGTCAATGTGGTAGCCTTGTTCAAAGTGGGAAGAAGGAAAAGTGTAGGGAACTACAGGCCAGTTCGTACAATTTCAGCTATTGGAAAAATATTAGAATCGATTATTAAGTGCAGTGCATTTGGAAAGTCATAATCTCATCAAGCAGAGTCAGCACGATGTCATGAAGCGGAAATCATGTCTAACAAATTTACTACAGTTCTTTGAGGAGGTATCAGCCAGAATAGATAGAGGAGAACCAGTCGATATCGTATAGTTGGAGATTTTCATCATCAAACACCACCTTGTACATGCCTATCTTGGTGTCATTTTGGACAGCACCTTGACCTTAAAGCCACACTTCCAGACAGCCTCAGTTAATTTGAAGACAACCTTAACAGCAAACTAGCAGGAATCTCTAGGGGTGCCAACACCAGAGCTTTATGAACCTCCTCTTTGGCTCACTGCCACTCAGAGGCTGCATACTGCGTTTCTGTCTGGAAAAACTCTGCACTGCAAACTGGTAGATATCCAGCTGAATGATACCATGAGGAACATCCCAGCAGTAATCCAGTTAATTAGCTTCCCCTACGCTCTGCAACATTGCACCACTACAAATCCGATACGTAGTTAACACAGCTTGATTGCTGGAAAGAGTGCACAAAAGCCTGGACCTGCCTCTGGAAGAAGGCATCACCCATCCACCCAGCAAACAACCCATCTCAAGGTGGCCAGTCTGGACCAACCTGCCTGAGCTTAGCAGTTCTGCTGCAGAGCTGTGGAAGGACATGTGTCACAACACAAACAACACAACCCGGAATCAACACTTGGTTGATGATCCCATGTTGGAAAGCCTAGGCTTTGACTTCCCGCACAGTGGATAGAAATGAAATGAAATGAAAATCGCTTACTGTCACAAGTAGGCTTCAAACGAAGTTACTGTGAAAAGCCCCTAGTCGCCACATTCCGGCGCCTGTTCGGGGAGGCTGGTACGGGAATTGAACCGTGCTGCTGGCCTGCCTTGGTCTGCTTTCAAAGTCAGTGATTTAGCCCTGTGCTAAACCAGCCCCCTTCGGTCAAACTGAGCAGGTTCCACACTGAAGTCGGACTCTGCCATTACAACCTTTTCCATTGGGGACACCGTGACTCACCCCTGTGCAACTGTGGCAAAGTACAAACCATTGTGCAAATAATCTACAAGTGTTCCGACCTGTGCTTCAGTGATGGTCTCAGTAGCCAACACCAGGCTGATGAGGAGACTGCCAACTAGCTGAAGAATTTCAAATTTGACATCTAGCTGTTCACCACTGCATACGACAGTAGTGCAAAGAACAAAGAAAAAGTACAGCAGAGGAACAGGCCCTTCAGCCCTCCAAGCCTGTGCTGATCATGATGCCCTAACTGAAAAAAAACCCTTCTGCCCTTACTCAAAGATAGTAATGCTTGGAATTTCAAAAGGCATTTGATAAGGTGCCACACAAAAGGCAACTATGCAAGTAGGAGCTCATGGTGTTGGAGGTAATATTCTGGCATGGGTAGGGGATTGGCTAACTAACAGGAAGCAGTGATTGGCGATAAGGGTGGTCTTTTTCAGATTGGAGTGCAGTAATCAGTGGAGTGCCACAGGGATCAGTGCTGGGAGGCAGCTCTTCACAATATATATTAGTGATTTGGAGTAAGGAGCACAGTGTACTGTGGCCAAATGTACTGAACAAAGGTGGGAGTGAAGACAGGGAAGGAGGATATACATAGTTTACAGAGAGATATTGACAGGTTTAGTGAGTGGGCAGAAAATGTGCAATTGTTCAATTTGGAAGAAAGAATGAGAAGGCGGATTAAGTGGAGAGAGACTCCAGAAAGCTGTAGCACAAAGGGACTTGGGGGTCCTTGTTCATGAAACTCAACAAGCTAGCATATAGGTGCAGAATGTAATAGGGCCGAAAAATGGAATGTTGCCTTTTATCTCAAGGTGACTGGAATATAAAAGTTAAGAGGTGTTGCTGAAACTGTACAAGGTATGAGTGAGGCCACATTTAGAATGCTGTGTATAGTTTTGTCCCTTTATTTAAGGGATGATATGTTATCACTGGAGGCAGTACAGAGGAAGTTCACTAGCATGATCCCGGGTATGGAAGACTGCTGTATGAGGAAGATTAAACAGATTGAGTCTGCCTCCCTTGGAGGTCAGAAGAATGAGGTGATATGATTGAAACATATAAGATTCTGAGGGTTAGACAGGGTAAGTATTGGGAAGGTGTTTTCACTCATGGGAGAGTGTAGGACAGAGGGTAGTCGCAGAATAAGGGGCAGCTCATTTTATGTCAGATTGAGCAAGAATTTCTTCTCTCAGAAAGTGGTGAATCTTTGGTATTTTTTCCACAGGAAGCTGTGGAGGCCGGGTCCTTGAACATTTTCAAGGCTGAGATTGGTAGGTTTTTAATCAGTGGGGGAATTAAGGGTTACGGAAATAAGGCAGGAAAGTTGACTTTGTGAGTGGTAGATCAGCCATGATCTTATTAAATGGTGGAGCAGGCTCGAAGGGCTGAATGACCGACTCCTGCTTTCTTATGGTCTTATAGAGCAAATGAGTTTTCCGAGTTTTAGGGTGAGGATGGAGTTGTAGAATTAGAAAAGACACAACCACAGTTCCGAGCTCAGTGGCTCAATGGTGCAAACTGGTCTTTGGCTGGTTTTCAGTGTTGAGGCATCTTTTTATGCAGCTTAATGTGATAGAGTGAGGCTGTTAAATTCAATCTGACTTCCTCATTTTCAGGATACACAGAGCGAGGTGTAGCGAGAAAAATATATTTTATACACAGTTGTTCTGAAGCAGCCCACCCACCATTGGAGAATGTACAGTTCCCACAGAGGTTTGTACCCAAACTATGAATCATGCTTCAATTGACCAAGGTCTGAATTCTCTGGGTCTGCCTGCCAGCAGCGGGATTTGTGATCGGCCGCAGAATAGCGCTTCGGGCAAAAATCGAGATTTGAGCCGGGTGTCAGATTTATCACGAGTCTCTGGGCCCAACCAGTAATGGGATTCCCACCCTGCAACAGCGTGAACATGCAAAACACTAACAAACATTTATTTAAATGCAATTAACGGGCGAGATGCCTGCTACCCGTGATGCCCCCCCCATCCCCCCCCGTCCCCCGTCCCCGTCCCCGTCCCCAGCCAGGACTCTCGTGGGCATGGTTTGGTGCAAGTATTTTAAAATGGTTTCCTGGCACCATGGCCTTTGAAGGGGAGCAAGTCTCTGGTGGAGATAGGGCTGCAAAGTTACCAAATCTCAAAGGGGAACAACAACTTACACTGCATGAGTAGAGGAAGTGAAAAGTGGACTCTGATCGATAGAGGTGATGCCATGGACAATGAACCAGGGAACAGTTAACGGCCAACCTATTGTTTAAATTAAACGCAGGCAGCTTGACACTGATTGGTCAAGGTATTGTCATGGGGGACGAACCAGGGAATGGGTATACCCCACGCTTTTGGTTTGTTAAAAAAGGCACAACATGTGAACTTTCTTTCTGTTTGTAGTGTCCTATGTGTAGCTATCTGTAGCTTCTAGCATGTGTAAATGCACGGCACCACAATGATAATTTGAATTTGGTTGTTAATATAATTCTTAGCACAATCAAGATGGGGATCTTAAGGAAATCTTAAGCATCATGAATCTTGTGCCAGACTTCTAGCTTTTTCCAAAATAAATACTTCCTCACTTGATGTCTAAATTGCCTGAAAGGAAATTGTCCCTTTGAATTCTCATAGTAGCAATACCAATGTTCCAGAGAAAATTCAGCCACTATTGTAAATAAAGTCTGACAAGCTGCCAGGAGGAAGGGAGGAGAACAATCTCACGGACATAAAACTGGACCTCTTACACTGCCAGCCTTATCCAGCGCACACAGACCCTTTATATTGCCTTAATGATCCTTGCAAAAACAAGCCAACAGATTAAAAAAACAGATAAGAATGGATAACTACTCTGTGTAGTTTTGGGAGTTTAATAATCATCACTTAATTGGTTAAACCATGTTCCAAGCAAAACTTTAAGGTTGTGTTTGGAGTTGATATAAAGAAGTCAACAAGTCGGAGAGAAGAATCGAAAAAAATCATTGGTGCTCGACTGAGAAAATAAATTTTATACAATAGCAGTCTCCACAGCAGAAATTTCCACTTCACACAGACCCTGGTACAGTATCAGCAATGCACCAGGATAGTTCGTCCACTTCACAATGATCCTGTGCTAACTTTCACCAGTAGTAATCATCTAGATACTGAGGTCCTAATACAGTACCTGGAAAACTTCCTTATATCACAGTTCTTGATCCAGTTCCAGCTCTACACCTGGAGAAAGCTTTCTATACATGTGAGTGTGCCAACTGTAGGTACCATCCAATATATGCAGTGTCATGCCCAGAAACATTCAGGATAAAAATATAGAAATAGAAATGTCAATGTAATCCTGGCTACTTTATAACATTATTATTATTTTTAAATTACACTGTCTGAAGCCTAACTAGCTACAACTCACATAGAAGGAATTTCTAGCCTTTAGAAAACAGAAAGAATATCATTATCTGTAAAGAGGTCCCCTGTGATTGCAGAAATCAAATTTCAAGAAAATGCACAAAACTCCTTTGTATTTCTAAAGCGGGGTTCAGGCCAATAGAGATGACATATCTTCAAGGACAGGGGGGCCCTGGAACCTCTGAAACCCATTAATGGGTGCAACATTAACCATCTCAAAAATCCAGAGCAGAATGTACATCCTTTGTGCAACCCAAGGGGAAGAAATTGGAGTTATGACAAATGCCACCTACCTCACCTCCCTCAACCAACAAGCTGCTAGAACCTGTTATATTGCCTTGTCAAGTTGAACAAAGGCAGTCTGCCATCTTCTACCAACAATGCAGGAATCAAGTTCTGTCCAGGCTTATATTGTCTGGAGCTCATCGTTTTGTACTGGAATGTCTGAACTTCTGCACCAGCGTTAACTGCAAGGCTGACTCATTTCTACACACTTCTCCCATTGTAGAAGTCAACGCTACGGGGAAAGTGGCTCCCCTGCATCAGTTTCAGCCAGCTAAGCCCTCTGAAGGAAGACACCATTAGACTTTTGATTTTGGAGTCTGGATTAGCGTGAAACAATAATTCTTATTTTGCCTGTGGTCTTTCTACTGTTACTCTTTCTTTCCCTTATCCCGGTCTTATTATGTGAATGTACCGGGGCTATGTTGTGAACCCAGTTCCTGCGATTTAAGTGTGTGCAAAATAAGCTAACCCTCTTACTTCATCCTGCCTCGGGTTTACTGTGGTGTCATTAATAGATGGTTATATTGTCACTGATAGTGATATTGTCACTCGACTAGTATTCCAGAAAGCCAGGATAATGCTCTGGGGACCCAGGTCGAATTCCACCATGCCAGATGGTGAAACGTGAATTCAATAAAAATCTTGAAAACTAAAAGTCTAATGATGACCATGAAATCATTGTCAATTATTATAAAAACCCATCTGCTTCACTCCTGGCCTTCAGGGAAAAAAATCTGCCGTCCTTACCTGGTCTGGCCTACGTGCGACTCCAGATCCACAGCAATGTGGTTAACTCTTAAATGCCCTCTGAAATGGCTACTCAGTTCAAGTGGTAATTAGGAATGGGCAATACACAGCAGACTATGTTGCAGTAAGATCTATAAATACTAATTTTTGGGGGCTGAATTGGCAAACATAATTCTGAGTGTGGAACTGAACCAGGGAGGTCTCAGCTTTAAACTGTTGTTGAAGGGAATGGAAATGAGCTATAGTTCTTACTGCCCCGGAGAGTCTGTATAGTATTCTGGCCAAAGTTTTGAGTTCAATATGACTCTTCTTTGGAACTCCGGACTGTTACCCTTTATTGTAAAGCTGGGCGTAACATAATTACGTGGACCATGGTTTGGTTAGGGGTTGCATGGCCCCAGCCAGATGAGGTTTTGAGGTGTCACTTATACATCAGGTGGCCACATTGGCTGAAGGAGAATTTGATTGAAGTATAGGGTGTGATTTACAGGCTGCAGCCCGTCGGATTCGGGACGTGGCCCGCAGATCCCGCGAGAGACCTCTTCCGGGATTCCCGATGGTCTTTATGCCCCACAAGATCTCGCGGGACGTTGCGATCTGGATCCCACCCACAATGGGCAGGTACCAGACTTGATTGAGTTAACTGCTCACTTATCTATGCCCATACCAGATCTAACCAATGCCCAGGATCTACTGGCCTCACCAAGGAGCCCCAGCTAGGTGTGGTTTAGCACTGGTACCCACAAACTCCCAGGGATCGAAGTCCTTGGTTGGTTGGATTCTCAGCAGGGTGGAACCCTGACACTGCTGTTGCCACCTGGTCACCATGGCACTGCCAGCCTGGCACTCTGGCAGTATCACCTGGGCACCCTGGCAATGACAGGATTCCCAGGTGGCACTACCAGGCTTGCAGGGCATTACCAGGATGCCAGGCTGGCAGTGCCAAGGTGCCCAGGTGGAATTTGCCCATACCAGAAATTGGACTCGGGGGTGCCCAGCCTATATGAGAGAGGATGCAGCACCCCCCCTCCCCCTCCTCCTCAACAGGTGAGTTGAGGCTTTGGAGAGTCCGAGGCTCACGTCTAGGAGTCGGGAACAGAGCCCCTCAGTGCAGGAAATGCACCTGAGTGCAGCCTTGATGGGGCATTCCTGCTGAGGCCAAAATAAATAACAGAGTGTTGTTCGATAGCGAGGTCCTTCCCAGTGCTATGAGTGCTGGGAACGACCCTATAATCCTGACCAGAATGGGACTCTTTTTTTGTTAGATTGTGCCCATACAAAAGTATGAGAGGCTTAGTTAAAAACCGAGAATCAAGTGGCACGTAATTAATGTAATTGACAGGAGGATTAGAGGGGAGTTGAGAGGAAATTGTTTTCACCCACAGGGGTCTGAAAGGACGGTAAAAGCAAAATCATTCATCACATTTAAAAGATGCTTGGATCTGCAATTGAAGTGCCACAGCCTACTGAGCTACCATAGCACTACAGAGAGCTGGAGAGTGGGATTGGGCTGAATTACACTTTTTGGTCAGATAAGACACAATAAATTGAATGACTTGTGCTGTGAATTTTCTGTGTCACTCTGTTCTTTGTTATACATATTTAGTCAAGTGTGCAGGTGACAGACAACCCCGTTAAGGGGCCATAACTAACCCACAACGACTATGGCAGGGCCTACACAAGATCACAGGCTATAAAGCAAGGCCAGGCGGAACATCTGGGACTGGAGCATCCCTACCCGATGATCTGAACAAGTTCTATGCCTGCTTTGAGCAGGCAGCCAATGTATCAGTGCCACCCGCCCCAACAGCCCTGGAAACATCAATGCCCACTATCGCAGCCTCAGAGGTAAGAGCGGCCTTCATGAAAGTGAATCCGCAGAAAGCGACGGGTCCCGACGGAGTCCCTGGGTGAGCACTCAGAGCCTGCGCGGAGCAGCTGGCGAGTGCATTCGCAGATATCTTCACCACCTCATTACTCCGCTCTGAGGTCCCCACCTCCTTCAAGAATACCAACATAATACCAATACCAAAGAAGAACACGGTAGCCTGTCTCAACGACTACCGACCGGTGGCCCTGACGTCTGTTATCATGAAATGCTTTGAGCGGCTAGTCATGAGACAGATCACTGCCAGCCTCCCTGACGGTCTCGGTCCACTGCAGTTTGCCTATCACTGCAACCGGTCCACAGCAGACACTATCTCACTGGCTCTGCAATCAACATTCGAACACCTCGATAACAAGAACACCTATGTAAGACTGCTGTTCATTGACTACAGCTCTGCCATCAACACCATTATCCCGAAAAGTCTAATAACCAAACTTCGCAATCTTAAACTTGACCCCTCCCTGTGCAGCTGGATCCTCGACTTCCTCACCAACAGCCCACAATCTGTCAGGATAGGTAACAGCATTACCTCCACAATAGTCCTCAACACCGGGACCCCGCAAGGATGTGTGCTCAGTCCTCTACCTTACTCCCTATACACACATGACTGTGCAGCAAGATTTAACTCCAATTCAATCTATAAGTTTGCGGATGATACGAATGTGGTGGGCCGTATCTCAAACAACGACGAATCAGATTACAGGAGGGAGATAAATCACTTGGTTGCATGGTGTACCGAAAACAACCTCTCTCTAAATGTTGGAAAGACCAAGGAACTGATCATCGACTTCAGGAAGCGTAGCATGACACACACTCCCATCTGCATCAATGGCTCCGAAGTGGAGATGATCGATAGCTTTAAGTTCCTCGGAGTCACCATCACCATCAGTCTGTCCTGGTCCATTCACGTTGTTGCAACAGTCAAGAAAGTCCAACAACATATCTACTTCCTATGGAAGCTAAAGAAATTTGGCATGTCTGCATTGACTCTCACAAACGTCTACAGATGTGCGATAGAGAGCAACCTATCTGGCAGCATGAGCATCCTATCTGGCAACTGCTTGGTCCAAGGTCGCAAGAAACTGCAGTGTGGTGAACTCAGCCCAACACATCACTCAAGCTTGCCACCCACACATTGATTCTGTATACACCTCCCGCTGCCTCAGGAAGGCAACTCTGGACCGGTTGCGGTGATAGGCAAACTGCAGTGGATCAAGGCCGTCTGGGAGGCTGGCAGTGATCTGTCTCATGACTAGCCGCTCAAAGCATTTCATGATAACAGGGCCACCTGTCGGTAGTCGTTGAGACAGGCTACCGTGTTCTTCTTTGATACTGGTATTATGTTGGTATTCTTGAAGGTGGTGGGGACCTCAGAGCGGAGTAGTGAGGTGGTGAAGATATCTGCGAGTAAACTCGCCGGCTGGTCTGCGCAGGCTCTGAGTGCTCACCCAGGGACTCCGTCGGGGCTCGTCGCTTATCAGAGACCCCTCCCACCCAGGCATTGCCTTCTTCCAGATCCTTCCATCAGGCAGAAGGTACAGACATCTGAAGACCCGCACATTCAGACATAGGAACGGCTTCTTCCCCACAGCTACAAGACTCCTCAACGATTCCCCCTTGGACTGACCTATTCCCTGTCAGAACACTATTCACGACGCCTAAGCTGCTCTTGCTTATATATTTGCTTTGTTTGGCCCATTGTTCCGCACTGTAACCAATTACTGTTTGTCTATGTACCATTTGTCAATCTTCTCTGTTGATTATTCTTTTTTCTACTAGGTACAGGGCCGGCTCAAGGCACCGGCAACTCGGGCAGTCGCCCGGGGCGCCATGTGCTAGGGGGCGCCAGACTCGGATCCCGCGCATGCGCAGTTGGGCCGGCGCCAACCAGCGCATGCGCGGTGGCCGCACTCCCCCAGTGTGGCCGCACTCCCCCAGGGCGCCCCCCCCCGGTCCGTCCCCCCCGCTCGGTCCGCTCCCCCCGCCGCCTCGGGTCCGTCCCCCCGCCCCCCCCCTCGGGTCCGCCCGCCCCGCCCCCCCCCTCGGGTCTGCCCCGCCCCCCCCCCTCGGGTCCGCCCGCCCCGCCCCCCCCCTCGGGTCCGCCCGCCCCGCCCCCCCCGCCCCCCCTCAGGTCCGCCCCCCCCCCCTCGGGTCCGCTCCCCCCGCCCTCCCCTCGGGTCCGCCCCCCCCGGGTCCGCCCCCCCCTTGGCCCCGCCCCCCCTCTCGGCCCCGCCCCCCTCTCGCCCCCCCCCCCCCCCCCCCCCCCCCCCCCCCCCAGGGCGCCGAAGTTCAGCTTGCCCGGGGCACCAGCAACCCTAGGGCCGGCGCTGACTAGGTATGTACTGTGTACGTTCCCTTGGCCGCAGAAAAATACTTTTCACTGTACTTCGGTACATGTGACAATAAATCAAATCAAATCACCTTCCGACAAGCATTGGAAAACAATGGCCTGCAGGAATTAGAAGAATTTAATGCAAACGTTCCTGGTCTTGAAAACTGTGCTGAAACCTCTGATGATCTGAGCTGCTTGGGGACTACACAGAAAGAGCCCTTACAGGCCCCAGAGTAGTCCACCTCTGATTCCAGGAGGCCACACCCCCCTTGTTACTGCACCAGCTGCGGTAAAGCAGCGAGGTTTAAGGGGCCCAGTGAAATTGATAGGCTCAGGGAGAAGGATTTGGGTCATCGGGTGGGGCTGGTCAGGGAGGTCAGGAAATTGGGGTGGGTCAGAGTAGGGGGTGTCAGAGAAGGAGGGGATGGGGGGTCAGAGGTCAGAGGGCTGGCGCAGGTTTGTGGGTCAGGGAGATGGGTAGGGTTTGTGGGGATGGGGGTGGGTGAGCACTTTTGGACAATTGCTGTGCAATTCCCTACCTGGGAAGTTCCAAGAATGATTCCTCGGTGCATCTTTAGAATACCTCCAAAATCTGAAGAAGGGGAGCTCGGAAGTAATGGCCCAGATCATGATAGTAGTCAATGATTATTTTGGGGATACAATTTTTATCTTTATACATACCTGGCAGTCTGGTGGGATGTATTCAATCACACTCGTCCACGACCAAGTAATGGTAGCCTAATAGCTGATGGTCTCGTAACTGTTCAATACCTAGTGATCTAGGCAATGTCTAAAACTGGCAGCTTAGTTCAAGCTCTCTAATACCTCATGCTATGAAAATTCCTAACAGTGGCCTAGTTGGATGATTCAACATTCAATGTTCTGGTTGGGCCTTAGGCGCAGCCCACCTCCAAACCGAACATTTTCCACTCACCAATCTTACATTAAAAATCTGGAATTCTCACTCAGAATTCACCTGCACGATGAACGTCCAGATCTGAGACAGCCTGTAAAATGGAGGTGGGAAGAAAAATCAACGTTGTTTTATTTTCTTTCCAAGCTGGCAAGCCCACTTTTTGTAGATAATGGAAGCAAAGGTGTCCCTGGAGAAGATTATTTCACTCGAAGGACATTTTGTGCAGCAGACATAAATAAACAGAGAAAGTGAGACAGCAAGATGGTCACAGTGAGTTGGTGAAATTTCTGTGCCACTGTGCCAAGTTAATGCTGGAGTATTCTTCGCTATGTTGCACCTTGGATAGGAGTCAACTACTGAGGGGGACAGAACAGACAAACTCTCAAATTATCGTACAATCTCCTTTATCGTACCTCACCAGGTTACCAAACGAGTACCTAAACTGCATTATAAAGGTATCAAAAGCTCTATTACAAAATGTATCAAAACGCTGTTCTACAAAAGGTATCAAAACACACAGCTTGGATGTAAATGCCACCCGGTAGGAGCCGAGGTGATCAGTCTCCCTCTTGGTGGATTACGATGTCCTCTCTGAGTCCCAGACCCAGGGAGCTGCTTCTTCACGATGATTGTTCCTGCAGGTTGTCACTCCTGACATTCCTTTGTCTCTCCTTTTCATCCAGGCCTGCTGGCACTGATCAATCGCTGTCTTTTGGTCACAAATTCTGATGGGGTCGTATTTCTCTCAGGAGGTCGTGTTTGTGAGTACCAAAACTCACAGGGGTCTGTGTACAATCACTGTCCACTGGAGGCATAGCAACATGAGGTGATTGCCCAATCCGCTCCTGTGCCATTCTGTGACTGCACATGTTCTCCTTTGCTGCAGACAGTCGCAGTTTCATAGAATCATAGAATTTACAGTGCAGAAGGAGGCCTTTCGGCCTATTGAATCTGCACCGGTCCTTGGAAAGAGCACCCTACTTCAGCCCACGCCTCCAACCTATCCCCATAACCCAGTAACCCCATCTAACCTTTTTTTTGGACACTAAGGGCAATTTATCATGGCCAATCTACCTAACCTGCACATCTTTGGACTGTGGGAGGAAACTCACGCACACACGGGGAGAATGTGCAGACTCCACACAGACATGGACCCAAGCCAGGAATTGAACCTGGGACCTTGAAGCTGTGATGCAACTGTGCTAACCACTATGATACCGTGCTGCACTTTATGCTGTTTATGATGCACCCACAATTCTGCTGATGCAGAGTTAGCGTTTTTAACCATCAGGCTTTCCTGGTGTCTCCCCAGGTAAGGTTGCCAGTTGTGCTATATAGTGTATTTTGATGTGTTCTTAGGATGTGAGTGATACAGGAAAGATTGCCTATCTAGGGATCGTGAGTTAACCATATAGGAAGAGATTGGAATCATGTTGTAGCCCAACCTAGGCAGGGTGGCAGCTTTCCTTCTCTGAAGGACATCAGTGAGCCAGATGGGTTATTAGAACAATCCAACAGCCTTTATGATTACTTCATGAAGTCAAGATACGAATTGTCAGATTTATTGAATTCAATCTCATAACTTGCCATTGAGCATATTGAAATTTACCATCTACTGTAAATAATCCAGTAACGGTTGGGGCGGCACAGTGGCACAGTGGTTAGCACTGCTGCCTCACAGCATCAGGGACACGGGCTAAATTCCAGTCTGTGTGGAGGTTTACCCATTCTCTCCGTGTCTGCATGGGTTTCCTCCGGCGCCCCAGTTTCCTCCCACAGTCCAAAGATGTGCAGGTTAGGTGGATTGACCATGTTAAATTGCCCCTTGGCATCCAGGTTGGGTGATGAGGATAGGGCGGGGTGGACGGGGGATTGGGCATGGGTGGGTGTTATTTCAGGGGGTTGGTGCAGATTCGATGGGCTGAATGGCCTCCTTCTGCACTGTAGGGATTCAATGATTCCAACATAACCATGAGGTTACTGCATTGTCGATCATCTTCCATTAATGCTCGCACGTACCAATCAGTCAGGCCCTGTTTATGGGTAATTGTCCACAACATGGGTATAGTGAGCTGCTTGGAGTCTCCTCAATGCACACCTGTGAAATTGTACAGTGACTGCCAAGAACTGGCCCATGGGCTTGTACTTTTGATCCTCAGAGATCAACAAGACACGCACTTGTAAAGTTGATAATGCTTGAAATTTAAATAATTAGAATTTTATGGGAACGCTGAAACATCTGGAGCTCAGATAACATGAGACAACCATCCAAAACTGTACAGTGGATGGGTTTCACCCAGCAGGGAAACACTGTCGGATCGAGTCAGTTCATGAGGAAACTGGGTGTGTTTTCATTTTGAATAGATTTCAATTATAGTTTCATCTACAGCAGAGGAAATATAACCCAGTATCAGTTTGGAAAGTACACATTTCCTGTGAGGTATTAATAAACTGTTATCAATCAAGTTACTCAACAGTTAATGCTACTGGATTAGGAAACCAGAGGATTCTGCGTTACATCAGTGCATTATTCAATAACAAGCAACTTGAATATTGAAACAAAGCAATAAAGGCCAAATGTAAGTTTTCCTTTAGGACTCCTTTATTAAATCTGGAAAAGTTTCATAGAATTATAGGCCTGAATCTTGCGTTTGTTTCTAATAATAATAATCTTTATTTGTGTCACAAGTAGGCTTACATTAAGACTGCAATGAAGTTACTGTGAAAATCCCCGAGACACCACATTCCGGCGCCTGTTCGGGTACACTGAGGGAGAATTCAGAATGTCCAAATTACCGAACAAGCACGTCTTTCGGGACTTGTGGGAGGAAACCGGAGCACCCGGAGGAAACCCATGCAAACACAGGGAGAACGTGCAGACTCCACACAGACAGTGACACAAGCCGGGAATCAAACCCGGATCCCTCGCACTGTGAAGCAACAGTGCTACCAACTGTGTCACCATGCCGCCCAATGGACACGGTATGCACTTCTGGTCGAGATCGGTCCCTGAACACCATTTCATGCTGCCTGGCCAATTAACCGGCAGCCAATGTGAATCATGCACTGAGGAAGGCTCAGCGTTGTCGGAATGGGTGAGTAAGAGGGCAGGCGCTGAGGGAAGTGAAAGAGCGGGCGTGACCTCCCTGAAGACTGACAGCCGCTGTGGAGCTGCTTCAGGGAGCTGCAGCACTGCACAAATGAAAGCAGCTCAATAAAATGATGCAAACTATGTCAATACAATAAATTCAAGCACCTGACAGCACATCATCCCTCAAATGTCTTTTGTTTAACCCTATGCATTTTATCCTGACATGATTGGAGTTTGTAGCGAAAACGTGAAGGCCGTCTGGCCGATTGGCCCATCTGCCAACTGCAAAAGTGGGCAGACCACATAAAATCGCTGAACAATTGGCACTTTATTGGGCTTAATTGTCGATGGGCAAGCTTCCGATTTCCCCCAAGCGCCTGTTGAACGTAGTGGAGTACGCAAGCGTGGAGGTGTCAGGACACACGCCAGATGTCTTCTCTCCGGGTCGGGCAAGGTAGAATTCTGGCCAGAGAATCGTGACAGCGCTGAAGAAGGCCATTTTGCCCATTGTATCCACACTGGCTCTCTTAAGGACCTCTTCAGCGTCTCCCCCACCCTCTCCGTACACCCCTGCACATTCTTCCTTTTCAGGTTTTCATGGTTTATGTTTGACTGCCACATAGGATTGCACAGAATGTACATCACAGGAAGAAACCATTTGATCCACCTGGCACATGCCATGTTTGTGCTGTTCGTGAGCCACCTCCCACCCCACTTCACTTAATCCCATCAGCACAAACCTTCCTCACTGTGTTTATCCCCTAATTACCTCAACTACTTCTCGTAGTAGCCAATTCAACATTACAATTGGTCTTGGGTTAAAGCAGTTTCTCATAAATTTGATTTAAGATTTAGTGACGATCTTATATTTATGACCCCTTTTTTTGGCTTCCGCAAAAGTGGAAACATAGAACATACAGTGCAGATGGAGGCCATTCGGCCCATCAAGTCTGCACCGACCCATCGAAGCCCTCACTTCCACCCTATCCCAGCAACCCAACAACCCGTCCTAACCTTTTTGGTCACTAAGGGAAATGTATCGTGGCCAATCCACCTAACTTGCACGTCTTTGGACTGTGGGAGGAAACCGGAGCACCCGGAGGAAACCCACACAGACACAGGGAGAACGTGCAGACTCCGCACAGACAGTGACCCAGCAGGGAATCAAACCTGGGACCCTGGCGCTGTGAAGCCACAGTGCTATCCACTTGTGCTACCATGCTCCACTACCCGAGAATCTTAAAGATTCCTGTTAGGTCACACATAAGACCATAAGACCTAGGAGCAGAATTAGGCCACTTGGCCAATCGTGTTTGCTCCGCCATCCAATCATGGCTGATATTTTTCTCATCCCCATTCTCCTGCCTTCTCCCCAGAACCCCTGATCCCCTTATTAATCAAGAACATATCTATTTCTTCTTAAAGAAACTCAGTGATTTGGCCTCCACAGCCTTCTATGGCAAAGAATTCCACAGATTCACCACGGTGTGGCTGAAGAAATTCCTCCTCATCTCTGTTTTGAAGGATCGTCCCTTTAGTCTGAGATTGTGTCCTTTGGTTCTAGTTTTTCCCACAAGTGGAAACATCCTCTGTGCATCCACTCTATCCAGGCCTCGCAGCATCTCGTAAGTTTCAATAAGATCCGCCCTCATCCTTCTAAACTCCAACAAGTATAGACACAGAGCCCTCAACCATTGGGCAGCACGGTAGCACAAGTGGATAGCACCGAGGCTTCACAGTGCCAGGGTCCCAGGTTCGATTCCCCGCCGGGTCACTGTCTGTGCGGAGTCTGCACGTGCTCCCCGTCTCTGCGTGGGTTTCGTCCGGGTGCTCCGGTTTCCTCCCATAGTCCAAGGACGTGCAGGTTAGGTGGATTGGCCATGATGAATTGCCCTTAGTGACCAAAAAGGTTAGATGGGGTTATGGGGATAGGGTGGAAGTGAGGGCTTAAGTGGGCCAGTGTAGACTTGATGGGCCGAATGGCCTCCTTCTGCACTGTATGTTCTATGGTCCATGGTCCTCATCCAATAAGCTCTTATTCCAGGGATCATTTTTGTGAACCTCCTCTGGCCACACCATAGCCTTCTTTGTATTTCTTTCTGCTTTTCATCATCATATGAGTGACACAAAGATGGGTAGAATACTCTCCTTCCTAAAGTGATGGAACACACCAACTAACAATCCAGGAATGATTCCTTCGTTATGCACAGTTGTAAGAAGGTTACGGTATCCATTGAATCTCCCACCTCTCATTCAGATTTTGTTCCTATCTTATTCCTTGAGCTCCTGTTTGCAATCCTACCTTTTCCCTTGACTTTCTCCCCTTCCCTGCCTTTCCTACTTTCCTTACCACCACCCCTCTTCCACCCACTTCCTTCCGGAACAGCTCACAGTGAGACACTAATGTGGTGCCTGTGAGAAGGGTGACGGGGGCACCAGCATTAATCGTTTTGAACTTGATTCTTGTTATAACCGCATGAAGACCCCAGGGAAACCACCATTGATCTTCCCGTGGGACTCGTGGAATACGAGCTTCCCAAATAGGGGGCGGGGGCCACTTGCCTGGGGCGCACTGTGTACTGATATAAAAGCCAGCCCAAAGCAGGGCCGAGACAGACTAGCCCTCCCAGCAAGGATTGTACTGGGAGCGAGATGCTGCTTTCGGCAGAACTTTGTACATAGTTTAAAATAAATTAATGCTCAATTTTCACCCGCTTCCTCAAGTTACTAAAATTCTCAAGAAATATTAGCTCAGAATGACTGACTATGAAATTATACTGCTATGGTTAACATTCCATCATACCAATTTGTTGCTATAATGAAGCTTATGTTCTCAGTATTCAAATCTTTTATCAAATGCAAAAAAATGCCGATGTTGATAGCTACAAGCAAAATTGTCACTGTTTATGGTGTCAAAGTTCCTGAAACCCCCATGAATGAGAAGTCAGTCCTTTAGTCTGTCATTTGGCTTTAGACTGGACTGATCAACTCACAATGCTCTCACTTTATAAGTTGTAAAGAATAAGGTAACGATCTAACCGATGGTGAGCTGAGTCCCGTGACAAGCACGTTCAGCATGGTGATCCTCAGTGCTTGCAGACGGGAGAAACACCATTCTATCCATCAGGACTCACTCTGGTTATATTCGGGACTCAAGAGGAGAATTCCCTGAATGGGCCACATTTCCTAAATGGCGGCCCAATCTCTCGACAACCTGAAGTGACCCCCCCCCAAGCCCCAACTCACATAAAGGCATCCTTGGGGCCCCACCACGCCCACAAAGGGCATTCCCAGGCCCGATCCCCAGAATGGGACAAATGCCAGCCTTGCACCTTAGTACTGCCAGCCTGGCATGCTGACAGTGCCCTGCCATCTGGCAGTGCCGTCTGGGCCCTCTGGCAGTGCCAGGTTGGCAGTGCCACAGTGCCAAGTGGCACCAGCAGTGCCAGAGTTCCACCCTGCCCAGAGGACTCCCTCGGAGACCCTTATGAGTGTTGTTCCATCTGGTCCCCATTTGTGGAGACCAGGACTGAGTGGAACTCGTCCGAGATCTCTGAGGCGAGTGGGTTAGAGCCCATGGCTCGGGTAGATTATGGGAGAGTTTAAATAAAATTAATTTAAGGGATGTGGGCGTTGCTGGCTAGGCCAGCATTTATTGTCCATCATGTTATAGATCGAGTACTTTAGATGGGTCCGTTTTTGTCCAATGTGTGCAGAAGGGTTTCCTGACACAGTATGTAGATAGGCCAACAAGAGGCGAAATGAACCAGGGCAGGTGCTAGATTTGGAGGTAGGTGAGCACTTTGGTGATAGTGACCACAACTCAGTTACGTTTACTTTAGCGATGGAAAGGGATAGGTATATACTGCAGGGCAAGAGTCATATCTGGGGGAAAGGCAATTATGATGCGATGAGGCAAGACTTTGGATGCATAGGATGGGAAGGAAACTGCAGGGGATGGGCACAATGGAAATGTGGAGCTCGTTCAAGGAACAGCTACTGCGTGTCCTTGATAAGTATGTACCTGTCGGGCAGGGAAGAAGTGGTCAAGCGAGGGAACCATTGTTTATTAAAGTAGTTAAATCACTTGTCAAGAGGAAGAAGGAGGCTTATGTAAAGATGAGATGTGAAGGTTCAGTTAAGGCGCTCGAGAGTTACAAGTTAGCTAGGAAGGACCTAAGGAGAGAGCTGAGAAGAGCCAGGAGGGGACATGAGAAGTCTTTGGCAGGTAGGATCAAGGATTATCCTAAAGCTTTCTATAGGTATGTCAGGAATAAAAGAATGACTAGGGTAAGAGTAGGGCCAGTCAAGGATAGTAGTGGGGAGTTGTGCGTGGATTCCGAGGAGATAGGAGAGGTACTAAATGAATATTTTTTGTCAGTATTCACGCAGGAAAAAGACAATGTTGTCGAGGAGAATACTGAGATACAGGCTACTAGACTAGAAGGGCTTGAGGTTCATAAGGAGGAGGTGTTAGCAATTTTGGAAAGTGTGCAAATAGATAAAGTCCCCTGGGCCGGATGGGATTTATTTTAGGATTCTCTGGGAAGCTAGGGTGGAGATTGCTGAGCCTTTGGCTTTGATCTTTATGTCGTCATTGTCTACAGGAATAGTGTCAGAAGACTGGAAGATAGCAAATGTTGTCCACTTGTTCAAGAAGGGGTGTAGAGACAACTATAGACCAGTGAGCCTTACTTCTGTTGTGGGCAAAGTCTTGGAAAGGTTTATAAGAGATAGGATTTATAATCATTTAGAAAGGAATAATTTGATTAGGGATAGTCAACACAGTTTTGTGAAGGGTAGGTCGTGCCTCACAAACCTTATTGAGTTCTTTGAGAAAGTGACCAAACAGGTGGATGAGGGTAAAGCAGTTGATGTGGTGCATATGGATTTCAGTAAAGCATTTGATAAGGTTCCCCACGGTACGCTATTGAAGAAAATACGGAGGCATGAGATTCAGGGTGATTTAGGAGTTTTTCAGAAATTGGCTAGCTGGAAGAACCTCGGAAGGTGGTGGTTGATGGGAAATGTTCAGCCTGGAGTTCAGTTACAAGTGGTGTACCACAGGGATCTGTTTTGGGGCCACTGCTGTTTGTTATTTTTATAAATGACCTGGAGGAGGGCGTAGAAGGATGGGTGAGTAAATTTGCAGATGACACTAAAGTTGGTGGAGTTGTGGACAGTGTGGAAGGATGTTGTAGGTTACAGAGGGACATAGATAAGTTGCAGAGCTGGGCTGAGAGGTGGCAAATGGAATTTAATGCAGAAAAGTGTGAGGTGATTCATTTTGGAAGGAGTAACAGGAAGACAAAGTACTGGGCTAATGGTAAGATTCTTGGTAGTGTGGATGAGTGTCCATCTGCATCGGTGTCCATGTACATAGATCCCTGAAAGTTGCCACCCAGATTGATAAGGTTGTTAAGAAGGCGTACGGTGTGTAAGCTTTTATTGGTAGAGGGATTGAGTTTCGGAGCCATGAGGTCATGTTGCAGCTGTACAAAACTCTGGTGCAGCCGCATTTGGAGTATTGCATGCAGTTCTGGTTGCCGCATTAGAGGAAGGATGTGGAAGCATTGGAAAGGGTGCAGAGGAGATTTACCAGGATGTTGCCTGGTATGGAGGGAAGATCTTATAAGGAAAGGCTGAGGGACTTAAGGCTGTTTTCGTTAGAGAGAAGAAGGTTAAGAGGTGACTTAATTGAGGCATACAAGATGATCAGAGGATTAGATAGGGTGGACAGTGAGAGCCTTTTTCCTCGGATGGTGATGGCTAGCACAAGGGGACATAGCTTTAAATTGAGGGGAGATAGATATAGGATAGGTGTCAGAGGTAGGTTCTTTACTCAGAGAGTAGTAAGGGCGTGGAATGCGCTGCCTGCAACAGTAGTGGACTCGTCAACATTAAGGGCATTTAAATGGTCATTGGATAAACATATGGATGAGAAGGGAATAGTGTAGAGGGACTTTAGAGTGGTTTCACAGGTCGGTGCAACATCGAGGGCTGAAGGGCCTGTACTGCGCTGTAATGGGTTTGGAAGGTACTGTGTAAGGAACCTTGATGAGTTACTACAGTGCATCCTGTACATGGTACACACGACTGCCACAGTTCATTCGTGGTGGAGATTTTAAATATTTGTGGAATGGGCTGCTTTGTCCTGGTTGGTGAAAATGAATGAAAATCGCTTAGTGTCACAAGAAGGCTTCAAATGAAGTTACTGTGAAAAGCCCCTAGTCGCCACATTCCAGCGCCTGGTCAGGGAGGCTGGTACGGAAATTGAACCCGCGCTGCTGGCATTGTTCTGCATTACAAGCCAGCTGTTTAGCCCACTGTGCTAAACCAGCCACTGTGTCGAGCTTCTTGAGTGTTGTTAGAGCAGCACTCATGCAGGCATGTGGAGAA
Source organism: Scyliorhinus canicula (assembly GCF_902713615.1). NCBI lineage: Eukaryota > Metazoa > Chordata > Chondrichthyes > Carcharhiniformes > Scyliorhinidae > Scyliorhinus > Scyliorhinus canicula. The sequence continues at coordinate 29,768,447 of NC_052149.1, read as the reverse complement.
TATTCCTTTACACTCCTGACTTGTGCCTTGTAGATGGTGGACAGGCTTTGGGGGGTCAGGAAGTGAATTACCTGCTGCAGGATTCCTACCCTTTGACCTGCCCTGGTAGCCACAGTATTAATATGGCTTATCCAGTTCAGTTTCTGATCAATGGTAACCCTCAGGATGTTAATTGTGTAGAATTCAACGATGGTAATGTCATTGAATGTGAAGGGGCAACGGTTAGATCATCTTCTGTAGGAGATGGTCATTGCCTCGCACGTGTGTGGCATGAATGTAACTTGCCACTTGTCAGCCCAAGCCTGGATATTGTCCAGGTCTTGCTGCATTTAGACATGGGCTGCTTCATTATCTGAGGAGTCACGAATGGTGCTGAACATTCTGCAGTCAACTGCGAACATCCCGACTTCTGACCTTATGATGGAAGGGAAGTCATTGATGAAGCATGGTTGACCCAAAGATGGTTGGGTCTAGGGCACTACCCTGAGGAACACCTGCAGTGATGTCCTGGAGCTGAGATGATTGACTTCCAACCACAACAACCATCTTCTCATTAGAGTGAGACTAGATGTCTCAGTCCAATATGCAGATTTGAAAAATAGTGATCCCACCCACAACGGGCGTGATTCAGATCGCAATGTCTCACGAGATTAAGTTAGATCTCGAGGGGAGTGGTGAGAAACGTAAATCCCTGAAGAGTGATCTCCTGGCACCTACCGCCCTCGCCTCACTGCCTCTCGGCTGCAACACGGCCGGTAGATCGCATGCAATGTCACATTACCCTGAGCCTGAAGTCAAACCAACAGGTTTACATGTTCCTGCAATATTTGATAGTGTGTGACATTCCTGGTATTATATTGAATTGAAGTTTTTGCAGTTTAGCTAATGTTGTTCTGTCAGGGAATATAAATAACTTCCTGTTAGTTACATAAGTCCTCCTATTGCAATAACTAAACAAAGGGTCCTTCAGGAAGTGTGTTTTTCCCACCCTGTTCCTCGTCTATAACCAGTGTATAATATCAAAGCTGCTATTGTTCATGTTGCTGACATAATTGATGATCATTTCAGTCTCAATGGCAAAAAAGTACTCCGTATTTTTGGACTGATACAGAGAGATGGACTGTGAGCATTGCCAAAATTGAAGGTTCTTCCCCAACTTCTTTCCAAAAAGATACCCTATCATGTTTTAAACTGTGCTACGATGAAAGAATGAGAGCATGGAAACCCTGACAGAAGAATTCCCAAGCAAATTCCTCTCCAATTATCACTTCAGGCAACATGAGTGCTCCACAGCATTTATGTCTGGCAAATTATAGAGTAGAAAGTATATTGCTCAGTTGTGGAGCTCAGTAAATTGGCTCAAGATTGTCTGATTCCTGTCACAGTTCAACTATTAAAGTATAGAAAACACATAACTGAGGTAACAATCTTCGACAATGCCAGTAGCGTACCCTGAGAACAATTCTTTCAAAAATTATTCCTTTCTCAGAATTACAAAAGCCAATGCTCAATGTTGACATTCTCCTTGCTGGTTCCAAGCACTAATTCAAATTGAATCCAATTCATAGTCCCGATAAGAGAGACATACAAGATCCAACCTGACAAAAACAGGCATTTTCCCTGATCTTACACTTGATCCTATACTCTGATCTTACCTAAAGGCCGAGACAAGACCGCAGTGATTCCCAACCTCCTTTAGTTATGCCTTAACATCCCTGAATGTTTTGGTAACTGCATGTAATCAGATCCCTTGGTGATGCTTTGAAAGACAGAACTCAGTCAATTTTTTCCCGTTTGTAGGCTGAAGAACTTTTGTTGCCTTTTCTTCTAATTTTCTTCCCCAATTTTTCGCTCTCCTGATTTTGTGCTAACTTGTAGTTTTAAGTATACTATCCATGTTGCCGTACTTCTTGTTAGTCTTTTAATATGGGCAATGGGAGTCCATGCCGAGTAAAATAGAGTGTATTTAAGCTTATTTTTTAAGTAGGGTGCTCTTTCCGAGGGCCGGTGCAGACTCGATGGGCCAAATGGCTTCCTTATGCACTGTAAATTCTGTGATTCTATGAAAATAAGAAGCAAAGTTTTATTTACACAAGCAATATGTACACTACCCGGCAGATCCTTACCTGGTTTCTATTCTGGTCGGTGCCTTACAGCGTGACCTTTTATACATTGGTTAATTGAGGTACCTCACCCCGAGCGAGGGAGCTTGTACTCCACAAGGAGGACGGGAAAGGTAAGCATTCCCACCTAGTAAGTCCCGTAGATCCGAAGACCCCCTCGCCGAGTGATGAGGCAGAGAAGGAGAAGCAAGCAGAGGACGTCGGAGCCTCTTTCGTTCCAGCAACTCATCATGGAGCTAATGCACCAGATCAGTCAGTATATACCTCGCTGGCGATGGTGTCTGTGCACATCATGGTAGACAATCGTCAGGAGGCAGCTGAACCATGGAGTTGGCGTCCGAGACATTTTGAGGTCTGTGTCTCCATTTCAGAGTTGGAAGACACAACATCGGGCATGTTGGCGTCGAGAGAGACGGGAGGTGGCACAGCAGGCTGGTTCAGCAATAGAATCGGAGAATCCTGGAGAGGCTTCCTTTGAGGCTCTTCACGAGGGAGCAACCTCCTTGAACGATGTGACCCAGGTGCCATTGCGTTAGTTGTCACCAGACCCGAACTTGTAAAAGACTGTTCCCGTTTGACGGACGACACTCCCAGAGAGCCAGTGAGCACACGTTGTCAGGTGTGAAGTGTCGAAAAGGTCGATGTTGCCCTTGCAAATCTCGGTTATGGCACACCTTTGCGCCTATGTCCGGTAGAACGAAACTCAGTCATGTGCGAAGCATATGGCCCATTAACATCTCAGCAGGGGCTACCCCAGTAACTGCGTGCAGCATGGCCCTGTACGAGAATACAAGTCTTGCCAATCTTGTGTCCAATGAGCCAGATATCTGTCTCTTGAGCCCCCATTTAACCGACTGCACTGCCCTCTCTGCCAAACCATTTGATGCCAAATGTTATGGGACGGTGCGGACATGAAATTGCTTTTCACAAAAGCGGCAAATTCTTCACTCGTGAAAGAAGCCCCGTTATCAGTCAAGAGTACCTCAGGGATTCTGTGGGTAGAAAATGAAATGTACAATAGTTCGATGGTCACCCAGGAAGGGATCAACGCCATCTTGTGGAAGTCGGTGTCCACCAGAATGATAAAAATCAAACCCAAGAAGTGACCGGCAAAATCGGAGTGTGTACGATCCCAAGGGCGCCCCGGGCAATCCCAAGGATGTAGGAGTGTAGGGGTGCTGCCGCAGGGGGCTTCTAGTACTCTTGACAGATGGTGCTCTGGGGGGCCAACGTCTCGATAGCCATGTCTAAATGCAGCCACCAGGTATAGTTTCTCACCAGCATCATCATTTTGGATGCTCCGGGATATCTGTGGTGAAGGCCCATCAACACAATAGCCTGTCACTTCGCCGGGAGAACAGCCATGGTGCCCCACAGGAGAGGATACCATTCTCTACGGTCAGTTCCAACAATTTGCAGGAGAAAACCCTCAATTCCCCTCGTAGCCGTTGCTGCTGCCACTGTATAGCACCAAATGTTGCACCTTGTCAAGTACAGGGTCGGTTTGCATCCAGTCACACACACATGAGGCAGTGACGGGCAAGGAGTCCATGAATTTTAGAACAGCTATCACTTTGCCCACTGTAGGGGGATTCGCAGATTCGATCTGCAGGAGAAGATGGCTCAACGCATCAGTTTGCTCAATCTGGGTCATTGAGCGGTCTTCGAAAGCAGCCAATAACAAAGCCCAGCACTGAATTCTCGCAGGTGCTATTGGCGAAATCGCCTTGTCTTCACAAAAGATGTCTAGCAATGGCTTGTGATCGGTGATGACAAATAAATGGCAGCTGGAGACGTACTGGTGAAACTGCGTTGCACCAAATATGATCGCCAGACCTTCTTTCTCGATCTGGGCATATTTAATTTTGGCCACAGCCAGCGTCTGGGAGGCAAATTCGATCTGCCGGTTATGGACGTCGCTCATCCCATGGGACAGCACTGCCTCAATGCCATACAGCGAAGCATCGCAAATGACATAGAACATACAGTACAGAAGGAGGCCATTCGGCCAATCGAGTCTTCACCGACCCACTTAAGCCCTCACTTCCACCCTATCCCCTAACCCAATAACCCCTTCTAAACTTTTTGGTCACTATGGGCAATTTATCATGGCCAATCCACCTAACCTGCACGTCTTTGGACTGTGGGAGGAATCTGGAGCACCCGGAGGAAATCCACGCAGACACGAGGAGAACGTGCAAACTCCACACAGACAGTGACCCAGCGGGGAATCGAACCTGGGACCCTGGCGCTGTGAAGCTACAGTGCTATCCACTTGTGCTACCGTGCTGCCCATACAATGATGTACAATGGTTTTGAAGAGTCAAAATATAATAACATCCCCGAAGAGGGAAACCTTCACCTTGTACCTTCATCCACATATAGATCTCCTGTGGGATATTACAAGTCTATCCAATAGGCAGCAAACATGCACCAAATGTACGATCGCTAGAATAAGTGATCATAGGAAATCTTCCCATCAAATTCAAGATGTTGTCAGCACACTGTAATCAGGAAAAAGAAAATTCCCAAATGTATGTCCTCTATCTTGTATATCTAGCAGGACTGCTGCTAAGCAGTTAGGATCAGAGGCCTGTAATTCTGAGGTCAACTGAAATGCTCCATTGCCTCTCATATTGATCCCTGTACAGTACAGGAATTCAACCTGGAAATACACTTGACCTTTATTCTGTTTAAAATCAAATTCCATCATTGTAAATATATATAATAATTACATCGGTGCTTATATAATAATTAATGAACGCAGTAGAAATCTTTCTTCCCTGGACCAAGAAACCGTATTAGCACCATAGGATAATTAGCAGATTGATCTCATTATGTGTGACGGCTGGGAATGCTATGAAGATTGGCTCCACACATGCTGTTGTATTTAGTAACGCATTTCGATGAGTCAATGGTTTCTTCTTTCTCATGTTGTTCGCAAACAGCCCAATGGAAGCGGACAAGCTCCAAATAAAAATACAGTCATGGAGCCCTTATCATACTCAATCCTCAACACACTTTACCTTTGCGTTCTCCACATCACAGTCGCTGAAATACACAGTTCACATGACATACCTTGGAATATACAGTGGGTGTGGTTAAAAAGCTTTTAATTAGGCCACGCTAGAATATTCAACGGCGTGTTTAAGCTGCACAGACAGCTGGTGCTCGGGGATTGGGCCTCTGTCTTCTAAAGGCTGAATGTGGTAAAAAGACCATTACAAGCAGCTTGATAGATTGAAGCACTTTATAAGCATGGTTCATGCTTGGCAGTAACTGCTCCAATCTCACGGTGGGACCAAATTAAAACACTTTGAATTATTTTCTGGTTGCGGGGTGCCTCCATCAACAGCTGTCTTTTGAAAACGTGTTTGTAAACCGGCTGCATTGAATTCTTCTGATAAAACCCTCTGGAAGTATAGTTGGTACAGAACGGAGTCATGAGGCAACAAATTAGCCTGGTTGAGAATGTGCCGATTTTTTTTTTGAATGCATTTACGGGATGTGGGTGTTGCTGGTTAGGCCAGCATTTATTGGCCATCCCCAGTTGCCCTTGAGATGGTGGTGGTGAGTTGCCTTTTGAACCCCTGCAAACCTTGAGGTGTAGGTACACCCACCATGCTGTTAGGGAGGGAGTTCCAGGATGTTGCCCCAGCGACAATGCAGGAACGGCGATATATTTCGAAGTCAGGGTGGTGAGTGACTTGAAGGGGAACCTTCAGGTGGTGGGGTTCCCAATTATCTGCTGCTCTTGTCCTTCTAGATGGGTGTGGTCCTGTGTTTGGAAGGTGCTGTCAAAGGAACCTTGATGAGTTACTGCAGTGCATCTTGTAGATGGTGCACACAGTTGCCACTGTTCGTCAGTGGTGGAGGGTTTGTAGGTTTGTGGAAGGGGGAGCAATCAAGCGGGCTGCTTTGTCCGAGATGATGTTGAGCTTCTTGAGTGTGTTGGAGCTGCACTCATCCAGGCAAGTGGAGAGTATTCCATTACATTCCTGACCTGTGCCTTGTAGATGGTGGACAGGCTTTGGGGCGTCAGGAGGTGAGTTATTTGCCGTAGGATTCCTCGCCTTTGACCTGCCCTGGTAGCCACAGTATTAATATAGCTTATCCAGTTCCGTTTCTAGTCAATGGTAACCCCCTGGATTTTGATTGTCTGATGATCTCTGGAAGTATTTTACTCACAAATTATTTTACAGGCGGACATTTATTATCTAAATTACATTCAATAAGTTCTATGATTGTTTAATCTTGAACTAGTCATGAGATATCCTTCAAAAAGAAAAAAAAGAAAAAAGAACTAAGGGCAAATTTATTTAGTACCATATGGTTTAGCACAGAGCTAAATTGCTGGCTTTTAAAGCAGCCCAAGGCAGGCCAGCAGCACGGTTCAATTCCCGTACCAGCCTCCTCGAACAGGCGCCACAATGTGGCGACTAGGGGCTTTTCACAGTAACTTCATTTGAAGCCTACTTGTGACAATAAGCGATTTTCATTTCACTTCATGTTATTTAACACTTAAGGTGAGATGACAACACCCCACCTCATCAAACATTTAGGATTCACCTTGTACAATGAAGTGAAAACTTATCCCTCCTCCACCAACTAAGCTGCAACCTACATTTCAGATCAGTTATGTGCCGTGCAGCAAAAGGTCAGACTTATCCAGGATCAGTCTGCACCACCTAATTGAATACAGTGCGACTGAAAACTTCTGGAATTAAGGCTGCATTCTTGCTTATGGAGCTCTCTAATTGTCAATCAGACTATATCAGTCTGGACGTTATGGCCATGTTTGACATTATTAACTGAATTCTGTGTATTGGCGGCACGGTCGTTCAGTGGTTTGCATTGTTGCTTCACAGTGCCTGGTTCCCAGGTTCGATTCCCGGCTTGAGTCACTGTCTGTGTGGAGTCTGCATGTTCTCCCCGTGCCTGCGTGGGTTTTCTCCGGGTGCTCCGGTTTCCTGCCACAAGTCCCAAAAGACGTGCTGTTAGGTGAATTGGACATTCTGAATTGTCCCTCACTGTACCCGAACAGGTGCCGGAATGTGGCGACTGGAGGATTTTCACAGTAACTTCATTGCAGTGTTAATGTAAGCCTACTTGTAACAATAATACAGATTATTATTATTAGAAAATTAGGCCAAGCGTTGGACTGAATGATTCATGAAAACTGTGCTTTGGGATATTGTTATTGGGATATGGGAGGAGGGGGTGCTGTGGTGATATAACCACTGTAATGATGTGTACTTGCAGTAGGGGGATGTATGCCTGTACCTGTAATACAGGTTCCTCCGGTAAGCCCCTGCCGGCTAGCTCCGCCCACAGGGAGCTTGTGTATAAATATGCGTGTGAGTCACTCAGACCCTAGTCTACAGTTGCAGATGGAGGAAAAGCACCGCACAGCAATAAAGCCTCTATTGTACTTGTCTCTCGTCTTTGAGTATAATTGTTAGCGCCAGAGGCGCAAGAAGGGATGGATACAGATTACTTAAATAATCCTGCATATATCAAACTTTGAAGTACGGTACTAGAGTCTTAATTTATAGAAGGTTGGGTTTTTAAGAATATCAGCAGATTGCATGTAGTGTGGAAAGACAGCAGCGGTAGTGTTGTTGGTTTTCTCTAAGGACTAATGAAGAGAATGGAAAATTCACACAGTTCAGAGGCAGCATTGGGCAGGTCGTATCATCACGAGAGGATTGCCTGGTTTATCTGTGCAGATTGAGCAGGGAGGTAATTAACATAGAACATAGAACATAGAACAGTACAGCACAGAACAGGCCCTTCGGCCCTCGATGTTGTGCTGAGCAATGATCACCCTACTCAAACCCACGTATCCACCCTATACCCGTAACCCAACAACCCCCCCCCCCCCTTAACCTTACTTTTTAGGACACTACGGGCAATTTAGCATGGCCAATCCACCTAACCCGCACATCTTTGGACTGTGGGAGGAAACCGGAGCACCCGGAGGAAACCCACGCACACACGGAGAGGAAGTGCAGACTCCACACAGACAGTGACCCTGGCGCCAGATTTAGAGGAATCTTCACTGATTTAGCTTCCTCTCCGAGTGACTGTTCAATTAGTACAATCATTACCGAGTCTTCCAAATGCCATGTGCAATAATTCTTGACAATTAAACATTGATAGAATCATAGAATTTACAGTGCAGAAGGAGGCCATTCAGCCCATCGAGTCTGCAACGGAACCTAGAAAATGGAACAGCATCCTACCCAAGCCCATACCTCCACCCTATCCCTATAACCCAGTAACCCCACCCAACGCTAAGGGCAATTTTGGACACTCAGGGCACTTTAGCATGGCCAATCCACCTAACCTGTACATCTTTGGACTGTGGGAGGAAACCGGAGCACCCGGTGGAAACCCACGCACACACGGGGAGAACGTGCAGACTCCGCACAGACAGTGACCCAAGCCCAGGAATCGAACCTGGGACCCTGGAGCTGCGAAGCAATTGTGCTAACCACTATGCTACCGTGCTGAATTCCAATGACTGATTTCTCAAAAGGCAAATTTCTGGCTGAAAGTAAAGTAAGCTTTTAAATGGAAATTTGTGCCAATAGTTGGCTCACACAGATTAATTGAGCCCTTAAAGTCTAAGCAAAATGCTGCAGATGCTAAAAGTTTGAAGTAAAAACAGAAAAAGCTGGAAATATTCAGCAGCTCGGACAGCATCTGTGAGGGAAACAGAGTTAATTTTAGGCCAAGGGCCGTCTTATGAAAAAAGCTGCTGGACCTGAGGAAAGGTCTTTGACCTGAAACATTAACTCGGTCTCTCTATCTCCACAGATGCTGCATGATCTGCTGAGTATTTCCAGCATTTTCTTGGTTCCTTAAATCCTTGATCCTGAATAATTTGCCTATGATGTTAAAGCTGTTATATTGATTGATGTGAATCTGCTGAGGAGGCAAAAACTCAGCTTTGGAGCAAAGAATTAATACTGACCAGCCCCCTGCACGCCTCAAACCCCAAGAGAGTTTGATTAAGATCTTCATAATATTTTGACTCTTAATGTAGTAACTCTTTTGGCAATACAAGTCCAGGAAAAGGAATCAATGTGCTATGACTGGAGCCATTGTGACAGGAACTTTCTTTTCCCTGGCTTTCAGGGGAAAGTCCTGCTATTTCAGCAAGAAGCCATTCATATTGCAAATGTAGTCAATGTAGAAAGGTAAATGACATGGAAAATGGATGGGAAGAAATTTTCCACTCCATAAATTAATTTACAGAGGCAAGTTTAGAAATTTATGATGCGCATGGATTGCATTGTGTTGTCGATTTTAGTCTACTATATTTTTCAGAGCAGCCAACTTCAGGACTAACCTTAAATCTACCATGCAATTTGTTTCAGTCACTATTAAAAATGATTGCTGTGTTTTGAATTAGGAGGCATCAAGGACAATCCCAGCCATGCAATTGTTGCCTGGAAGCTGCCTGAACCACATTAAGACCAGACTAAAAAATGGGATAAGATTAGGTTTATCTATTCAGTGCCATGTCTGCGTAGCTATCAATTCCAAGCCTTACATTTGTTTATAAAAAGAGGGTTCGCCATTATATCATGCTTTGCATGTCTTCAGGATGGCCCAAAGTACCTCACAGCCAATGGGTCACTTCTAAAGTGGAATGGGTTTTTCCAGGCCCACCTAAACATCAAAGGCTAGGAATCCTGCAGTGAGTAACTTAGGGATAAAAGCAAATTACTACGGATGCTGGAATCTGAAACGAAAGAGAAAATGATGGAAAATCTCAGCAGGTCTGGCAGGATCTGTAGGGAAAGAAAAGAGCTAACGTTTCGAGTCCAATGACTCTTTGTCAAAGCAACTTAGGGAGCAAAGTAATTTAGGGAGTCTGACTCCCTAAAATCTGTCCACCATCTACAAAGCACAAATCAGGAATGTGATGGGATATTCGTCACTTACCTGGATGTGTGCAACTCCAACATCACTCGAGAAGCTCGACACCATCCAGGACAAAGCAGCCCGCATGATTGTTACCCCTTCCACAAACATTCAAACCCTCCACCACCAACAAGCAGTAGCAGCAGTCTCTACCGTCTACAAGAAGCAGCGGAAAAGAGAATCACAACGGCTGGAGAATTCCTGCCACTGTGATTTTCTTTTTATTAAAATTGTGTTTTTGAAATAAAATCTACCATAATATATTTACGGAAACAATAGCTATTCCATCCCAAGCTTACTCATGTGTACACAAGTGAAAACTTGAAGGTAGTTTATCATTAGTCCAATTCGCTGAATTGCATGGCAAAATATTTAGGTAGGTTTTAAAGATCAGACCAATAAGGAACATGGAATTTTTCAGGCATTCTTCAGACTGCAATAATTTATTTGCTCTTTCATGCCTTCATAAAAATGTGCCGGAGACCAGTCACTACACTTCAAACTGATTCATGTACGTGAAGGGCTTTGAGACAATTCTGAGAGAAATGATAGGCAATATAGAAATGTAAATCTCTTTCATTTTCAAGTCAGTGTGATTGAATTATTTGCATGGAGCAGATTGTTATTGGTCTGTACTCTCTTGTTCAGGTGCAAATTTGGTCTGGAACACTTAGGCTACTTAATATAGCTAAATGATCCACATGGTGGGTAACATGTATGCCTCGTAAGAGGGGGTAATGCAGATTATGTCCTGGCAATTAAGGATTTGAAGGTTGAGAACAAATGTCTACTTAGTCGCCATATTTGTTTGATTAACTTCATTGTAACTGTGTTCTCTAGGACTTAGTCAAATGACACAATCGGCAGGAATTTAGCAGGAATCAAAGGCCGATAGCAGGAAGGAAAAATGTAATTTAGCCCACCAATGGCAATGGTGGCTTTTCATGCTTTATCTTCTTCTTCTTCTTCTTCGGCGATCACTCGCTAAGAGTATGATTGTTCACCTAAGAAACTCCATGTTACTGGTCATGGGTTCTAGAGGTCCTTGAATGGCTGTGGAGCCCAATCCTAGAGCCACATCTTTGAACACCCATTTGGCAGATTTTTCCGGGAGATGGGATCAGTCCTTGGACTTTAGATCGCTGGTTATCCTTTTCATCCCCCTTTTCCGGGCCTCCTCTTGCTGTCGGGTGTCCTCGAGGAATTGTGTCCCTTCAATCAGGAGGTTCTTCCAAGTAGGTCTCTTCTGAGCAAAGGTGTCCCGGGTGTGGATGTCTATGTTGCATTTCTTGAGGTAAGCCTTCAGGGTGTCTTCTCAAGGTGCTGGAGTGGTACCATCAATGCTGTCTGAGACAAATTCGTTCCATCAGCTGGGAGGACAGGTGTACTAAAATCAGTGTCCTTGAAAGAGCAAAAAGCACCAGAATCAAGACCATGAACATTCGAAATGAACTCCACTGGGCCGGCCATGTGCTGAGGATGTCCAAGTTCTGACTGCTCATGCCATATAATGTGCCACTTTGTTCTCAGTCCAGGGCTTCCTCCATGTGCTTTGTGCAAGGTTGCCAACATATTGGTGGCATCCTTTCACAGTGACTGAACACATCAGTCATGCCTGTTTTTTGTAGCGAATGAGGATGTCTCCCACAATAGCTTCACTTATTATAACCATTGTCAATGTGTACTCTCTGCATCTTTGAGATGCTCCAGCAGCCACCACCCCACCCTCCCGCCCCACATCCTATCTGCTTCAGCCTCCGGTAACAAGGATGCAGCTCACGAAGAATGTCATAGGATCAGGAGAGGTAAAACTTTCCCCACTGCATCTCCTAGTCATTGAGAATAACCAAGCTGCCGTTCTGACATCAAGCCACCGTGGACGATTATTTGATGGGGGTGTATGATTCCGGTATATGGACCGGATAACGAGATGCCAATGACTACAAATAAACGACATTAAACGGCTGGAATTACAGTCTGCCACTGATGGAGGAAGGGAACGATCATGGCAAGCTTCCAGGCCGACGTAAAACACAACTTTGTACTTCAGACAATATGGGCAGGATTCTCCACATGGAATACAATGGTTCAGGAAGAAGGCTCACCATCGTCTTCTCATGGGCAACTATGGAATAGTAATTGTTGCCCAGCAATGGCCACATGGAATCATAGAATGGTTACAGCAGCAAAGGAGGCCATTCGGACCACTGTACCCATGCCAGCTCTCTGGAAGAGCATCCCTGCCATGAATAATTTCAAAATGTGGAATCGATTGCACCCAGAAGAAAAAGTCTTAGTCATAGCATATGATATTTATGATAGGTGCTGTTTAGCACAGGGCTAAATCACTAGCTTTGAAAACAGACCAAGGCAGGCTAGCAGCACAGTTCAATTCCTGTACCAGCCTCCCCGAACAGGCGCCGGAATGTGGCGACTAGGGGCTTTTCACAGTAACTTCATTTGAAGCCTACTTGTGACAATAAGTGATTTTCATATTTTTTTTCATATTTAAATTGCTATTTATCTTTCAGATAACTGGTGTATCTGGATGCCCTCATTGGCAGTGTCTTTGTGAACTCCTAAATATAATTAGATATAGAACTATAGAATTTACAGTGCAGAAGGAGGCCATTCAGCCAATCGAGTCGGCACTGACTCTTTTTGAAAGAGCACCCTACCCAAGCCCCATACCCCAGGAACTCCACCCAACACTAAGGGAAATTTTGGACACTAAGGGCAATTTAGCCTGGCCAATCCACCTAACCTGCACACCTTTGGACTGCAAGATGTTGGTGCATTATCTTCTGAGAGTCCAGGTGGATTCTGTGATCGAAAGAGCACAGTGACCTTTGTGATGCAGGGAGAATCAAATAAATGTAATTTAGATTGGTGAAAAAGCTGTAGATCAGTGAGCGGATCGTCCCCTGAATTTGTGTATCGCTCAGTAACAGAGAGCACTTAGTCTTGCTAAAGCCTATGCGCGGTGAGAAACTGAGACAACACCCTACGGAGAAAAGCCTTATTGGGCTCAAAATGCTGTCCTGGATTTTTCTATCCTGTCTGCCGCAGGACCGGAGATTCCCGCCTGCAGTCAATGGACCTGTGGCTGGTCCGTCACATCTTCCTTCCCGCCTGTGACGCTTCCCGCCACGGGCTAGACCGGAAAGCCCCAGCCATTTCTCTCTCCACAGGAGCTGCCAATCCTGCTAAATTTATCTGTCACTTGCACTTTTAATTTCAGATCCCCAGCATCCGCAATATTTCACTTTAATTTTTACTTAAAACATTGCAAAATTCCAGTTGCCTGCTCAGCAGTAATTAAACTCTAACATTTCCAGCGGTTTGAATGGGCACTGCCTACTTTACCACTCTGTCACCCGTTGTCATCTCACGTTTAAACCGACAGTCGCTTTCAACAGCAACAGCTGCAGTTAACGAACCCCTTTCGTGTAAGGAATGTCTTGCACAGCTAGGCAGAAGGAAAATTAACATTGAGCTGAGAAGGGAGAAGTATAGCTAATAGGGGGCCTATCAAACCACACAATGGTAATAAGCTCAAAGGAGCAATAAAGCGCAGCCAAAAATGTTTTGTCAGATAATTCAAGATGACAACAAAAATTCCTCCAATGATGGAAGACTATTAAGAGGGTGTACCTGGTCACAAATGTGGACCCTCAGTCAGTGCAGGGGTGACGCTTTCCTACAGCAATGTCCTGTTTATAAGTTTATAAAATTCTAACAGGATTAGACAGGGTGTGGTAGTATGATGAGGTGTATTACGGTACCTGGAAGTGTGAGCTGCCACTGGTGCAGAGGACTCGCTGCCCATTGGCCCAGGTATGTCATGTGCCTCTCAGCCGATTGGCTGAGAGGTAGGTAGCTCCGCCTACGAGGCGGGGTATAAGAATCCGTGTTCCCCGGCAGTCTGCCATTCTTCTGTATGTCTGCTGCCGGGTACACTTCTTGTGTATTAAAGCCTATTGTTCGGACTTTACCTACGTTTCGTGTCCATTGATTATGCATCAATTTAATACACAATATTTTAAAGGATGGAGCTTTGCATCATGCCGGAGTATCTTCGACTCAGCCCGCACGCAGCAAATGCAACAGCAGCATTTAAGCACTGGCTGGCTTGCTTCAATAGCTACCTGAGTACAGCCGAAAATGTCCCGACTAGGGAACAGAAATTGCACATCCTCCACTCGTGCGGCGGCACAGCCGTGTACATGCTCATAGAGGACACGACAGATTACGACGCAGCCATGGACTTGCTTAAAGGACATTTCATATGGCCGGTGAACCAAGTCTACGCTCGGCACTTACTGGCCACGAGGCAGCCAGTTCCTGGTGAGTCTGTAGACAAATTTTACCGGGCCCTCCTCGTTCTGGGGAGGAACTGCGGCTGCCCACAAGTTTCTGCTGCCGAGCACACCGAACCTTTGATCAGAGACGCTTTTGTGGCGGGTAAGCAATCTTCGCAGATCTGCCAAAGACTTTTAGAGAATGAGACATTAAGCCTCACGGAGGCACGGGCCCTCGCCTCCTCCCTAGACATCGCGAATCGTAACGCCCGCGCCTACGCCCCCAACCACGTGGCGGCCCCCTGGGCAGCGTAGAACACGACCTCCCTCACCCCCGCGGACTTGGACCCCCCAGGCCTGCGCCGCAGGGCGCCCCGATAAACCCACGGGGCCCCGCTGCTACTTTTGCGGCCAGGCAATGCACCTCCGTTAGCGCTGCCCGGCCCGCGCTACAACCTGTAAAGGCTGCGGCAAGAAGGGCCACTTTGCGGCCGTCTGTCAGTCAAAAGCGGTCGCTGCGGTCCTGAGCAGCGACCGTGGGACCTCCCCCCCCCCCCCCCCCGCTCTCCTCTGGGCCCCTGTGCGGCCCGTGGACCTCGCTGCCCCGACCCCCCACCACCACGTGCAATCCCAGGGCACCGCCATTGTGGGCCCCCGACCTCACGTGCGATCCCCGGGTGCCGCCATTTTGCACCCCCCACCACGTGTGGCCGACGGGCGCCGCCATCTTGGATCGGCACCGAAGACTCCGCAGGTGACTACTCTCTGCCAGGTGACGACTCGGAGTTCCTGCCACGACTCGCCTCAGTCACATTGGACCAGTCGCGACCTCGCACGCTATCCACGGCAACCACAAAGATCCTCCTGAACGGCCACGAGACAAGCTGCCTGCTGGACTCTGGGAGCACCGAGAGTTTTGTCCACCCCGCCACGGTAAGATGCTGTGCTCTTTCTGTTTACCCAGTCAAACAAAAAATCACTCTGGCCTCCGGTTCGCACTCAGTCCAGATCACATGGTCCTGCATAGCGGACCTCACAGTCCAGGGGAAGGAGTTTAAAAATTACAAGCTCTTCGTCCTTCCCCAGCACTGCGCAGCAGCACTCCTGGGGTTAGATTTCCAGTGCAACCTCCAGAGCTTAACGTTCAAAGTTGGCGGATCTATGCCCCCCCTTACTGTCTGCAGCCTCGCGTCCCTCAAGGTCGATCCCCCGTCCTTGTTTGCAAACCTCACCCCGGATTGCAAACCCGTCGCCACCAGGAGCAGTCGGTACAGTGCCCAGGACCGGACCTTCATCAGGTCCGAAGTCCAAAGGCTTCTGAAGGAGGGAGTTATCGAGGCTAGCAACAGCCCCTGGCGAGCACAAGTGCTGGTGGTTAAGACCGGGGAGAAAAATAGGATGGTCATAGACTACAGACAGACCATCAACAGGTTTATGCAGCTGGACGCGTATCCTCTCCCCCGTATCTCCGACCTGGTCAACAGGATCGCGCAGTACAAGGTCTTCTCCACGGTGGACCTCAAGTCCGCCTACCATCAGCTCCCCATCCGCGTGAGTGACCGAAAGTACACTGCGTTCGAAGTGGATGGGCGACTCTACCACTTTTTAAGGGTTCCCTTCGGTGTCACAAACGGGGTCTTGGTCTTCCAAGGGGAGATGGACCGAATGGTCGACCAATATGGTTTACGGGCAACTTTCCCGTATCTCGATAACGTCACATCTGCGACCACGACCAGCAGGACCACGACACCAACCTCCGAAAATTCCTCAAAACCGCAAAACTCCTTAATCTGACCTATAACAAGGATAAATGCGTGTTTAACACCAACCGTCTAGCCATCCTCAGCTACGTAGTGCGTAACGGAGTGATAGGCCCCGACCCTGAATGCATGCGCCCCCTGATGGAGTTCCCCCTCCCCCACTCCCTCAAATCCCTCAAACGCTGTTTGGGCTTCTTCTCATATTAGGTTTATTGGGGGTCCCCAACTACGCCGACAAACCCCGCCCCCTCATCCAGTCCACCTCCTTTCCCCTGTCGATGGAGGCCCGCCAGGCCTTTAGCCGCATCAAAGCAGACGTTGCAAAGGCCACGATGCATGCTATCGACGAGTCCCTCCCCTTCCAAGTTGAGAGCGACGCGTCCAATGTAGCTCTGGCAGCCACCCTTAATCAAGCAGGCAGACCTGTGGCCTTCTTCTCCCATACCCTCCACGCTTCCGAACTCCGCCACCTCGGTCAAAAAGGAAGCACAGGCCATAGTCGAAGCTGTGCGACATTGGAGGCACTATCTGGCCGGCAGGAGGTTCACTCTCCTCACAGACCAACGATCAGTGGCCTTCATGGTCGACAACGCACAGAGGTGCAAGATAAAGAACGACAAGATCTTGTGGTGGAGGATAGAACTGTCCACCTACAACTATGACATGTTGTATCGTCCTGGGAAGCTAAACGAGCCTCCCGATGCCCTGTCCCGCGGCACCTGTGCCAATGCACAAGTGGACCGCCTCCGAATCCTCCACGTGGACCTCTGCCACCCGGGGGTCACCTGCTTTTTCCATTTTATAAAGACCCGCAACCTGCCCTACTCCATCGAGGAGATCAGGACAGTGACCAGGGAATGCCACATCTGCGTAGAGTGCAAGCCGCACTTCTACCGCCCTGAACAAGCGCATCTTATAAAGGCTTCCCGCCCCTTTTAACGTCTCAGTATGGACTTCAAGGGTCCCCTCCCCTCCAACAACCGCAACATGTACTTCCTCAACGTGATTGATGAGTACTCCCGCTTCCCCTTCGCCATCCCCTGCCCTGACATGACCACGACCACCATCATTAAAGCCCTACACACCATCTTCTCCCTGTTCGGTTTCCCTGCTTACATCCATAGCGATCGGGGGTCCTCCTTTATGAGTGACGAGCTGCGTCAATTCCTGCTCAGCAGGGGCATCGCCTCAAGCAGAACGACCAGTTACAACCCCTGGGGTAACGGGCAGGTCGGGAGGGAGAACGGTATGGTCTGGAAGACCGTCCTGCTGGCCCTACGGTCCAGAAATCTCCCAGTCTCCCACTGGCAAGAGGTCCTCCCAGACGCCCTCCATTCTATCCGGTCACTCCTCTGTACATCCACTAACCAAACACCTCATGAACGCCTTCTTGTTTTTCCCAGGAAGTCTTCCTCAGGGACCCCGCTACCGACCTGGCTGGCTACCCCCGGGCCCATCCTGCACCGGAAGCACGTGCGGGTGCACAAGTCGGACCCGTTGGTCGAAAGAGTCCAGCTAATCCACGCGAACCCGCAATACGCGTATGTGGAGTATCCCGACGGCCGACAGGACACGGTCTCCCTTCGGGACCTGGCACCCGCCGGATCCCGGCCACCCGCCCGGTGCCAGCACCCCCCAGCCCCCTCCCAATCCCAAATGCCCCCAGCAGGCGCCCCCCCCCTGGCCCCACCGACACCTACACACTCGCGGCCCAGCGGACAGGATGACCCTCCCCCGGCCTGGCCCCCACGATCGCTCCGACTAGGGGTACGGACGCAAGAACAGGATCATCGCTCCCGGAGTCACGGACGACCACCGCTCCAATGTCGCCGGCACAGCTACGCAGGTCGAACAGGACATCCAAGGCACCCGATCGGCTGATCGAATCCATGTGACCTGCTGATGGACTCTTGTTTTTTGTCTGTTCTCCATCTTTTTTCCCCACCCAGTTTTTACACATTGTACATAGTTTTGTTTGTATTTTGCACATAATTACGGGCCAGTAGGCAGCCATCAATGCAATGGTACGACCTAACATCTCTAGTCATACTACCAGTCTCTCACGTACTAGCGGGACACGCACCCCCCCCCCCCCATGTCCGCGTTTCCCGTACCCCTCCCCCATGGTCCCTTTTTCAACAGGGGGTGAATGTGGTAGTATGACTAGGGGTATTACGGTACCTGGAAGTGTGAGCTGCCATTGGTACAGAGGACTCGCTGCCCATTGGCCCAGGTATATCATGTGCTCTCAGCCGATTGGCTGAGAGGTAGGTAGCTCCGCCTATGAGGCGGGGTATAAGAACCCGTGTTCCTCGGCAGTCTACCATTCTTCTGTATGTCTGCTGCCGGGTACACTTCTTGTGTATTAAAGCCTATCGTTCGGACTTTATCTATGTTTCGTGTCCATTGATTGTGCATCACAGGGTAGATTGAGAAAGAATTTTCCCAATGATGGGGGAGTCCAGAACGAGGGATCATAGTTTGAGGATACATTTGAGCATAGTTTTAGATCAGAGATCATAGAATTTACAGTATAGAAGGAGGCCATTCAGCCAAATGATTCTGCACAAGCCCACGGAAAGATCAGCCTATCTAAGTCCACACCTTCACCCTATCCCCGTAACCCAGTAACCCCTTCTAACCTTTTTGGACACTAAGCATAGCCAATCCACCTAACCTGCACATCTTTGGACTGTGTGAGGAAACCGGAGGACCCGGAGGAAACCCACGCACACACGGGAGAATGTGCAGACTCTGCACAGACAGTGACCCTAGCTGGGAATCGAACCTGGGACCCTGGAGCTGTAAAGCAACTGCGCTAACCACTGTGCTACCATGTCGCCCTCAGGACTGAGGTGAGGAGAAATTTCCTCACCCAGAGACTGGCGAATCTGTGGAATTCGCTACCACAGAAAGTAGTTGAGGCCAAAACATTGTGCGATTTCAAGAAGGAATTAGATAATGCTCTTGGGGATAACAAGATCAAGGGATATGGTGGGAAGGTGGGATCAGGGTATTGAACTTAATGATCAACCATGATCATAATGAATGGCGGAGCAGGCTCGAAGGGCCAAATGGCCTCCTCCTTTTCTATGTATGCCTAATAAGCTGCAGTCTGACCTCCCTTCTTGGAGTCTCTCCGCAGTTTTCCTTCCAACCCTGAATCTCAACTTTGCACACTAACTAATGTCGGTGTCATCCCTCAGATCAAAAGCAAATTCCCGAAGGGCAGCAGCAAGCGCCTCCACCAAATGATGGCCCTGTTCTGTGAGACTTTAACAGGAAGCAGCCAGATCCTCAAGATATCAATGTTATTGTTTGAGCGTCTCTCATGAAAACATTGCTTTCACTGTGAGGAAACAAGTCCCCCTACCCACCTCTCCCTCAGCAAGCCTCACCCCCCCCCCCCTCCCCGAGGCAAAGAACCAAAAAAAGGCACTGGAATAAATTTTTGGAAAGATAATTTTCTCACATTGCCGCCTGAATTAGCTTTCTCTCTGAAACATGACTGATCTACACAAAAGCATTTCAGTTTCTGATAATAGAGCTCCTCCACACTGAGAGTTCATATTTACAGCAAAGCAACACGTGACATGCTGAAATGTGGCTCTAAGCAGTGTGGCACTATACAGTGCAGAGCAACATTTGGTAGCATGCGTTCAAATAGTGAGAACAAATAACAACTTGTACAACAGTGTCTTTAACATATAAATGCCCCAAAGCACTACACAGAGGGAGAACAGACATGACACAATGTAGCGTTGAGAGCAAATGGCTGAAAGCATGCTCGAAAATCTTGGTGTCGAAAAGATTTTCTTAAGTACACATTTTTATTAGACTTTTATCATTATTGGCAGGTAACGCAACACATTTTGAAAACACAACTGGTACAGTGCAGAAAAAATATTTCTTCAGATTTATGAAACAAGAAAGGGTCAATTCAGAACATCAAACAGTCCTTAAAAACTAGTGCCTCTATTTATAGAGCGTATCAGTCAGAAAATGGGGGAGAAAGAGGATTGTCTGGTGGAAAACAGCTCAGTAAGATAGATTTGTCCCAAGCACATCTCCAAATGAAGGTAGCAGCCGAGCCACAATCTCTTCCAACTATTATAACACACAAAGGGCTGTTCAGGTAAAAGTGGCGACTGCTCAGAATGACGTCTGCACCAGCCCTGTTCCAGAAGCCCATGGACCAAATCCTTAGTGGCCTCAGTGGTGTTCAATGTTATTTGGACAATATTTTAATAACAGGCAGAACTGAACAGGTGCACCTAAAGAATTTAGAAAGCACGTTGGAGCGTCCTGAAAAACACAAGGGGCTGGTTTAGCTCACCAGGCTAAATCGCTGGCTTTTAAAGCAGACCAAGCAGGCCAGCAGCACGGTTCGATTCCCGTACCAGCCTCCCCGGACAGGCGCCGGAATGTGGCGACTAGGGGCTTTTCACAGTAACTTCATTGAAGCCTACTCGTGACAATAAGCGATTTTCATTTTCATTTTCAATAATCGCACCAAGAGAGTGAAATGTGAATTTTTCCAATCACAAAATAAGCTATCTTGGCCATGTAGTTTTTTTTATACATTTAGAGTACCCAATGCATTTTTTCCAATTCAGGGGCAATTTAGCGTGGCCAATCCACCTACCCTGCACATCTTTGAGTTGTGGGGCTGAAACCCACGCAAACACGGGGAGAATGTGCAAACTCCACACGGACAGTGACCCGGGGTCAGGATCGAACCTGGGACCTTGATGCCGTGAGGCAGCAGTGCTAACCACTGCACCACCGTGCTGCCCTGTCTTGGCCATGTAATTGATAAGGATGGGCTCCACAAGGAACTTAAGAAGATGACTACGATTTTAGATGCTCCAGAACAGCAGAATATACGCAACTGTTTTGGGGACTCATCAATTACTATGGAAATTTATTCTAAATCTCGCTACCATATTAAAATCACTTCATACATTAATATGTGCAAACCGACAATGGACTTAGACAAAAGAGTGTGAACAGGCATATAATGAAGTCAAAAATGTGCTGAAGAAATCCCACGTCCTAGTTCATTTCAACCCTAAACTGAAAATACAACTTATATATGACTCATCCGCAGTCCTTACCTGGTCTGGCCTACATGGGACTCCAGATCCACAGCAATGTGGTTGACTCTTAAATGCACTCTGAAATGGCCTAACAAAATATTGAGTTGTATCAAACCTCAACAAAGTCAATAAAAAAGAAAAAAAATGGAAGGACCACCCAGCGTCGATCGAGGCACTGGAAACGGCAACAGCAAACCTGGCCCTGTCGTCACTAAATTCCTCCTTACTATTATCTGGGGGCTTGCGCCAAAATTGCGAGAGCTGTCTCACAGAGTAGTCAAGAAACAGCCTGATATAGTCATGGAAACATACTTTACAGATAACATCCCAGACATCACTATTACCATCCCTGAGAATGTTCTGTCCCACCGGCAGGACAGACCCAGCAGAACATAGAACATAGAACAGTACAGCACAGAACAGGCCCTTCGGTCCTCGATGTTGTGCCGAGCAATGATCACCCTACTTAAACCCACGTAACCCGTATACCTGTAACCCAACAATCCCCCCATTAACCTTACACTATGGGCAATTTAGCATGGCCAATCCACCTAACCCGCACATCCTTGGACTGTGGGAGGAAACCGGAGCACCCGGAGGAAACCCACGCACACACGGGGAGGACATGCAGACTCCACACAGACAGTGACCCAGTCGAGAATCGAACCTGGGACCCTGGAGCTGTGAAGCATTGATGCTAACCACCATGCTACCGTGAGTCCATCTCACGGTAGCATGGTGGCACAGTCTGGAGGGAGTAGCTCTTGGAGCACTCAACATAGACTCTGGACCCAATGATGTCTCATGACGTTCGGTCAAACATGGGCACTGTCCACCATCAGCTGATGAATCAGTACCTCTTCATGTTGAACACCACTTGGAGGAAGCACTGAGGGTGACAAGGGCACAGAATATACTCTGAGTGGGGGACTTCAATGTCCATCACCAAGAGTGGATTGGTAGCACCACCACAGACTGAGCTGGCTGAGTGCTAAAGGACTGAGTCTGCCGCAAGTGCTGACGTGAACAACAAGAGGGAAAAATATACTGGACCTGGAATATTGTGTGCAGTTTTGGTCTCCTTATCTGAGGAAGGATGTTCTTTGCTGGAGAAGGAGTGCAGCGAAGGTTTACCAGACTGATTCCTGGGATGGCAGGATTGACATATGAGGGGAAATTGAATTGGTTAGGATATTCTATGTTGTGAGTTTTAATGGTGCTGCCTGACGATCCTTATTGAATCTTGGCAGTGCATCTTGCAGATGCCACACACTCTGTTGCTACTGTGCAACGTTGGAAGTGGGAGAGAAGTTCACTGCTTTGCACTGGATGGTGTCGAGCTGTGTCGAGCTTCTTGCATGTTGATGGAGGCATTCAGGCAAGTGGAGAGTATTCCATTGCACTCCTGACATGTGCCGTGTAGATGATGGACAGGCTTTGGGAGTGAGTACGTGAGTTATTCACTGCAGCATTCCTAGCTTCTGACCTGCTCTTGGGCTGGATTCTCCACAGCCCCACCCCAAAATCACGGCCAGTGTGGCGGTGGAGAATCCACTTTCACGCCGTAATTGGGCCCGGCATGGCACTGGTTCGGCGATTCTCTGGGCCCCGAAAATTGGCATGACAGCGTGGCCGGGGGCCCGTTGACAAAAGCCCGTCCAGCAAACATTCGCTCCCGACCAGCCGAGTTCCCGACAGCGTGGAACTAACCAAGTTCTAGCCGGTCGGGATGCTGGCATGGCAGCTGCAGACTCAGCCCGTCGCCACCCTGCAAGATCAAGCCGCCACGTCTTGCGGGGCAGCGGAGGGGAAGACGGCAACCGCGCATGCGCGGGTTTGAGCCGTCAGCCGTCGTGACATCAGCCGCGCATACGCGGGTTGGTGCCGGCCAACCTGCGCATGTGCGGCTGACGTCATTAGGCGCGCCGGCCGCGTCATTCTCGGCGTGCCAGGCCTTGACGCCAGCGACATGAAGCTGTCTACTTGTGCGCTGGCACATGTACCTCGGGAGAGGGCGTCTGGGGGCTCGTTGAGCTTGCCAGGGCGATACAAGATCTCGTAATTATAGGTGGAGACCTCGATTCTCCACCTCAAGATTTTATCATTTTTGATCTTGCCCCGTTGCGTGTTGTTGAACATGAAGGCTACCGACCGCTGGCCAGAGAGGCGAGTGAATCTCCTGCCGGCCAGGTAATGCCTCCAGTGCTGCACCGCTTCAACAAATGTCAAATTTCGGAGGCATGGAAGGTGCGGGAAAAGAATGCCACGGGCCTGCTTGCCTGGTTTAGAGTGGCGGCAAGGGCGACATCCGAAGCGTCATTCTCTACTTGAAAGGGCAGTGTCTCCTCTACTGCATGCATCCCGGCCTTGGCTATGTCTGCTCTAATACGGGCGAAGGCATGTTGTGCCTCGGCCGTGAGGAGAAATTGAGTTGACTGTTTCAGTGGGCGGGCCTTGTCCGCGTATTGTGGGACCCACTGGGCGTAGTAGGAGAAGAACCCCAGGCAGCGTTTGAGGGCCTTGGGGCAGTGGGGAAGGGGGAGCTCCATGAGGGGGTGCATGCAGTCGGAATCAGGCCCCAGGAGTCCGTTTTGGACTACATAGCCGAGGATGGCCAAGCGGTTAGTGCTGAACACGCACTTCTCCTTGTTGTAAGTGAGGTTGAGGAGAGATGCGGTGTGGAGAAATTTAGCAAGGTTGGCGTCGTGGTCCTGCTAGTCATGGCCGCAGATGGTGACATTATCTAAGTACGGAAACGTGGCCCGCAGTCCGTACCAGTCAACCATTCGGTCAATTTCTCATTGGAATACCGAGACCCCGTTTGTGACGTCGAAGGGAACCCTAAGAAATTGATAGAGGCGACCGTCCGCGTCGAAGGCAGTGTAGGGACGGTTCAATTTGCGGATGGGGAGCTGGATTTAAGGTCAATCGTTGAGAAGACCCGGTACTGTGCAATCTGATTGACCATATCAGATATGCGAGGGAGGGGGTACGCGTCGAGCTGCGTGTACCGATTGATGGTCTGGCTGTAGTCCACGACCATCCTCTGTTTCTCCCCAGTTTTAACCACAACCACTTGGGCTCTCCAGGGGCTGTTGCTGGCCTCGATAATACCCTCCCGAAGCAGCCGCTGGACCTCGGACCTGAAGGTCTTGTCCTGGGTGCTGTACCGTCTGCTCCTGGTGGCAACGGGTTTGCAATCTGCAGTCAGATTGGCAAAGAGGGAGGGAGGGTCAACCTTGAGGGTCGTGAGGCCGCAAGCGGTGAGTGGGGGTAGGGGCCCGCCGAATTTGATGGTGAGGCTCTGGAGGTTACATTGAAAATCCAGGCCCAGTAATAGTGTAGCACAGAGATTGGGGAGAACGTACAGGCGGAAACCGCTGAATTCAATGCCTTGCACGGTGAGGTTGACCATACAGAAACCTCGGATCGGGACTAGTGGGATCCGGAGGCCAGGGAGATCCGCTGGTTGGCGGGATGGACCGCGAGAGAGCAGCGCCTTACCGTGTCCGGGTGGATGAAGCTATCGGTGCTCCCGGAGTCTAGTAGGCAGGAGGTCTCGTGGCCGTTGATTAGAACCGTCGTCGAAGGGGTAGCCAGGTTGTGAGGACGGGACTGATCCAGCGTCATGGAGGCAAGCAGCGGGCGGCCGTCTGAGGAGTCCGATGAGGAGCGGCAGCGACCCGGGTCCAGCGGTCCAGTCCCAAGGGGGAGACAAAATGGCGGCGATACGGCGTCCGAAGGACCTGTGGGGGAGAAGATGGCGGCGCCCATGCAGCGCACGTTGCGGGCGCGGTTCAAGATGGCGGCACCCACTGGTCGCACGTGGCCCCGGGAGCAGAGGATGGCGGCAGCCATTGTGCGATCGGCTGAGGGAAGGGAGCGAAATCGGGCGCGATAGCGGCAACTGCGCGGGCCTGGCACACCGCTGCAAAGTGGCCCTTCTTGCCGCAGAATTTGCAGGTGGCGGCACGGGCTGGGCAGCGCTGGCTGGGGTGCTTCTGTTGGCCACAGAAGTAGCAGCGGGGACCCCCAGAGTGCGCAGTGTGGCGGGCAGCGCAGGCATATTGTGCAGGAGCGGCCCCAGTTGGGGGTGTCGGTTGCGGGGTCCACGAGGGGTAGGATAGGTGGGTCGCGCAGCGAGCGGGGTAGGACTGGACATTACGAGAAGCGATTGTCATGGAGAGCACTAAAGCTTTCGTCTCCATTAGGTCGAGCGCGGGCCCTTCCAGCAGTCGTTGCCGGATGGGGTCCGATGAAATCCCCGTCACAAATGCATCACGCATGAGGAGATTGGAATGTTCCGTGGCCGTGACGGCCTGGCAGCCGCAGTCTCGTACGAGAGGGGTAAGGGCCCGCCAGAAGTCTTCAATCGACTCACCAGGTAGTTGTACGCGAGTGGCGAGTACATGTCTTGCAAATAGAGTGCTCGTCTTTTGGACGTAGTTTTCTTTAAGGAGTTCCATTGCGCCTGCGTAATTCGGCGCGTCCTGTATCAGCGGGAACACGCTGGAGCTCAACCTTGAGTAGAGAACCTGGATTTTCTGAGCTTCGGTCGGCTCGGGATTCGCTGAGTTGACATAGGCCTCGAAGCAAGTCCTTTCTGGCGTTTGGCGAGTGCGGATCCAGCTGCAAGCGATCTGGTTTGATCCTGATGTCCATGCGGAAAACTAACTGTAATAAATTGATGCGCTATCAATTGTACTAAAGACTCAAATGGGTACAAAAGAGGCTTTATTACAGTTAGATGTTTATCCTCCGACTGCAGCTGGTAGAATGGCTGCTCAGGAGAACTCATACATATTTATACAGCTCCTTGTGGGTGGAGCTAGCCGGCAGGGGCTAACGGCGAACCTGTAGTACAGGTACTGCTGTACATACCCTAGTACAGGCACACACACAATTACACAGTGGATCACCACATTTAGTTACTAAAGTGGTTAATAAATCCTGAGTCTCCCAATAATGATGGAGTTGGTCACTCAACTGGTTAATAATTCCTGTGTCTCCCAGTAATGATGGAGTTGGTTACTAAACTGGTTAATAATTCCTGTGTCTCCCAGTAATGATGGAGTTGGTTACTAAACTGGTTAATAATTCCTGTGTGACCCAGTAATGATGGAGCTGGTTAATAGTTCCTGTGTCTCCCACTAATGATGGAGTTGGTTACTAAACTAGTTAATAATTCCTGTGTCACCCAGTTATGATGGAGCTGGTTAATAATCCCTCTGTCATCCAGTAATAATGGAGTTGGTTACTAAACTAGTTAATAATTCCTGTGTGACCCAGTAATGATGGAGCTGGTTAATAATTCCTGTGTCTCCCATTAATGATGGAGTTGGTCACTAAACTGGTTAATAATTCCTGTGTCGCACAGTAATGATGGATGCACCTGAGGAAGGAGCAGTGCTCCGAAAGCTGGTGTTTGAAACAAACCTGTTGGACTTTAAACTGGTTTTGTAAGATTTCTTACTGTGCTCACCCCAGTCCAACGCCGGCATCTCCACATTAATAATTTCCAGCAGTGTGGGTTCAATTCCCGTACTGGCCTCCTCGAACAGGTGCCGGAATGTGGCGACTAGGGGCTTTTCACAGTAACTTCATTGAAGCCAACTTGTGACAATAAGTGACAATTATTAATATTATGATGATGTAGCTGGTTAATAATCTTGGTGTCTCCCAGTAATGATGGAGTAGGTTAATAATCCCTGTGTTTTCCAGTAATGATGGAGCTGGTTAATAATATCTGTGTTTTAAAGTAATGGTGGAGCTCGTTAATAATATGTGTTTTCCAGTAATGGTGGAGCTGGTTACTAATATCTGTGTTTTCCAGGAATGATGGAGCTGGTTACTAATCCCTGTGTTTTCCAGTAATGGTGGAGCTGGTTAATAATCCCTGTGTTATCCGGTAATGAAGGAGCTGGTTAATAATCCCTGTGTTATCCGGTAATGATGGAGCTGGTTAATAATCCCTGTGTTATCCGGTAATGATGGAGCTGGTTAATAATCCCTGTGTTATCCGGTAATGATGGAGCTGGTTAATAATCCCTGTGTTTTCCAGTAATGGTGGAGCTGGTTAATAATCCCTGTGTTATCCGGTAATGAAGGAGCTGGTTAATAATCCCTGTGTTATCCGGTAATGATGGAGCTGGTTAATAATCCCTGTGTTATCCGGTAATGATGAAGCTGGTTAATAATCCCTGTGTTTTCCAGTAATGGTGGAGCTGGTTAATAATCCCTGTGTTATCCGGTAATGAAGGAGCTGGTTAATAATCCCTGTGTTATCCGGTAATGATGGAGCTGGTTAATAATCCCTGTGTTATCCGGTAATGATAGAGCTGGTGAAAAATGTTTGTCTCCTGGTAATTATAGCGTTGGTTACTGAA
The DNA here is from genome assembly GCF_902713615.1 of Scyliorhinus canicula. Classification (NCBI taxonomy): domain Eukaryota; kingdom Metazoa; phylum Chordata; class Chondrichthyes; order Carcharhiniformes; family Scyliorhinidae; genus Scyliorhinus; species Scyliorhinus canicula. The sequence goes on along the minus strand of NC_052149.1, from coordinate 29,740,843 downwards.
CTGTTAATAATCCCTGTGTCACCCAGTGATGATGGAGCTGGTTAATCCCTGTGTTTTCCAGTAATGGTGAAGCTGGTTAATAACCTGTGTTTTCCAGTGATGATGGAGCTGATTAATAACCTGTTTTCCAGTAATAATGGAGCTGGTTACTAATCCCTGTGTTTTCCAGTAATGATGGAGCTGGTTAATAACCTGTGTTCTCCAGTAATAATGGAGCTGGTTACTAATATCTGTGTTTTGCAGTAATAATGGAGCTGGTTACTAATATCTGTGTTTTCCAGTAATGATGGAGCTGGTTAATAATCCCTGTGTTTTCCAGTAATAATGGAGCTGGTTAATAACCTGTGTTTTCCAGTAATGATGGAGCTGGTTAATAATCCCTGTGATATCCAGTAATGATGGAACTGGTTACTAATCCCTGTGTCTCCCAGTAATGATGGAGCTGGTTACTAATCTGTGTCTCCCAGTAATGATGGAGCTGGTTACTAATCCCTGTGTCTCCCAGTAATGATGGAGCTGGTTACTAATCTGTGTCTCCCAGTGATGATGGAGCTGGTTACTAATCCCTGTGTCTCCCAGTAATGATGGAGCTGGTTAATAATCTGTGTCTCCCAGTAATGATGGAGCTGGTTAATAATCTGTGTCTCCCAGTAATGATGGAGCTGGTTAATAATCTGAGTCTCCCAGTAATGATGGAGCTGGTTAATAATCCCTGTATATTTTAGTAATGATGGAGCTGGTTAATAATATCTGTATATTCCAGTCTTGTTGGAGCTGGTTACTAATATCTATGTTTTCCCATAATGATGGTGCTGGTTACTAATATCTGTGTTTTCCTGTAATGATGGAGCTGGTTAATAATCCATGTTATTCCCAATAATGAAGGAGTTGGATACTAAACTGGCTAATAATTCCTGGGTCTCCCACTAATGATGGAGTTGGTTACTGAACTGGTTAATAATTCCAATGTCTCTCACTAATGATGGAGTTGGTTACTAAACTGGTTAATAATTCCTGTGTCTCCCACTAATGATGGAGTTGGTTAATAAACTGGTTAATAATTCCTGTGTCTCCCACTAATGATGGAGTTGGTTAATAAACTGGTTAAGAATCCCTGTGTCAGCCAGTAATGAGAGAGCTGGTTAATAATCCCTGTATCTCCCAGTAATGATGGTGTTCAGTTCTGCACAGGAATTCCTCTACCATGCCGATGGTACAAAGTAAGGACTTAAAGTTCTTCTTTGAACCAAACTATCCTGAATTTCCCGCGTAATGGTAGTGTTTTCTGCTGTTGAGAAAGGATCATTCACGCCATTCGTAATCAGGACAGGGAACTCTCTATCTGCCCAGTACCTCAAATCAGAGACACTTTCTCACTTTTCCATCTTGTGGGCACTTTGGAATGGGCAATAAATGCTGCCCTTGCCAGTGATGTCCACATCCTGTGAACAAATTTGAAAACTCCCTGCTATGCAGGTCACATGGCCACGCTCACAGCAAAGTTCAAAGGCCGGTGATTTCTCCAGTCAGCAGGACGTTGAATATTGTTGCTGAAGCTCGTATCTAACTTCCTCCTGAGCCTGTGAATCAGTGCTGGCTTGATTAGAGTGCGGAAATGCTCCCTATTTCACAAAAACAGTCCCAGTTGAGAACTCTGGGTGTTAGCCTGAGCTCAGGAATTAGTTAGTGTAGCTTTCGGAAAGATACCAATAACTAAAGATTGCAGGGTTTCAGATTTCTGTCTCATTTGTGATGCCAAAGCCATAATTCCGATAATTTAAAACATTTACACAAATGGGAATAAAAGCGGACAAGCCGATAAAAGAGACTGTGTTTAAGAGATCAAAAATGGGCAAAGGTTGGACAGAGAGCTGGAGGGTTTGAAAGTGTACAAATGCGTGAGGACGATAAGAGACTAAAAATACGCGAGGGAGATTGAGATTGGAGGAGAAACGCGAGCATTGGAGAGGTTGAACGTGGCGAACTTGCAAGAGAGACTGAGGAAGGGCAAGAGAGAATGGAAGAGTTTATGTTGATGATAGAGATTGCGAGTGAGTGATGGTGTGGGAGTGATTAGGGCTGTGATTGTGCCAGCCCCTTGGCAATGGGTTCGGAGGATATGACAAAATTATGCATGAAGGCATCTGCAATGCCATTGCTGCTCTGCAATGGCATTTTGCCAGTGATATAAAAATTGGCAGATATGTCACCTACCGGGGCCCAATTGAGCCAATTAAGCGGTTAGTTCAGGGCTTCTTTCAGCCTCCATGGGCATTTTGCCAGCTTGGGATAACCTGGCAGCCTGCAAGAGGCCTCTAGGGGGCAGAAGTACTCTTTTTTGGGCACGCCCTGGTCTATTGAGGGTTCCCTGGCAGCAAATGGCCAACCCGCACAGCTACAGTGCCTCCTGTCCTCTGCGACTACCCCCTCCCTCTCTCCAGAGCCTGCCTGGTCTGGCATTCCCAGGCCCCATTTACTCATCTTCGGGGCAGCAAGCCACCAATGTGCCCTCTCCTCACAGCTGCATTCTCCGCACTGGCCACCGCGAGCATTAGTGCTGCTGAAGTTCCAACCCTCTAACTGGGATGGCAGCGGTGACAGATGGGCCACTGTCCTTTGTTAGAACACTGGACCAGATCCCAACATTAGTTAGGATACCGGACATGAATCCCAAATAATCTTTAAATTTGTAAAACTGTGAGGAAAGCATACTTCGCCCCAGGAGCGGTGACTCTGACCAATAGGTATCTTTTATGTTAAAATAAGCTTTAATTTGAGCACAGAATTAACCACATTTACAAAGAAAATAGCTTCACAATTGCCAGTTCAACAGTTCTTGAACACACTTACCATCTATACCTGCTACTAACTCCAATTGAACAGCCCAATACAGTTAGTGTAATAAATAAAGCTAGTGTAAAATCCATGCACACAATCACGAAGAAGCGATATTGGATTGGGACAAAAAGGTTTAATAAGACTTAGTTAACTACACACTCTACTCCCCGAAAGGCCTCCCTTGCCAGGCCCACGACGGACTGGAGTGTTAATGTCCCAGGGCTCCCCTGATTAAGGGTTTTATCCCGCCTTCCTCATTGGGGAAGATCGTAATCAGATGAGTCCACAGGGACCTACTGATCCAAACCCCATGTCCTCCGGGCCAGGTTATAACACCCCCCCCCCCCCTCCCCCCCCCACCCCTTCAGTCCAACACATCATCCATTTTGATGACTGTGGGGGCCTGGTCCTTAGCTCGTTTTGCCCTGGGCTGCCTTTCAGGTGTCTGCTGTGCTGGATCTGGGGGAGTGTACCGCACTAGAGAGTAGCATTTTCAGGCTGGGTGGTGGAGTGGCACCATCTCGCCAAGACAGGTGATGGTTATTGGTTCAACTTCCAGAAGAGTATAAATAGACACACCTGGAACAGTTTGGTGTGGTGGAACCATAGGGATTTTGTATCTCTACTGTGCTGCTTGTAGAACAACTTGCTGAAGGAAAAGACAAGCTGCTGTATCATCCATCCGTCCATCACATACTATTGACAAATTTAACACACGCTGTATGAAGAATTTGGTGTTGCGGAAAACATTATATTCATCCCAGGCGAGCTACCTCAAATGTTTCAGCAAAGGACAGGGAACAACATTCATCATTACAAAGAATATCAGCAATACTCTCCATACCTCGCAGCAATGCTCATACAGATCATGTATGGGCTTCACTGTGGTACTGTGGTTAGCACTGATGCCTCACAGCTCCAAGGTCCCAGGTTCAATTCCGGCATCGAGTGACTGTCTGTGTGGAGTTTGCACTTTCTCCCCGTGTCTGCGTGGGTTTCCTCCGGGTGCTCTGGTTACCTCCCACAATCCAAAAATGTGCAGGTTAGGTGGATTGGGCATGATAAATTGCCCCTTCATGTCCAAAAGGTGTGGTGGTGTTATTGGCGTTACGGGGATAGGGTGGAGGTGCGGGCTTAACTAGATTGCTCTCGATGGGCCGAATGGCCTCTCTCTGCACTGTTCTCCATAAGGAACACTGCCTGAAAACTAAGAGGGACAGGTTAGAATTGGACAGCATGAAAACGGGGCAAGGCAAATACTACTGGCTGACATGTGATTGGAGGTAGCGACTTTAGGGTTGCCAGAGTTCGTCTGGTGTCTCTACGAATGAAGATCAATCTTCACGACACTTTTGAGTGTAGCCCTGGAGAAGCATCATCCAGTTGGACAATTGGCGTGGGAAGGCAGTGCATCACAAGGATGGATGTGTTGGCAGAGCCGGGGTGGGGGCAAGACACATGGTGAAACCACCAGGATGTTATGTGCTGTACTGTTCTATGTCTATGTCTAATACATTCAATCACAATTGATTCTTGTTTTCGTCAGCAACCACTTAACACCAAAGTCACCAATAGTTGTCACTATTGCTGCTGATCTCTCAGACACTTGGCAGCCATTGCATTTCTGTTCCACACTTGATAGCAGGCTCAAGGCCTAGTTAAGGAACAGCGATGAACAGCCTGATTGTCATCCAACAAGATAACTACACCATGGCACTCTAACGGTTAATTCTGCACTGACAGAATGTTTTTTGTCTCACCATTGGAGATGATGCAGTGGAAAATATTGAGCAATTGCATTCCACTACAAGAACATAAAATCCACCCATATTTACTGTCACCTGCAAAACGTGTTTTGTGATTGCTGTCGCTTTGTGTGGCCTGTGAGAGCAAGTAAAGCTACAGGAAGTCTTTCTGGTATGGCAAGTTCAGCTCAGAAACTGATCTGCCGGGAACATATGCAAATATGCACATACTATCACGATCCTTCCAGCTCCCTCAGCCTGGTTAGGTTTCAAAATGAGCATTGTTTACTTTTTTCCAATCTTTTCAGGTATTCAATAACACAAAGGTGGTGGTGTGTGTGAAGCCAGGGATGATTAATACCTTCACGGCAATGCAACAATGAATGCAAGGAAATCTAGAAAATCTTTGATTTGCTTATTCAGTTAAAGATTAGCCAATACTGAGCAGGCAGAGATCAGTTAGTTAACCGCCAACGGATATAACCTGGAGAAGGTTAAATGTGGGATGCAACCTTTGCACTGTGGCACTCCCACGTTACAAACACTCCTGCACTTGGAGAGGCAAAGCGACGACAAGAACCCAGCCTTTTAAAAATTAAATATCCCTCAGGTAAGAGAATCCACTTGCGTCAGCTTCAGTAAATGGGTTTCAGGTGTACATCCTGACAAAGTCAGGGGAGAAATTCCCCACCCCACTCCCAGCCCCCCTCGCCTTAAAGCTGTGAGGGAGCCGTCAATCTGGAAGTAATGGTAGAGTGTGCGAGGAGGAATCAGATATCCTCTTCACACAAATACAGGGTCCAATGGTCTGGTGTTTGAGTTATGCTGCAGAGGTATAAGAAATCGTGTAGGAAGATGCAGGTTCAAATAGGAAAATAAAAAAGTGTGGAAGAAATACGGAGTAAAAGAGCACACAAACAAAATGGACAATGATTTGGAGTGGGGCAACGTAGAGTACAGGAACATGGAATACATGAATCAAAAGGGAAAAGGGAAGGATCTTCAAGTAGTGAAGCAAAAGAGTCAGTATATCGTTAATTCCGCAGCACATTTTTAATATTGTACAGGATTGCACTGAATGTAGGAGCTGGACATTTAAGTAATGCCTATTAACCGATAAAACAGACCTGTGCGTTGAAATTTGGAATATTCAATATTGTAGAGACAACATACTCTGCAAGTTTAATTCTGGCTTTGAATAATTTATGACCTTTGAGCGTTACCCCTTCAAACTTCAAAAAATAACGTTGAAAGACGGTTACCATGACACGAGCTCCCCGTGTCAATGTGGAGTTACCAATCTGAAATATTTAATGATCCTAAAGAGCTGATAGACATTGGGTCAATTACAATTGGCAACCTCAGCTGGATAACTGCACTCTCATAATTAAAATCTAGCTCAGTGGGCTAGACAGCTGGTTTGTGATGCAGAACGAGGCCAGCAGCGTGGGTTCAATTCCCGTACCAGCCTCCCTGAACAGGCGCCGGAATGTGGCGACTAGGGACTTTTCACAGTAATTTCATACTTGTGACAATAAATGATTATTATAGGGGCTGGTTTAGCTCACTGAGCTAAATCACTGGCTTTTAAAGCAGACCAAGCAGGCCAGCAGCACGGTTCGATTCCCGTACCAGCCTCCCCGGACAGGCGCCAGAATGTGGCGACTAGGGGCTTTTCACAGTAACTTAATTGAAGCCTACTCGTGACAATAAGCGATTTTCATAATGGCGTGGTTGTGGAGGGCACAGCATGAACTTTGAGACCCGCCCTGGGATACACTCCCCCTGAACAGACAAAGCAGTGGATCCACTATTTGAGAAAGGCCGTTGCTTGCTCAATGAGGTTCCAAGTGGCTCTGCTGTGCGCCCACTCTGCTTGCATGGTAGAATGTTGGGTGGAGGGGGAGGGTAAAGAAAGGCTGAAGATGGTGAGCAGGGCTGACAGGATGAATGCATCATGGCTGCTGCCAGGTTAGTGGGCATTCACCGTAATGACGACTTGGCATTCAGACACGAACTACACATGTATGGAATGGGAAGACGTTTCATATATTAGACCCAAGTCTTGTAGATGAAGGCTCTCTACCCTATTGGGAAGCCTGCTACCCTGGCAAAGCCTTGTGCTCTTTCATGTCACTTGTCCTTTCTCAGGGAAGATTCAATAAACTGCCCTCATTGGAGTACATGGCCACCGTAACTTCCTGGACATTGTGATGGACAGAATACGGGGAAATGTTGCCTGGATGGATGGGGCCAGAGGCATTAATAATGAGGGTGATGGTGATCTTGGCAGCCACTGATGGAACTAGTCACATCCTGTTGTGAGGCTTCAGGTGGAGGTGGTAGAACAGTTCAGTGATCAGTATTGCTGAAATCAAGTCATTTCAGGCATTGCTCCTGGATTTAGGGTTAAAATGTACTCATGAAAAACCCTTGATTGGTAGGGCCTTCGGTGGAGAGGCCTCTTCCTCTGCCTCCCTTTTGAGGTGTTTCCCCCTTTCTTTCCAACAGCGAGCTTCCAAAAGCTCAGCTTCTGCAGAGGTAAGTCAAAAGTGCCTCACCTGGAACTTGGTGACTGGATCTTTAGAGATTGGTGGTGCAGGGTCCATCTTGCAGTAGTGCATTTGGGGAGAGGTATCCCCCAGGGTTTTGGAATCCTAAGATTAGGGGTTCTGAGCTCCCATTTGCTAGGAGCCAGACTGACTCCCTAAGTGGCTGCCAACACGCCCGTTATCCTATTCAGAAAGACCGAGGGTGATGATGAGGTGCATGCATGAAAAGGCGGTATTGCCGATAGTACTTTGCTTTCTGGGCAAGTATGCATTGTGGGTGAAGTGCAATGCTCCCTCACCCTGCTCTGTTCTACCCATGGACTAGCTGATGTAAATGTTCCGCTTGGGGCGCAGAGACTCGACGAAGTGGCAAACTGAGAGATGTCACTGTGTCATCCCCCTGCAACGTCTGTTGCCTAACTGTTAAGAGCCACAGTGACCTCGACGGCTGCAAGCATTGCAGGAGGCAGTGGCAAAAGGGTATTGCCTCTGGACTATAATCCAAAGACCCAGAATCATGCTCTGGGGACAGGGTTCAAATCCCACCATGGCAGATGGTGAAATTTGAATTCAATAAATATCTGGAAATAAAAGTCTAAAGATGACCATGAAACCATTGTCCATTGTTGTAAAAACCCATTTGGTTCACCAATGTCCTGTAGGGAAGGTAATCTGCCATCCTTACCAGGTTTGGCCTACATGTGACTCCAGACCCACAGCAATGTGGTTGATTCTTAAATGCCCTCAGGCATGGGCAATAAATGCTGGCCCAGCCAGCGCGCCCACATCCCATGAACGAATAAACAAGAAAGAAATACCTGACAACCTGAGATTACCACAAATGACTCCTAGCACGGGACTCAAGGACACTCAATAGTTAACAATCTGGAACTGCAAATAGATGGCGGTTTTAGATGCCACAAACAGCTCCTAATTTTAGCATGGTGTTTGTAATAATGTCTTGCTCTCCAAAATATGAAATAGGTGGAAGTGCCAAATTTATATTCCACATTGTTTTTGCAGAACAATGGTTGCATCTCTCCTCCCCTCCCCCCTCCATGAGAAAAGCCGTACCTCAATCTATTTACTGTTGGAACATTGAAAGTTCTGACTCTGCCCTCCAGGCAATGTAAGGTCTAACCTGCAGAGCATTGGAATAACATTTAAGAGCTCATTTGGCTGCTTCCCTCATCAGAACTGTGTTTAAACAATGAGTCCATCACCTTGTGACCGCGGCCAAACACTCTTTATTTTCTAAAGAACAGACAGGAAAGGAAGTTTAGCCCTTTAGAGGCCCATTTTCTAATACTGGGAAATACACGCCTTCTAATATTAGATGAAAGAAAGACATCCAAACAAGGAACAGGAATAGGCCACTCAACCCCTCGAGCCTGCTCCGCCATTTAATAAGGTCATGGATGAACTGATAGGATCCTAAAATCTGAATCCGACCTGTCCCCGTTAACCTATCAACCTCTTGCTGACCAAGAATCTATCCACCTCAGCAACACGGTGGCACAGTGGCTAGCACTGTTGCTTCACAGCACCAAGGACCTGGATTCGATTCACGGCTTGAGCCACTGCCTGTGCGGAGTCTGCACATTCTCCCTGTGTCTGTGTGGGTTTCCTCCGGGTGCTCCGGTTTCCTCCCAGATGTCCCGAAAGACGTGCTTGTCAGGTGAATCAGACATTTTGAATTCTCCCCCTGTGTACCCGAACAGGTGCCGGAACGTGGTGACTAGGGGATTTTCACAGCAATTCATTGCAGCGTTAATGTAAGCCTACTTGTGACACTAATAAAGATTGTTATTGTTATTATTAAAAATATTCAAAGACTCTACTTCCACCACTCTTTGAGGAAGAAAGTTCCAAAGACTCGCAATCCTCTGAGTTAAAATAATTTACCTCATCTCCATTTTAAATGGGCTACCCCTTGGGCTGGATTCTCCGGTCGGCAACACCAAAATCGCATTCGTCGAAAGGCTGGAGAAGGCCGCGCCATGTATCAATGGCCTCAGGATGTTGCCTGAGGCCTGCCCCATGATGCTCCACCCCTCACCGGCCAAGTTCCCGATGGTGTGATACACGTGTGGTCTCACCCATCGGGAAATCAGTGTAGCGGCTGTGCACTCAGTCCAGCGCCGCCATAGTCGGGGCAGGGCTGATCCACGGGTAGTGGGGACATTATTCGGGGCTGGGGGCACTGTGGTGGGGCAGTCCAGGGTGAGTGTGCCTTCCGAAGGGGGAGACTACTTTGCGGGCCCGGTCCGCAAGCGGCTACCACCATGTTGCACGGTGCAACTGCAGCAGTCCGCCGCCGTGCACATGTGCGGCTATGGACCCAGCAATTCTCCGGGGCATATCGGCAGCTAGAGCCAGGTGCTCCACGCTGCCGGCTTGCTAGCCCCCAGCAAAACGGGGAATTGGTGGCCATTTCGCGCCAGTTTTTCTGGCGTAACACACCACCGTTCCCACGCCAGCATGGGGACATAGATCCAGAATCGGACAATCCAGCCCTTTATTTTTAAACAGTTCTAGATACTCCATTTGGCATTAAATAGCGTTTTACAACCAATTAAGTATTTTAAAAAAATTATTCATTCCTATGATGTGGCCATCACTGGTTAGGCCAGCATTTATTGCCCATCGAGTGAGATCAGACCAGATAAGGAAGACAGATATCATTCCCTGAAAGTCATTAGTGAACCATGATGGGCTTTTATGACCATCGACAATGGTTTCATGGTCATCTTTAGACCTTTAATCCCAAATTTTTATTGAATTCAAATTCAAATTCAAATTCCACCATCTGTCCTGGTGGGATTCGAACGCAGGTCCCCAGAGCATTGCCCTGGGTCACTGGGATACTAGTCCACTGAAATGGCTGTTGGCATGTGGTGCAGGTTGGACTGCTTGCGGACTGCTTGCGGGTGGGGTTTGATCGCCCTCTGGGTGGGGATGCCATGAGTCTATGAGTGTACCCCCCTAAACCTTGATTCCCTGACATGCTGCAATGCCTCTAATAATATATGATGTGGAGATGCCGGCGTTGGACTGGGGTGAGCACAGTAAGAAGTCTAACAACACCAGGTTAAAGTCCAACAGGTTTGTTTCAAACACGAGCTTTCGGAGCACGGCTCCTTCTTCAGGTGAATGGAAAGGCTTGTTCCAGAAATGTTTATATAGACATTGTCTATATAAACATTTCTGGAACAAGCCTTTCCATTCACCTGAAGAAGGAGCCGTGCTCCGAAAGCTCGTGTTTGAAACAAACCTGTTGGACTTTAACCTGGTGTTGTTAGACTTCTTACTCTAATAATATAGTGTTCTCTCAGTACTGCACTGCTGGAGTGTCAGCCTTGTCTCTTTTACTCAGGCCCTCGAGAGGGACTTAAATGCAGAACCTTGTAACTCAGACATAAGGGTGTTTGCAATTGCACCTTTGGCTGACATGTCATTGCTGCAGCATTGTTGGTAATAGTCAGATCAAACCATCATTAATATTGCTTTCTTCAATATCCGTTTTAATTGAGAATTTTAGTCATCAGACGAGAGGATTGTTATTAGTCAAGCTGCATCATAACTTTTGTTTTGATAAATTTCTACTTTATTCTGGACCCTCTGATTGTTGGATTGTCAACATTTGTTCTATGAATAGATTACTTATGTTGTTAGTATCCTGATGATTATAACATGTGTAACACTCAGAGGAAGGATGTTAGTGAGCTGATACTGACAAATGTGTAACCACCATGAATACTGATATTTTTGCACCAATTGAATTCTAACCTAATTTATAAAATTATTAACATCACATTTTACCGTTGATAATCAAGTAACTACATTGCTATTGATTCTCATACTTTTTATTGATCATTGTGGGTACATGGATTTTAAAACAATCTTTAAAAATATTAATTTATAGAAAATTCTCTGTGACGGATCATGACAGTAATTGTGTGGCAGTATGTTGGCCTGGTGCTATTCTCCACGGGATGCATGCAGGCTGTTATACGTACAATGGGTCCTTGCGAAATCCACAGCGAGGTAAGTGACATTAGAAGTTTCTGTCTGTTTATATGGTTTTAACACTAATGGCCAATGCATCGCATTTGGATTAGTCTGAAAACACATGGCGAGTACAATTGAATTCTAAATTTATTTTTTAAATTATTCATTCTGGATTCTCACAATTTACCATCAATAATCAGACACAAACTAAGATTAGGATTATAGATACTTTGGCGGGATTCTCCAATAATGGGGATTTGTCCCCACGAAAAAACTTGCGCAAATTACTCAGCACTTACCGGTCGGGGATCTGCACATGCGCACGGCGGCGGCCTGTGTCGGCCACCCCGTGCGACATGGCTGACCCACACCAAGGACCAGCACCAAGAGGATAGGCCCCCCCCCCCCCCAGATTGCGTGCACATGCAGATCAGTGGCCTCCGATCGATCGCCTGGCCAACCTGGAGGCCCCCCCCCCCCTCCCCGGTTAATGAATCCCCCGCCCCCACAAGGCGACCGAGAACTGAGTCCGCAGCCGCCACGCCGAGTGCCTGCCGGGAGGAACCATGAGACAACCACGCCGGCAGGAACTTGGCCCTCTGCACTTGGAGAATCGCCGTGGGGGCCTCTTTCAATGGCCCCCAACCGGCGCCGTGTCGACTGCGTGCGCCCAATTGGCGGTGATTCTCCGGGGACCGGAGAATCGCCTCAGCGGCGTCGGACCTGATCTCGGGTCTGACGCCCATTCTCTGTCCCCGCGCCGAGCACGATTTTGGTGCGGCAGCTTGGAGAATCCCGCCCATGGTTTTACTCATCTTATTTATGGTATACCTTCCTTGTCATGTTGAGGTAAATAATTACTTTACTCATAGTCTTTTTATTATTTTCTCCCCCTTGGCAGAGGATGGGATCCTGAGAGAAGGTTCAGCAAGGGGAGATGCACAGCCAAAATTAGAAGAGACAGCATGGGAGTCAGGAAGGTACAGAAGTTATTGGCCAACAAGTTAAGTCACAAAGGCGTTTGACAAGATTGGTGGTATTTATTTTAATGCAATGAGTCTGACAAAGAAGGCAGGCGAGTTGAGGGCACAAATTAGAACATGGGGGTATAATGCCATTGCTGTCATTGAGACATGGTTGAGAGAGGGACAGGATTGGCAGCTCAATATTCCAGGATATAGGGGGCGCGATTCTCCGAAACGGAGAGAAACAGCCGCGCTGGAGTGAAACCCGGAGTGTTTCACTCCGGCGTCGGAGGCCGCTCCTCGCCCCCTATTCCCCCCCCCCCCCCAGGGGGCTAGGAGCGGTGGTGCATGAATCTCGGGCGCCGGGCCTTGACGCACGCGTCAAAGCGGTGCGCCGAGAATGACGCGGCCGCGTCGTCTAAGTGACGTCAGCCGCGCATGTGCAGGTTGGCCGGTGGCAACCCGCGCATGCGCGGTTGCCGTCTTCCCCTCCGCTGCCCCGCAAGACATGGCGGCTTGATCTTGCGGGGCGGCGGAGGGAAGAGAGTGCGTCTCTTAGAGATGCCGGCCCGATGATCGGTGGGCACCGATCGCGGGCCAGTTACCTCATGAGCACGCCCGTGGTGCTCGATCCTCCCTCCACCCCCCACAGGCCCCACACTTACCTGTCACACGCTGTTCACGTCGGCAGCGACCAGGTATGGTTGGCGCCGGCGTGAACCGGTCGGATTCGTCAGGCCGTTCGGCCCATCCGGGCTGGAGAATCGCCGGTCGCCGTGAAAAACGGCGAGCAGCGATTCTCCGAGCGCCGTCACGCAAATCACAACATGCCATTATGGGTGGGGGGGGGGTGGGAGAATCGCGGGGGGTGCCAGGATGGCGTGGCGTGATTCGCCTGGCCCTCCCACGATTTTCCCACCCGGCGTGGGGAGCGGAGAATCGCGGCCAGGATCTTCAGGCAAGTCAGGGCAGGAGCTAAAAGAGGAGGGGGGTGTCGCAATTTTTATGAGGGAATCAATTACAGCAATAAGGAGGGACAACATCTTAGAAGGCTTTTCAAATTAAGCCATATGGGTAGAACTTAAAAACCAAAAAAGGTGCAATCACATTGCTGGGACTGTTCTGTCCCTAACAGAAATAGAGAAGCAGATATGTAGTCAAATTTCAGAAAATAGGGTTGTGATGGTGGTGGATTGCAACTTCCCCAACATTAACTGAGGTGGTCGTCGTGTAAAAGGTTTAGAGGGAGTAGAATTCTTAAAATGCGTACAGGAGAACTTTTAAAGTCAGGACGTAGAAGGTCCGACAAGAGATTGGGTGGTCCTGGACTTAATTCTAGACAACAAAGCCGGGAAAGTGGCTGAAGAATCAGTGGGGGAATATTTTGCAGACAGTGACGATAATTCAGTTAGATTCAAGCTTGTTAGGAAAAAGGACAACGGTGGGCCTGAAATCAAAGTTCCAAACTTGGGGAAGGTCGATTTTCATAAGATCAGATGCGATTTGGCCAGAGTAGACTGGGAGCAGACACTTTTAGCTAAACCTGGGACAGTGGGATGCATTCGGTAGGGGAGTGTACAAGACCAACATGTTCCAATAAAGAAAAAGGGGGGGGGACCAACAGATCCCGTGAACCCTGGATATTGAGATATACAGCAGTGAATAAAGAGAAAAAGGGAGACTTTTGGCAGAGTATAGAGTGTGCAAAAGGGAACTTAAAAGAAAATTAAGCGAGCAAAAGGGGAACATGAAAGGATATTGGCAGGTAAAATAAAGGAAAATCTTAAACTGTTGGGTCCATTAGGAACCAGAGGATGTGGAGCCAGAGGATGTAGGTAAGGTTCTAAATTAATATTTTGTGTGGCTGTTCACTAGTAAGAAGGGTATAGAAATCAGGGAGAAGGACTGTGATAAAATTGAAGAAATTAACAGACAGAGAGGGGTCCCACAGGGATTAGTGTTGGAGTCCTTGCTGTTTGCAGTTTATATAAATGATTTATACTTGAATGGAAGAGAATTGATCAGTAAGTTTGCAGATGAAACGAAAATTGGTGGGCTGGTAAATAGTGAGTTTGATAGCGTAAGATTACAGGAGGATATAAATGGGCTGGGTAGCTGGGTTGTTCAATAGCAAATGGAATTCAATCCAGATAAGTGTGAGGTGATGTACTTGGGCAGGGCAAACAAGGCAAGGGAATACATGATAAACGGCAGGACCCTGGGAAGCACTGAGGATCAGAGGGACATTGGTGTGCATATAGACTGGTTCCTTAAGATAGCAGGAATGGTGGATAAAATGGTTAAGAATGCATATGGTATACTTGCCTTTATTAGCCATAGAGTTTAAGAGCAGGGAGGTTATGCTGGAACTGTATAAAACATTCGTTAGTCCACAGCTAGAGTATTGCCTGCAGTTCTGGAATCCATATTATAGGAGGGATGTGAGAGCACTGGAAAGGGTGCAGAGGAGATTTACCAGGATGTTGCCTGGGCTGGAGAGTGTTAATTATGAAGAGAGGTTGGATAGACTTGAATTGTTTTCCTTGTGGCAGAGGAGATTGGGGGAGGGGAGGGGGAGGGGGGGGCGGGGGGGGGGGGGGGGGGGGGGGGGACATGATTGAGATTAATAGAATTATGAGGGGCATAGATAGAGTAGACAGGAAGAAACTTTTGCCCGGAGAATCAAAGGCATCAATGACCAGGGGGAATAAATTTACCGAAAGGTGCAGGAGCTTTAGAGGGGTTGGGAGGAAAAATATTTTTACCTAGAGGCTGCTGAGAGTTTGGAACTCGCTATCTGAAAGGGTAGTGGAGGCAGAGATCCTCATTACATTTAAGAAGTATTTAGATGTGCACTTGCGGCACCAAGGCAGACAAGGCAATGGGCCAAGTACTGGAAAATGGGATTAGAATAGTTAGGTGGTTGTTTTTAACCAGCACAGACATGATGGCTTGCGGTGAACATATGCTATTACAATTCACCACTGTACTGTGTTGTATTATGTTGATGCCCTTGTGGGCTTTGCCTGTAGCTCCACCCCCTCAGGGGTGGTATATATACCTGTCAGCCTGTATACGGCACTCAGTACAGAACAGTCGCAGGCGAGCACAGATCTAGCGTATTAAAACCACTGTTCACTTCTACTCCTCGTCTCGTGTGAACTGAAGGGCAATTTATGTTTTCTTACACCGACACCAATCAGCAGCAGTTAGGATGAAGTGTCTAACTCTCAGTCCCTTGCTGATGTCGTTCATGAATTGCCCAGGTGCTGGGTGACAGTAACTGGGCTGCCGTTTGCTGCATAATGACAAGACCCTCTCCTGTGGCTGAAATCAGGATGTGACCTTGTATTGCCAGGCAGTGGGACCTGGCATTTTGTCAGCAGCAGCTTATTATTCGGGGCAGCACAGTAGCATTGTGGACAGCACAATCGCTTCACAGCTCCAGGGTCCCAGGTTCGATTCCCGGCTTGGGTCACTGTCTGTGCGGAGTCTGCACATCCTCCCCGTGTGTGCGTGGGTTTCCTCCGGGTGCTCCGATCTTCTCCCACAGTCCAAAGATGTGCAGGTTAGGTGGATTGGCCATGATAAATTGCCCTTAGTGTCCAAAATTGCCCTTAGTGTTGGGTGGGGTTACTGGGTTATGGGGATAGGGTGGAGGTGTTAACCTTGGGTAGGGTGCTCTTTCCAGGAGCTGGTGCAGACTCGATGGGCCGAATGGCCTCCTTCTGTACTGTAAATTCTATGAAAAAAAATTAACAGGCCATCGCTGGGGCTGTCAGTGCTGCTGGTCCAATCACTGCTTACGGTGGCCCTTGTTGAAACTGCAGCTGGAGGGTGTGATGAATGTTATCAGTAGCTGATATAATGGTACCTAACCTTTAATGCATTGGCCCTTTAAGAACGGGCTTGGAACCCTGGGGGACTCCGCCTCTGGCTCCGTCCCCAGGAAATGGTATATAAGATAAGGCTCACTCAGGCAACATGTGATGAGCACACTTCTTGGCTGCTGTACAGTACTCAGATGATTAAAGCCTTTGAATCATCTATCTTCTCTCCTGTGTTGTGATTGAGGGTATCTCAGAGGGATTATACAGCTAGCTTGCAATTGCTAAAGGCCATGTGCCCCTTTTAAAAGGGAAATGTAGCCAAGCTACAACAGGTGCAGCAACAGCAGCATCAGGAAGGCTATATTTGAAGAAAGTAGGCTGATAATGGAACTGCAGATTAGAGAAAGGGACTCCCTGGTTCTTTGGGATGCAGTGCTGAAGACCTTTGAAGGTTGAAAGTAGGAGTGAGGCTTTGTTTCCACAGAAGGCCAAAAGGCCCTCCAGGCATATCCTGTGAAGGGAAAAAGACAATGGAGGCCAATTCTCGGAGTCTGGCTCCAAGGACCTGGCTGCAGTTCCAGAAAAAGTCAAATAACCTCACAAGGGGATCAAGGTCGGTGAATGAATCTTCAAAGGCATCTGCAACAACCACACCAGCAACCTCTCACAATGCTCGGTGCACTGCACTGCAGCCCCTTCACTCACCATCAGCAATCAGGTCACATGCATAACATTCAGCTACTCCAGCCCACCCTCACACACTTGCTAATATTGCCAGCATCACACCCATCGCTCGCTGCTTCCAATGTCTCCAGCTATTTAGCTATGGCAGGCACATTTGCAGCAAGCACATTGCAACATACTCACTGACATTTCTCCCCGTCTCTTGCCAGAGAAGGTGGTAAATAACTACAAAGAACAGCTGAGAACCAGTGGGGGAGGATCACACCAGTGTCTGTTGAGTCCTTTGGAGGAGATGATGCTCCATATCATGGGGCTGGCTGTGACTGAAATCATTGTGTTCGGCACCATTGAAAACATTTTTGATGATGATCGTGACGGCGTTATGGACCTTCTCAAATTCCACTTCACCCCCCCCCCCCCCTCATGCAATCCTGCAAGCTGCAGCGGAGGTGGTAGAGGCGGGTACGATAGCATAATTTAAGATGCATCCGGACAGATATATGAACAGGTGGGGAACAGAGAGAAGTAGACCTTGGAAAATAGGCAACAGGTTTAGATAAAGGATCTGGATCGGCGCAGGCTGGGAGGGCCGAAGGGCCTGTTCCTGTGCTGTCATTTTCTTTGTTCTTTGACAATGGTCCTCGCTGCCCTTGCCAACCCCCCCCCCCCCCCGCCAACCCCTTCTCTCAGCCCAATCATTGGTCACAGTAAGAAGTCTTACAACACCAGGTTAAAGTCCAACAGGTTTGTTTCAAACAGGAGCTTTCGGAGCACTGCTCCTTCCTCAGGTAAATGGAGAGGTATGTTCCAGAAACATTTATATAGACAAAGTCAGGGATGTCGGACAATGCTTGGAATGCGAGCATTTGCGGGCAATCAAATCATTACAGATCCAGAGATAGGGGGTAATCCCAGGTTAAAGAGGTGTGAATTGTCTCAAGCCAGGACAGTTGGTAGGATTTTGCAAGTCCAGGCCAGATGGTGGGGGGTGAATGTAATGCAACATGAATCCAAGATCCCGGTTGAGGCCACACTCATGCGTGCGGAACTTAGCTATAAGTTTTTGCTCGGCAATTCTGCGTTGTCGCGTGTCCTGAATCATTGGTCAACCAGCGAAACGTCACCATGAAGGCTGGGAGTATCAATCACCCTCTGATGAAGAAGCACTGTCACTTGATCCAACATTTGCAACTTCCAGTAAATATACTAGCACTGCACCTAATATAGAGTAGTATAGAGTCGGCATCGGCACGTGTTGAATCATGAGTTGGCAAGGGGGACAGGAAGGCTCATGTGTTAGCTCACCAGAGGGCAAGGTTGAAGATGGGTTCTGCTGCACAGGATTCAGAAGGGGACTTCATCTGGACTGCTGTGTATACTTTGGTCTCCTTTAAGAAAGAACTTGACTGACTGGAATAAAGGAGCTATCCTAGAGGAGAGGTTGGACAGACTGGGCCTGTATCCTCAAGTTAAAGTCTGCTGAACAGTGAGTTCAGCAGGTTGTTTCTCAGTGGCTGCAGACCGAGAAACATCCCACTATCCAGCGGCACTTTACCGTTCTTTTTGGTTTCGGGGAGTTTCTCCCCTATGAGGCCACACTTATCAGGGATTTCTTGCAAAGCTCGCCAGCAGGAAAGGCTCCTTGCAGATTGGGGTGCCATTTTGGAAGGCTGCCCTGATCTTCCCCCACTCTTATGACATCCCCCTCATCCCCCCCAACCCTGGGCCCCAGGCACCCTTTCTACCTGGCAAGCCCCCCCCCCCCCTCCCCCCCCCCCTCCCCCCCCCCTCCCCCAGTCCCAACCCTTGGCACTGCCAACCTGGGCACATTAGCACTGCCAACCTGACACCCTGGCAGCTGACACCCGATTCCATGGGGCAGAGGGGCAGCTGGAGTGAGCTCAAGAGGCCTCTGGGATGTTTGGCTCTGCTGGTTCTGGTTGTTCCCCATTGTCTGCACCATAGTGTCAATGTCCTCAGCGATGGTCCTCCGTAACTGGGCATGTTCTGCAGTGCCTCGGCAATATTCACCTGCACCTAGAACGTGCCCCACGGTGACAGGGACATGATGTCGAGGCATTCAGCCCCCCATGGTTGTCACAGAGGAGAAATGTCCTGGACACGACCATTCAAGAAGTAGAGGTTGTGCTCCAGGTTTTACACTGCGGTCGCCACCCTAACAGTGTCGGGCTCAATGCCACGCATTGTCGACACCGGCCTCCTGCACCCAAAGTCTTTGGGTCTCCTTAAATTGGCTATGCAGTCACTGGAATGAAACCTCCTGAATGTCAGGGCTCTGGTCTATCATCTGCATCCGCTCTGGGAGAACCTTGTCCAGAGGCCCGACATGTGACTGGGACTCAGCTGAGCCCTGGGATCCAGCAGGCCTCCGACTTGGATGTATCCGCCTCCACCTGATGTGAATCAACAACTGTGTGGTACTTCACCAGATTGTGCCGCAGAGGCTTGTTGACTAATGTTGTCCACCGAGGTGTGTGTCTCTGTGCTTGTAGAAGGTGGAGTTGATACCTATGGCGCCTTAATCGTGGTCTCCATGCAACTGTTCTCGGAGGTGGCCTCTTGGATGGCAGGGATGGCCTGGCCTCATCAGGTGGAGATCCTGCGAGACAGTGGGCATGTGACCAGTGACATGAACAACTCACTCTAGACAGTTCATCTGGGTGAAGGGGCAGTGGGTCCTCACCTCTGTGGCGCAGGCCAACCTTGCTATTGGTGACTGTTCTCTTGTCAGGCAACTCTGCAATGTAGGACCCGTTCCTCATAGGGGGTGAGGACTCCGCACCCCTTCATGGTCCTTTTCCGCTTATTATGGGCTATTTTCTCCTGCAGGGACAAAAAGAGGGCATTGAGAGCTGGACTCTTGATGGGTGAGGGGGGTCTATAACAGGTGGCATGTGTGGACACCGTACCTAGACATGAAGAGGTTGTGCTGGTGGGTGCTAGGGGGCTCTGAGGAACAAGTACGAAGATCGGGGCGGGATTCTCCAATAATGGGGCTATGTCCCCCACTCCGGCATGAAAAGCGGCGCTAGCCACTCTGCCGCCTACAGTCCCCGATAATGCTCCCCTTCCTAGGGGTCTGGGTCGGCGCCAGAGTGGCCCCCGCAGCTCCAGCTGGCGTGAGTTCACGCATGCGCGCTACGGCTGGTGTATTTCTGCACGTGCGTGGAACGGCCGGCGTGATTCCGCGCATGTGCTGGGGTTCCCTTCTCCGTGCCGGCCCCTGGGACAATATAGCAGAGCCCTACAGAGGCCCGGCGCGGAGGAACATAGGCACTCACGGAACCAGCCCCCCCCCACTGATCGGTAGGCCCCGATCGCGGGCCAGGCCACCATGGGGGCCCCCCAGAGTCAGAACCCCTCTGCCCCCCTCCAGGACGGCCCCCGCACACACACCTTCCAGGTCCCGCCGTGTGAGAACTGAGTAACCCACGCCGGCGGGACTCGGCTAAACGCGTCGGCCACTCGGCCCATCGGAGCCCGGAGAATCGTCGGGGTCGGGGGGGGGGGGCACATTCAACAGCCCCCGACCGGCACGGCGGGAATCCCGCGGGTGCCCGAGAATCGGCGGGGGAGTACCAGGAAGCCAGCGTCGGGGCGCGATTCTCACATCCCCCGGGGATTCTCTGCCCCGGCGTGGGATCGGAGAATCCTGGCCCAGATGCGGGTAGGGTGTGAGATGTCAGCAGTGATTTGTAGGGTGGGAGGTTTGGGAATTTGAGGGTTGGCAGGATACCAGAAGAGAGGGGGTAACTTACCATTGCAGCTCGATGGAGGTCGTTGGTCTTCTTCCGACATTGGATGGCGGTCCTCCTGACAACGCCTTCCAGGTGGTATTGCTGAACCTACTGCTGGTCCTCCAATCCCCTCAGGGGAACAAAGTGGCCCATCACTCATTGCCAGTGTCGAGAAGCTTGGCCATGTCGGCATCGCCAAAGCGAGGAGCAGGTCTGCGTGCTGCCATGTGTGTTGACTGGGAGTGAGTGGTGACGGAGCGTTTAAAAGCAGCTTCCCCGTGTTGGTGGTGGGAAGCTGAGACGCGAGTCTGGCGAATCAGACAGCGAGACAGTAGTAATGACGAGAAGCTCGTGGGGGCTCATTTACGGCACTAAGTGCCATTAAATAAAGGGCCACGGTCTCTTCTATGCAACCATCGAGGAACACGCCGTCAAACGTGCCCAAAATGGCAATTTTTCCGTTGATTCGCACCCTAAAGGGGGCCATTTTGGAGCAGCAGTGATGTGAAGCGGCAAAGGTTGAGCATCCAGTCATGCTTAGTACAACTGGTGCAAAGGCTATCAGATACCTCTTCATTCTTCTCTTCTTTCTCTCCCTCATGGGGTACACTTTGAAGGTGGCACCTTCATGAGCATAAAGTTGTGGAAGACACAGCAGATCACCAGGAACTAGGAGCCATTGGTAAGTATTAGAGGGCTCCCTCTCAGTGGTCCAGGCAGTGGGACTGTTGTATAGAGCGCTGGTGGTTTACCTCCACCATGCTCCTAGTGGCTGCATAGTTCTCATTTCAGCCATATTGGGCTGGATTCTCTGCCGTCGAGATCCCCCGTCTGGCCACATTTCCTATTATGGCATGTAGTGGCCATAATAGGAAACCCCATTGGCTGCCTGCTGGGATGGAGGATCCCGCTGCCGGCAGGGGCATGTCGCACCTGAAAGCGGGTACGGCAGGATGGAGAATCCTGCCCATTGGCTTTGCGTGGCTTTGTGGTAGAAGAGAGTCATGAACCAGGTGTACCCTTGTTACCCAGTGTGGTGCTAACCACAGTAGATATGCATACTTGCAGTAGGGGGATGTATGGCTGTACCTGTAATACAGGTTCCTCCGGTAAGCCCCTGCCGGCTAGCTCCGCCCACAGGGAGCTTGTGTATAAATATGCGTGTGAGTCACTCAGACTCTAGTCTTCAGTTGCAGCCGGAGGAATAGCATCACACAGCAATAAAGCCTCGATTGAACTTGTCTCTCGTCTTTGACTGAAATTGTTAGCGCCACACCCAGCAGTCAGCCTCCGGTTCTTTATGGTGATGTCCCAACATAGCAGTTATTGTTGACTGTCACATGATGAAAGTGTTGTGACTGCTACCAGGATAACTGGCATTCACAAATCGGATCTCATGGGCACCGTCACGTACCAACTGCATTTTTATGCACTGGTAGCCCTTGCAGCTCCAGTATCTCTCCCCATTGATATGCAGGGCCAAATTGAACCAAAGATTGATCTCGATAGCCACTCGCAATGCCATCTTTCCTCTGCTGTGTAGCCACAGGTCCAATTACGATAGGCGGCACTGTTTAATGGTCACCTCCTTGTGAATCGTAGCCTCCTCAGACACTGCTCCTGACAGAGATGGAGGGAGAAGTACTCCTGTAAAGGCACCTGGTGAAGGCCTTCTATTGAGAGCGTTCCTCCTTCTCCCAGTCTGCACAGCTTCCCCTGTCTGCTGTCCCTGCTCTATCTCCAGGTCGTACTGCAGTGCAAGAGGAACGGCCAGCAAAAGGCCATCTGTAAATTGAATGATGATTCCTTTAAATCGATCGAATGGAGTTGTCAGGAAGTGATTGGCTGCTTAATGAGATGGTATTAACAGTACATGCGCGGTTCAAACTCACAGATTGATCACAATCTGGCAAGCTTCTACCCTTCTCGAATACATTCATGGGGCAAAACCATTCAGACGGTGAGGTTTCCAGCCCCACCCCAGCACTGGAAAAGCCGGTGGGTGACACATCCCACTCCTAGGCTGCCCGGCAGCCATTTAACACTCTGTGTGTGGGAGGCTATTTGACTGGAGGTAGGCCTGCTGCCCACATTTGGAGAGGAAGGCCCGCCTCAGAGAGCTGTCGCCAATCAGATTGGCCGGCAGCTCTCTCATCCCAGCAGAGCCACTGAAAGCTGTGGCCACATCTAGGACTTCATTGAGTCCCACGGAACAAAGTGCAGGAAGCCCAGAATACAGTTAAGTCCATGGGTCTCTCCGTGGGACCATGCGAAGAGACGCTGGGGGGGATGACGGGGTAGGAGGTATCCATGACAGACGAAGACCCTGGTGGTGTGCCCTGATTAGGAAAGGGGATAAATGAGGGAGGTACACCCTGCCTTCCCACCCGATGCCCGAGCAGGCTAAACTGCCAGGCTTCACCCACTCCCTCCGACCTCCTACCATTGGCCTAAAAATTGTAGCCAGCAGGAAGCGGCCTACATGTCCATTAATTGGCCATTTGAGGACCTGCGCCCTCAATTGGAGTGAAGGCAGTCCTGCTATCCTAGGCCTCACCACCCCCTCTAAAATTGCTGCCAGGTTGGGGGCGGGCAGGTAGACAGAGGGAAGGGCACCAGCCGAATATATGTACTCCCTCACCTACAAATCTACCGGTGAGGGAACAGTAAAATGCTGCCCAAGAAATCTTTTACATTCTCCTGATAGATCAGACAGGGCCTCGGTTTAAAGCCACACAAAATTAAGGCATGAATGAGGATTTCAGCAGCACATGGGATTATGTACAGGTGGAGGTATAGCGGTGGAAGTAGTTAGTCTTCCTTTCTGCACTACACAGCTTCACTTCCCCTTAAACTCCATCTGCAATGGAGAGGATTTGCGATTCGATGCTCAGTTAGCAATGTGCTTCATCTGGGCTCTCCTGAGCTGGGAAGGAGCAGGGAACACAAATCAAGGGTGCGTAGTCTGACCCATATGAAATAAAGGAGCCACTTATAATGCCCAGAGCAGACTTGTAAGGACATTGGATAAAGAAATGCTGCTGGTGATAGATACAATCATGTGTTTAGAGGGAGACCTGTCTGTGATAGAAATCAGAAGTGTCTATGGGAGGTGGCAAGGTTAGGATGGCATGGCTGTGAATTTGGGTAGGAAAAGATATATGGAAGGAGTGGTTAGGGTTGAGTGGTAAATATTGAGGAAGGAATTCAGAGGAGAGTGGGCAAGTGGTTCTGTGATGCAGATTTAAATCATCATGGACAAGTGTGAATATAGAGCACAGGCCAGATATCCATGTCTAAGGGCCAACCATCTTCAGCTTCTTCATCAACGACATTCCTTCCATCATAAGGTCAAAAGTGGGGATGTTCGCTGATGACTGCACAATGTTCAGCATCATTCGCGACTTCTCAGACACTGAAACAGTCCATATCCAAATGCAACTGGCAAGTAATATCCGTGCCACAGAAGTGCTAAACAATGACCATCTCCAACAAGAGAGACTCTAACCATCACCCTTTGACATTCAATGGCATTACCATTGCTGAATCCCCACAATCAACATCCTGAGGGTTACCATTGACCATAAATTTAACAGAACTGGCCATATAAATACTGTGGCTACACGAGCAGGTCAGAGGTTAGGAATCTTATGAGGCATAACTCACCTCCTGACTCCCCAAAGCCTGTCCACAATCTACAGGGCACAAATGC
This sequence comes from Scyliorhinus canicula, assembly GCF_902713615.1. Lineage (NCBI taxonomy): Eukaryota > Metazoa > Chordata > Chondrichthyes > Carcharhiniformes > Scyliorhinidae > Scyliorhinus > Scyliorhinus canicula. The sequence continues at coordinate 29,716,748 of NC_052149.1, read as the reverse complement.
CTTTCCTCGGTGAGTGCTGCTCTAGCAACACTCAAGAAGCCTGACAACATCCAGAACAAGGCAGCCCGACTGATTGCAACCCCATCCACAACATTCCTTCCTTCCACCACTGACACACGGTCATGTGTACCATCCACAAGTTGCACTGGAGGAATCACAAAGGATCCATTGACAGCACCTCCCAAACCAGTTTACCACTGCCACCCAGAAGGGCAAGGGTGGCAGATACGTGGGGACACCACCAATTGGAAGTGGTTTTAAAAGAAAACAGTTTCCTGTCTCCAACTTTACCACTATCATTTGATGTTGTTAAAAGTGACCATCCAGCTTGTTGAAATAAGTGTGCTGAGCATCACTAACCAATGGCAAAGGTACTTAGATCAATGATTGATTCCCTCTCCAATATTTACAAACTCGGATTTTGCTTGTTCAGAAACTTCTGTCATGGTGGAAAGAATAGTTGCAGCCAGGCAGGAGCATTCAGGTCTCCAGCCCAAGGTCCTGATTGGAAGATCGTGCAAATTGTTTCCCTTGTCATTTCTTAATTGGGCCTTTCATGAAGAAAGTGGATTACCTTTGATGTGCACATCCTGGCAACAACCATCTGGTCACAACCTCAACCTCTAGCACCCAAATTGACAAGATCTGGCCCTATAATGTACTGCCACGGAATCAAGAGCAAAGATTTTCGAAGTTATAAGCCATTTAACATTGCTATGGATCTGGAGTCACATGTAGGTCAGACCAGGTAAAGACAGCAAATTTCCTTCCTTAAAGGTCATGAGTGAACCAGATGGGTTTTCACAACAATTGATTCATGACTATCATTGGACATTTATTTTACTTCAGCTTTTTACTGAATTCAAATTCCACCATCTGCTGTAGTGTGATTCGAACCCGTTTCTCTAGAGAATTACCCAGGATCTCTGGATTGCTCGTCCAGTGACAATACCACTATACCTCCATCTTCCTGTGAATTCCCGTAACAGCCTCCCCGAACAGGCACCAGAATGTGGTGACTAGGGGCTTTTCACCGTAACTTCTTTGAAGTCTACTCGTGACAATAAGCGATTTGGGCAGCACGGTAGCATTGTGGATAGCACAATGGCTTCACAGCTCCAGGGTCCCAGGTTCGATTCCGGCTTGGGTCACTGTCTGTGCGGAGTCTGCACATCCTCCCCGTGTGTGCATGGGTTTCCTCCGGGTGCTCCGGTTTCCTCCCACAGTCCAAAGATGTGCAGGGTTAGGTGGATTGGCCATGATAAATTGCCCTTAGTACCCAAAATTGCCCTTAGTGTTGGGTGGGATTACTGGGTTATTGGGATAGGGTGGAGGTGTTGACCTTGGGTAGGGTGCTCTTTCCAAGAGCCGGTGCAGACTCGATGGGCCGAATGGCCTCCTTCTGCACTGTAAATTCTATGAATTGGTTTCCACGTGGTAGTTTAACTCTCTGACAAGTGCTGAAAAATTATCTTAATGGTTTTAGAGCATCAGGTAGATTATTTCTGCTTAATATAAGTGACCCTAAAGTCAATCTTGCCATATTTTAAAACTTGAATTTCTATTGTGGAAATGCTGTACTAAAAATTGAGATTTTGAATGTATTCCTCAGGAGTCCGCAATTTGCTCTGGGAGGAATCTTACGAGCGTGCCAAAAGATCTTCCTACAAATTTAACAATTTTGGATTTATCGCACAACTCAGTGGATGCAACTGATCCCGAAAACATTAGGAGACTGCAGGCACTCAGGAATCTGGTCTTCCTCAATCTTTCGAATAACCACATCCCAACTCTAAGCCCAGGGATCTTTGCAAGCCTGAAGATGCTGAAGGTATTGGATCTGAGTAACTGCGAGATTGATGTGCTCCACCCAAGGGCCTTCAAGGGTCTTTTAAGTCTAAAGACCCTGATTCTGAACAACAACAGAATAAAGGACTTGGCACCTCAGTCCCTCAGTGATATGCAGGCATTGTCAACATTGGACCTTGCCAATAACAAGCTGAGCATAGTGTCCATCCAGTTGTTGGAGAAATTCGAAGGAATACATGAGGTTCGACTGCAAGAAAATTCTTGGGTCTGTGACTGTACTCTGTACCCACTACAGAAATGGCTGAAGCTACAGCTTGGTAAGTAATTAGTGAATGCCAAATTAAGCTCAGTTTCAGAGAGTCTTGCTCTCAGGTAAGTGCTCAGGGGTCTGCTGAGACACTTGTCCATCAGTCTGAGCCTAGTCGTTAAGCAGCCTCTCCAGCATAGAATGGAAGGATTAATTTTAACTTAAATCGCCCATTGAAAAGACAATGGGTCAGGTCAGCCATTCTCTATACAATTTGCTTCAATGGAGACATTGGACAATCTGTGACACGTACCGCTGATGCAATTATATCAGTTCACTCTGTGGTGTATTAGGTTGCAATGACCCACTGACTATTATCCTAGACTGCAGTTCAAAACACACTTCCAATTTCAGTATAACCCATCAAGGGATTCTGGTGTCGACATGTAGAGAGCAGCCGCACACGAGGTTGCTCCCGCCAGAGATCTTTGATTTAAGCCCTTTTCACCCGGTTTTTGGGGGAGATTTGGGGTGGAATTTGTTCAGTTTGTTGCCCCGCCTGACATCTTGGCAGGTAAACTTAAGACGTTACAGTGAGAAGTCTCTGAGGACCACGAAAGAGCAATTGAGGGGGCGATGTCCACTTTTCGAGCGACCTTGGCAAAAATGGATGAAGTGGTGAAGGCACTGGCCACAGAGGTAAAGGAGGTGAAGGTGACCGTTTATGTTTTATGTTTATTACTCTGTGTGGGGGCCGTCATGCTAGCTATATAGTTTGTTAATGGGAGCGGAGGGATGTGGGCTATCAGCAGTCCATACTGTGCAGGGGGACGGTTTAAGCATGAGCTTAGGATTTTTGTTTTCATTTCGGTTTTCTGACGGTGGCTATAAACTTATCTTTGTTCCATGTTGATGGGGGATTTGGCGGCCATCTTAGGTGGGCCTTGTGTCGGCTCTCTTTGAGTAGTTGCTGGACTGCCCCACAGGGTGGAACGGCTGATTCTGGGTTGGGAATGGTAGACGATCCGTTATTAGGCTGGTCACTTGGAATGTGAGGGGATGGAATGGCCCGGTAAAAAGATCAAGGATGTTTGCATACCCGAGGAGTTTGAAGGCTGATGTGGTGCTGCTGCAGGAGATCCAGTTGCGGATTCAAGATTAGACACGGTTGCGGAAGGGCTGGGTGTGCAAGTATTTAATTCAGCATTTGACATTATGGCCTGAGGGGATGCCGTGATTTTGATTAATAAGAGAGTATCTTTTTTGGCGTCTAAGATTTTGATAGTTCCGAATGGGTGGTATGTAACAGCCATTTGGTCGCTGGCTGGTACTCCAATGGTCTTAGTTAATTTCAAACTGAGATGATGCAGCTTTATTCTATAGGTTTCTGGCTTCTATTCCCTACCTGGACCCTCACCAGCTAATTCTGGCGGGGGGGAACTTTACCTGCGTCCTAGACTCTCGGCTGGATAAACTGAGGCACAAGTCTTTGAGTCCTTCAGAGATGGAAAAGGCACTTTTGGCCTTTATAGAGCAGTTGGGAGGGCAGACTCGTGGAGATTTTTCCATCCAAATGATAAGGATTTTTCCTTTTTCTCGCAGGTGTATCAGGTCTGCTCCCGGATTGATTCTTTTGTGGTGGGTAGGTCTCTGCTTCCAGGAGTGGTGGGGATGGGGTATTGGGTGATAGTTACTTCAGATCATGCTCCACATTTTGTGGATTTGGTGTTGAGGTCGATCCCCTCTCGGTGTGGAGGTTGGAGATGACGTTGATGGCGGATAAGGGATTCTGGGAGAGGGTTTCCTCTGCCATTGGGGAGTTCATTGACTTTAATGGGAATGAGGAGAATTCGCCTTCAATGTCATGGGAGGCTCTGAAGGTGGTCATTCGGGAGGAGATCATCTCTGATAGGGCATATAAGGAGAAGAGTAAAAGTGGAGACGCAGACGTTGGTGGATTCCACCTTTGAGGTGAATCAGCTATACTCACTTGCCCCGATGCTGGGATATTTGGAAAGCAGGAAGAAATTCCAGTTGCAATTTGAGCTGTGTTTGATGGGCAGGGCAGTGCACCAGCTGCGACGCTTGAGGGAGAGCTTTTTATGAGCATGGTGAGAAGGTCAGCCATCTGTGCACCAGCTGAGGCAGTAGACGATCTCTCGGGAAATAGTGCAGGTGAAGGACTCAAGTGGCAGGTTGGTCTCCACCCCAGGTAAGGCCAACGAAGCGTTCGAGGCTTTTTAATCATAGCCTTCATAAGTTGGAGCCTGGGGAGGATGGGTTGTCCATGATGGAATTTTTGGATGGCTTGTCTATCCCAACTGTAGAATGAGAGAAAAGGGGGGAGTTAGAGTCTCCGTTGAGCCCGGAGGAGGCCTTGAATGCATGGGTTGATGCAGATGGGTAAGAAGCCAGGTCCAGACGGATTCCAGATTGGATTTTATAAGAAATTTGCAGGTCAGCTGGTCCCATTATTGTTAGAGATGTTTAACGATTCCATGTCCTGGGGGATATTGCCAGCCACATTGGTGCAGGCATCGATTTCCTTGAACCGATAGAGTGTGGATCATATCACCCTATTTCATTATTGAATGCAGATGCAATGTTGTTGCCGAAGGTTTGGCAATGTGCTTGGAGCCCTACCTTCAGGGGATAATATCGGAGGTTTGTTAAGGGCAGGCAGCTGACGGCCAACATTCAGTGATTGGTTAATGTTATTCTGTCCCCCTCTCCAGTCCCTGAACCAGACGCAATTATTTGAAAATGAAATGAAATGAAAATCGCTTATTGTCACAAGTAGGCTTCAAATTAAGTTACTGTGAAAAGCCCCTAGTCGCCACACTCCGGCGCCTGTTTGGGGAGGCTGGTACGGGAATATAACCATGCTGCTGGCCAGCCTGGGTCTGCTTTAAAAGCCAGCTATTTAGCCCAGTGTGCTAAACCAGCCCCTGGTTCAATGGATTTCAATGGATGCTGAAAAGTCATTTGATAAGGTGGAGTGGGGGTATCTGTTCGAGATCCTTGGAAGGTTTGGCTTAGGACCTAGACGTATATCTTGGATCCAGCTTTTATATGGAGCACCCACTGCGACCGTTCATAGGAATATCTTGAGCTCAAAATATTTCCAGCTGAAGAGAGGCATGAGACCAGGTTGTCTATTGTCCCTGCTATTGTTTGCCTTGGCAACTGAGCCTCTGGTCATAGCATTGAGATTATTGGAGGGGTTAGCGGTGAGGGGGGGGGGGGGGGGGGGGGGGGAGCATAAGATGTCTTTGTATGCGGATGATTTGCTGTTGTATGTAAAAAATCCTCTCTTCAGTGTAGAGGAGATAATGAAACCTCTCAGGTTTGGTCTTTCTCGGGATATAAAATTAACTTGGGCAAAAGCGAATACTTTCCTGTGAATCCCCCAGGGAGGTGTGCCAATCTGGGGAGGTTGCTTTTTTACTTGGCTAGGTCCGTCTTCCATTATCTGCGTATCCAGGTAGCCCATGATTGGCCTCGCTCCATCAACTAAATTTTGTGCACCTCGTAAATGAGGTCAAATCTGACTTGAAGAGGTGGGAAAACCTCCCTCAGCTCCTGGCGGGCAGGGTCCAATCGGTAAAGATGAATATCCTCTGAAGGGGAAGGTATCAGATATTGGATTGGGGCGATATTTACAGTGAAAAGTATTTTTCTGCGAGCAGCTCAACAGATCATTAAGAACATGGGAAGAAAAGGGAATAAAAGAAAATACACAATAGGGCAACACAAGGTATATAATGTAACTACATAAGCACCGGCATCGGGGGAAGCATACAGGGTGTAGTGTTAATGAGGTCAGTCCATAAGAGGGTCATTTAGGAGCCTGGTAACAGCGGGGAAGAAGCAGTTTTTGAGTCTGTTCGTGCGTGTTCTCAGAAGTTGGAAAAGTGACTAAGCCGGGTGGGAGGGGTTTTTAATTATGCTGCCCGCTTTCCCCAGGCAGCGGGAGGTGTAGATGGAGTCAATGGATGGGAGGCAGGTTCATGTGATGGACTGGGCGGTGTTCATGACTCTCTGAAGTTTCTTGCGGTCCTGGGCCGAGCAGTTGCCATACCAGGCTGTGATGCAGCCAGATAGGATGCTTTCTACGGTGCATCTATAAACGTTGGTAAGGATTAATGTGGACATGCCAAATTTCCTTAGTTTCCTGAGGAAGTATAGGCGCTGTTGTGCTTTCTTGGTGGTAGCATCGATGTGGGTGGACCAGAACAGATTTTTAGCGATGTGCACCCCTAGGAATTTGAAACTGCTAACCATCTCCACCTCGGCCCCTTTGATGCTGACAGGGATGTGTACAGTACTTTGCTTCCTGAAGTCAATGACCAGCTCTTTAGTTTTGCTGGCATTGAGGGAGATATTTATAGTCGGCTTGTGTCGATGGAGAAAACTGTATTGGATGAACATAGAGCAGTACAGTACAGGCCCTTCGGTCCACGATGTTGCGCCGACCACTTATCCTAAACTAAGATCAACCTAACCTACACCCTTTCAATTTACTGCTGTCCATGTGCCTGTCCTTATGTGGAGTCGCTTAAATGTCTTTAATGATTCTGACTCCACCACCTCTGCTGGCAGTGCATTCCACGCACCCACCACTCTCTGTGTAAAGAACTTACCCCTGACATCTCCCCTATACCTTCCTCCAATCACCTTAAAATTATGTCCCCTTGTGACAGCCATTTCCACCCTGGAGAAAAGTCTCTGGCTATCCAGTCTATCCATGCCTCTCATCAGCTTTTACACCTCTATCATGTCACCTCTCTTCCTTCTTCGCTCCAGTGAGAAAAGCCCTAGTTCTCTCAACTTTTCTTCATAAGACATGCCCTCCAGTCCAGGCAGCATCCTGGTAAATCTCCTCTGCACCCATCCAAAGCATCCACATCCTTCCGCAATGAGGTGACCAGAACTGGACACAATATTCCAAGTATGGTCGAACCAGGGTTTTATAAAGCTGCAGCAAAACTTTGTGGCTCTTAAACTCAATCCCCTTGTTAATGAAAGCCAACACACCATACGCCTTCTTAACAACCCTATCAACCTGGGTGGCAACTTTGAGGGATCTACGTACGTGGATCCCAAGATCCCTCTGTTCCTCCACACTTCCAAGATCCTTCCTTTTACCCTGTATTCAACATTCAAATTCAACCTTCCAAAATGAATCACTTCACATTTATCTAGGTTGAACTCCAGCTGCCACTTCTCAGCCCAGCTCTGCATCCTGTCAAAGTTCTGTTGTAACCTGCATCACCCTTGACACTATCTACAACTCCACCAACATTTGTGTCATCGGCAAACTTACTAACCCACCCTTCCACTTCCTCACCCAAGTAATTTATAAAAACCACAAAGAGCAGAGATCCCAGAACAGATCCTGCGGGACACCACTGGTCACCGACCTCCAGGCGAATACTTTTCATCAGGGCAGCACGGTAGCATTGTGGATAGCACAATCGCTTCACAGCTCCAGGGACCCAGGTTCGATTCCGGCTTGGGTCACTGTCTGTGAGGAGTCTGCACATCCTCCCCGTGTGTGCGTGGGTTTCCTCCGGGTGCTCCGGTTTCCTCCCACAGTCCAAAGATGTGCGGGTTAGGTGGATTGGCCATGATAAAATTGTCCTTAGTGTCCAAAATTGCCCTTAGTGTTGGTGGGGTTACTGAGTTATGGGGATAGGGTGGAGGTGTTGACCTTGGGTAGGAGGTAGGGTGATCTTTCCAAGAGCCGGTGCAGACTCGATGAGCCGAATGGCCTCCTTCTGCACTGTAAATTCTATGATATCCACTACCACTCACTGTCTTCTTTCAGCCACCCAATTCTGTTTCCAGACAGCCAAGTTTCCTTGTGTCTCCTGGCTTTCTGAATATGCCTACCATGGGGAACCTTATCAAATGCCTTACTGAAATCCATATACACCACATCCACTGCCAGACCTTCATCAATGTGTCTCGTCACATCCTCAAAGAATTTAACGAGGCTTGTGAGGCTTGACCTGCCCCTCACAAAGCCATGCTGCCTATCTTTAATTGAACTATGTTTTTCTAAATAATCATCAATACTATCTCTCAGAATCCTTTCCAGTATTTTGCTCACCACAGACATAAGACTGGCTGGTCTGTAATTCCCAGGGATTTCCCTATTCCCTTTCTTGAACAGGGGAATAATATTCGCCTCCCTCCAATCATCCGGTGCCACTCCAGTGGAGAGTGAGGACGCAAAGATCATCGCCAACAGCACAGCAATCTCCCCCCCTTGCTTCCCATAGTAACCTTGGGTATATCCCGTCAGGTCCAGGGGACTTATCTATCCTGATGCTTTTCAAAATTTCCAGCATATTCACCTTCTTAATATCAACTTGTTCGAGTCTATTAACCTGGTTGATGCTGTTCTCACGAGCAACAAGGTCCCTCTCTCTAGTGAATACGGAAGTAAAACATTCATTTAAGGCCTCCCCTATGTCCTCAGGCTTTAGTCGCAAGTTCCCTCCACTATCCCTGATTGGCCCTACTCTCACTCTGATCATCCTCTAATTTCTGACAGCTAAAAAGGAAGTGGGAGGGAGAGCTGGGTCAGGTTTTTGATTGGGGTGGGGGTGTGGAGTGCGGCTCTACACAGACTCAACTCCACCTCCTCATGGGCTAGGCTCAGCTTGATTCAGTTTGAGATGGTGCACAGGGCACATGTGACCAGGGCACGGATCAGTGGTTTTTTTTTTCGGAAGTAGAGGACAGGCGTGAGCGTCGTTCATGGGTTCTGGCGAATCACGCGCACATGTTCTGGTTTTGTCCTAAACTTGGGACCTTTTGGATCCTTTTCTTCAGCAAAGTGACAGGGATTCTTGGTTTTGCGTTGGAGCCTTGCCCGTTGGTGGCTATCCTTGGGGTCTCGGACTCGCCGGAGCTGCAGACGGGGGCGAAGGTGGATGCTCTGGCCTTCGCCTCGCTATTAGCCCAAAGGCGAGTTATGTTTGGGTGGAGGATTCCGATTCCGCCCAGTGCTTTGACCTGGTTGAGTGACCTTATGGAGTCTTTGCACTTAGAAAAGGTCAAGTATATCATGCAGGGGTCGACACAAGGTTTCTACTCGAGAGATGGCAGCCTTTCATTTCCTAATTCAGGGAGCTGATCACCGTCAGAAGTTAGGGGAAGGCGGTTTCTGGATTTGTTTTGGGTTTTGTCTCGGTTGTTTTTCCCTTTTATTTGGTGTGCGAGGGATGGTTGAATCTGGAATTGTATTTGTTGTGTCGTATGGTTTTACGATGTTTATATTGAAATATTTTTCTTAATGAAAATATATTTTTAAAAATACATTAAAAAGCATGGTTGTCAGCTTCAAACTGGATATTAGGGGTCTCCATAAAACATACAGTTCAGGAGTATTTAGGAGTAGGCAACAATGGCTGTTCTTGCTAGCGATGCCCACATCCCAGGAAATAATAAAGAAAATAATATAGTTATCCTTCAATCAACAAAGCTAAGAAATCCCACAAGAAATACATGAGATCAGAGCTCTGGAGTGCTGCCACATTCAGTCTTGAATTGTGGTGGGCAATTAACCAACAGGGCGGCGCAGTGGTTAGCATTGCTACCTCACAGCGCCAGGGACCTGGGTTCAATTCCAGACTCGGGTGACTGTGTGGAGTTTGCACTTTTTCCCTGTGTCTGCGTGGCTTTCCTCCGGGTGCTCCGGTTTCCTCCCACAGTCCAAAGATGTTCAGGTTAAGTGGTGTCACAGGGATAGGGTGGGGGAGCCGGCCTAGGTTGGGCACTCTTTCAGAGAGTCGGTGCGGATTCGATGGGCCGAATGGGCTCCTTCTGCATGAGGAACTTGGTGTTCTAATTGGAAGTGAAGGTTGCAAATCATTGCAATCCTCAATGGTGAGGAAATCCATCACGTTAGTGTGAAAGATAGGCTGACGAGTTTGCAACCATCGTCAGCCAGGGGTATCAAGTAGCTGAACAATCACAGCCTCCTCCTGAGGTTCCCACCATCATAAATACCAGTTTTCAAATGATTCATTCCATGCGATAGGCACCGATACTTTAAAGATATGGGCCCTGACAACATTCCGGCAATAGTCCTGAAGACTTGTGCTCCACAACTTGCAATGCCCTCAGCCAAGTTTTCCAGAATAGCCATAACCTGGGATTTACCTAATAATTTGGAAAGCTGCCCAGGTACAGCTTGTCCACAAACAGCACAACAAATCGAATCTGACTAATTACCATCCCATCAGTTTCTATCATCAGCAAAATAATGGAAGGTGTTATCAACAGTGCTACCAAGCAGCACTTACTCAGCAATAACCTGCTCACATACCTTACTGAATCCTCCATTATGTGGGTAACCACAGACGAGAATGTAGATTCAAGAACAGGTCAGAGGCTGGGGATTTTGTGTTGAGTGACTCATCTCTTGACACCCTAAAAGCTGTCTATCATCTACAAGGGACAAGTCAGGAGTGTGATCAAATACTCGCCACTTACCAGGATGAGTGCAGCTCCAACAACACACAAGGAGTTCGACACTCGCTTGATTGGCACCTCATCCAACCCAGGGCCGGCTCAAGGCACCGGCAACTCGGGCAGTCGCCCGGGGCGCCATGTGCTAGGGGGCGCCAGAGACTCGGGTCCCGCGCATGCGCAGTTGGGCAGGTGCCAACCAGCGCATGCGCGGTGGCCACCCCCCTCTGTCCGCCCCCCCCGCTCGGTCCGCCCCCCCCCGCTCGGTCCGCTCCCCCCGCCCCCCCCCCCTTGGTCCGCCCCCCCTCGGTCCTCCCCCGCCCCCCTCGGGTCCGCCCCCCCCCGCCCCCCCCTCGGGTCCGCCCCCCCCCCTCGGGTCCGCCCCCCCCTCGGGTCCGCCCCCCCCTCGGGTCCGCCCCCCCCTTCGGGTCCGCCCCCCCTCGGGTCCGCCCCCCCCCCGCGCCCCCCCCCTCCCCCCCCCCCCCCAAGGGCGCCAAAGTTCAGCTTGCCCGGGGCGCCAGCAACCCTAGGGCCGGCGCTGATCCAACCCCTTAGATATTCACTGCCTTCACCACCGCCACACATTTTCAGCAGTATGTACCATCTACAAGATGTACATTACGAGTTTGCTGAGGCTCCTTCGACAGCACCTTCCAAATCCGTGATCTCTACCACCTAGAAGGACAAGGGCAGCAGATCATAGTTATCATAGAATTTACAGTGCAAAAGGAGACCATTCGGCCCATCGAGTCTGCACCGGCCCTTGGAAAGAGCACCCCACCAACGCCCACACACCCACCCTATCCCATTAACCCCACCCTATCCCATTAACCCCACCCCACCTTTTAGGACACTAAGGGCAATTTATCATGTCCAATCCACCTAACCTGCACATCTTTGGACTGTGGGAGGAAATCGGAGCACCCAGAGGAAACCCACGCAGACACGGGGAGAAAGTGCAATCTCCACACAGACAGTGACCCAAGCCGGCATTCGAACCTGGTATCCTGGAGCTGTGAAGCAACTGTGCTAACCACTGTTCTACCGTGCCCCCCCCCCACCCCTTCCATGGGAACACCATCGCCTGCAAGTTCCTATCCAAGCCACACAACATCCTGATTTTGAATTTATTGCTGTTCCTTCTCTGTTACTTAGTCAAAATCCTGGAGCTCCCTTGCTAACAACACTGTGGGTATATCTACACCACACAGACTGCAGCGGTTCAAGAAGGCAGCTCACCACCACCTTCTCAAGGTCAATTAGATGTGGGCAATAAATGCTGTCCTAGCCAGCATCACTACTCACGTCAACGCTATCACCAAGAAAGCACAACAGCGCCTATACTTCCTCAGGAAACTAATGAAATTCGGCATGTCCACATTAACCCTTACCAACTTTTACAGATGCACCATAGAAAGCATCCTATCTGGCTGCATCACAGCCTGGTATGGCAACTACTCGGCCCAGGACCGCAAGGAACTTCAGAGAATCGTGAATACCACCCAGTCCATCACACAAACCTGCCTCCCATCCATGGACTCCATCTACATCTCCCGCTGCCTGAGGAAAGCGGGCAGCATAATCAAGGATCCCTCCCACCTGGCTTACTCTCTTTTCCAACTTCTTCCATCTGGCAGGAGATGCAGAAGTCTGAGAACACGCACGAACAGACTCAAAAACAGCTTCTTCCCCACTGTCACTAGACTCCTAAATGACCCTCTTATTGACTGACCTCATTAACACTACACCCTGTATGCTTCATCCGATGCCAATGCTTATGTAGTTACATTGTATATCTTGTGTTGCCCTATTATGTATTTTCTTGAATTTTGTTTAATTCCCTTTTCTTCCCATGTATTGAATGATCTGTTGAGCTGCTTGCAGAAAAATACTTTTCACTGTACCTCGGTACACGTGACAATAAACAAATCCAATCTAATCCAACCAACACTTCACGGACAAATAAAATAATACCAAAAGATGTGGTACAAAAGCAATACACAGCAGTTGCCACAAATCTGAAATAACAACAGAAAATACTGGACATTTTCAGTGGGTCAGGCAACATCTATGGAGAAAGAAACAGAGTTAACATTTCAGATCATTTTATCTGAACCATTCGTTGGATTATCTGATTATTATCACATTGATGTTTGCGGCCTGTTGCTGTGTGCAAATTGGCTGCCACTTTTCCGACATTGCAACAGTGACGACGCCTCAAAACGTGCTTCACTGGCTGAGAAGAACTTTGAGACATCAGTTTGTAGAAGTCCTTTCTTTAACAGTGCATAACTATCCGTAGCAATCAGCCACTTCACAGCTGTCAAACATTGCTTTGATACAGAGCAATGGCCAGAGAGCACCTGATCTGAGTCCAATCTTTTCTCTTTCAAAAATGTCATCTTGCTTTGTTCTTGCTCTTTTTTAATAAAACCGCTTGATCTGATCAGATCTATTGTCGCTGCTAAACGTTCAATAGCTTCTGCTTCAATGCCTATGTTCACTCTACAGTTTGACAACAGATGACAGCCTCCCGTACCAGCCGTTCCCGTACCAGCCTCCCCGAACAGGCGCCGGAATGTGGCGACTAGGGGCTTTTCACAGCAACTTCATTTGAAGCCTACTTGTGGCAATAAGCGTTTCATTCATTTTCATTTCAGAAGGGAAGATCTCAGCTGTGCATAAATGACAGGAAGACTGAAAATATATGACTTTGGAAAAAATAAAATTAGCATCTATATAAGCATCTTTCGTGACCTTTGGACATTACAGTCATTGAAATGCTTCTGACGTAATGATGTGATATAGGCAAATGGGGTCGCCAATTCATGCATAGTAAGGCCCAACATATAGTGAAATATCAATCTGAATTTTCTGTTCAAATTTCTGTATTGGGACCTAACATTCCTGACCTTCTGATTTAGACGAATACTATAGAGCCCAGTGTTGTCTTTTATGTGAGTCACTTCAACCAGTTTATACTAAAACTTGTTTACTCAGTTACTCTTTCTCATGAGGCGAACAAAGGACAAGAGTATATTTGTGCTTCAGCCCAATTTTATTTAATAACCTTATGATCAAACTCTATTAGAAAAACAACTCTTAACCCTTAATAGAACTTATGAACACACAGTACTGTCTATCTGAGACTCTACCCATGCAGTTGAGCTTGGCCAGGTGTTTTGCACCAGCATCGAGAAACACGCTGTCAAGCCTGGCTTCACAGAGACCAGAGCACCCACTAAAGGGTGAGCTTGCCTCTGAACGCAGGGCCTTCTTCGCAAAGGTTGGTCTTGCACGCCCTCGTCTGTCATTGCCGTGTCTTTGCTAGGTGGTCGAGTCTTCGCTGGGGTGGCCTCCAGATGTTTCCTCTTAAACCTCCTTTTCCACACCTTTCTGGAAGGTTTTCTGGCTTCCAGCCAGGCAATGAGGTTGCTGGGGGTGCGCAGAGTAGCCCTTTCCATATATGGTAAGTGAGGTGCCGGTGAGTCTAGCCGATGCTGGTAAGTAAACAAACAATGTCCTTATCTGGTCAAGGTCGGGAACCTCCAGTTCCAGCTTCCAGACTTGCCCTTGCTCATCTCTGACCAGCATCTGTGTTTAAACTTGGCCTATTGGGATTCAAATCAGGCCTGCCAACTCAAGCTGGTAGTGCGGCTTAATTTAGATTGTCCAATTTTCAGGCCTTTGGCCACTTGGCCACACCAGGTGATATCTAAATCCACCATCCTCTGCCTAAAGTACTATTTGATAAGTTGAAACTGCATAAATCCCACCTCCCACCCGAGGTCAATAGACCTTTCAATTTCCCAGTCAAATTATCTATCCCACCTGCAACACGGCCCGCAGCAAGTGGAGCCAGAAAACTGATCAATAATGGCTTTGTACTTCACTGAATGCTCCTGCCAATGTGGGAACTGCATCGACAGACACTTAATTTAGGTGCCCATGTGTAGAATTAGAACAACCAAAATTTGGATATGCTTTGCTGTGATCCACAATATGCAGAACCAAACAGTATTTTGAAAGCCTTTCTTTCTGTCAGATCTGAAAGAAGAGATACGGTGTATGTTCCCGTCTGAGCTCCAGGGAATGAACTTGCTGAATCTGGACCTCTCGCCTGTGGTCTGTTCGGAGAAGACAAAAAGATTTCCCCGCCAGATGGATTTTAGAACATCGGCATTCACAGAATCAGCTGTCACCAATCAGAGTAAGTCACAAGCGTAAACAGAAACCATTGTAAATGACTTTGTTTGTATGACGTGTTTATTTGTGTTTGGACAATCATAGACTGTCACAAGAGAAAGATGGGACGTTCAACACAAAGCCACCACCAATTCCTTTCAAAAGAGCTACCAGGTGTAATAAAAATACATCTTCACCACCAGCGAGTTGGAAATATCTGGGAGTAGTCTGCGGGAGATTCCCATTGGGTAGCTTGGCATGATTCAGATCCCAAGGGAGGGGGAGTTTTGCACCGGTATCGAGAAATACGCTATCAAGCCTGGCTTCACAGAGACCAGGGCACCTAGTAAAGGCCTTCACTACCCCTCCCCACCCCCAACCCCATATCTCCAGCAATGTGGCTTCAGTGGCTCCCCCCACAAACCTTGCCAGCATCAGCACCATTTACTACCCCTCTCCGCCACCCCACAGATCACAGGCATCAGGGCAACCCTCACTGAGTCTCTCTTCTCACCAGCATCAGATCCCCACTACCCAATCGCCAGTACCAGCGCCTCAGATCCTGAAGGTGAGCGGCACCCTGCTATGGGGTCACAAGATGCCTAACCATCACCTATGACCCCCTTCATGCTCCTCCTTCATGTCCCATCCCCCTTCATGCCCTATTTCCATTTAGGTCCCACTGTTTGGCCTCGCACTCTTGGCAGTGCCAGGTTAGTAGTCTGGTCTCCGGTGGTGTAGACCGGTGGTGTAGTGATTCCCACCGGCTTCAGCTGTGCCGGCAGAGGAGGAACAATCCCGGGAGACGGGCAAATCCGGCTTTAAACTGAAAAAGCATATTTAAATGTGCTAATCAGGATCATGCCCAGCAAGGCCACATGTCAGCTGCAGGGGACTGAGAGCCCCATTAAGGGCTCTCCCGCTGTTCTCCCAGTATAGCTGGATGTGCATCAGGTGCAACACTGGTGGAGAATCGCCCCCATTGACCCTGTTTCAATGGTGGTTTGAGCCAAAGCCTTCCATATTCTCTTTCAGGACTTGTGGGAGGAAACCGAGCACCCGGAGGAAACCCACGCAGACACGGGGAGAACGCGCAGATTCTGCACAGCAAAGACTCAAGGCAGGAATCAAACCCGTGTCCCTGGTGCTGTGAAGCAACAGTGCTAAAAACTGTGCTACCGTGCCGCCCTATATAGGGCCTCCATGATACCATTGATACACATGTGCACCGAACTCTGTGGGATTCCGGATAGGTCCCGTCTTGGCGCCAAGAAGGACCCCAGGGCGTAGAGGTTCAGTGCAACCATCACTTTGTCGGCCATCGGGAGTGGGTGAACTACCCCATCCCCCCGCACCCTGGTGACCGCTCGCCATATTCTGGCAGATATGTCACCCTGTCCCCTTGCTCAACCAAAGTCTTCGACGGCATGCCCGCTCAGGCAGGTCCTCGAATGACATGCACTGCCTGTACACACGAGGCCTCATGCGGTGCCTCCTTTGCACCTCCTCAGCCTGTTGGGTGGCTGGCCCTCCATCTTCAGTGGCTGGCTCCTGTTCCTCTGGGGCAGGCTCCGCTGCTGCAGTTTCCTCCTCCTCGAGCAGCTCCACCTTGTACAGCCGTAGGGCATCCCCCAGGGCTAGGAGGAAAGTCACCATCGCTGATTGTATTCCAATATCTATTGTCTGCAGGGAGTGACATGTAAGCTTGGTGCGCACGACCGTGCACAACCAGGTCCACCAGGAACACAGTGAGCCCAGTTGGCACTGCAGATTCTGCTTCCGTATCTTCCCACCCCATCCCTGCACGTTGGACCCGTCAGTGCCCTGGCGCCCACCCCTGCTTTGTCAGTTGGCGGTGCCCATGCCAGCAGAATGCTCACCGGCCACCCTCTGGTAGGGGCTACTGTGGGCATTGCCCTTGGCGGGCCACATGATGACCCGCCGGCATCTGGCGGCCGGTTGGGGGAAGGGAGTTCATGGAGCCCAGTTAGGCAAGAGAGGCCACTAGCACAGTGGACTAAGACAGCTGGCCTGTAATGCAGAACACGACCAAGCAGCACGGGTTCAATTCCCGTTCCAGCCTCCCCGAACAGGTGCCGGAATGTGGCGACTAGGGGCTTTTCCCAGTAACTTCATTGAAACCTACTCGTGACAATCAGCGATTATTATTATGACGTGTGTGCCAGAGCCAACGCACGTGGGACACTCGGATCGCCTCCAGGTTCACCGTCTGGTGTGGGGGAGTAACTAGCCAGGGACACAGATACTGCATCCTAACATCACCCCCCCCCCCCCCCCCCCCCCCCCGCTCCCACTGGACACACCCTGCCTGCAATCCCCTCCGTGATACACACCTGCCCCACTAGGGGGGGTGTCGGCCCTGGGTTGGCAGTGACAGCCAGTCTGGTCCATGGGATGGAGGATGATGACAACCCACTTTGGGATGAGCTCTGGTTCTCTGCATAGTTTGGCAATGTCTGATTCCTGCCCACGTTAACACTTCCCACCGTCCACCTGGGTGATCCCTGCTTGCCAGCTGGCCATTCCATCACATGTTCTCATCGAATCCCTGAGGTGGCAGAAGTGGGAACGGTTGGGGGGGAGGGTGCGGAGGATGGGGAGCCCAGCCCACGCACAGCGTCTTCCCATTCCCCCCACCAGCCCCTCCCGCCCCCTGTGCCTCCTTTCTGGCCAGCCCAGACCAGTCCACCTCCCACACAGATCTGACAGAGCACCGAGACAGTTTGTAACAGTGTGAACAGGTATTTAATGTGAACAAATAGGTGCATATATGTGCCCTAGCATCTATCGCTGTGCTCTGCCTGCACCAGTGCCAAATTAGCTGGTGTCTAACTTTCTGGCCTCACGGGCCCTAATGCTACATCTAGGTGGGTCCCCAGATGGTCCAGCAGGAGTGGAGGCAGCTTGCTGTGATTCGCGCCTGTGACCTGGGTCCCCGTTGGCAGCCGTCTGCTGGGGCGACTGGGCCTGGATGGGCCCGGTGCTGCTCGGGTGTCTCAGGTGGCATGGTGCCGCCCTGTTCTGGCCGCTGCCAACCAGATACCCAGAGACAGGAGGGGACGGGAGTCCGAGGTGCTGCTGTGTTCTGGCCCCTCCCCTGCGGGAGCAATCGGCACGGGCCTCAACACCTCCTCCTACCTTGGGGTGCCCGATGGCAGCTGTCTACTCCATGGGACGGGGGTGCAAGCGGATGTATCACTTGAGGCACCCCCTCGTCTCGACCGGGGTGCTTGCGGCCATGGAGCTCAAGGAGTGGACCACCTCCATCTGGAACTGCGCCACGTCACCCACTGACTAAGTCACCACCTTCTGGGTCTATGCCACATAAGTCAGTACCTGCGCCATGTCTGTCTGGGACTGGGCCACCTCCCTCTGGATCTGTGCTACGTTGGCCTGCACCTGGACAATGCCGCTGACGTTCTCAACCATGGCCCGCTGTGACTGGGCCACGCTCAAGATCGCCGCTGCAATGTTCAGGTGGCTCTCGCACATGGCTGCCTGTGAGAGGGCAGCCCTGTCCTGGGCCTTGGCCAGTGCCTGCACAGAATTCCCAGGCCTTGGACGTGCTGGTCCACAGCCAAAACGCTTGCCCCCCAAGGCCTCCACCGTGGACACCAGCCGTGCGGTGTTGGCCTGGGTGGAACGCATGGTCGGCACCACTTCCTGCTCTTGCACGCAGTTGGACTCCTCCAACTGCACGTCCAGGTGCTAGATGCTTGTCGACAACCCCTCACATAGTCCCTGGCTCTGCAACTGCATCTCTGCTATAGATGGCACCGTCCATTCTAGAATCCTGAAACCCATCTGAACAGCAGCTAGTTGCTGGGGCCAGCCCGCCCTCCGACTGTCAGCCCCCTCGGGAGTTCCTACCTCCAGCTACTGTGCCAGGTCAGCTGTGTGGTGTGCACCAGATACTGTCCCAGGAGCCTCTTTACTAAAGTGCCGAACCGAGGTGAGAATCTCTGGGATGGCGGAGGGTGTTGGAGACAGCTGTGACGGGGAATCCGTGTCTCCCCAGACTCGAGCTCCAGGTGTCGTGGGTCACAGGCATACGGCTCTCATCCGTGGCGGTACCGTGTCGTTCGTCAGCATACGGGGGCTCATGTTGTAGCACTGGCTGGGGGAAGGGGTCACCAGATGGACCCGGAACACCACTAGCAGGTCCTGCAAGACACAACACAAAACACATGATTAGACCGCGGGCCAGGGGGAAATGGGGATGGTGGGGGTGAGGGTAGTTTTGGGGTGAGAATAGGGGTGAGGGTGGCAGGGATGGTGGTGTGGGGGTGAGGGTGAGGGTGGGGGTGTGATGGGTTGCGAGTGGGGTGAGGGTTGTGTGGGGTTGAGGGTGGGGATGATTGACACACGTGTCACCGCAACAAAGCGGGGTTGCCAACTATGTCCAGGGCCCGCTGCTCTGCCGCAGATGCAGCGCTCCCTCTCCAGTTTTCTCCAGTTCCTGGTGGTTATGGCCGGCTTTCACCTTGGCGGGGGAGGGGGGAAACAGAAAACAGTGTTAGACAGTCCAACACATGCAGCCTGGGGTGGGGGTAGCTGGTGGCCTCAATGGCCCATCCATGGTAGCCGGAATGGGTGCTGCATGTGGTACAGGGTGGGGGTTTGGCCACCCTCCTGGGGAGGGGAGTGGGGTTATGTGTGTGTAGGATGGTGTTGGTGCCAGGGGCACGTTGCTGCCTACTCAACCCTGGCCGCCCTGAGGTGTCCTAACGGTGTTACCGGTTGCATTCATCGGCTCTGCCATCTGCGCCCACCACAGCGAACAGCAGCGGCTGGCAGAGTTCTTCACAAGCTGGGGTACAGGGTCGCCCGCCTCTCCATGGCGTCCAGGTGGCTCTCAGCTTGGCATCCGTGAAACGTGGGGCCACGCGTCTTGCTGCCATCTTGTTGGCTGGGATGGTGTGTATGTGGGGAGTGAAGTGTGTTTCTGCAGCTGCAGCTTGTCAGCCTCCTGAGTGTTAATCACGGACCCAGCGAATCCAACACCGTTTCTCATTGGAATCGATTGCGTTCCACGTAGGGCCGGTACGAGCTCTGTGACAGTCGTTGAATACGGTCCAGCTGTGGCACCAGTTTTGCTGCTGTGGAAGTCCACGAATCCTGCCCCGTCATCGGCATTTAGTCTCAGGAACGGAGAATCCAGCCGAAACATTTTAACACGAGTATTTTAACTCACTAAACCATTCACACCCTGATAGAAGCTGTTCCAGACGGTTTCCCCTGATATTACAAGATGATATCCTTTTTCCTATACTGCAAACTCACTAGGTTCAAATTGTTGCCCATTAACAAATACTGTAGCA
This sequence comes from Scyliorhinus canicula, assembly GCF_902713615.1. Lineage (NCBI taxonomy): Eukaryota > Metazoa > Chordata > Chondrichthyes > Carcharhiniformes > Scyliorhinidae > Scyliorhinus > Scyliorhinus canicula. The sequence continues at coordinate 29,696,681 of NC_052149.1, read as the reverse complement.
TTCGAGGAAACTGAAGCTAAGTATGTTGAAGCCTGATAAAATATATTTCTCGCCCAGTATAAATGCACTGCACATTTCCCCTTTCAAATCTATACTTTTAATAATCTCCCTTCAATGACTGCTACATTTGTGTAGATTCATGCTCATGTTAATTTATTTTCGAATGATAGTAATCGGGTACAATGGGTATTTCAGAAAATTCAATCGACAGTAAGTACCCCTTTTGTCCATAACTCCTGTTTCTTTGTTCATGAGCTATGAAACTATTGGAACCAAAGAATTTTGCCGAGACTTCCTGTTTATTTCCCTTCAGAATTCAAAGCACTTTTTGCCTCCCATTTCTGGATTACTTTTTTATGTTTTGAGTTCCTTCTTGAAGGATACTTTGTTTACTGTCTGTATTCCTGCTCCTGAATTTCACTTCTTTGTTGAATATATATATTTTAACAAAGCCTTTGTGAATTAAGTTGCAACAGTGTGCTGCATCTGACAATCGGGAGGGTGCGATGGCAGTTTGTTATTCAGGAATGTCAGGGGGCAGAGTTGAATATGGTTGCCATCACAAAGGAGAAGGTGCTAGAGAAACTAAAAGGTCTGAAAATTGATAAATCTCTGGGCCCAGATGGGCTACATCCTAGAGTTCTAAAGGAGATAGCTGAAGAAATAGTGGAGGCGTTAGTTATGATCTTTCAAAAGTCACTGGAATCAGGGAAAGTCCCAGAGGATTGGAAAATTGCTGTTGTAACCCCCCTGTTCAAGAAGGGAACAAGAAAAAAGATGGAAAATTATAGGCCAATTAGCCTAACCTCGGTTGTTGGCAAAATTCTAGAATCCATTGTTAAGGATGAGATTTCTAAATTCTTGGAAGTGCAGGGTCGGATTAGGACAAGTCAGCATGGATTTAGTAAGGGGAGGTCGTGCCTGACAAACCTGTTAGAGTTCTTTGAAGAGATAACAAATAGGTTAGACCAAGGAGAGCCAATGGATGTTATCTATCTTGACTTCCAAAAGGCCTTTGACAAGGTGCCTCACGGGAGACTCCTAAGTAAAATAAGGGCCCATGGTATTCGAGGCAAGGTACTAACATGGATTGACGATTGGCTGTCAGACAGAAGGCAGAGAGTTGGGATAAAAGGTTCTTTTTCGGAATGGCAACCGGTGACAAGTGGTGTCCCGCAGGGTTCAGTGTTGGGGCCACAGCTGTTCTCTTTACATATTAATGATCTAGATGACGGGACTGGGGGCATTCTGGCCAAGTTTGCCGATGATACAAAGATAGGTGGAGGGGCAGGTAGTATTGAGGAGGTGGGGAGGCTGCAGAAAGATTTAGACAGTTTAGGAGAATGGTCCAAGAAGTGGCTGATGAAATTCAACGTGGGCAAGTGCGAGGTCTTGCACTTTGGAAAAAAGAATAGAGGCATGGACTATTTTCTAAACGGTGACAAAATTCATAATGCTAAAGTGCAAAGGGACTTGGGAGTCCTAGTCCAGGATTCTCTAAAGGTAAACTTGCAGGTTGAGTCCGTAATTAAGAAAGCAAATGTAATGTTGTCATTTATCTCAAGAGGCTTGGAATATAAAAGCAGGGATGTACTTCTGAGGCTTTATAAAGCACTAGTTAGGCCCCATTTAGAATACTGTGAGCAATTTTGGGCCCCATACCTCAGGAAGGACATACTGGCACTGGAGCGGGTCCAGCGGAGATTCACACGGATGATCCCAGGAATGGTAGGCCTAACATACGATGAACGTCTGAGGATCGTGGGATTATATTCATTGGAGTTTAGGAGGTTGAGGGGAGATCTAATAGAAACGTACAAGATAATGAATGGCTTGGATAGGATGGACGTAGGGAAGTTGTTTCCATTAGCAGGGGAGACTAGGACGCGGGGGCACAGCCTTAGAATAAAAGGGAGTCACTTTAGAACAGAGATGAGGAGAAATTTCTTCAGCCAGAGAGTGGTAGGTCTGTGGAATTCATTGCCACAGAGGGCGGTGGAGGCCGGGACATTGAGTGTCTTTAAGACAGAAATTGATAAATTCTTGATTTCTCGAGGAATTAAGGGCTATGGGGAGAGAGCGGGTAAATGGAGTTGAAATCAACCATGATTGAATGGTGGAGTGGACTCGATGGGCCGAATGGCCTTACTTCCACTCCTATGTCTTATGGTCTTATGGTCTTATGGTTATGTTAAAACCGTTAACAATAAGCATGAAACCACAAGCTTTGATGGAGGGTCTCTCAATAGTTCCGGGGCATAATTCACACTTAGCTGAGTCTGGAAGATCAGCAGAGGGGGTTCTACCTACATGGGCAGCACGGTAGAACAGTGGTTAGCACATGTGCTTCACAGCTCCAGGTTCGATTCCGGCTTGGGTCACTGTGCTGAGTCTGCACGTTCTCCCCATGTTTCCTCCGGGTGCTCTGGTCTCCTCCCACTGTGCAAAGATGTGCAGTTTAGGTGGATTGGCCATGCTAAATTGCCCTTAGTGTCCAAAAAGGTTAGGTGACGTTACGGGGATAGGGTACAGGCATGGGCTTAAATGGGGTGCTCTTTCCAAGGGCCAGTGCAGACTCGATAGGCCGAATGGGCTCCTGATGCATTGTGAATTGTATGTATGTATGATACCTTACTGACTGGTCCTTCTTTCTGTCGAGCAGTAAACAATCATGAATCACTTGAAATGTACTCCCAGTTTGTTTATTCTTATTATTCTGTCTGGTAGACTGGTTATGTCGATTTATTGGAGAGAACATAGTTCCTGGACCTGGACCCGCACTCCCAGAGCTCCAGATATTCGAACTCGGATATGTCTCAACAGTGCGTTGTTATATCCACATCACCACTAGGGGGAATGAGTGATCTTCCTGCAGCGAGCAGCAACAGCGAGTATCAATTTCAAAGGAAGTTAAACTCGTGTCAAATCTATAATGAGAAGTCAATCTATTCCATCAGTTTCCATTCAAGTGGCAAAGGTGAAAATAAGCCCCAGGGTACTTTAGGTTTTTAAATAAGATGTAGCCCATTGATTTTAAATAATATAAAAGGCTTGCTCACTCAGTATTACTGCAACCTTGTGGTCAGACTTATCTACCATGTGATAAAATTGGACGCGCATTTGTTGACGCTGCTTTAACAATCTATTGTATGCAACTTCACTTTTACAATGATGTGCACAGTTTCAGAAGTGAAAGTGGGACAAAGGAGCAGTCGAACTGTTATTGCTAAAGTGGAGTCATTTCTGCTCTTGTGGCATAGAGAGACAGGACAAAACTGCCAAAGAGGTGTTCAGCTGGATTCTCCCTTCCTGAGACTAAGGGTGCGATTCTCCGCACTCACGACGGTTTGGAGAATAGTGGGCCGCGCAAATATTCACGGCGACGCTGGTCCGACGCCCTCCCGCTATTCTCCGAACCCCGCACAAACTACACGTCGGGATTCCCGGCAAAGGCCTCGAACGCGCCCCCGACACGACCAGAATCGCTACTTATTGGCCCCCCGCTATTCTCCGGCCCGGATGGGCCGAAGTCCCGACGTCATCACGCACTGTTTTCACGCCGGCCAACACACCTGCTTTTCAAGTTCGTCAACCAGTCGTGCTGGCTGATGAGAGCTTCGAGTAGGTGAGCGCACCGCTCAGTGCACCGTTCAGCGCACTGCTGGAGTCTGGCCACAACGGGGAAGGCATCCCCAAGAACGGGAGGGGGTCCAGAGCGGTGGGGGGGGGGAGTGGGGGAGACTGAGGGGGGGAGTGTGGAAGACTGAGGGGGGGAGTGTGGGAGACGGAGGGGGGGAGTGGGGGAAACGGAGGGGGGAGTGGGGGAGATGGAGGGGGGAGTGGGGGAGACTGAGGGGGGAGTGTGGGAGAAGGAGGGGGGAGTGGGGGAGATGGAGGGGGGAGTGGGGGGGAGACTGAGGGGGGGGAGTGTGGGAGACGGAGGGGGGAGTGGGGGAGCTGGAGGGGGGAGTGGGGGAGACTGAGGGGGGAGTTGGGGAGATGGAGGGGGGAGTGGGGGAGACTGAGGGGGGGAGTGGGGGAGATGGAGGGGGAGTGGGGGAGACTGAGGGGGAGTGTGGGAGACGGAGGGAGAGTGGGGGAGATGGAGGGGGATTGGGGAGACTGAGGGGGGAGTGGGGGAGACTGAGCGGGGGGGTAGGGGAGATGGAGGGGGGAGTGGGGAGACTGAGGGGGGGAGTGGAGGAGACTGAGAGGGGGAGTGGGGGAGATGGAGGCGGGAGTGGGGGAGACGGAGGGGGGAGTGGGAGTGGGGGGGACAGTGATATATATCTGTCACCTCGTGGCGCACCTCGCCCCACGTGTAACGGGGGTAGGACACGCGATCCCGGTTGCCATCAAGATGATGGTCGCTCTTAACTTCTATGCGACCGGCTCCTTCCAGTCTCCGAGCGGGGACCTCTCCGGGATCTCCCAGTCATCGGTCCACAGGTGTATCCGGGATGTGACCGACGCCCTCTATGCCATCGCCGATCGCTACATCACCTTTCCCGAGGACCGAGCAACTCAAGACTCACGAGCTCGTGGATTTGCCAGCGTGGCCGGGATACCGATGGTGCAGGGGGCAATCGATTGTGTTCACGTCCCCATGCGCCCGCCTGCAGGGGACAGGGAGGTGTTCACAAACAGGAGGGGGACATACTCCATGAATATCCAGGTGGTATGCGACCCCCACATGAGGATCATGAACGTCTGTGCAAGGTTCCCAGGGAGTGTGCATGACTCCTACATACTGGCGCAGTCGTTCATCCCTGCGATGTTTGAGGGGCGTCCCCCCCGGCTGAGGGGCTGGTTGCTAGGCGACAGGGGTTATCCGCTGAGGTCTTGGCTGATGACGCCTATCGGAGGCCTCAGACCAATGCGGAAACACGATACAACGAGGCCCATGCAGCAACCAGGGGTGTGGTGGAGCGCTGCCTTGGTCTCCTGAAGATGAGATTCAGGTGCCTGGACCGCTCCGGAGGGGCCCTGCAGTACCAGCCCGACAGGGTCGCTCGCATTGTTGTGGTCTGCTGTGCACTGCACAACATCGCGATGCAGAGGGGAGATGACCTGCTGCAGGAGGCGGAGGGAGAAGCCAGTGGCAGTGGTGCCAGCACAGAGGAGGAGGAGGAGGAGGAGGCTGGCGGAGTGGCGGGCGCAGCACGCAGACACGACCCAGGTGCTGGTGATGTCCAGGAGGCGGCACGACGGACCCAGCGAGGACGGCGGGCACGCGACGCCTTGGTGGCAGCACGGTTCACGCGTCGTATGCGACGTCCCCGCTGAACACCAAGCCACCACCTGCATCGCTAGTCGTGCAGAGGGTCACCACACAACTGCCACCACCACAGCCCCCCCCCCCCCCCCCACCCCCTCTCAGTGTACACTGCTCCACTTAGACATCACCCTTACCACTGGGTCCAGACGGTATGGTACAACATCGATGGCTGTGTCAGTGGGTGTGATCAGTGCCATGTGGAATGATGACAGCCCGCTCTGCGAAGAGCTGTGAGTTCAGAATCGTTAGAGAGAGTCTGACCCATGGCAACAGCTGAACCATCCACCTTGGTGGCCGCTGAGATCGTCACGGATACTCTATCACGTGCCCGCGTGGGCTAGCTGTGGGAGGGGGTGGGGGGGAAGGGACTGCATGCCCGGCACCGAAGTTTCACTGCTCGTCAACCCCAGCGACACTCGGTCACCATCACGATTCCTGTGGCTGTGGAACAATCACACGGTATTACAAGTAAGGTGGAACAGTGCGTTTAATGTGAACAAACATTTACAGGTGCCCTAGCCCCTACAACTAAACTGTGCCCTTCACCCGTGCCAATTTACTCAGTGTCTCTCTTTGTTGCCTTACGGGCCCTACCACTACGTCTAAGTGATTCCCCAGATGATACAGCAGGAGTGGAGGAAGACTGCTGCGAATCGCCCCCTTTGACTAGTTTTTCCTTCGGCAAGTGTTTCCTGGGGCGACCCGGCCTTGATGGGCCAGGCCACTCTGCGGGCGTCTCGGGTGATGTTGTGCCACCCTGCTCTGCCTGCTGCCCACCCGATGCACCAGGGATGGGACGGGGGGAGGCCGAGAATTCCTGGACGTCCCGTGATGGAGTTGATGGGACGGGCCCCGAAACCTCCTCCTCCCTCGGGGAGCCCAGTGGCCCCCGGGCCTCACTTTGGGACAGAGGTGCGAGCGGGGAGGTGCCCCGTCGCGCCACCAACACCTGGCGCTGCCAGTCCTGGAGGCCTGCAACGGTATCCACCAGGATCCGAAGGTTTGCAGAGACGGAGTCCAGGGAGTTAGACATTCCCGCCAGGGACTGTGCGATCTCAACCTGTGAGTGCACGACACCATCCAGCACATGTGTCAGGCGGTTGATGCTCTCCGCGACTGACTGCTGGGACTGTGCCATCGACTTCTGGGACTGTGCCATCAACTGCTGTGACTGTGCCATGGCGTGCTGCGACTGGGCCATGACCTGCTGAGACTCGACCAAGGCCCGCAGCGCGCCGGCAATGTCGTTTTGGCTCTGGCGCATTGCTGCCTGTGAGAGGGCAACCCTGTCCAGGGCCGAGGATGATGCGTGCACATTAAGCCCAACGCCTTGCATAACCTGACCCATTGCCTCCACCACGGATGCCACCCGTACAGTGTCGGCCTGGGTTGCTGCCATGAGCGGCACCACTCCCTGCTCGTGGACGCGGTTCGACTCCTCTAACAGCGTCTGTAGAGTCTGGAAGACAACCCTCATCCCGTCATTGTGTCCCTGGGTTTCTTAATGCATCGGCTGTGCGGGTGGGTTGAGAAAGTCCAGGAACTCTGAAAACGTCTGGGAGCCAGCTGGTGCTGGGCCTGGCCTGGCCTCCGCCAGTCCGGTCCCTCGGCTGCTCCGACCTCCACCTGCTGTACCTGCTCAGCTGTGATGTGCGACCCAGACTGTGACCCAGGAGCCTCATCACTAAATAGGCCAGCCGGGGTGAGTGTCTCTGGGATGGTGGATGGTGTGGGAGATAGCTGTGCCGCAAGCTCGAGGTCGTCTTGGGTGGACGCCTCCTCTATGTCATCGGCCCGCTGAGAGGCCGCAGGGCGATCGCGGGCCATTTCTCTATCTTGCGGTGTCGCCGCCCTCTGGGCGTCCTGCTCCACAGATTCTGTTGGGGAGGATGGGACTCCCCGCTGATCAGGCACCCTCTGTCGTGCGGCCCCGGGTGAGGTGGGGGCAGATGCCTGTGTCGTCTGGAGCCAGACGGCCCTGGTCGTTCGGCATCACGTCCTAGGGAAGAGAATGAAACGGGTTATTTAGATTCGCTCGGCCGGGCGCTGGACGGTCCCAGTGGGCAGAGTGTGAAGGGTCAGAGGATGGGGGAGGTGTCCCAGTGGGCAGGGTGTGTGAAGGGACAGAGGATGGGGGATGTATCCCAGTGGGCAGGGTGTGTGAAGGGACAGAGGATGGGGGATGTATCCCAGTGGGCAGGGTGTGTGAAGGGACAGAGGATGGGGGAGGGGCAGTGTTTGTCATGCAGGGTTGTCTCACTTGTTGCAGCTCCGCCAACCTTGCATTGCGCGATCTCCCGAGTGGCAGATCCGCCAACAAGGTCCAGGGCCCTCTGCTCAAACGTGGTGAGGGGCCGCAGGATGGGCGAACCCCCTCCTGTCTTGTTCCGCTCACGGGTGTTGTGAGCGGTCTTGTCCTGTTCGGGGAGGGGGCATAGGTAGATCATTACAATATGGCAGGTATCAGCAGTCCGTTCAGATACTGGCACAGTTTGGGGGTCAAGTTGTCATAAGACCATTGCATCTCTCCACGGGGGCCAGAGCGCTGGGTCTATGACAACTTTGTGAACCACCCTCAACTCACTCTGCCCCAATCTCCCTCCACCCCCCGTGCCAGGGGGGGAGGTGGGTGATTAAGTAAAGGGGAGGGAGGGATGGTTGCGACCCGGGGGCACCCTATTGGCACTTACCCTGCAGCCCTGGTGAGGTCGTGCATCTTCTTCCGACATTGGTCAGCTGAGCGAGGGGTCTGCCCCACAGCACTGACGGCAGCAGCAACCTCATGCCAGGCCTGGCGCACCTCGCTGGCAGGGTGTCGATGCCCTCTACGCGGGCAAATGATGTCCCTCCTCTGCTCGATGGATTCGAGCAGCATCTCAACATCAGCCTCCACGAATCGCGGGGCTGCTCTCCTCAGCTCCGACATCCTGGCATAGTTTCTGTGCTCGCCCGCGCCTTTTTACGACGTCGGGCGGCGTCACGTGGGCGTGTTCGTAGCGTCGCCGCGTTCCTGCGTCATCGCGCACGTGATTGACGCGGCTCCATTCCTAGCCCATTTCCCGGACGTGAATACCTCGGGAAATGGGCCGTGTCGGGCCGTCGCAAAACTCGGCCATTTTCACGGCCAACTTCGCGATTTTCCGCGGGTGCGGAGAATCGCGCTCTAAGTTTTGATGCCGGGACAGGATTTGCAGATTTCTACAACAGCAAAACTGGTGTCGTACCTGGACCAATTCAGCGACTGTGGACGGGCTAGCACCGGCGCCACTTGGAACACAATCGATTCCAATGCGAAATGGGATTCGCCGGGTCCGTGATTGACACTCAGGAGGCTGACAAGTTGAAGCCGCATATACACATTTCAAGCCCCACACAACACTCAACCCATCCAACAAGATGGCACTGGTTGCGCTGGAGCGCACCCATCCCACTGATGGGTCGGCTCGGACCAGAGGGCACTTAGTGAGCTGGCCTGGAGGGCCTGTGGCCCTAAGTTCACAGTGGTCAGTCAGTGGCATGCGCAGCAATGGTGTTCCGTGCCCATCCACCCCAATCCCACAGCCCACCTTCTGGCTTCCCCCCACTACTCGCCCCGGCCCGGGCAGAAGCCCCCCCCAGCCAGCGGCACGACACTTTCCATACCCCCTCTCTCTCCCTCAGCAGCTATGGCGCCTGTTTCATGATTTTTAAAAGCACAAGTGAACCTTGCCGTCAAGAATTCGCCGTCGGGAATGGAGGCGGAACATAGCGGATACCAGGTCAGGCCCGCTAATGATATGCCAACGGCATTTACTGTCCATGAGGAGTGGAACACATTAACATCACTGTCGAGGCACCGGAGAATTGCAATTTGGCGTGAAACCGGCGCCCGCCATGAGTTCGGCGTTAAAACCGATTCTCCGCCCAATCACGTATTCCGATTCCAGCATCAACTGGTGGAGAATCTCGCCCATTAGATTTTCACCAAAAGAATGAAAGGTGATTTTAAGAGTATTTTTTTATGCGGTGGATGGAAACGAGCCCTTCCACAAACTGTGAGGGAGTTTGAATGACTAGAAGGCAAGTGAATTGATATTTAAAGGATAGGACAAAATCTACTGTACTTTCAGAGAGCAGGGGTAGTTGTGATGGGCTGAATGGTCTCCTTGTCTGAGGTAAAATTCTATAGCCAGAATTTTTGGCTCCTTTCCCGGCGGGCTCTGAGGCGGGGGTGCTGCATGAAATTGCGCTTCCCGCCCCCTCTGATTTCAAGGCCCGGCAACCTCCAAACATTCCTCCTAACCCCCCCCCCAACCACCAACCTATTCCCGAGACGTTGATCACCCCCTTCACAACCACCAAGGCCTTTCCTACACTCCCCGCCTCAGACCCCTGGCACTTATCCTTTTCTGTGGTTTGTGAGACTTCGATTGGACAGCAGCTCTCCATGGCATGGCTTCCTCCCAAATGGGGGTGGAAGGCCCACCTTCTACTAATCAATGCGCGTAGAGCGTAGAATGGCAGTGGGGCTGTAGGAGTTGGTGTGGATATGCTTCACTTTCCCTGGCCATCCTTAAAATCCAGGCCTATGATTTATTTACATTTCCACCTTGTTGAGCCTTTCTTCAGTAGTGTGCCATAACTTTGAACATTTACTACTGGTGTTACACTACATTCGGTTTGAAGATGTCCTGCCCACTTCTGTGCTAACTATACACTCTGTTAATGAGCTAGGTCTCGGACATCGGTCAGCTATATTTAGGGTTGTCAATTGTGATTAAATGTATTCCTGAAGGTCTCATCACATGACTTGCCCCCATATTCTCGCCATTTGTCAGTCAACACATCTGTCCTTGTGACACACCGCCTTTCTGTGCCAATTGGAAAGCTAAAAGACTCGTTACCCAACTGGATGATGCTGGACTGTCAGCCAAATAGCCACCTTTCACCCCCGCCATCCCACTTTCAATACATCTGTCTGGTAAAGAGAAGTTTAAAGAAAATAATAAAAATATTTTTAAGGCTCTGATGATGGGCGTGATTCAACGGAAAATTTCTAAGTTTCATTTTGGGCATGATTGGCGGGGTGTTTCCCGCCGGCTGCATTGGCGAGAATTCAACGGCACTTATTGCCAAAAATGATTCCCCACAGGATTCTCGCCATTACTGGCTCCTTCATCATCTGATCCCCCAGACTCGCGCCTGAGCATCTTGCTGCTCACAAGGGGAAGCTGCTTTTAAACGCTCCCTCACCACTCACTCCCAGTCAAGGCACAAACATGGCAGTGCACAGACCTGCTCTTCGCTTTGCCAATGCCGATCTGGCCAGGCTTCTTGATGCCGTTGATGAGAGACTGGCCACGGAGTTCCTCTGAGGGGGTTGGAGACCCAGCAGCAGATTCAGCGAAGCCGCAGTGGCAGGGGCTGTCAGTGCGTGCAGCATGACCAGGAGGACCAGCGCCCAATGTCAGAAGGAGACCAACGACCTCCACTGAGCTGCAAGGATAAGTTACCACCTCTCTCCTGGCATCAGTTCCACTTGACACCACTCAAATTCCCAATCACCCCCCCCCCCCCCTCCACAAATCACTGGCTGGCACCTCCCACCCTCCCCACATCCAATCTTTGTGCTTGTTCCTCAGCACCCTATGGCAACCACCAGTGCAACCACTTCATGTCCAAGTGCGGATCCCACACATGCACCTGTGGCTCTCAATGCTCTCTCTTTGTCCCCGCAGGAGACAATAATAAGCAGGAAAGGGTCAAGATGGGGAGGGGGGGGGGTGGGGCGCAGGATGCCAGGGATCGAGTCCTCACCCCCTATGAGGAATGGGCCCTGGAAAACTTGGGGCTCTCCGAGGAGAGAGCAGTCACCGACAGCAAGGTGGCCTGTGCCACAGAGGTGAGGTTCGCTGCCCCTTCACCCAGATGACCTGCCTCAAGTGAGTTGTTTATGTCAGACAAAATGATCCTCCCCTCTCACTGACCACATGTCCATTGTCTCGCAGTGTCTCCATCTGATGAGACCAGACAATACAGAATCATTCCCCCCCCATCACCCAAGAGACCACCTTAGAAGACAACTCTGAGGAGACTAGCATTGAGGTGTCACAGCTGTCACCTCCACCTTCCACCAGCACAGAGACAGACACCGGTAGGTGACATTAGCGGACCAGCTTCTGCCGCACAATCCTGTGAGCACCACACAGTTGCTGATGCACATCAGGTGGAGGCAGGAACATCCAAGGGCGTCAGCGTCGCAGGTCTGCTGGATCCCAGGACTCAGCTGGGTCCCAGTCAGATGCTCAGCCTCTGGACAAGGTTCTCCCAGGACGATGCAGATGATAGGGCAGAGCCCTGACATTCAGGAGGGATGGCTGTGACATTCCAGCGACTCCACAGTGGACTGGAGGAGTCCCGAAGGCTTCGGGTGCAGGAGATGGTGTCAACAATGAGAGGCACCGAGGCCAACACTGCTAGGGTAGCAACCGCAGCGGAAAGTCTGCGGCACGATGGCCACGTCCTGAGTAGTGGTGTCCAAGGTATGGCTCAGTCTGTGATGACCATCGCTGAGGGCCTCAACACCATGGTGCAGAGAATGGGGAGCCAACAGGACTGGCAGAGGCAGAGAATTCAGGGGCCTCTTGAGTTCACTCCAGCTGCTCCTCCATCCCATGGAGTCCCGCAGGGTTCTACAGTCACCATCAGGGGGGAGGAAGCGCTGGAGGCCACCCCAGGGCCTGTCGCCAAGGGGTGGTCTACAGTTCCTCCAAACACCCCTCTCCTGAGACTGGCACAACTCAAAGGCAGCAGGCAGAACAGGGTGGCACTGCAAAGCTTGTGACACTGGTTAGTCGTTTGGGGCCCTTTGGCTCCAGGTCCCCCAGAGGACATTCGCCAAGGGCATCAAATGCCATAGGGGGCAGAAAGCAGCTGCTTGCCTCCACCTCTGATGTGCATCCTGGGGACACACCTTGATGTAGCAGTCGACCATGAAAGATCAAGAAGTTGAAATGAAATGAAAATCGCTTATTGTCACAAGTAGTCTTCAAATGAAGTTACTGTGAAAAGCCCCTAGTCGCCACATTCCGGCGGCGCCTGCTCGGGGAGGCTGGTATGGGAATTGAACCGTGCTGTTAGCCTGCCTTGGTCTGCTTTCAAAGCCAGCAATTTAGCCCTGTGCTAAACCAGCCCCTGAAGTTGGTACAGGAGGGGAGGTGGGGAAGGATTCACTATCTGTAGTCATGGGGGATGGAAATGCAAATTGTTCACTGTTGAAACATGTAACACCTGATACATGTGAAGCCTCTGTCAGGTTCATCTTCATAGCAGGGCCTGCCTGCAACTCCACCCCCTGTTGTCCTCCGCTACCCCCAGCGTCGGCCCCTGGGCACAGTGGTCCAAGATCAAATGCTCCCGATGCAGACCCAGTTCTGATGGTTGGGGGGGGGGGGGGGGGATTGGAGGGAAGGGAGGGAAATGGGGGGCAGACATTGGGCCGATGAACACAGCCACAACCTATGAGAATCTGGAGATGACGAGGGCCTCCCTAACCCTCCTTGCCACTGCCGTCCTCCATCCTCTGGCTCCTCCTCGGGCTCAGGCTCGTTCTCCAGCCCCTCCTGGTCCGTTTCCTCTTCCTCCTCAGACGAGGCTGCATGCCCTGCATTCAAGTACAAACCCACTAATGAATGTAAATGCGGGTTATTGATATTCTCGCCATTTTGGAATTCTCCCTTGGGAGTGAGCCGGGTGAATTGAAAACTGATTCGTGCCCAGCGCGAATCTGGATTTTTTGTTTTATAAATTTAGATTACCCAATTATTTTTTCCAATTAAGGGGCAATTTAGCGTGGCCAATCCACCTACTCTGCACATTTTTGGGTTGTGGGGGCGAAACCCACGCAGACACGGGGAGAATGTGCAAACTCCACACAGACAGTGACCCAGAGCCGGGATCGAACCTGGGACCTCAGCGCCGTGAGGCGGTTGTGCTAACCACTTGGCCACCGTGCTGCCCTGCGAATCTCGATTTTGACCTTTCCCCCTATTTACCCGGCACATCCAAATCCGTGCCATGTGCAGAATGGTGGTTACATTGCACCTGATATTTCTCCGGGGTTCCACACAGCCGAGTCCTAGAGATAGACCTTCAGTAGCAGCAGCCAAAAAGGCTGGAGCTTCCACTCACTAATTGTTGATAGATATTCAATTCCTGGAAACTAAACCTGGAGGGTTGGCAATCCTAGTTTCTATGTTTTGAATGTTTTCCTGTTCTGATGACAGACCAGCCAGGGCAGTTTCAGGTAACCCCCTCCAATGTTATTATCTAGTACAGTAAATGTGTTCTGTGAGGAAGTGCTGTAACGTTTGCTGAACAATCTGGATGCTCTTGGTGTTCATCGGTAAAAACATAAGGTTGAAAGATATTACTGTCAAGGTAGAGTTAAAGTCAGGAATATATAACTTGCTTGTCTCCCTGCTGCACCGCATATTCTATTTTGGATGAAGCAGGTTTAATCATATCACTAACAGCCCTCCTAATCTGATAAATTATTTGGGAGTGTGTAAAACAACACGGATAAGACAACAATTAGTGAGTGGAAGCGACAGCCTTTTTGGCTGCTGTTACTTGCTTGCTGCAAACTTTCATCGCCAAACACTTGTTCAGGTGATACCAGCACATCGTGGGCCACAAAATATAATCTGTTTTAGCGATTTATTTTGCTCGTGTCTCTCTTTGACTTTATGGAATCTCGTGGGTCGGTTAACCATCTCAGCTGCGGCTCAGTCCCAGCATTTTTAAAATTTGTGTTCAGAGGAAATTAAGCATTTCCCATAAACAGACCAAGAGCCGAATTTTACAGCCTAACTGTGGGGGAGGCAGGGCCATAAAATTCGACATGCCATTCAGACGTTCATCGACTCGGCGTGACAGGAAAGTTCCACCAGCGTAATGTTCTGTGCAAAGTCCCCTATTAACCAAAACCTGAACCCTGAGAATCAATGGGCCATGGCTAAAGTTTATTTATTTGATTTATAAATTTAAAGTACCCAGATCTTTTTTTTCCAATTAAGGGGCAGTTTAGCGTGGCCAATCCACCTACGCTGCACACCTCTGGATTGTGGAGGTGAGACCCACGCAGACACGGGGAGAATGTGTAAAATCATGACAGTGACCCAAGGCCGGGATCTAACCCAGGCCCTCGGTGCCGTGAGGCAGCAGTGTTAACCATTGCGCCACCATGCCGCCTATGGCTAACATTTATAATTGACAAAGTGGGAGGAAGAGTTGGGAGAGGGTATGGAGGAGGGGTTCTGGTGTGAGGTGCTTCGGAGGGTGTACGCCTCCACCTCGTGTGAGAGGTTGGGGCTGATACAGCTGAAGGTGGTGGATAGAGCACACCTTACAAGGGCGAGGATGAGCAGACTCTTTGAGGGGGTAGAAGATGTGTGTGAACATTGCGGGGGGTCCCCGCAAACCACTTTTATATGTCTTGGTCCTGTTCAAAGCTGGAGGATTATTGGAAGGGTTTTTTTAGGATAATCTCTAAAGTGGTGCACGTAAAACAGGACCCGGGCCCTCAGGAGGCCATATTTGGGGTGTCGGACCAGCCGGGGGTGGAAACGGGTGTGGAGGCAGATGTTGTAGCCTTCGCCTCGTTGATCGCCCGAAGGCGGATCCTGTTAGGTTGGAGATCAACCTCTCCACCCTGTGCCATGGCGGGGAGACCTGCTGGAATTCTTGACGCTTGAAAAGGTCAAATTTGAACTGAGGGGAAGGATGGAGGGGTTCTACAATTCATGGGCGTTATTCATTCTGCACTTTCGAGAATTTGGGAGAAAATGTGAAAAAGAAGGAGAATAAAATATATTTAAAAAAACATTTACCATTGAATTACATATTGCTGTTTAAGTGGGATAAACATGGCTTTATCCTGTGTACTTTGAAAGCCAATAAATGCCACACAGTCAAACCATTATGCTCAGGCTCAAATAAATAATGACTTTTCTTTGCAATAAAAGAATAACACAGGGGCAGGAAGATCTAATATGTTAGCTGTTCATGCAAATGACTGGAAACCAGAAAAGATAGAGCCAGTCAATTAACAGGAAAATGGTAGTTTAGTGGGAACGTCACTGGACGAGTGGTCCAGTGGGAGATAATGGGATTTGAATTTAAATAATAGCATCTGGAATTATAAAGCTGGTTTCTCAGTGATGGTGACTATGAAACACTCATTAATTGATGTCCATTAGGCAACAAAATTTGCCATCTTTATCTGGCCATGCTTACATGTGACTCCAGGCCCACAGCAATGTGGTTGACTCTTAACTGACTTTAAACTCTTTTAAGTTCCAACTAATTAAACTGAAGTAAACATATTAAGGGACACAATAAAAGGGGCTGCTCCTTAAAGGGCAAAACTAAAACAAAGAAACTTCAAAACTCAAACCAAAATGTGATTAAAAAGGTTGATAAAGCGTCCCTGACCCTGCTGTACCCAACAGGCATGAAGGCCATAATGGTGCCAGTCGACATGGCATTCTTCCTCTCCAGGGAGACCCAGTCGCGAATGAAGCCGTGAAGAGGGGCAGACATTCGGGCAGGACAACCCCCTAAATTGCCCGTTGCCTGGACCTGTTATTAGCAAGTTTTGTTAACTGACTTTAAAATGGCCGATGAAGTCACTCAGTTCAAGGCCAATTAGGGATGGACAACAAATACTGGCCTTGCCAGTGGCACCCACATCCCATGAAAGAATACAAGAGATGAAATATCCTCTTCGGTATGTATCATGTACACAGCCTGGTAGGCCGTAAGGCCTTTAAATGAATACTTTTATAGATTTCCAAATGTACAGATGAAAATTCTACCTACACATTGAGCCCCATTGACAATTTGACTGAATTGTATGAAAGGTGAACAGTAAATTTGCCTCTATGCTTTTGTGGTCTAAAATCATTCACAAAATATTATTGATTAGGGAGATGCAAGGAGATGTTGAGAGAATAATTCAATGTTCCCACTTGTTCATAACTTCTTCATATTTGGCAACAAAAATGTGGTCTACGGGCTCAAAAATCTCCCGTGCGGGGCGGGATTCTCCGTCCCGCCGCACCAGTTTTCCCGCCGGCAGCGGAATTCTCCGTCCCGCCAGCCGGCCATTGTGGGCAGCCCCACGCCGTTGGGAAATCCCCAGGCGTGGGTGCGCCGCCGGCGCAATGGAGAATCCCACCAGCGGAGAATCCAGCCCGCGGACTTTCAGCAATATACTCATCAATGTCGTACACAATGTTTGTGACATTCAGTACAGTTTGCTTGAATTCATGTTGGATTAGTACAAATGTTTTTGTGAAGTGCATACATAAATATTGATTGATACACATATAGTTTAGTATTTAATTAACACTGCTTTTTTGAAACTTCCAGCTTCAGGTGCACCATCAAACAAAGGGGGCAAGGGATGGCACTATCTTGTCGCTGTTCTGGTAATTGCCGTCGTCTTCTCAATCTTGATTGCTGTCGGTGCAAAATTTAAACTCTTCCACAAATACCTCAGCAGCTACAGCCACCAGCTATTACCAGAGAACGATGCCAGCAGCCAGGATGCAGTTAGTGTGATCATGCCACGCAGTAGTGAGATGGAGGACATTAGCAATAGAACAATGTACCCAGATCTGGAAGAAGATGATGGATACATCGAAGACAATTACATTCAGACAGAAGTGAAAGCAGAAGATGAGCAGGAGATACATGTTTCCATTTAACAGATATCAACAGGTTTAGCCACCTCAAACTCTTCCAAACCATCCTGTGATGCAGGGTATGTATTTTTTTTAAGAATCAGCTCAATTCAAAGAGATTCCAAGTCCTTCCCTTCTCTTCATTGTCACTGATGAGGTAATACACAATGTCACTGGCATTCACAAACAATTCTCTCCACTGTTCATATATACAACTACAAAAACCCAGAAACAGTTGGACCTAGGGATAAAAATAGAAAATGCTAAAAATGAACAGCAGGCTCACCAACATCTATAGGGTGAAAAGATGAGCTAACGTTTTGATCGCCAAGGTATCCTTTTCCTGAAACCTTTCCATGTGATCACAGCTGTTGCAATACCTATACCTTCACCTCTGGGGCAGCACGGTAGCATGGTGGTTAGCATAAATGCTTCACAGCTCCAGGGTCCCAGGCTGGGTCACTGTCTGTGCAGAGTCTGCACGTCCTCCCCGTGTGTGTGTGGGTTTCCTCCGGATGCTCCGGTTTCCTCCCGCAGTCCAAAGATGTGCGGGTTAGGTGGATTGGCCATGCTAAATTGCCCGTAGTGTCCTAACAAAGTAAGGTAAGGGGGGGAGGGGTTGTTGGGTTACGGGTATAGGGTGGATACATGGGTTTGAGTAGGGTGATCATTGCTCGGCACAACATCGAGGGCCGAAGGGCCTGTTCTGTGCTGTACTGTTCTATGTTCTATGTTCTTCCCACAACATTACCCAAAGACACAACCACTCTTCCACACAACACAGCAATTCAAATGTACATCCTCCAATTCACGCACGCAGCATTTGCCATTCATGCTGAGGACACCTCTACAATAAGGGCAGTAGACTGCATTGTTAAACCTCTTGTTCTGTTTGCAAATGTTCACTGGGCCTCTGTATGGGCTTGGCATTTAAACTCACCCTCCTGACGTCATTCTGGTGCTCCATCTTAGACCTCCTTATACTCTTTCAGTGAAGTTCAACATAAGGTTGAGGAACGGTATTTAATCTTTGATCCCTGGTCTGGGCACTGAATCTAGCAACTTTCGACCACAGTCATCACTCCAGTTTTCTTCTACAAAATATGCCAGTGCTTTCGCTTTAGATTCTTAATCGTATTACAATTCGTGCTGGGATATCTGCACTCCTGAAAACTTACGTAGTCTTAGAATCATAAAATCCCAACAGTGAAGAGGGCGGCCATTCGGCCCATTGAGTCTGCAAACAACTCTCTAAATGAGCACCCTACCCAGGCCCACTTGCCTGTCCTCTCCCGTAACCCCACCAAAGCTGCACATCTTTGGCCACTAAGGGACAATTTAGCAATGCCAATTCACCTAACCTGCACATCTTTGGACCGTGGGAGGAATCTGGAGCACCCGGAGGAAACCCACAAAGACACGGGGAGATTGTAACCAACTCCACACAGTCATCAAAAGCTGGATTTGAACTCTGGCGCTGTGAGGCAGCAGTGCTAACCACTATGCCACAGTGCTGCCCCTTTTCTCTTTTTTTTTATTTCCAGCATTCACTGTTTTCATTTCAGATGTTATACCTCTGCAAAGCTCTCCTAGCCTTCTGGCTTTGGGCTCCATGCTTTCTTACCACCTTAGTTATTTTTCACATTATTTTCTTCTTATAGCATCTTTGATTGTCTTGTTGCAATGGTCCTACTAGTTTCCTGATCTTTTTTTAACGGTTCTAATTAAGAGGCAATTTAGCATGGCAATCCACCTACCCTGCGCATCTTTGGGTCGTGGGAGTGAGACCCACGCAGAAACAGGGAGAATGTGAAAACTCCACACAAATAGTGACCCGGGAGTCAAGATAATTCCCTGGTCCTCGGTGCTGTGAGGCAGCAGTGTTAACCACTGCGTCACTGTGCCGCCCTGTTTTCCGCTCTTTTAATAAGAATTCAAAGAGCATTCAAACATTAACTTTCTGATTGCAGTGCTTCCTGTTTTCATTATTTTTCCACGTTCAATAGTGTTTAGTGGGCTTTCTATTCTTCCAGTTTTTAGTTCTGATGAAGGACCTTCACATGAAATATTCACTTGTCTTTTCTTTTAACTGATACTGACAGACTTCCTGTATATTTCCGGAACTTTCAGTCCACATGGTTCCAGTTATTTCTCATACAATCTCACACCTAAATAAAGGGCGTGATTTACCACGCAACCCGCATGTGTTCCGTGACGGCAGGAGGCGGCCTGTCATTGGCCAGCCCTGGGTCCTTCTGGTCCCGCCATTGCCAACGGGGTTTCCCGGGAAGCCTGTGGCAGGGGTGCGCCATCGGCAGGACCGGGAAATCCCGCCAGCGTGAATGGCTGGGAAGTTCCAGGCAATGTCTCTAAAGCTGTGCCATATTTCCACAACTTGAAATGAGCGCTAAGCTTTGCAAAATGTTCAGAATAGCCCAAAGGAGAATTTGTGGGGTTAATATTGAAGACATTAGGAAGGGAAATAATGAGGCTTAGCCTAGAGGAGAAATACAATAAATGTAGTAGTCTAAAAAAAGAAATCCAGGAGTGAAGGTTAGGAGTTGCAAAGAAAACAAAGGACCAAAATGTATGTAGACTAAAGTGTGAGATGTGAGAGATGAAGCTGGGGAAAGAGAAAAAAATGATTGTAGCAATATATCTATCCAATTACAGACAAAATATCGCCAGAAATTACTTATTTTCTCGGCCCAGCATTGTTACATCTGGAGTTTCACAACAACGGATGGAATTTTGCCCTCGGTGCACAGAATGCCGGCTGAGGCGAGAAGATCCGCGTGCAGCTCTCCAGCTGTGCACAGCCGAGCTTTCTCTCAGATTTTAATGAACTTTGCGCAAAAAGAATCTGGGTGCGTGGTTGCCGCCATCACTGCGATGGAGTGAGGCCTGATAGAGCCAGTAATACTGGCTGCACAGAGATCAGGGTGCCATCTTTAAAAGGTGCTCAACTGCGATAAAAATAAACTTCCTTCCAACCCCCGACAGATACAGGGGCCCCCCCAAACAAGCATTGAGACGATCCCCCTCCCCGCACCGACATGCATTGGGACGCACCACCTCCACCACACATAAGGGGAATGTCAGGAGGCAGTGTTAGGGTGTCAGGGGAGGCCTGTCCCTCTCCCCCGGAGGCTATAATTACCTTAGCGCCGCTAGCAGGTTCCCCTCAACTGCTTTCAGTTGTTAAAAACCTGTTGTAAACCTCGCCGACGTGACATCACATCTGCAAGGTATGAATGTTCAGTGAGGGAGGAGCGTATTGAAGGGAGGCCTTATAATTACATGTAAATTTATTGAAATTGATCGAAATGAGGTTCCTGCCTTTTCTGGGTGGGAACCTCTTTACATCATGGGCGAGGGAGATAGAAAATCGGGAAGCGAGATCTCACTGGCGATAATCTTGTTTCGTGACTCTCGCGGGATTCAGGGTCTGGGTCTCCATTTACGCTAACAGCTAATGGGGGTCAAAATCATCCCGGTGACATTATTTCAAGATTACCCCTTCCTTCACCACACACTTGGAGGCTGGCTGGAGAATTTCATGTCCAAACTTCTATGTAAAGTCGCTTAAAATCTCTTTTTTAATAAATTGAAGAGTACCCAATTATTTTTTTTAAATTAAGGGGCAATTTAGCATGGCCACTCCATCTACCCTGCACATCTTTTTTGGGTTGTGGGGGTGAGACCCACAAGCAGACACAGGGAGAATGTGCAAACTCCACACGGACAATGACCCGGGGCCAGGATTGACCCTGGTTCCTCGGCACCATGAGGCTAGCCACTGTGCCCTCAAGTCGCTTAAAGTCTAAGTAGCATTTTGTTGTCGCTGTAAATAAAACACCATTGCTTAACTAAAACTTATCTTTGTCCAGGGCTGAACTGGAAACTGAACTGAAGAGACAGGAAATGTGTGGAGAGCAGCATAGCGGGCGCGATTCTCCGACCCCCACGCCGGGTGGGAGAATCGCGGGAGAGCCGGGTGAATCACGCCACGCCGCCCTAGCTCCCCCCGTGATTCCCCCCCCCACCCCCCCACCCCCAAATGGCATGTCACGTTTTGCGACAGGCCGCTCGGAGAATCGGCGCTCGCCGTTTCTAACAACGACCGGCGATTCTCCGGCCCGGATGGGCCGAGCGGCCTGCCAAACCCGACCTGTTCACGCCAGCGCCAACCACACCTGGTCGCTGCCGGCGCGAACATCGCGCGACAGTTGCATATGGGGCCTGTGGGGGGGCGGAGGGAGGATCAAGCACCACGGGCATGCTCACAAGGTGTCTTGCCCGTGATCGGTACCCACCGATCGTCGGGCCGGCGTCTCTAGAAGACGCACCCTTTTCCTCCGCCGCCCCGCAAGATCAAGCCGCCATATCTTGCGGGCAGCGGAGGGGAAGATGGCAACCGCACATGCGTGGGTTGGCGCCGGCCAACCTGCACATGCGCGGCTGACGTCGACTTAGGCGCCGCTTTGATGCAGCGTAAGGTCCGCGTGCTAAATTCACACGCCGCCGCTCCTAGCCGCCTTGGGGGTGGTGGGGGAGAATAGGGGGCGAGGAGTGAACCACTCCGGGTTTCACTCCAGCGTCGGCTGTTTGTCTCCCTTTGGGAGCATTGCGCCCCGCTGGAGCATTTCTTAATAATGATGAGGTTTCAGCATCAAAAATGAAAAGTATCGGAAATAAATTCAGGTTTAAGGACTATTCAAGACTGTTTCTGAGACACCACATAGCAAACCATAATAAGATACAAATTCTGAAGGGAAAACAGTAGAGATTAGTTATCAAAATGAAGGCTATAAATATAGGGACAGTCACCAAAAATGCAACAGCGAATTCAGAAGAAACTTATCCAAGAGTGGTAAGCATATGGAACTCACTCACCCAAGGTGGTAGTGAGATGAATAGCGTTGAAGCATTTAAAAGAAGCTAGATAAATACAGGGAACGGAAGGAATAGAGGTTACATGGATAGGATTAAATGAAACCGGAGGAGGAATTTCATGTTTACATATTGGGCAGCACGGGTAGCATGGTGGTTAGCATAAAATGCCTTCCAGCTCCAGGGTCCCAGGTTCGATTCCCGGCTGGCGTCACTGTCTGTGTGGAGTCTGCACGTCCTCCCCGTGTGTGCGTGGGTTTCCTCCGGGTACTCCGGTTTCCTCCCACAGTCCAAAGATGTGCGGGTTAGGTGGGATTGGCCATGCAAATTGCCCGTAGTGTCCGAATAAAGTAAGGGTTAAGGGGGGGGGGGGGGGGGGTTGTTGGGTTTACGGGTATAAGGTGGATACGTGGTTTGAGTAGGGTGATCATTGCTTGGCACAACATCGAGGGCGAAGGGCCGTTCTGTGCTGTACTGTTCTATGTTCTATATACATCACAGTTGGTTCAAATGAATGTTTCTGCGCTGTATACATTGTGAAATGTTACTGCAGAGCAGGGATCTATAGAGTCAGGAACAAAGTTGGGGGGAGTTGAGCAAACTACAGTGGAATGAGAGAGGAGTTAGGCTGATTGCATTGGAGAAAGATGTTAGTGAGTAAAATAGTAGAGCAACAATGAGAATATTTAAGTGTGACATTGGGACAGTATACGTTAGCAGCACACAAATGAAGTTAAATGGGGTTCCAGGCAGTGGGGAAAACACAATCATCCCTATAATGGAAGTTGGATGACCCTGTGCTTAAACGGGAAATGTAATTGAATGGCTGAAAAGATAGATAACGGCATGTTTCCAGAATTTGGTTTTGCCTGCCAGCAATAAAACCTTTCCTTTTCAATCATTAGAGAGGGGGGTCATTTAAAAAAAAATGAGTGCGATGAATTATTAACAAGATAGGAAATGACAGCATTCTTCCAAGGACTATTTTGCATCAACATCAATGCAAAAAGGTTCACAATTATACTCAGAAAAAAGTGGTCAGCAGAGGTGAGGCCCCTTGAAAAACTTTAATACTGGGCGAGATTCTCCGGTCCTCCAGCGGCGTGGTGTCCACCACCGCCACGCGCCATTCGCTGGTGGCGAGGTTCTAACTTCCCGCTGCTTGTCAATGGGATTTCCCATTGTAACCACCCCACGCCGCCACGGAACCAACCAGCGGGGATACGCTGCCAGCGGGAAAAGTGAATCTTGACGACCAGAGAATTTCGGCTGTGAATGAAAATAAGGAAATGGCAGACATCTTGAGTAATTGCTTTGTGTCAGAATTTACAGTGGGAGAAGAGGTCAGCATAGCAAAACTCCCAAGGAAACTAATACTGAAATAGGGCCACAGACTCACCACATTGAACAAGCAAAATGGCAGCAAATTAAGAAAATAATGGCATTAAAGAGTTACAATCCTCAGGACCAGGTGTTTTCCATCCCAGGGTTTAAAGGAAATAGATAAGAATATTACAAATGCTCGAACTAATTAGATTTGTCTTGATTCAAGAACTGTTCGTTCAGGTTCAAAATCTTTGACCACCACTATTTTAAACAGGTGAGAAAAGAAAACCAAGGAATTTATAGACCAGTCATCCGTTGCTGGAAAGTTTGAGTCAATAATTCAGGATAGAGTGACTGAACTTAGTATGGCAAGGGCAGTAGACACTTGGGAACTCAACCACTTAGAAGTTTCCCTCCAAGCTATTCACCATCCTGACTTGGAAACGTATCACCGTCCTTCACCATCGCTGGGTCAAAATCCTGGAACACTCCCTAACAGCACTGTGGGTGCACACATGGATCACAGCAGTTCAAGAAGGCAGCTCACCAACACCATCTCAAGGGCAATTAGGGATGGGCAATGAATTCTGGCCCAGCCAGTGAAGCCAGCATTCATTGCATGAATAAAAAAATCCTTGAAAATTTTCAGTTGATCAGAGAGAGCTACATTCATTCATTAAAGGTAGGTCATGCATGACAAACGTAATTGACATTTCAGAAGAGGTGCTTAAAGTAATAGACAGAGAAATATCTATAGGTGTTATTTATATGGACTTCCAGAAGGCATTGGAAAATGTTCCTCGTAAGAAACTGTTAGTTAACATTGAATCTAAGGGAATTAAAGTATAATTATTGAGATGGTGAGGTAATTAGCTGATCAGCAGGGTTCAGAGAGTAGGGATAATGGACAGATACTCTAATTGGTCGGAAGTGAATTGTGGTGTTCCACAAGCATTTGTTTTAGAGCCTTAACTATTCTTTGCTTTTATTAACGACTTAAATGATGCAACTTTGCCAATGATGCAATGATTGGCAGTACTGCAAGCAGTGTAGATGGAAGCATAAAACTGCAAAGAAGAAATCGCGAATGGACAATACTGTGACAAATGGATTTCAGTGGAGACAAATGCACTCTGGTCCTAAAAAGAATAGAAAAGAATATTCTAAAAGGTGGAAGACAAATAGAAAAAGTGGAGGCGCAAACAGACTTGGTTTTCCAGGCACTTATATCATTAAAAAGGAATAAACAAAGGGGTGGCACGGTGGCACAGTGGTTAGCATTGCTGCCTCATGGCGCTGAGGACCCGGGTTCAATCCAGGCCCTGGGTCACTGTCTGTGTGGAGTTTTCACATTCCCCGTGTTTGCGTTGGTCTCACGCCCAAAGATGTACAGACTAGGTGGATTGGTCGCGCTAAATTGCCCTTAATTGGTAAAAAAGAATTGGATACTCTAAATTTATTTTAAAAGACAGCATGAATAAGTACAAAAATTAATCAACAATGGTGAGTGATTTGGAGAGGAACCTCCGAGTTTTGGGGTTCCCAGGTATCTGCTGCTCTTGTTCTTCTAGACACTAGTGTTCGTGGGTATGGAAGGTGCTGTCCAAGGAATCTTGGCGAGTTACTGCAGTGTATCTTGTAGATGATACACACTGCTGCCACTGTTTGTTGGTGGTGGAGGGTTTGAATGTTTGTGGAAGGGAGAGCAATCAAGCGGGCTGCTTTGTCCTGGATGGTGTTGAGCTTGAGTGTTGTTGGAGCTGAACTCACCCAGGCAAGTGAAGAGTAGACCATGACTTGTGCCTTGTAGATGGTGGACAGGCTTTGGTGGGGGGGGGGGGGGGGGGGAGGGGGGGGGGGGTCAGGAAGTGAGTTACTCGCTGTAGGATTCCTAGGCTTTGACGTGCTCTGGTAGCCATGGTATTAATATAGCTAGTTCAGTTCAGTTTTTGATCAATGGTAATCCCCAAGGTGTTGATTGTGAGGGATTCAGCGATGGTAATGCCTTAAGACTGTAAGACCATAAGACATAAGAGCAGAATTAGGCCACTCGGCCCATCGAATCTGCTCTGCCATTCAATGATGGCTGATATTTTTCTCATCCCCATTCTCCAGCCTTCTCCCAATAATTCCTGATTTTTGCCATTGAATGTCATGGGGTGGTCCTCTCTTGTATGAGATGGTCATTGCCTGGCACTTGTGTGGCGCGAATGTAACTTGCCACTTGTCAGCGCAAACTGACATTGTGGGTGGGGATAAAAAAGATTCAAATTCTTACAGCAAGACCTCAGGATATCCCAAAGAGCTTTACAAACAATGAAGGTGCATGGTATTTACATTAATAAGGTATTGAAGGAGTTCAAATTTGAAAAGTGCCCAGGATCGGATGAAAGACACACTTCAGAATAAGAAAATTGGCCAAATGAAAATTATTGATGGAGTGATCATGATTTTTCAAAATTGATTCGAGGCAGAAAGCTCTAATCCCTCCAATTAACATTCTTTTTCACTCCCGAATACACGGGAGTGAAATTAGCAACAAATCTTCTATTGTTTGGTTAAAGCTTTTTAATGCCATGTTAATGAACTTTCGGAAAGAGCTTACATGGAATTTGTAATGCTACCAGCCGGCGAAATCAACGCCTGTTAGCAACCATTTTGCCCACTCTGCTGGAGGGAGCTCAGCAATGCAGCAGCTAAGCTTTTGAGTGGATTAATATTTTCCGACAGATTTTTCTTCATGGTTCAGCGTTGCACCTGGAGGCCGAGGTCGTCTTAAAAAGCAGGCTGGGTTGGGGACTAAGTCGCCACCCAAATAGGCGACCATCGGGTTTTTTAAATAGTGCCATGGCACTTCAATCAGTGAACATAAACCAGCCCAGGATCACTTCAAACAGGTAGTCCGCAAAGTATCACTGAGCTGCGCCCTCCACTCTTACCTGGCGGGAAATTGAACATTGCAAAAATATTTAGATGCTGAACTTAATTATTACAAGAAGGGGGCAACTAAACCAAGATAGCAGAGGGAAACCATTTTCAATACAAGCTCCACAAGGTGGACAATGGACACTTTTTTTAAAATCCAATTGTAAAAATTTCTGATTTCAATCTACGAGGTTACTCATATGCAGAAGCACAAATATTTTGTTTCTAATTTTATGGATCTATTCCAAAATGAGGATTTAACTGAGGTAATTAGTGTGTGTGTGGTTGGGGGGGGGGGGGGTCACAGATCTGCTGCACTGCTTAATTTCTACAATTTTCCAATCTCTATAAAGTAGATTAAAGTCCTTGGCCATTATTTCAACATCAGCAAAATGCTGCAGATACTGGAAGACAGAAGTACGAACAGAATATGCTGCAGTCACTCAGCCACTGGTTGCAGAATCAGTGGAGACAGAAACAAAGTTAACATTTCAGGTCGATGACCTTTCACCAGAACTGGCAAAGGCCAGAGATATAACAAGGTTTTACAAAAGTACAGAGGCAGGAAAGAAGGGGGGAAGGAAAGAACGATGGGGAAGATCTGTCGTAGGATGGAAGGCAAGAGATTAAATTACTAAAGAAATGATAAGGGCAAGAGAAGAGGGAACTGCAATAGAGCAAGAAAGGAAAGATGTAAAGAAGCTAAAATTGGAGCAGTTTTTACCATCTGAAATTATTGAACTCCATATTGAATCTGGAAAGCTGCAAGTTCCAGATTGAAATATAGGGGGCAGGATTTTACGTTCTCCGACTCTGATATCGCGTTTGGCGATTGGCCGAGAATCCCCGTTTAAGACCAAATTGGTGGGCGCCGCCTCTTCGCGTTGTGCCGCCCCCTCCAACGCGGCGTACCCTAGGGGTACACCGCCTGTCGTATCGACGGACTCAGTACGTTGCCTGAGGCCCACCCCCTCATGCTCCGCCTCCACCGGCGATTCCGGACGGCGTCGGTCCGCTCATGGTCTCATCCGTCGGGAACTCGACAGTCGGGGAGGGCCGATCCGCGGATCCCCTGCCTTTGTCAGGGGCTGGCGCCACTGTTGGGGGGTGGTCCGGAACTCGCAAGGGGTGGGCACTATTTTGCAGGTCTGGTCTGCGATCGGCCGGTGCCATGCACACGACGCGGCCATGTACCTGACAATTCTCCGGGCCATATCGGCAGCTAGAGCCGGCCGGGTGCTCTACACTGTTCAGCTCCTAGCCCCCAGCCAAACAATTTGGCCATTTTACGCCAAATTTTCGGTCATAAAACGCCACAGTTCCCACGCCGGCGTGGGGGCATAGCCTCAAAATCGGAGAATCCAGCCCAGGGTGTTGTTCCTTGTGTTTCCATTGCACTTCATTCAAACAGTGTAAGTGGCCAAAGAGTCAAAAAAAGGGCAGAGAGTAAGTGGGATAAGGAATTAGCCATTATTTGACCAATTGGCGCCTGTCTTCAGCCACTTTGAGAGGCACAAAATGGCCCCGTTGCCAGGTAGGCCAAGGAACGTCATGTTTCTGCTGGGAAAGGTGATTCAATCCTAGGGGAAAAATTAGGCCATCAAAACAGTGAGTAATTAGCATTTCTGCCAATGGCCATGGAGTAAGCAAACAGTGGTGACGTTAACACTCACATTCCCGCATCCATGAAACATTCCCAATTGTGTGTAAGTGTGAAATTATACCCATATTTGGGTATAAGAGACTTCATTTTCAAAAACATGTGGTAGTTATGCTCTAATTGTATTGGGGGTGATTCTTCCGCCAGGATGCACCCTCTGCAAATCCTGCTACATCAGGAGAGGCCCAAAATGGGATTTGCGCCAGGTGACAAACAGTTTCCGGTGCTACCAGCAGGCTTGAGCTGGCCTGATCTGGTTCTCGCTCTCGCTGGGCGTGGACTAGGTCAGTATGTTTAAATCTTCATTTAAATAAGCAGGATCTATTTTGAGCCGGATTCTCCCAGCTCCAGCAATGCTTCCACTTGCTGGCACAATGCAAATCACGAGGGGCCTCCACAAACAGAGACCAGACGTGGTGACATCGCCGAGGGGGCATGCAGACCATTGTAGCCCCCGGGTGGTTAAGGATCTGGCAGGTTGGCAGTACCAAGGGGCAGGGCCTGAAGGTGGCATTTGGCAATGCCACAGCGGGATCTTGCTCACCTGGGGTGGGGTCTTCTGGTACCGGTGATATGTTGGAGGGGACTGATGCTGCCAATTGGGGGACGGGGTCTCTGCCCGTGTGACTGGGAAGGAGGGGGGGGGGGGATCTTTGCCAGCATGATGTGGGAAGGGGGTCCGAAGTGTGGGTCTGAGATCGGGGCGTCCTTTAAAAAGGGACACAGTTCGGCCCAACCTCTAAAAACATTTCTAAGTGCGGATGGATTTCGATCTGGATCGTGCCGAATTGCACAATGGGAATGGCTCGTTTCCCGCCGGAGACCACACGTAAAGATTTTTTTGGAAGATTGTGCGAAAGAGCCGGGATTCTCCGCTCCTCCCTTCCCCACACCCCAGCTAAAGTTGTGAATCCTGATCGGGCAGAGAATCCCGTGTCGACCTAAATCGTGGTCTGCGCAGGTGGCAGACCCATTGCGGGTCTCCGGTCCCAGTCCGCCAGCCAGAAACGGGCTTCCGTTCCAGAGCGGGTAGGGAGATGAAAACCTCTCATTTCCATATCATTAGCGGGCTCGAACCCCAGTGCTAAGCCCTCCCATTATGCTCCGCTGCCCCGGCCTGCGTGCTGTGTTGGGGAGCTGACCCTTTACTTCCTTGACCGGTGTGGTGAATGTATAAATATTGTTAATTCACCAGTATACTGTGTTGCATTATACCATGCTATTAACCCTGTGGGCTCCATCTATGGGCCACTGTGTGGCTTCACCCACAGGGGGAGATGTGGAGCATGTACGGGCTCCGCCCATGGCTCCGCCCCTTATAGGAAGTATAAGAGCAGCAGATCGGCGGGACCACCTTCAGTAATGTACCGGTCACAGGCAGGCAAAGTTGTAAGGTGATTAAAACCACTGTTTACTTTGACTTGAGTCTCCGAGTGAATTGATGGTCTCATCAACGGGGGAAAGGACACCCTCTTTGTTGAGAGGTTGGGGTGCTCCCCATGTCAGCAGTGGGGGGGGGGGGTCACCCTTTCCATTGTGTGGGAGAGGGGGGGGGCTGTCTCTGGACGCTGGGATCGAGGTGCCTGTTAAACATGGCTCCCCGAAATCGGTAAATGCAGGCTGGCTAGCGCGCCACCCGCTATGCATATTTTAACATACTTAAAGTCAGGGATTCCCATCCCAGTGATGCTCCTCGCACCACCAGGAACCACTCCAGTTTTCCCACTAGCGGGAGAACTTAGTTTCGAAATGGGAATGCTGCAGTCCTGATCCAGCAGAAGGTAATTTAGTATCCCACTGCTATGGTCCTGACAGTGTTATAAGATGTGAAATATCACCTTCCTGGAACAAAGAAGTTGCATGTTAATCAGAGGGGCAAATGAAGACAAGAGTGGACCACAAACGCTTCTTTAATATGATCTTCTTCAGGAAATGTAAATAAGTATGTTTTGTACAAGTGATCACTATGCAAAGATGTATAATTTTAATGAATTCTAAAATTGTGTGATTGATTATTACTGATTTTGAAACTGGAAGAATTGACATGATGTAAACTGTGCAGCATTATGTTGAGTGCATTGACTACATTCCAGCATTTAATATTCAGAAAATAAACTAATAATATGTACTTGTGTTTATGTCGACTCTTGTCGCATCAAAGCACTTCACAGTTGAACCATTTAGAAATTCACTCATCCTATCACAGCAGCATCTTAATAATGAGTTAATCTGGTTTTCACCCTACTGCTTGAGGGAGAAATGTTGTTGTCACAACTCCAAGGGAATTTTCTTGACATTTTCAAATCGAGCACATTCACCAGAACAGGCTTAACCTTTCATCTGAATGAAGACCTTCAATAAAGGGAGAGGGGAAAGATGTAGGGGAAGAAAAGGGTGATGAAAGAAAACGGGAAGAAAAGTGAAGGAAGAGTGGAGCTGGGGCAGCAAGAGAACGGGAAAGAGAGAGCATGGAGGAGTGGATTGGGGGGAAGAGGAGGCGGAATTAGAGGGTATTAAGGGAGACAGCTGGAGGGGGAAAGGGAGGAGGTGGAGAGGGAAGGGGAGGAGGTGGAGGGGAAAGGGAGGAGGTGGAGGGGAAAGGGAGGAGGTGGAGGGGGAAGTGGAGGTGGTGGAGGGGGAGGCTGTGGAGGAGGAGGGGGAGGCGGTGGAGGGGGAAGGGAGGAGGTGGAGGGGGAAGGGGAGGAGGTGGAGGGGGAAGTGTAGGTGGTGGAGGGGGAAGGGGAGGAGGGGGGGGGAGGAGGAGGCGGTGGAGGGGGAAGGGGAGGAGGTGGAGGGGGAAGTGTAGGTGGTGGAGGGGAGGTGGTGGAGGGGGAAGTGGAGGTGGTGGAGGGGGCGA